>NC_092707.1:83867113-84467113 GCF_047496885.1 Scyliorhinus torazame
TAGCGGTGCGCCATGGCATATAGGGCATCTGTCACTGCCCGGATGCACCGATGCACCGATGTCTGCGATATGCCGGACAGGTCCCCACTCGGTGCCTGGAATGACCCCGTTGCATAAAAGTTCAGGGCCACCGTAACCTTGACGGACACGGGGAGAGGGTGTCCCCCGCCAGTGCCACGCGGTGACAGGTGTGCCAGCAGGTGGCAGATGTGTGCCACGGTTTCCCGGCTCATCCGGAGTCTCCTCCTGCATTCCCGGTCCGTGAGGTCCTGGTATGACTGCCGGGGCAGTACACACGGGGCGCCCTCGGGTGCCTCCGTTGCCGTGGGGCCGCGACGTCCTCCTCCCCCTCCTCGTCCTGTCGGTCAGGTGTCCCTCCAGCCTGGGCGGCTGCCGCCTGCCCCTCTGCGGCAGCCTGCGCCGCCTCTCTGGCACGCTCCTCCTCCTCCTCTTCCTCCTCCTCCTCATCCAGGGCAACATAGACATGAGCGGCTGCCACCACGGCGGCCAACATCGCTGGATGGTCTGAAAACATGACGGCCTGGTGGGGGGGAGGGGAACGACGACATGTCATCATTGCCCATATCCCCTCCTCCCCCAGCCAGGTGGCATGGACGCATGGGTCCAACTGTTGGACGCTGGCACCTGGCCAGGTGGACCAACTCACTTGCCCTCCCATCCCCCTCCTCGGCACAGACCCCCCCCCCTAACCCCCAACCTCCACCCCGCACGGACCCCCCCCCAACCTCCACCCCAGCACGGACACCCCCCCCAACCTCCACCCCGGCACGGCACGGACCCCCCCCCAACCTCCACCCCAGCACGGACCCCCCCCCAACCTCCACCCCGGCACGGCACGGACCCCCCCCCCAACCTCCACCCCAGCACGGACCCCCCCCCAACCTCCACCCCGGCACGGCACGGACCCCCCCCCCAACCTCCACCCCGGCACGGACCCCCCCCAACCTCCACCCCAGCACGGACCCCCCCCCCAACCTCCACCCCGGCACGGACCCCCCCCCCAACATCCACCCCGGCACGGCACGGACCCCCCACCCAACCTCCACCCCAGCACGGACCCCCCCCCAACCTCCACCCCGGCACGGACCCCCCCCCAACCTCCACCCCAGCACGGACCCCCCCACAACCTCCACCCCGGCACGGCACGGACCCCCCCCACCTCCACCCCAGCACGGACCCCCCCCAACCTCCACCCCGGCACGGACCCCCCCCCCCAACCTCCACCCCAGCACGGACCCCCCCACAACCTCCACCCCGGCATGGCACGGACCCCCCCCCCAACCTCCACCCCAGCACGGACCCCCCCCCAACCTCCACCCCAGCACGGACCCCCCCAACCTCCACCCCGGCACGGCACGGACCCCCCCCCAAACCTCCACCCCAGCACGGACCCCCCCCCCAACCTCCACCCCGGCACGGCACGGACCCCCCCCAACCTCCACCCCGGCACGGACCCCCTCCCGGCACTCCCCCGGAGCCCAGCCTACTCTAACCACCCCCCCCCCCGCCGCACACACACACACACAAGCCGAAACACACCTCTCCTCACGCATTCAGACTGCGGCCACGCCATCGCCTGCCCAGAGCCAACCCCCCAGGCCGTCACTCACCTCCACGCTGGTCGGCGTGAGCCTGGAGCACCGGGTCACGCCGATGAAAAGGAGGTTTGATTCACGTCGACGTGAACGGTCATCACGTCGACGGGACTTCGGCCCATCCGGAAGGGAGAATATCGGCAGGCCGAAAATCGGCTGCCTTGCGCAGACCCGTGACATTCTACGCGGCAGCGGCGCCATTAACGCCCCGCCGACTTTTCTCCCTTCGGAGACTTCGGCAACCAGCGGGGGCGGGATTCACGGCGACCAACGGCCATTCTCCGACCCTCTGCGGGGTCGGAGAATGACGCCCAAGGTGACTGCTCCTTTCCTATTTCTGACTTCAACCCATACTACCTCAATAGGGTGATACTCCTCGAACTGCCTTTCTGCAGCTGTTATACTATCTCTAATTAATAATGCTACCCCCCACCTCTTTTACCACCCTCCCTAATCTTATTGAAACATCTATAACCAGAGACCTCCAACAACCATTTCTGCCCCTCTTCTATCCAAGTTTCTGTGATGGCCACCACATCGTAGTCCCAAGTACCGATCCATGCATTAAGTTCACCCACCTTATTCCTGATGCTTCTTGCGTTGAAGTATACACACTTCAACCCATCTCCGTGCCTGCAAGTACTCTCCTTTGTCAGTGTTCCCTTCCCCACTGCCTCATTACACGCTTTGGCGTCCTGAATATCGGCTACCTTAGTTGCTGGACTACAAATCCGGTTCCCATTCCCCTGCCAAATTAGTTTAAACCCTCCCGAAGAGTACTAGAAAACCTCCCTCCCAGGATATTGGTGCCCCTCTGGTTCAGATGCAACCCTTCCTACTTGTACAGGTCCCACCTTCCCCAGAATGCGCTCCAATTATCCAAATACCTGAAGCCCTCCCTCCTACACCATTCCTGCAGCCACGTGTTCAACTGCACTCTCTCCCTATTCCTAGCCTCGCTATCATGTGGCACCGGCAACAAACCAGAGATGACAACTCTGTCTGTCCTGGCTTTTAATTTCCAGCCTAACTCCCTAAACTTGTTTATTACCTCCACACCCCTTTTCCTACCTATGTCGTTGGTACCAATGTGCACCACGACTTCTGGCTGCTCACCCTCCCCCTTAAGAATCCTGAAGACACGATCCGAGACATCCCTGGCCCTGGCACCCGGAAGGCAACATACCTTCCGGGAGTCTCGCTCGCGACCACAGAATCTCCTATCTATTCCCCTAACCATTGAATCTCCTACAACTATTGCTTTTCTATTCTCCCCCCTTCCCTCTGAGCCCCAGAGCCAGACTCAGTGCCAGAGACCTGGCCGCTAGGGCCTTCCCCCGGTAGGTCATCCCCCCCAACAGCATCCAAAACGGTATACTTGTTTTAAAGGGGAACGGCCACGAGGGATCCCTGCACTTTCTGCCTGTTTGTTTTTTTCCCCCTGACTGTAACCCAGCTATTCTTGTCCTGTACCTTGGGTGTGGTTACCTCCTTGTAACTCTTCTCAATCACCCCCTCTGCCTCCCGGATGATCCGAAGTTCATCCAGCTTCAGCTCCAGTTCCCTAACACGGTCTTTGAGGAGCTGAAGTTGGGTGCACTTCCCGCAGGTATAGTCAGCGGGGACACCGGTGGTATCCCTCACCACTCGCATCCTACAGGAGGAGCATGCAACTGGCCTAGCCTTTATCCCCTCTTACCTTACAGAATATAGCTTCCCTGTGGACCAAATGGATCTCCGCCCTCCGACTCTGCTCCCAGTCAGCTGCACTCTCTGTAAACTCCTGGCTCTCTTCTCACTCTTTGCGGAAATGTAGGAAACAAGATGAAAGGAGCACCTTACTCCCTCCTCACCTAACTCCCTCAGTCACCAAACTCTCACTATAGCACTCAAATGCACCAAATTCAGCACTCCCTCGGTCACCAAACTCTCACTATCGCACTCAAATGCACCAAATTCAGCACTCCCTCAGTCACCAAACTCTCACTATCACACTCAAATGCACCAAATTCAGCACTCCCTCAGTCACCAAACTCTCACTATCGCACTCAAATGCACCAAATTCAGCACTCCCTCAGTCACCAAACTCTCACTATAGCACTCAAATGCACCAAATTCAGCACTCCCTCGGTCACCAAACTCTCACTATCGCACTCAAATGCACCAAATTCAGCACTCCCTCAGTCACCAAACTCTCACTATCACACTCAAATGCACCAAATTCAGCACTCCCTCAGTCACCAAACTCTCACTATCGCACTCAAATGCACCAAATTCAGCACTCAGTGCAAACAAAGTCTGCACTGTAGGTGGATCACTTTTATACTGTGAATCTAGCCTCTGAAAACTGGCCTAATCCAATTAACTAATTAACAAGCTCCAGCTGCAAGTGCCTACAAGTAGAAGCTTGTTTAAAGCTTATTGAAAATTCACCTTCTTCTAAACCAAACAGCAACTTTTAAGTTAATTAACTAAATAAAAGAAAGACTAAACTTTAGATAAAAATGAAGCCTTATACTCCCTCGGTCACCAAACTCTCACTATCGCACTCAAATGCACCAAATTCAGCACTCAGTGAAAAGAAAACAGATTTGGCCAAGAGGCAAGCCGGGTTTAATCGGGCAAAATCGGCCCTCTTTAAGAAGGGGGTGAAGTTCGGGATGTTGTACCCGGCGCGTCTGTGGGTCACATATGAGGACCGGGGATTTTACTTTGAAACACCAGACGATGCATTGACTTTCATCAGGGGAAAAAGACTGGATGTGATCTAAAGACACTGAATCCTTGAGGAGAGTATTGCAATGGCGATTTGTTGACAATCACTTTTGTGCTGTTTTGAACAAGTAGTGTTATGTGCAATATGGGGCTGTTTCAGGGTCTAAAGTTAACTTTGTTTTACTGGGAGCTGGGTGGGGGGCGGGGGGGGGGGGGCGGGGTGGCGTTTGTGGTTGTTTTTTCTGTGGTTGTTTTTCCACTGTTTCTTCTGCTGTTTGTCTACTGGGGAATGTGATTCTTTGAATATGTACGTCCAAGTGCGGGGGGGGGGGGGGGGGGGGGACGTCCAAGTGCGGGGGGGGGGGGGGGGGGGGGGGGGAGATGAGAGAACAATGGGGAGACAGTCTGTTTGGTGCATGGGTGGGAGCTATCAGGTCGGTTAGGTCAGCTGACTCACGGAAGCACAGTGGGGGGCGAGTAGGTGATAAGCTTGAACTTGATATGGGGGGTTGGGTTTCTGGTGCTGTTACCAGTGGAGAGGGAAGTGGGGGGGAGGGGGGTGGTGGAGAGTTGCTTTGCTGACAGGGGAGGAACTGTTACTAGGGGACAAATGAGAGGTCGGGGATGGAGGATGCCCGAGGAGGGGGGTTCGAGGAGGCCGGGGACACAAGCTGGAGGCTGGCCTAAAAAGGGTGATGGCCAGTTGGTGGTGGTGGGGGGGAGAGTCCCCCAGGGGGGAAGTCCCCCGACGAGGTTGATTACACAGAACGTTAGAGGGCTGAACGGGCCAGTCAAGAGGGCTCGCGTGTTTGCGCATTTGAGGGGGCTGAAGACAGACATGCAATGTTACAAGAGACACACCTAAAGGTTACAGACCAGGCGAGATTGAGAAAGGGGTGGGTTAGCCAAGTATTCCACTCCGGGCTGGACTCAAAGACCTGGGGGGTAGCGACCTTGATCAATAAGCGGGTGGTATTCGGCGCAGAGAGTATCTTGTCAGACACGGGGGGCAAGTACAGAATGGTGAATGGGAAGCTGGAGGGGGTGCGGGTGGTACTCGTGAACATATATGCTTCAAATTGGGACGTTGTGGAATTTGTGAGGCGGGTGTTGGGTAAGATCCCAGACTTAGAGTCACACAACATGATCAAGGGGGGAGATTTTAACACAGTCACCGATCCGGAATTGGACCGGTCAAAATCCAGGACAGGGAGGGTGCCAGTCGCGGCAAAGGAATTGAAGGGGTTTATGGAACAGATGGGGGGAATAGACCCATGGAGGTTTGCACGGCCAAGGACGAAGGAGTTTTCTTTTTTCTCCCATGTCCACAACGTATACTCTCGGATCGACTTTTTTGTTCTGAGCAGGGCTCTAATACCGGGGGTGGTGGATACTGAGTACTCAGCAATCGCAGTGTCGGACCATGCCCCGTGGGTTAGTTTGGAGAGAGTACAACACCCGCTATGGAGGCTGGATGTGGTGATGTTAGCAGACGAAGCGGTCTGTGGGCGGGTGAACAAATCCATCCAGAACTACCCAGAAACAAATGATACAGGGGAGGTCGCTGCAGCAACAGTCTGGGAAGCTTTGAAGGCAGTGGTCAGAGGGGAATTAATCTCGATACAGGCCCACAGAGAAAAGGTGGATCGGGCTGAGAGGGATCGGTTAGTTGAGGAGATACTCCAGGTGGACAGAAGATACTCGGAGACCCCAGATGCGGGGCTACTGAGGGAGCGGCGGAGGCTACAGGTGGAGTTTGGGCTGTTGACTACAGGGAAGACGGTGGAACAGCTGAGGAAGGCAAGGGGGGACAATCTATGAGTATGGGGAAAAGGCACGCAGAATGTTAGCGCACCAGCCCTGAAAGAGGGAGGCGGCCAGGGGCATAGGGAGAGTAAAGAGTAGAGGTGGGATCACGGTCCTGAACCCAGTGGGGGTGAATGAGGTGTCTAAGGACTTTTACAGCAAATTATATGAGTCGAAACCCCCAGCTGGGGTGGAGGGGATGAGGCAGTTTTTTGGTCAGTTGAGGTTCCCGAGGGTGGATGAGGATCTGGTGGAAGGGCTGGGAGCCCCAATTGAAATTGAGGAAATAATGGAGGGGTTGGAGGGCATACAGTCGGGCAAGGCCCCAGGGCCGGATGGCTACCTGGTGGAATTCTACAAGACGTTTTTGGAAGTATCGAGCCCACTGCTGGTGAGGACATTTAATGAAGCAAGAGAGAAGGGAGTCTTCCCCCCAACAATGTCGCAGGCCTCGATTTCATTGATCCTGAAATGGGAGGAGGATCCGGAGCAATGGGGGTCATACAGGCCAATTTCTCTACTGAATGTGGACACCAAACTGCTGGCTAAGATATTGGCCACAAGGATAGAGGAGTATGTCCCGGGGGTGACAGGGAAAGACCAGACGGGATTTGTAAAGGGCAGGCAACTCACGGCCAATGTCCGAAGGCTTTTAAATGTTATTATGATGCCCTCAGAAGGAGAGGAGGCGGAGGTGGTGGTAGCGATGGATGCGGAGAAGGCTTTTGATCGGGTGGAGTGGGATTACCTGTGGGAGGTGCTGGGAAGGTTTGGGTTTGGTGAGGGCTTCATTGACTGGGTGCGGTTGCTCCATCAGGCACCAGTAGCGAGTGTGCGTATGAACCGGTTGAGGTTGGGGTATTTTAAGCTACACAAAGGGACGAGGCAAGGGTGCCCCCTCTCCCCGCTACTGTGTGCTCTGGCCATACAGCCACTGGCCATGGCGTTAAGAGCCTCTAGGAACTGGAAAGGGCTGGTTCGGGGGGGGACTGGAGCACTGTGTCTCGTTTTACGCAGATGGTCTGCTCTTGTATATTTCAGACCTATTGAAGGGGATGGGGGAAGTTGTGCAGATCCTTGGGGAATTTGGTAATTTTATGGGGTATAAATTGAATATGGGGAAAAGCGAGATATTCGCGATACAGGCGAGAGGGCAGAAGAAGAAACTGGGAGTGCTGCCGTTTAGAATGGTAGGAAGGAGCTTCCGATATCTGGGAATCCACGCGGCTCGGAATGGGAGGCACTGCACAAGTTAAACCTATCCCGGCTCGTAAAACAAATGAAAGAGGACTTAAGAGATGGGACATGCTCCCGCTCTCACTGGCGGGGAGGGTACAGACTGTGAAAATGACGGTCCTCCCCAGATTTCTGTTTGTCTTTCAGTGCCTCCCCATCTTCATCCCGAGGGACTATTTGAAGTGGGTAAATAAGGTTATTTCGGGCTATGTGTGGGTGGGTAAAACCCTGCGAATGAAGAAAGTGTTGCTGCAGCGCAGTCGGGGCGGGGGGGGGGGGGCGTTGGCGCTGCCGAACTTTTGTAATTACTACTGGGCGGCTAATGTAGCCATGATGAGGAAGTGGGTAGCGGGGGAGGGGGGTCGGTGTGGGAGCGAATGGAGGCGGTGTCATGTAAAGACACAAGTTTGGGAGCACTGATAACGGCATCTCTCCCATCCGCGCCGGCCCGATACTCCACAAGTCCGGTGGTGGTGGCGGCTCTGAGAATCTGGGGGCAATGGAGGAGATATAAAAGATTGGAGGGAGCATCGGTTTGGACCCCGATTTATAATAATCATCGCTTTGTACCGGATAGGCTGGATGGTGGGTTCCGGAGATGGCAAAGAGCAGGAATTAGGAGGATGGGGGATCTATTTATAGACGGGAGATTCCCCAGCTTGAAAGCCTTGGAGGATAAATTTGAATTGCCAGCAGGGAACGGGTTTAGGTATCTGCAGGTACGAGACTTTTTGAGAAGGTAGGTTCTGGCCTACCCGCTGCTGCCGCCACGGGGTTACAGGAGCAAGTTTTTCGGGGTAGAGGACAGGTGTGCGAGGTGCACGGGAAGCCCAGCAAATCATGTCCGCATGTTTTGGGCATGCCCGAAGCTTAGGGGGTTTTGGCAGGGTTTCGCTAAGGCAATGTCCACGGTGCTAAAAACACGGGTGGTGCCGAGCCTGGAGGTAGCGATCTTTGGAGTGTCGGAAGAGCCGGGAGTCCAGGGGGCGAAAGAGGCCGACATCTTGGTCTTTGCCTCCCCGGTATCCCGGAGACGGATCTTATTAATGTGGAGGGACTCGAAGCCCCCGAGTGTAGAGACCTGGGTTAGTGACACGGCCCGGTTTCTCAGTCTCGAGAAAATAAAGTTCACTTGAAGAGGGTCAATGTTGGGGTTCACCCGGAGGTGGCAGCCGTTCGTCGACTTTCTCGGGGAAAATTAAAATGTCAGCAGAAGCAGAATGCCATGGGGAGGGGGGGGAATATCAGAATCCGGATGGATACATGAAGGATGATCACATGAGAGAGCAGACCTGGTCCAGTGTAAATCCGTGCCTACAGAAGATCGAACCTTATGTGATAACTTTGACAAAGTTACTCATATGTTCAAAGTATTTACAATTGTCACATAAAAGGCTGACCTTAATAATGAATTATTGAAAGAGTGAAATTCTGGAGAAGTAGTAGGGTAACAGTTAACATGACAGTTCGCGTTAAGTATTTTGGGAAAAAAAACAGTTTAGAATAATTATCTTATTAGTCTGAAGTCCGGGTGAAAGGTTTGGGAATGATAGCCCGTAACAACACCTTCTATTGTGCAAACCTTTCATTCCAAAATCTAAAGAAAACAAAATTAAAATCAGACAGTGGTTGTGCATGCAAAATAATGTGCGACATCACTGCAAATTGATGCTTCTGAACGCAGAGAAGGCCCTTGGAGAATTTTGAGTGCTTCATGGAAAAATACACAGCGCTTTGAAAAACATTTGAAAAACTGTGGATTTCTAGGAAACTAGCTTTTTGACAATCTCAGTGATTATTGATCATTTTGCAGGACGTCATTGACCCAATGTTCAAACAAAAACAAAATGACTTTACTGAAGCACTGTGGGAGAGGCCTGCAATTTCTTTTTTTTAAATTTAGAGTGCCCAATTCATTTCTTTCAATTAATCGGGCAATTTAGTGTGACCAATCAACCCACCCTGCACATCTTTGGGTTGTGGGGGCGAAACCCACGCAAACACGGGGAGAATGTGCAAACTCCACATGGACAGTGACCCAGAGCCGGGATCAAACCTGGGACCTCGGCGCTGTGAGGCAGCAGGGCTAACCCACTGCGCCACCGTGCTGCCCTGAGGCCTGCAATTTCTGCTTTGATACTGGAAACTGGGGGTTTTACATGCTGTCGGCACACTTTGTGTCCATCAGTGTGTGTCTGCACCATGATATACTGGTGTATATTATGACATCCCCCCTTTTATAAAAAATGTACCTGCGTGGCAATAAACAGTGTATGGTGAATGTTCCTGACTACGTATGTGCGAAATATTTACAGGACTACGTACATGAAAACTAAGCTATTTCATGGGCAGGTGCCCGGTGCAGAAAAACAGTGTGTCACAAGAATAACGAGATGAACACTATATACAAACCACTTGAACGATTAAACGGAAGAACAGAACAAATCAGAAAGCCTATAAGTCCACAAAGTTCACAAATTAAGTCTCTGAGGTGGGCGACGAATTCTGGTTGACCGCCTCAAGGGTGGGTCGGGAGCCGCTGGCTGAGGAGCGGGCGGGATGCGTCAGAGTGAGGAGGATGCAGAGTGACAGGGATCTCTGCATAGTCCAGGTCAGGGTCAACAGGAGGGCGTGGCAATGGTGGAGGATCACGTAGCGAGCGCGGAACAAGACGAAGGGCACGTCGATTGCGGCGCAGAATGGAGCCAGCCGGTAGACGAACCAGGAAAGAGCGTGTCATCAGGAGAGAGAGAGTGAACTCTCTGAACTTGGTTCAACAGCTTGCATGCCTGTGCGCCAAGCAGGGAGTCTTTTGAGGAACCCACGATCTCAAAAGGAAGGATGGCTTTGTGTGACCTGTACGTCACTTCAAGTTGGCACGAGCCGCTAGCAGGAATGACGTTGCCATTATAATCCAATAGGTGGCAGGCTGATGGAAGGATGGCTGTTTGACACGAAGGCTTTGGAAGTCAGACCACGCCATGAGATTGGCGGAGGCACCAGTGTCCAGGCGGAATCGTATTTGGGATCGGTTGACCGTCAGGGTGGCACACCACTCATCATCTGGATCGATGCTGTACACCAACAGCGGCTGGTGTTCTTTGCTTCGGGGACGGCCTGTTTTTCGTTACGACACCGACTCGAAAAGGCGCCTTCGGGTCCTCGGTGTCACTGCTGTGTGGGAGGTCCGCACCGGACTCGGTGACCGTGGGTTGAATTGCCCGAACATTCCTGCGAGGCTGGCTGAAGCGATATGAAGTGGCAGGCTGAGCTGCTCAGCAGAAGGCAGCATAGTGGCCAAGTCTGCCACATCGTAGGCATTGTCGAGATTTTGCAGGGCATTGATGCTTTAAATGGGCGGAGCCACAGTTGCTGCACATCGTGACGTCAGCACGTTTGCTGCGCCACCGTGCATGCGCGGTGCGGTCGTGCGTAGTGCGCGCCTGCGCATTACGTTCCTCCACGTCGCCGTCCCCTCGTTTGGTGCGCACAGGTCTGCGAAAAGCGCGTGAAAAGGCCGCCCTCATCCAGGCTGAGGCCCTGGAGGTGCTCAATCACTTGGACCCGTTCCGCCTCGTGGCGACCTTGCCGCGCCGTTTCAGCCACTTGTATATGGGAATACCGACTCGTGGCGTTTTCATGTAAGACACAGGTCTCGATGGCGGTCGCTAGGGTGAGTTGCTTTACTTTGAGGAGCTGTCGTAGGAGGTCCGACTGAACGCCGAAAACGATCTGGTCGCGTATCATGTAGTCAGAGGTGGGCCCGTAGCTGCAAGACTGCGCAAGGATGTGGAGGGGCGTGAGAAAGGATTGGAAAGGTTCATCCTTACCCTGCAAACGCTGCTGGAACACGTAGCATTCAAAACTTTCATTCACCTCTACGCTGCAGTGAGTGTCAAACTTGAGGAGGACCGTCTTGAACTTTGTTTTATCTTCATCATCCGCAAAGGTGAGAGAGTTGAAAATGTGGATGGCATGGTTCCCGGCCGTGGAGAGGAGAAGAGCAATCTTTCTGGTATCCGAGGCGCCCCCCCCTGTCTGTGGCTTCGAGGAAGAGATGGAAGCGCTGTTTGAAAATCTTCCAGTTGGCCCCGAGGTTGCCGGCGATGCGGAGCGGCGGCGGCGGGCTGATGTTGTCCATGTTGCAGGATGACGGAATGCTGGCGGAAGGCAGATCACTTGCAGGTAGGTCTAAGAAGTGCTAATATCCCTCAACTCCTGGTATTATGATGTGTTGGGTGTTCTGGATCACATACAGGTCACCAACACATGAAATAGCGCCACAATGGAATCATTAACTGTTTAAACATACTCAGACTGTGGGTGAATACGATACTAGCTTTAACTAAAGACCTTTGCCTTGTCCTAACCAGTCGATTCACTCAGCACATGGTGAATGTCTGTGTTACAGGCTGTGAGCCCTGTCCTCATAGCTAGCTGCAACTCGAATGAGTGGGAATTCTGATGCCCCCTGTCTTTATAGTGCGTGTGCTCTCACTGGTGATTGGCTGCGGTGTTGTGTGTGTCGATTGGTCCCAGTGTGTGTCCATCAGTGTGTGTCTGCACCATGATATACTGGTGTATATTATGACAGTTAAAACTGGGGAGAAACACAGGATGGTTGTGGACTACAGCCAGACCATCAATCGGTACAAGCAGCTCGACGCGTACCCCCTCCCACGCATATCTAATATAGTCAATCAGATTGCACAGTACCGGGTCTTCTCAACAATTGACCTGAAATCTGCCTACCTGCAGCTCCCCATCCGGAAGTCGGACCAGCCATACACTGCCTTCGAGGTGGACGGTCGCCTTTACCACTTCCTTAGGGTCCCTTTCGGTGTCACAAATGAGGATCTCGGTCTTCCAAAGAGAGATGGACCGAATGGTCGACCAGTACGGTTTGCGGGCCACCTTTCCGTACTTAGATAATGTCATCATCTGTGGCCATGATCAGCAGGACCACGATGCCAACCTCGATAAATTCCTCCGCAGTGCCACTCTTCTCAACCTGACCTATAACAAAGAGAAGTGTGTGTTCAGCACGATCCGGTTAGCCATTCTCGGCTATATAGTCCAAAACGGACTTCTCGGGCCCGACCCCGACCGCATGCGCCCCCTCGTGGAACTTCCCATCCCCCACTGCCCCAAGGCCCTCAAACGCTGCCAGGGGTTCTTTTCCTACTACGCTCAGTGGGTCCCAAACTATGCGGACAAGGCCTACCCACTCATTCAGTCCACCCAATTCCCCCTCGCGGCCGAGGCACAACACGCTTTCGCCCGCATCAGAGCAGACATCGCCAAGCCCGGGATGCGCGCAGTGGACGAGTCACTGCCTTTCCAAGTAGAAAGCGACGCTTCAGACATCGCCCTTGCCGCCTCTCTAAACCAGGCAGGCAGACCCGTGGCATTCTTTTCCCGCACCCTTCATGCCTCTAAAATTCGACACTCATCCATCGAGAAGGAGGCCCAAGCTATCGTTGAAGCTGTGCGGCATTGAAGGCATTACCTGGCCGGTAAGAGATTCACTCTCCTTACGGACCAACGGTCAGTAACCTTCATGTTCAATAACACACAGCGGGGTAAGATCAAAAATGATTAAATTTTGCGGTGGAGAATCGAGCTCTCAACCTATAATTATGGGATCTTGTATTGCCCCGGTTAACTCAATGAGCCCCCAGATGCCCTCTCCCAAGGTACATGTGCCAATGCACAAGTGGACCAACTCCGGGCCCTACACGACAGTCTCTGTCACCCAGGGGTCACTCGATTGTACCATCTGGTCAAAGCTTGCAATCTGCCCTACTCCGTCGAGGAAGTAAGGACATTCACCAGGGACTGCCAGGTCTGTGCGGAGTGCAAGCCGCACTTCTACCGGCCAGACCGTGCGTGCCGGGTGAAGGCTTCCCGCCCCTTTGAACGCCTCAGCGTGGATTTTAAAGGGCCCCTCCCCTCCACCGACTGTAACACGTAGATTCTCAGTGTGGTCAATGAGTACTCCAGATTCCCCTTCGCCATCCCATGCCCCGATATGACGTCTGCTACCGTCATCAAGGCCCTCAGCACCATCTTTGCTCTGTTCAGTTTCCCCGCCGACATCCATAGTGACGGGATCCTCATTCATGAGCGATGAGCTGCGTCAGTTCCTGCTCAGCAGGCGTATAGCCTCCAGCAGGACGACCAGCTACAACCCCCGGGGAAACGGGCAAGTAGAATGGGAGAATGGGACGGTTTGGAGGGCCGTCCAGCTGGCCCTACGGTCCAGGAACCTCCCAGCCGCTCGCTGGCAGGAGGTCCTCCCTGACGGTCTACACTCCATCCGGTCACTATTGTGCACCGCCACTAACAACACACCCCATGAACGTGTTTTTACCTTCCCCAGGAAGTCCACATCCGGGGTGTCGCTCTCGACTTGGCTCGCTGCTCCAGGACCGGTCCTTCACAAGGCGGACCCCTGGGTTCACCTGCTCCACGCCAACCCTCAATATGCCTACGTTGAGTTCCCCGACGGCCGCCAAGATACTATCTCACTCAGGGACCTGGCACCGTCAGGTTCCACCCCAACACACCCCCCCCACAAATGCGCCCCCCCCCCCCACCTCCCACCGTGCTGCCAATATTGACCCCACCAGAGCACCCCCCCCTCCCCTTTTCTACACATGAGGACAAAGAGGACTTCTGCATGCTTCCGGGGTTCCCCGATGACGGGCCAGCATCAGCACCGCCACCACCGCCATCGGTGCCACCTCCCCCACCGCCAGCACCGACTTCGCCGCCACCATTACGCCGCTCCCAACGAAGCACCAAAGCACCGGACCGGCTGAACCTTTGACGGACTCCGGACCGTCAACATGGACTTTTCTTTCCCTACCACTGTACATGATTGCACTAATTGTATATAGTTTCATGTCATCCCCGCCGGACTCATTTTTAACAGGGGGTGAATGTGGTGAACCACTGTAATAGGAGATGTAAGGTAGGACCTGCACTACAGGTTCGCCGGTAGCTCCTGCCGGCTGTCTCTGCCCACGGAGAACTGCATAAATATGCATGACCTCCAGTGCCCTGCCATTTCGCCAGCTGCAGCAGGAGGCCACGCATCTGACTGTAATAAAGCCACAGTTGTACCCAACTTTAGTCTTTGTGCAATTTATCGTGCATCACATGGGTCTTCTCCCCCTTTACATGCAGTCAGGACATTTCCAAAAAACTTTTACATCGGACACTGCGAGTACAAAATCCAGGACTCCCTGACAATTTCATAGAATCATAGAATTTACAGTGCAGAAGGAGGCCATTCGGCCCATCGAGGCTGCACCAGCCCTTGGAACGAGCACCTTAAGCCCCACACCTCCACCCTATCCCCATTATCCCCGTAACCCCAGTAACCTTGTTTGAACACTAAGGGCAATTTAGCATGGGCAATCCACCTAACCTGCACATCTTTGGACTGTGGGAGGAAACTGGAGCACCCGAAGGAAACCCACACAGACACGGGGAGAATGTGCAGACTCCGCACAGACAGTGACTCAAAATGAGAATCGAACCTTTGGACCCTGGAGCTGTGAAGCAACTGTGCTAACCACTGAGCTACGTGCTGCCCTGAAGAATTTCTTTCCTGGATATTCTTTCCTGGGATGTGGGCGTAACATTAACCACATTTCTGTGGGGCTGGAGTCACATGTCGGCCAGACCAGGTAAGGACCGCACATTTCCTTAACTAAAGGACATGAGTGAACAGATGGTTTTTTTATTTTATTTTTTTTGATATAAATTTTGAGTACCCAATTATTTATTTTTTTCCATTAAGGGGCAATTTAGCGTGGCCAATCCACCTAACCTGCACATCTTTGGGTTGTGGGAGTGAAACCCACACAAACACGGGGCGAATGTGCAAACTCCACATGGACAGTGACCCAGGGCTGGGATTCGAACCCGGGTCATCAGTGCCGCAGTCCCAGTGCTAACCACTGCGCCACATGCTGCCCAGATGGGTTTCTCATGACAATCGACATTCGTTTCATGGTCATCATCAGACTTTTAATTTCAGATCTTTATCCAGTTCAAATTTCACCATCGTGGTGGGATTAAAACCTAATTCTCTGGAACGCTAGTCTCGTGACAATGCTACTATGCAACGAGAAGGAGTTTGAAATGAGGGCTTTTTCTGCCATGTATGTTCCTGAAGGCGAGGTAACAAACTGACTGTTCACCAGGCAGGAAGCAATGCCCATGTCGGGTCAAGTGCTTTCCAGGACATAATGCAGCAGCAGCCAAACAGAAGACAACCAATAAGCTTCCAAGAAACAGGAAGTGGGCGGCACTGTAGCACAGTGATTAGCACTGTTGCTTCACAGCACCAGGGTCCCCGGTTCGATTCCCGACTTGGGTCATTGTCTGTGTGGAGTCTGTGCATTCTCCCCATGCCTGCGTGAGTTTCCTCCGAGTGCTCCAGTTTCCTCCCAAAAGTCTCGAAAGATGTGCTGTCTGGTGAATTGAACATTCTGAATTCTCCCTTAGTGCTCTATTTATTTATCTCTGTGAACCACGAGCCTTTCCCTTATATCGATCAAATGACCACACAACCAGTTAGTTAGTTCAAAAGATGGTTTCTTTACATACACAAGAGTTGTCTCAACATACAAACACAATATCTACTACGAGTTAAACTACACCTATGAGCTACAACAACCTATACTTAACTTCAAGGCGACCGGCACTGTGCAAATGGATAAAGGCCTTTATCTGGATTTCACTTGGCTGGTTCGAAGAATGTGGCTCAGTCTCTGCTGGGCTCAGCCGTCAGGTAGCGATCGTTGGTCTTGAACTTGGTTGGCTGTTCCTGCTGCAATTGGGTTAGGCACAGGCCGGATCCAAGAGAGACAGAACACATGGCTGCGCTCTCTTTTATCCCCCTGGGATATCGCGCTCTTTGGGGCAGTCCTTAACCTCGGACCCAATAGTTTGACAGGACTCTGATCACTCTCTTCGATTTCGGCCAATAAAGGGGCAGGTGCCTTGGTAGCTGAGCGGGTCCTTAGCGGTCATTGACCTTGGCAGTTGTGCTTTCTGAGCAAGGGGAGTAGCACCGAACAGTCTGTGGCTGTACCGATTGCTTGATTGGAGTTCTATTGTCCTGGGAAAATGGGCCATTAAAATGTAAACGAGCGGGAGTTTCGGTCAGGTCTGGTTACCTGTGTTTTAGATACACATAGGCTGTGTATCTGTCTGAGTCCTGGATTGGCCATGATTCCCATGGTCTTTTGCAGGTGGCCATCTTAGATGGCTACATTCCATCCTTTTGATCCTGAACACGAAGCATGGAGGATCACACTATTGATCCCTGTTCATCCTTGGTGGCCCGGTCACCCTTGGTCAAGGCAAGGTTCTACTCTACTCTATCTTATGGTTTTGTTTAATACATTCATAAATTAATTCATCTCTAACGGTTACTATAATTTAGGTCACTATAAAACATTTAATTTATCCGCACAGTTGATCTGTTGATCCCCAAATTTCTTTCTCTGTCAGTCTGGCCTCAATAAAAGTTGAGATGGATTCGCACGTAAAAAGAAGTTATTTATTTAGCTTGCAAGCTTGAATCATCTTACAGAAACGTAAGAGACATCCAGCCTCTTACACCCCAGAAAACGACTGAACTAAAAGACAAAGGGATCTCTGCAAAATCAATTCAAATGGTATCAAGTTTCACATACTCGACGGACATAGGTCAGCCTATGTCCCTCCTGACCTGTTCGATCTATTCTGATTGGCTCACTTCCAATCCCTTTCTCTGGCCCCTATCAATGCAGCATCACTCTCATAGACACACCTCTTCCTGCTTTTTCCATGCGGTCTCAAACCCCTTTGTCCCTAACTGCCAGAATCAAAGTGGCTTATTTCTACATACATTAACTAGTAACTCTAAAGTAACTATTTTATATCACATTCGTCAGATCTCTAGCTAACGCTATCTAAGCTACTCTCATGCTGCTGGTGAATATCAAAGAACTTATATACAGTACAAAATTTAAAACAGCAGTATCACATTTCTACTTAATCCGAATAAAGTTAAAGCGGTACATTGGTTATTTTTAGCAGCGATTGTTTCATGAGTTCAATTTTGTTGAATTCCAAAGAAGGGGGATCGGACTGTATATATCGGGGAGCGGGAGGCTTTTGCTCGCCATTTACGGAGTCAGAGTGTCTGAATGACACTGCAGATTATTGCAATTACTAGAAGGGCCTCTACTATGTATGAAAGGGGGTTCCATTTGGCAATGTTTTTTGCACCAGGTGGGGGTTTCGATGTCTGTCTTTATGTGTGGTGTAGTGTCTGGGCTGGTGGTGGTCTGTTGTGTGGTAGTGTTCGGTGTGGGGTTTGTAACAAAAGTCCGTTGCGCGCGCAGTTGCAGAAGTCCAGCGATGATCCAAATGCATGTCAGTAGTCCTTGCTTCATCCTGTGTTGTTTTTTTTCCGTGTAATCCTGTGGATGCAAGCATAGTATCTGTTATTATCTTTGGTTAATATCTCGTTTTATTAGTATTTCTCTCCAAAGTGGCAAAAATTAGTGGGAGACTAGAGGACTGGGAAGTCTTTAGGGGGCAACAGAAAGCTACTAAAAAAGCTATAAAGAAGAGTAAGGTAGACTATGAAAGTAAACTGACTCAGAACATAAAAGCAGATAGTAAAAGCTTCTACAAATATATAAGACAAAAAAGAGTGGCTAAGGTAAATATTGGTCCTTTGGAAGATGAGAAGGGAGATTTAATAATAGGAGACGGGGAAATGGCTGAGGAGCTGAACAGGTTTTTTGGGTCAGTCTTCACAGTGGAGGACACAAATAACATGCCAGTGACTGATGGAAATAAGGATATGATAGGTGAGGACCTTGAGATGATTGTAATCACTAAGGAGGCAGTATTGGGCAAGCTAATGGGGCTAAAGGTAGACAAGTCTCCTGGCCCTGATGGGATGCATCCCAGAGTGTTAAAAGAGATGGCTAGGGAAATTGTAAACGCACTAGTGATAATTTATCAAAATCCACTAGACTCTGGGGTGGTCCCAGAGGATTGGAAAGTAGCAAACGTGACACCACTGTTTAAAAAAGGAGGTCGGCAGAAAGCGGGTAATTATAGGCCGGTAAGCTTAACTTCGGTTGTAGGGAAAATGCTGGAATCTATCATTAAGGAGGAAATAGCGGGGCACCTGGAGGGAAATTGTCCCATTGGGCAGACGCAGCATGGGTTCACAAAAGGTAGGTCGTGTCTGACTAATTTGGAAGAATTTTTTGAGGATGTTACCAGTGCAGTAGATAACGGGGAGCCAATGGATGTGGTATATCTGGATTTCCAGAAAGCTTTTGACAAGGTGCCACACAAAAGGTTGCTGCATAAACTAAAGATGCATGACATTGAGGGTAAAGTGGTAGCATGGGTAGAGGATTGGTTAACTAACAGAAAGCAGAGAGTGGGGATAAATGGGTGTTTCTCTGGTTGGCAACCTGTAACTAGTGGGGTCCCTCAAGGATCAGTGTTGGGCCCGCAGTTGTTCAAAATTTACATAGACGATTTGGAGTTGGGGACCAAGTGCAATGTGTCAAAGTTTGCAGACGACACTAAGATGAGTGGTAAAGCAAAAAGGGCAGAGGATACCGGAAGTCTGCAGAAGGATTTGGATAGGTTAGGTGAATGGGCTAGGGTCTGGCAGATGAAATTCAATGTTGCCAAGTGTGAGGCTATCCATTTTGGGAGGAATAACAGCAGAATGGATTATTATTTAAACGGTAAGATGTTAAAACATGCTGCTGTGCAGAGGGACCTGGGTGTGCTGGTGCACGAGTCACAAAAAGTTGGTGTGCAGGTGCAACAGGTGATTAAGAAGGCTAATCGAGTTTTGTCTTTCATTGCTAGAGGGATGGAGTTCAAGACTAGGGAGGTTATGCTGCAATTGTATAAGGTGTTTGTGAGGCCACATCTGGAGTATTGTGTTCAGTTTTGGTCTCCTTAACTGAGAAAGGACATATTGGCACTGGAGGGAGTGCAGAGGAGATTCACTAGGTTGATCCCAGAGTTGAGGGGATTAGATTATGACGAGAAGTTGAGTAGACTGGGACTGTACTCATTGGAGTTTAGAAGGATGCGGGGGGATCTTATTGAGACATATAAAATTATGAAGGGAATGGATAGGATAGATGCGGGCAGGTTGTTTCCACTGGTCGGGGAAAGCAGAACTAGGGGGCATAGCCTCAAAATAAGGGGAAGTAGATTTAGGACCGAGTTTAGGAGGAACTTCTTCACCCAAAGGGTTGTGAATCTCTGGAATTCCTTGCCCAGTGAAGCAGTTGAGGCTCCTTCTTTAAATGTTTTTAAGAAAAAGATAGATACCTTTCTAAAGAATAAAGGGATTCGGGGATATGGTGTACGGGCCGGAGAGTGGAGCTGAGTCCACAAAGATCAGCCATGATCTCATTAAATGGCGGAACAGGCTCGAGGGGCCAGATGGCCTACTCCTGTTCCTAGTTCTTATGTTCTTACTGAATAAGGGAGTGGCGCCGATCAGTCTGTGGCTGTACCGGTTGCTTGATTGGAGTTCTATTGTCCTGGGATAATGGGTCATTAAAATGTAAACGAGCGGGGGTTTCGGTCAGATCTGGTTACCTGTGTTTTCGATACACATAGACTGTGTATCTGTCTGAGTCCTGGGTTGGCCATGATTCCCATGGTCCTTTGCAGGTGGCCATCTTCGATGGCTACACCCTCAGTATATCCGAACAGGCGCTGGAATGTGGTGACTAGGGGCTTTTGACAGTAACTTCATTGCAGTGTTAATGTATACCTACTTATGACAATAAAGATTATTATTATTATGCTGAGGAACAAAAACACAGTGAATCAAAGAAAAAACAAGAATTTACCTCATCAAAAGAACACTATGATGTTTTGCCTGCAGACTCTGCTTTTCTCCAACTTTCAGACACCAAGCACTGGCTGCCTGCCAATGAAGTGAAGCACTCGATACCTTGCAGAGTTTACTAGACGTTCCCTGCAATCCGGGAGGTCACCTGGAGTCAGACATGTTTAGTGTCTTGGGAAATCTGTATTCCAGATTTTACCTGCATTTCTTCGATTTATTAGCATGTTCTTGCAGTTCCCATCGCTAGTATACAAAATATGAAAAATACTTTTTGCAGTTACTGTGCTGTTTATATTTGTTCGACACATCCAAAATTTCAGACAATGGCCGTGCCACAAACGTGTCAGGATTACAGGAGGATCCGAAATATGTAATAAAATTACCTATGAAGTTCCCAAGTGTTTAATAATGGCGAGGAGTTTATCAGTTGCCGGTAAAATCATGGGGAGACAGGTTGAATCAGCTCTCTTGGTAGAGAGCAGTTAATAAAGCACATAGTATTCCAGGCTTTAATATGGGGCATAAAGTACAAGAGCAAAAAGGTTGTGCTGAACTTATACAAGACAGTGATTAGACCTCAGCTGGAATATTGTGTGCAGTTCTGGCAGCACACAATAGGAAGGATGTGAACGCATTCTCGAAGAATGCTTCCAGGGATGAGAAACTTCAGTTTGAGGAGTGGTTGGGACTATTCTCCTTGGAGAGAAACCAAGAGGAGATCTGGTGGAGATGTTCAAAATGGTGAGGGGTTTGGAGAGAGCAGATAGGAAGAAACTGTTCCCGCTTGTCAAAGAATCAAGAACGAGAGGGCACAGATTTAAAGTGGTTTTGTAAAAGGAGCAAATATATTGTGAGACAAAAAACTTTTCCCACACACCGAGTGGTTTGGCTCTGGAATGCACTGTCTGGAAATGTGCTGGAGGCAGATTCAATCGAGTCATTCACGAGGACGTTAGATGATTATTTGAATAGAAACAATGTGCAGGGATACGGGAAAAAGGCTGGGGAATGGCACTACGTCATGATGCACATTTGGAGAGTCGGTGCTGACACAATGGGTCAAATGGCCTCCTTCTGAGTCGTAACAATTCTATGACTATGATTGCGGGACCAGGTGTGGAAATGCTGCCTGCCTACCCAAGGAGCTATGGCAGCCAATTTATATAAATAAAAGCCCAGTTGGGCCATTTTACATTTCATTGACATTTTGCCAATGCTAGGGTGATTCCCTCTACAAGGGGAGACGACCAGCTAAATGGAGGTTCGAGGGGCGGATAGGCTCCATGGGGCAAAGAAGGGCCTGTGGGAAGGGATGCCAGTGCCTTTTGCCCCAGTGACCCCTCTCATGCCCCTGACGTTCAGCCTCTTGAATCTTAAGGGTTTTCTTATGTGTGTAGCTGCCAGTGTTTGCTGAATTCTTCAGCAGCAATTTGAAGTACCCAGTGGATTTGAAGTATCCAGCTCTGAAACTAACCAGTTCAGTGCTTTAAGTGTTTTTATTTCTTCTTTTTCTCTGCAGAAAGCACTTAACTGTCTTTGATGTGGTCCGGAAGCTGTCAATCATAGCTAGATGTTTATAAACACTGCCATTAATTTCACAGCTGGGTACTTCAAAGCCACTCAAATGTGAAGGGAGATGAATGAAACAAAGCAGAAAGCTTGGTGTGTGTGTGTGTGTGTGTGTGTGTAAACTGTCAATCAGCCTAGTGAAAGCACTTTCACAGAAAAATGAATGAAAGGCTTGCAGATCAAAGATCTGAACAAAGAACAAAGAAATGTACAGCACAGGAACAGGCCCTTCGGCCCTCCAAGCCCGTGCCGACTATGCTGCCCGACTAAACTACAATCTTCTACACTTCCTGGGTCCGTATCCCTCTATTCCCATCCTATTCATGTATTTGTCAAGATGCCCCTTAAATGTCACTGTCGTCCCTGCTTCCACCATCTCCTCCGGTAGCGAGTTCCAGGCACCCACTACCCTCTGTGTAAAGAACTTGCCTCGTACATCTACTCTAAACCTTGCCCCTCTCACCTTTAAACCTATGCCCCCTAGTAATTGACCCCTCTACTATGGGGAAAAGCCTCTGACTATCCACTCTGTCTATGCCCCTCATAATGTTGTCGACCTCTCAGGTTGCCCCTCAACCTCCGTCGTTCCAGTGAGAACAAACCGAGTTTATTCAACCGCTCCTCATAGCTAATGCCCTCCATACCAGGCAACATTCTGGTAAATCTCTTCTGCACCCTCTCTAAAGCATCCACATCCTTCTGGTAGTGTTGCGACCAGAATTGAACACTATACTCCAAGTGTGGCCTAACTAAGGTTCTACACAGCTGCAACATGACTTGCCAATTCTTATACTCAATGCCCCGGCCAATGAAGGCAAGCATGCCGTAGCATGTCTGAGGGGGTTTAAACTTGTATTCTCTTTCCAGGAATTGACAGGTGCTGCTACCTCTGCTTGAGCCGGCAGATATATTGCACAGGTGAGTTTAAAGCAGTGAATTTTTTCACTGCATTGTCTGGACTTCTCTCCAGCTCCCAGGCAGGGGTCTCTCTTCTGGGGGTCTCTAGGCAGGGGTCTTCCTTATGAAGGGTCCCTCTGATTAGATGGGGGTCTCTCTAATTATAAGGGGTCTCTGATAGGGGTATCTCTAATTAGGGGATCTCTGGTGGGGGTCTCTTTAATTGGTGGGTCTCAGGTGGGAATCTCTCTAATTAGGGGGTTGCTGGTGGGAATCCCTCTAATGAGGGGGTTGCTGGTGGGAATCTTTAATTAGCGGGTTGCTGATGGGAATCTCTCTAACTAGGAAATCTTTGGTGGGGTCTCTGTAATTATGAGGTCTCTGGTGGGGGTCTCTCTCATGTGGGTTTCTGGTGGGTGGTCGGGGGGTTCGGGGGGGAGTTGGGTTATCCTTGTACTGTGGCGAGATGCTGCTTTCCACTGGGCCATCTTCATGGTTGGAATGAGAGTGTGTGGGGAATGGAGTTCTTATAAGCAGCTCCAGCTTGTTAAGCTCCCCGGCGAATCCGACGACAGTGTTTTTTAAAAATAATTTTAGAGTAGCCAATTCCTTTTTTCAATTAAGAGGCAATTTAGCGTGGCCAATCCACCTAGTCTGCACATTTTTGGGTTGTGGGGGCGAAACCCACGCAAACACGGGGAGAATGTGCAAACTCCACACGGACAGTGACCCAGAGCAGAGATCAAACCTGGGACCTCGGCGCAGTGAGGCTGCAGGACTAACCCACTGCGCCACCGTGCTGCCCCCCGACGCCAGTGTTAATGAGAATTGCATGAGTTTCACGTGGGCAGGGTGCTGACTGTTTAGCATGTCCTGAATTGCTCTGGAACTGGCGCCCCCACGGGAGCGTGAAATGCCCGCAATTCAATCCGCCGCCCACACTTAGGGGCCATCTAACGGAAAAGTTACTAAGTGTCATTTGTGGTGGGTTTTGCTGAGGGTTTCCCACCGGCTCTTCAGGTGACTTCCCCACCGCGATCTAACGACACTTAGTCACTTTTGTGGACCCTGCGGAGTTTCTCACCAGTTTAGCCCACACTTAGAGGCGTGATCTACCCAAATGGGGACAGAGACCCGCAGTGCGTGAGGTTAGCTGGGTGTTTCCCGGCATTCAGAGTGCCAAAAAACACCTCGTTACCTAACGCCCAACCGGGTAGATCAGGGACCTCGGTGGGGAACTCCCCGAGGCTGCGCCTGACCCCGCTTTCTGAACTCTGGAGCGCCCGGTCGCCGGAACACTTCAGTGCAACGAGAGATCGCTGGAGAGCTGAACTCAGTGATCGGCCCGCCATTTTGAAAGGGTGCCATAATCTCTAAGTGAGTTTGTGGGTCCCCAATGCCCCCACCAATGGACAATGTCACCCCCCACACACACAGGTATTACTCCACCTCCCCCTCCGAGTAAGGACACCCTGCTTACAGGCTCCCCCTTCCAGGACCTCCACCCGTCAACCCCCTAACTTCCCAGAGGCCCCTTCCTACCTGCCCTGCAACCCCCCACACTCCATATCGCCTCCACCCTCCTTTCATGGGCATGACCCCCTCAGTCCCTGGCCTTTGGCAGTGCCACCCTGGCACCTCGGCACACTTGCACTGCCACCGTGGCACCTTGGCAGTGCTGCTGCTAACTTGGCAGAGCCACCTGGCACCTTGGCATGCCAGGTTGGCAATGCCAGGTGCCAGGTGGGCAGTGCGAATGCCCACATTCTAGGGGGAGGACAAATTGCCACCCTGCACTATCCCTGACTACTCAGGGGCGTCCGATGGCCTCGGAGACCCCCCAGGTGCCATTCCACCTGGTCCAGGTTTGTGTGGACCAGTCCTGAATAGCGCCCGGCTCGGGCTTCCCTGGGAAGGCTGGTAGATCCTGCGTGGGTAGGCCATAGTAGGTTTAAGGCCTACTTACACAGACGCAACTTGGCCACGCACATTGTGAGCAGGTTCCTGATTTCGACGCCTCACAGGACTTGGGTAGATCCCGTGCGGCCTAGTGGCTGCCGGGAAGCTCGCGGGAGACTTCACCCAGCACCAACCGACCCCACCACACTCCCGTTCGAGTGCAATGAGGCCAGTAGATCTCGCCCTTTGATATCTCAAACGGAGAATTCTGCCCAAGATGTACTAAATGCATCTCCCCCAATGCAAGAAACAACTCCAATAAATCCATTTCATGGGTAGCAGCCTCCAAGGCCCAGGGATCTTCACTTTGTGGACATCGTATCAGCCAATCCACTGTCCACGAAGAGGTCCTGCCCAACACCATGAATAGTTAGGTGATCAGAAGTGGTACAAAGTCAATCTGCTGACAGACTACTTATGCATGAGGCACTGATAGTGCTGAGAAGGGCTCAAGAAATTATTTCTCTCATGTCTGCAAAGAGTGTTTTCTAAAAGTAATAATTTTGTCACGAGTCTACATTGGCAGAAAGGAAGATTCATTCCAACATCCATATCACTTATATATATATCGGAAATGTGGAGCAGGTCCATCAGGATCTGAAAAAGAACTGGCAGGTGAATGAATGGGTTTTATGGGTGGCTGTTCTCTGTACTCTGCAAATTGGCATTTTCATCCATTATAGTGAATGACAGTAAATCAAAAGCTACCTCGTGAAAGCTCCTCAATCTATACCTCCCAATTTAAAAACTCCTTCATTCAAATTATATGTTCATTCAAATTAAATTTTTAAAAAGCCCCTTGTGTGGTTTTATAAAAATTGCAGAATTTGCACCATTTGTTTGTCCTTAGCTAAAAGCTATTTCAAAGTAATCGGGTAGATTGCACCAGAAACATTTTCTATTTTCAAATGCTAATGGGTCTCCTGTGTACTATTGTATATGCCCGATGGGTTGTCAACCAAACAGTAACTGGTAATATTACTGTGCAAAGTACTGTTACAAACAGGAGGAGGGTCAGTTCAGACAGCATTATCTACCCATAAACAGAAGGTGTTCAAATGAGTTTGTGTCAAAGAATAAGCAGTGCTGTTTTCCCAACTCATCCATTTCTGTGGGATCTGGGGCTGGATCCTGCTGGAACTGAATAGTGTGCGATTCGCATATCCATTGGGAGCGCTATTTGTTCCTCGATTTGAGACATGCAAATGAGCCAGCACTCCGCCCACATAGATTGAGAGAAATTCCTGCTGACATCTGATTGGCTGGGGCCGGAATTCGCACGATAGAGCTTGGCAAGCTGGAGCTCTCCACACACTCCCATCCCAGCCAAGGTGATGGCCCAGAGATGGCCAGCACCACCATCCCATGAATGTGACAGGGTGCTGGATGCTACTGAGGAGAGGAGGGACACCCTCTTCCCCAGGGTGGCTACAGACTCAAGCCCACCATTGTCAACAGCACCTGGGAGGAGGTGGCAGAGGAGTTCAGTGCCAGGCTCAAAAGAAGGAACAGAATGCAATTCCTCAAAAGGTGAATAACCTCCTTAGGGCAGCTCGGATCAGTCACCCTTTGTGCCCCTGGCATCACTCCCGCCCTTCACTCCTCAGATCACCCCTAGAGGCCAACCACATCCCACTGCCTCCATCTCCCTTACAACCCACCCTCCACCAAACCCCAACACATGCATTGTCCTCTTCGGCAAGGAGCCTTGCCCACACATGGCACCAGCTGCAGACCCCCCCCCCACCCCCCGTAGAACCCGCCTCCCAGAGTCTCACTATATCCTTTCTGTGTCCTCAAGGATAAGGTGGCCCAGGTCCAAGAGACAGAAGACCAAAGGAGGCATTCCTGGCTTTCAGGAAATGAACAATTCAGCTCCTGATTTTACTAAAAATCCACAGCAAACTCGAGTTAGGATTAACTCAGAGGGTTAGTTTATGTCACACACCCATGTGGAGTTCCTTCACCACAATGACTTCAAAAGGGGTTATTTACCCAAAGTCTGGAATTGACTTTGTTTTCAGAGCTAAAAATGTCTCAGCCATTATGCGTTGAAAGGTGCAATTTATGTTGAGGTTCTGGCATTTGGGAGGCCATTGCCTCAGTAGATCCACTGACTCTGCGAGCTAGATTGGTGGCCTTCCTGTAGCTCTTTTGAAATTGGTCTGACTAGTCCCAGGTTGTCTGTTGTTTGCTCCTTAGGCGTAATGAATTGTGACTGAGAGGAGAATTCTTTGGTTCTGAAGACTGCTGGGGATAACTCCCAGACAGGGTGTCAACCATCTTAGGATCATAGAATCATAGAATTTTACAGTTCAGAAGGAAGCCATTTGACCCATCGTGTCTACACCGGCACCCGATTGGACAACCTAGCTAGTCCCATCTCCAGCCCTAACTCTGTAGTCTTCTAAGTTGATCACTTCCAAATATATATCCAGCTCTCTTTTGAAACCTCCTGTGGAATCCACCTTCACCGCGCTCCCAGGCGGCACATTCTAAACCCCAACAGCTCTCTGAGTAAAGAAATTTCTCCTCATCTCACTCCTAGCTCTCTTGCTGACCATCTTGAAATTGTGACCCCTAGGTCACTGACTTACCAACTAGTGGAAACAGAATATCCTTATTTACTGCTCTCCTTCTGCACTGTAAATTCTATGATTCTATACCTTGTCAAATTGTTCATAATTTTGAACACTTCAATACGGTCACCTCTTAATCTTCTCTGCTCTAAGGTGTTCAAGTCCAATGTCTTCAATCTTTCCTTGTGCCTAAAATTCCCCATTCCTGGTATCATTCTAGTAAATCTCCTCTACACTCTCTCCAGGGCTTTAACATCCTTCCTTAAATAAGATGCCCAGAACTGAATACAATACTCCAAATGTGGTCTGGTCAATGATTTGCAGAGGTGTAGCATCACTTCCTTGCTTTTATACTCCATGTCTCTATTTATAAACCCAAGTGTTATAACCTGCCTGCTTACCATTGGCTGGGGACTAATGACAATCCCACAATCCTGTGGGAGTATGAGCTTCCCCAATGAGGGGGGGCGGAGAAACCATTAGTAAACTCCAAGTATAAATAAAGCTGGCCAGTTTGGAACCAGCAGGAAGGAGTGTGCAGCAAGGGAAGTTGCTGCTGCTGTTATATATATATGTTATTGTAAATAAATGTTATTACTTTGTATCCTTAAAACTCGTGCTGGATTCTTCGTGGCCCTCACAAAACTGGCGACGAAAGTTAAAGTGAATAGCTGTCTACACTGCTGAAGTCACCTCCCTGGATTTTTTTTGGATACAGGTTGGAAGTTGTTTTCTATTATACCATGCCTCTGTACGGACGTTTGGATGTTTTTGATGCTGCGCTGGAAAGCTGGAACCAGTACACACAACGGATTTGTTACTATTTCCGGGCAAACAACATCACCGAAAACGAGCGCCAGGTGGTCATATTGCTCACCGCCTGCGGCCCGCATATGTTTGGGGTGATTAGGAGCCTCACGTACCCAGCTCCGCTGGACACCAAAACGTTTGATGAACTTGTGAATATAGTGGGGCAACATTCTAACCCAACCCCGTCCACGATAGTCCAGCGTTACCGGTTTAATACCGCTGTGAGGACCCCTGGAGAATCCCTTGTCGATTTTCTATCCAGGCTACGTGGGATTGCGGAATACTGTGACTATGGTGAGACCTTGTCAGAAATGTTACGCGACCGTTTGGTTTGCGGTATTAACAATGTGGCCACCCAGAGAAAGTTGTTAGCTGAGCCAACATTGACTTTTCAACATGCCATTCAAATAGTATTGTCCCGAGAGAGCGCAGAATGAGGAGTGCAGGAGCTACAGGGAATGGAAGTGCATGCCTTGGGGCGCAACCTCTTCCGTCCGAAAACGTCCCCCCGCACTCCTGCGGTACCTTGGGCGAGGCGACGTCCGGACCGACGGCAGTGGCCGTCGGACATTCCTCCCCGAAGGGAGCCTTCTCCAGAACCAATGGAAGAGGAGCCATGTCCGTGTCAGACTTGTAGGCACCGACCCCATCACGGACGGCGGTCCTGGGGGCGCCAGAGGTGCCGTCGTTCCGACCGAAACTGGGACCAGCCCAGGGGCCGTACCTTCCATGTGGATGAACCTGCGGCGACTACTCCTGAGGATGTGGAGACGGAGGACGACTGCCTGCAGCTGCATTGTGTGGCAGCTCCCCGTGTGGTCCCCATTAAGGTGACAGTACGGGTTAATGGTCACCCGCTTGAGATGGAGTTGGACACTGGCGCAGCAGTCTCCGTGATCGCCCAGAGGACATTCGACCGCATCAAGCAGGGTATACAGACCCTTACATTAACCGACTCACAGGCCAGGTTGGCCACCTACACGGGGGAACCACTGGACATTGCAGGAACTACAATGACCCCTGTTGTTTATGGACGCCAGGAGGGGCGTTTCCCACTTATCGTGGTGCGCGGCCATGGGCCCAGCCTGTTGGGTCGGGACTGGTTGCACCATTTGCAGTTGCAATGGCAGCACATCCTCCAAACAGTTTCTGAAGGGTTGACTGAGGTGCGAGGACGATACCCAGATGTATTCCAGCCTGGTTTGGGGAAAATAAAAGGGGCCGTAGCCCATATCCAAGTCGAACCAGAAGCCACGCCGCGCTATTTCCGGGCGCTCCCGGTGTCTTATGCCTTGCTCGAGAAGGTAAAAGGGGAGCTCACTCATTTGGGGAGTTTGGGTATTATCAGGCCCGTCCGTTTTGCTGACTGGGCAGCACCAATTGTACCTGTAATGAAGCCAGATGCCACAGTTCGCTTGTGTGGCGACTATAAACCTACAGTGAATACGGCTTCCCGACTCGACCGATATCCAATGCCTCGCATAGAGGATCTCTACGCGAAGCTTGCAGGTGGACTGTCGTTCGCAAAATTAGATATGAGTCTAGCCTACCTGCAGTTGGAGCTGGACCCTGCCTCCCGACCATATGTAACGATTAATACACACCGGGGCCTGTATGAATATACACGGTTGCCATTTGGAGTATCCTCTGCCTGCGCAATTTTTCAACGTGTTATGGAGGGCATTTTGAGAGGTTTACCACGTGTCGCTGTCTACTTAGATGACGTTTTGATTACACGACGTCGGAGCAGGAACATTTGGAAAATCTGGAGGCTGTCCTTAGACGCTTTGTCCTGTATGGTGGGCAGCATAGACAGCTCCCAGGCGAGTTGCGGGCATTTTCCTCCAAGCTGTCAGAATTCAGCGTGGAAGACGGCATCCTCTTGTGGGGGACACGTGTGATTGTCCCGGAAAAAGGCCAGGAGCTGATACTAACAGACTTGCACAATGGGCATCCAGGTGTGACCAAAATGAATATGTTGGCCCGGAGTTATGTCTGGTGGCCAGGTCTCGACACCGACATTGAGAAGGTGGCCCAAAACTGCTCCATTTGCCAGGAGCATCAGAAGCTTCCGCTGGCCACGCCTCTACATTACTGGTAATGGCCAGGGCGGCCTTGGGCATGCTTGCATGCAGATTTCGCAGGCCCTTTTCAAGGATCCATGTTCCTTCCATTAATTGACGCCCAGTCTAAATGGCTAGAGGTGCATAAGATGCAGGGGACAACGTCCTGCGCAACAATTGAAAAGATGCGTTTGTCTTTTAGTACGCATGGCCTCCCCGAGGTGCTTGTCACGGATAACGGCACTCCATTCGCGAGTCAGGAGTTTGCGAGGTTCACGAAGGTGAACGGCATATGCCATATCCGCACTGCCCCTTACCACCCGGCTTCAAATGGGTTGGCAGAGTAGTGAATGTAGTGCAGACATTCAAAAGAGGCCTAAAGAAGCAGTCTTCCGGATCAATGGACACGAGACTGGCTCGCCTTTTGTTTACGTATAGAACCACCCCCCATGCGGTGACTGGGGTAGCTCCCGCAGAACTCCTAATGGGCCGGAGACTTCGCACCCGCCTTAGTATGGTTTTAGTATGGCGCAAAAGTACGCCGCACACAAGAACGGCAGGGACATGGTTTTTCTCGGCATCGGCCGATTAGGCAGTTTGCGCCCGGTGACCCAGTGTTCGTTCGGAATTTTGCTGGTGGTGCCCAGTGGGTTCCTGGCATAATCTTTCGCCAAACGGGCCCTATATCTTACCAGGTGCAAGCCCAGGGTCGTCTCAGTGCAAACATGTAGACCACGTTCGGTCCAGAAGGCTATCCCCTCAAAAGATTGCCCGCCCCCGGAGCTCATTTCTACAGCCGCAGAGACCAGAGACAAGGGAAGGTAGTCCTCACAATCTTCCACTGGTGCCTCACTCGAAGCCTGCGCAGGTCGTTACAGAACCAAATGGAGATAGAGACGCTGGCATGACGGAGGCAGCAGACTCTGACTCCGAGGTGGAGACACAGGATGCATCAGAGGGAGAATCCTCGGGTCCACGGGCCGTGGATGTACAACCGTTGCGCCGTTCATCACGGAAGCGCCGGTCTCCGTCTCGTTACACGCCGCCTGATCCAGCGCCGCGTGCAAATAGTGTCCGGCCTGCGGCAAAACTAGTCCGACGCCCTCCTTCGCCAGGGTCTTCGGTGGATTCTTTGGACTTTGGGGGGAAGGGATGTTATAACCTGCCTGCTTACCATTGGCTGGGGACTAATGACAATCCCACAATCTTATGGGAGTATGAGCTTCCCCAATGAGGGGGGGACGGAGAAACCATTAGTAAACTCCAAGTATAAATAAAGCTGGCCAGTTTGGAACCAGCAGTAAGGAGTGTGCAGCAAGGGAAGTTGCTGCTGCTGTTATATATATATGTTATTGTAAATAAATGTTATTACATTGTATCCTTAAAACTCGTGCTGGATTCTTCGTGGCCCTCACAAAACCAAGGATGCTATAAGCTTTCTTAACAACTGTTTCAACTTGCCTGGCCACCTTCAGAGAATTATGCATTTGAACTCCGAGGTCCCTCTGCTCCTGCACTCCCCTCAAAGTTGTACCATTGAGCCTGTATTGTCTCCTCATGTATCTTCTCCCAAAATGCATTACCTCACATTTCTCTGCATTGAGATTAATCTGCCAGGTGTCTGCTCATTTGACCAACTTGACATTGTCCCTCTGAAGTCGCTCAGCGTCATCCTCGCAATTTACTGTTCTCCCTAGCTTAGTTTCATCTGCAAATTTACATATTTTGCCTTCAACACCCATCTCTAAATCACTTATATAAGTCAGAAAAAGCAAGGGTCTCAATACTGAGCCCTGGGGAACACTACTTTCGACTTGTTTCCAGTCTGAGAAATGCCCATCTATACCCACCTTCTGTTTCCTATCATTTAGCCAACTTCTAACCCATGCTGCCAAGGACCCATCAATGCCAAACTTTTCTAATTTTCTAACCATCCTGCTATGTGGAACCGTATCAGACGCTTTCTGGAAGTCCAAATATACAACATCCACAGCAATGCCCTCATCTACTGCCTGTGTCACCTCATCAAAGAACTCAATCAAATTTTTCAGACATGACCAGTCGTGTTGACTGTCTAGTACAAGCTTATTTTTCTCCAAGTGTATATTTATCTTGTACCATATTATGGCCTCCATCAGTTTTCCCAGTATTGATGTCAAGCTGAAAGGTCTGTAGTTTCTGGGGTTATCCTTTACCCCTTTCTGAAACAACAACGTCACATTTACAATCCTCCAGTCCCTCAGGACTAATGCTGTGTTCAGAGGTACCTGTAAAATTGCTGTCAATGGCTCCGTAATTTGCTCCCTTACCTCTCTCTGCAACCGATGATGCATTCCATCCGGGCCTTGCGACTTCTCCCTTTCAATGTCCCACACTCAACCCTCTTCCCACTCTACCTTAGGATAATTGAAATCTGCAACTACCACAACCCTACCTATCCTGCAGACTTCCATACTCTGTCCACGAATGCTCTCTTCTACTTCCTCTGTACTATTTGGAGGTCTATAATAAATACCTAACAAGCTCCCTTCCTGTTTCTCACCTCCAACTATACAGATTCTAATTCAGGAACTAAATCTCGTTCAAGGGCTATGATATTATCTTTGACCAAGTCTGCTACATCTCCTCCCTTTTACCCACACTGTTCCTACTAAAAACCTTATAACCCGGTATGTTAAGTATCCAGTCCTGTTCTGGCTTGAGCCATGTTTTGTCAATGCTACAATGCTACTATATCTCCCTAGAGCAATTTCTGTTTCCAGTTACCCAATTTTGTTCACTATACTCCATGCAATACATACACTTGAACGCTGCCCTTATCTCTTTCTTGCCCTTTGGGAGGCAACCATTTCTTTGGTCACTGTCAACACTCAAGCCTTCCCCCTCTTCCTTTTCCCCATTCCCCATCTTCTTTCTTTTACCCTCACTGTACTTCTAAAACTAGCCCATTAGTCATGCCACCCCCACCTTCCAAGTTTAAATCCACCCCCACTACACTATTTACCCTCTCAGCCAGGAGATTAGTCCCATTTCAGCTCAGGTGAAGCCCATCACTTCTGAACAGCTTTCTCCTTTCCCAAAAGTGATCCCAACGTCCCAAACATCTAACCACCCCCCCCCCCCCCCCCCCTTCTACATTATCCCTCAAGCCATGCATTTACCTTCCTGATCTGCCTTTGCCTAAATGGTGAAGCCCGTGGTACAGGTAGTATCTCTGAGATTACTGCCATGGAGGCCCTGCGTTTCAACCTACTCCTTAACTCCTGAAACTGGTCTTGCAAGACCTCCAAGCTGCCCCTTCCAATGTTGTTGGTTCCCGCATGAATCACAACCTCTGGTTGTTCACCCTCCCTCTCCAGATGTTTGTCCAGCTAATCCGTTATGTCCCGAACCCTTGCACCTGGGAGGTAACAGATCATGTGCGACTTAAGATCTCAGCTGAAAACTAGACTGTCTATCCCTCAAATTACTGAGCACCTGTAATGCTCTTGTCGGATGGCCCGATTTATATTACAAGAACACTTGTCACTAAAATTATAAACGATTTATTAACATTAACTGTGGGCCAAATATATACAAAACAATAGATGAATAATAATATGAACATGCACAAGCCACTATCTCTCTTCCAGCTCCCTAGTCAGAGGTCTAACATTCACTTATATACTAATGAGACTCCCAGTGGTCAGATGGTGAATTACAACACAACCATGATATCACTACATCACCTACTACTACCACCTTTCTAAACTGCCTACCAGCCTTCCTCTCTTTTCCTAGAGTATCCTCCGGCACTAGGGTACTTTGGTTACCCTCAAGTCATCTACCCCTGACTCAGTTGCATTGCTCACTTCATCAGCATCTAAAATTTCATACCTGTTAGTCAACTCCAATTGTCTTTCTACAGCAGAAAAGTCCAGTTTAAAAATAAGAACTAACAATATGATCAAGTTTTTAAATGCGTGCAGTGTTGGGTTTCTGTTTGTGACAGCATAGCCCGACAGTACAAAAAGGGAAAGGATTTTATCGGTAGTTATTACATATATGTGAATTTATGTTCTAAAAACAAGTGGATAGTCTGTGTTAAGTAATTGCACTGACCTCTAGATAATCTAGCGATCTAGGCAGCACAATAGCACAAGGGTAGCATGATAGCACAAGTGGTTAGCACAGTGGCTTCACAGCACCAGGGTCCTAGGTTCAATTCCCTGCTGGGTCACTGTCTGTGCAGAGTCTGCACGTTCTCCCCGTGTCTGCGTGGGTTTCCTCCGGATGCTCCGGTTTCCTCCCACAGTCCAAAGACGTGCAGGTTCAGTGGATTGGCCATGATAAATTGCCCTTAGTGACCAAAAAGGTTAGATGGGGTTATTGGGTTATGGGGATAGGGTGGAAGTGAGGGCTTAAGTGGGTCGGTGCTGACTCGATGGGCTGAATGGCCTCCTTCTGCACTGTATGTTCTATGTTCAATGTGGTTTGCATCCCATAATTGTTCCACTTGTCGAACATTTTGATTCTAATGGCTGTCTGTTAGGCTTTGGAAATATTGGCTCACAATATGCCTGGAAAATAATGGTGGGTTTATGTGCATGTTTAAGGTACAACTCTTTCAGCAATTCGTGTTGAAGAAGAGAAATGGCGTGACATTTGGATCGACAGAAATCACCACGTTCTGCACTCCTCCGCTGTTAGCTTTACGAAGTTGACAGCTCAGCAAATACTCAAACCTCCTCTTCAGCCACCCTTCTCAACACTTAATTCATTGTCACCTTCGCTCTTTAGATGCCCCCAACTGCCACACACCAATTGCATGGCAAGTAAGTGAGCTGCCAGCAAACCTCAGCCTTGCCAGTCACTACACGGTGCATAGGGGCAGGATGGTCACATTGGTTGACTCCTTCCCTCATTCATTTTAGCACTTGCTGCTTTCCCCCGACAGGAGTCCCTTTGCACCCAATCCCTCTTGACATCTGCTCCCACTGAAAGACAGAAGTGAATTATACCAATTTTCCAAACACTGACAGACCACGACTCCAAGATGACAACTTTTCATGTGAATTTGCAGCCTGTTCAGGAGGGTTCTGTGTGGCTTTGTCTAATGTGCGTCTTATGTTCCGCATCAGTGATCATCGGCAAGCTGCACTTTATTTTTGTAAACAAGGAGATTCTTGGCCAGGTGACGACTAATAAAACTTGTTTATAGACTTCTGAGCTCTGTGTGTAAAGAAAACATTGTAACTCATTGTAAAAAAGTCACGTTTGCCCAGAAGGTAAGAAAAACTAAAATACCATCAATCATGTTGATCATATTGAAAGCTAGGTCGTCTCTTGAGGGCTACATTCTGCACTAATCCATCATATGGATTTTTATTAAGTTTTTTGTAGTACATTAAAGCATCGAAATTCATAATCTAAACACGTACTGCGCAAAAACATTGGACGAATTTAGTACTCTCTCCTGCGACAGGTTTGGTGGCGTGATGTGGGGAGGGGGCATTTAATTAGTCGTAAGTGTGTCACGTGACACCGCTACTTTCCTGTCTCCGCCCCAATTGGGTATCTGGTGGGAAGGCGCATGGACAGTCTTTCTACCCTGTAGCCAATTGATGCTCTTAGGTGGAATGAACCCAGCGGCAGGTGGGAGTTCGCCATTCGGTGAGGTGACAAAATAACCTGTGTGGGTTTACGTGCAGACTCCAGGGCGTCCCTCATTCAAAGGTACTCAATGCCTGATTGAGGGACCCGGTGTAAGAAATGGGGAGCGTGCTGAGAGCCAGTCCATGCTCTTGCTGCCAATCACCCTTCCTCCGCCTCCACCCCACCACACCCACCTGCATCGTAATCCCACTACCCCTTACCCTCCCACTATCACTCACCTGTAGCCTCAGTTGGGTGTCGAACCAGCAACAGCGACTGTCTCCCAGAGGTACTGTCATTCAATGGAGCTGCCAGCCTCTGATTAATGGGTGGGGCTGCCTCCCACCTCCCTACAGTGATCTGTGTGATTGTCATTCTTGGCCATTGTTCCTGCTTTCTTTTGGGTTCTAGTCCTAGGTGTAATAGAACTGTACAGTTGTTCAGGAGCTATAATGGATCTAATTTGTCCTCGGTTATGCTTCCCCATTGAGCCTTTTTGTGTTATAACTTCATTGGACCTTGGTTCCGAACAAATCTTTGTCACTTCGACTGGTTGTCAGGTAGTGTCTGTGGTGTCTTAGATGCAAACATGTTCCAACTGCAAACTTGGCAATTTTGTACCCATATTTCTATCACGCATGTTTGTCATCTTCTCTTGCAGTTTGAAAAGTTGCTCCTTAGTTTCTGAGAATGTAGAATGGGTGTGAGTAGGTAAATTGGTATGTATCTGTCTGCCAAACGTGAGCTCTGCCAGTGGTGGAATAGTTGCTTTTAAAGGTGTTGCTTTCAGGTGCAACATTGCTGTGTGTAGATCTTGCTTGAAGTGTCTACATTTAAGAATTAGGGATTTCACTGTGTTAATCCTTTGTTCAGAGAGGCCATTAGATTTATGGTAATGAGGCAAAGAAGTAGAGTGACCGATATTCCACTTCTCGCGCATATCCTGAAATGGCTTACCAGGAGATTACGGACCATTATCCATAATGGTCTCTGTAGACACACCAAATAAACTGAAAATAACACTTTGAATGTGCGTGATGGTTGTGCTTGACGTATTGTACAAATGTTGAATAATGCGGTACGTGGTAAAGTAGTTGATAGTGATGATAAAGTCAGTATCATGGACATGAATGAGGTCAGATGCTATTTTGGATCAAGGATGAGTAAGAATTTCATGTGGAATTAATGGTGCTTTGTACTGACTTGGCACATACTCTTGACATGCCTCGCACCTCTTGACAAAGATTTAAAAGTCATTATTCATACCCGATCAATACGCTGTGTCTCTTATGAGACTTCCCATCTGATCTATGTCCATGTGTGAGTGATGAAGTTGTTGAAGAATATCAGGTTGCAAAGAATTCAGTACGGTAGCCTGTCTGCCTTTAAAAATGACTTCCTGGGAAATGGCTAGCTCAACCTGGTGAGGCCAAAATGGTCTCATGTGTTTGTGGACATGCTGAATTGAATCAGGCCACCCTTCGATTATGGTTTTCCACAGTTTCTGTAATGTGAAATCTTTTGCCGTTTTGTCTTGTAGCTGCTGCCATTTGTGTTGTGCAAAATGTACTAGATCACTGTCTGGATTTGCATTCCCCTGTAAGCGTAACATTGCACCTCTCTTGAAACTGCCAATTTTATTGAAACATTCTGTATATTTTGATGTTAGGTGAGGTGAGCTGAGGTGATATGAATAGTTTCTGAGGTGAAATCTGCAATCGAACCACCTTTTCCTACCGGCACTATAAAAGCCCTTCACTCCACAGAGTATGATTACTGTTATTCATTTTGCTTTCTGGTTCTAACCTTGAATGGAGACAGCAATCACAGAAATTGGGACAAAGATTACATAGCTCAATATTTGACTGCCGAACAACAAAAAGTGACACCTCAAAGCAAACTCACACCGTGGAATACAGTTCAGGATTGAGGATTAATCAAAATGTTGTCCTTGGGAGAAGGCCAAGAGTGTCTACTGAAGTGATTTTTTCCCCTCATTTTCTGCCTCATTGAATGTTACCTCTTCACATTTCCACTCCTTGATAATCACCTCACCTTAAAATAGCACATTTCTATCTCTTTTTATATATTTTGAGGTGTGCTCAGTCCACACTTTGATGACATTTTATTTCTCTTAACCTTGAGGCTTCTGTCAAGTCTATGAGGATGCTGCATATTGTGACGATACTGTTCCCAATCAGGGGAGGTCATGTTTCAGGTTGATGACCTCTCATCAAGAAAGGTCATCGGCTTGAAGCATTAATTTTGTTTCTCTCCATAGCTGTTACCTGACCTTTTGAGTGTTTCCAGCACCTTTTTTGTTTTTATTGTCGCAGTTTTGGTCGTTGAATTCTGTTTGCTGCAGTTCATAGGGATTCATTTTAAATAGACTCTGTAGACTGTTTGCTGTAATGTGCTGTTTACATGGATTCTGCTGAATAAATAGAATTTCTTTCTGGAAAATAAACTTTTCTGTCATACGTCCCTCCCCACCTGACACACTGGAGTCAATGAACACTCTGATAAAAAGGACCTCCTCTTCTGTCTGATGCTGCTCAAACCCATGCTATTTATGTCTCCTGGTTTCTTATTAGTAGACACAAAACTTGTAATATCTGGCTATCTGAACAAACGTCGGATCCAAAATGTATTTTCCATTTACGTCACCATGTCAAATCATTGTGCTGAATTTCCAATTTCCTCTGATACGCTCTCCATTTGACACCAACATGCGTTAATGGTTTATTTTGTAACAATGGCCTCAAAGGGAGGACAGGATCAGGAGTAGAGGGGCAGTTCCCCATATCAAACAACTAGCTAATACTTGCCATCCCGTTTCACACATGAAGAGGGGCCACTTTGGAAAAAGACCCCAGTTACTCTAGCATCTTCGGCAATGGAAGTGACTTCTCTCTGGTATTGTGTTCTCAAATCCCTCCTGCACCTTCGCCATAACATTGGCATCCTTTCAACACTAGTCAAAAACTGGTACGGCAAAACGGTCACTCAGTATAGACACCATTCAGTTTTCCCCCAATGGAAATGATAATCAGGCAGTTACTGTAATGGGGGCCGACCCACAAAGTCAGCTGGCCTAACCAGCGGTATGTAGAGTTTGTGCTTCTATATGCTTATTCTTCTACTTTTTTTACAAAATCCTGAATTCCTGCTTTATCATCTTGTCCTCCATCTATTAATCATAATGTACCATTAGTTTTTTTTAAACTTCATCCATAGGGTGTGGGTCTCACTGGCTGGGCCAGCATTTATTGCCCATCCCTGAGGGCATTTATGAGCCAACCACATTGCTGGGTCTGGAGTCACGTGTAGGCCAGACCAGGTAAGGATGACAGATATCCTCCCCTAAAGGGCAGCACGGTAGCACAAGTAATTAGCACTGTGGCTTCACAGCGCCAGGGTCCCAGGTTCGATTCCCTGCTGGGTCACTGTCTGTGCGGAGTCTGCACGTTTTCCCCGTGTCTGCGTGGGTTTCCTCCGGGTGCTCCGGTTTCCTCCCACGGTCCAAAGACATGCAGGTTAGGTGGATTGGCCATGATAAATTGCCCTTAGTGACCAAAAAAGGTTAGGAGGGGTTATTGGGATCGGGTGCAAGTGAGGACTTAAGTGGGTCGGTGCAGACTCGATCGGCCGAATGGCCTCCTTCTGCACTGTATGTTCTTTGTTCTAAAGGACATTAGTGAACCAGATGGGTTTTTCCGACAATCGACAATGGTTTCATGGTCATCATTAGACTTTTAATTACAGATTTTTATCGAATTCAAATTTCACCAGTGGTGGGATTCAAACCCGGGTCCCCTGGGTCTCTGGATTACTAGCCCTGCGACAATACCACTATACCACTGACTCCCCTGTAGGTGAACCTGAACAACCTACACATCCTTGATACACCCTAATTCACTCGTCTTTCAAAAATTATTATCAACTATTTTAATAAAGAATTATGAATGTTCCCAAAGAGCCACATCAACTCGTCAGATATTCAAGAGTTCATGAATCTTCTTTGAAAAGAAGTACTTTCCGGCATCTAACCTGATTGATTTGTTATATATTTTATAGGCATGTTCTAGTATAACATGCTAAGTTCCTATTCTACCAAAGAGGCTACATTTCAAAATTCTATTTCATTGGCATTTAGTTTGAGACGTGCTGAGTTTATGAAGGATGCAATATTCTTTCTTTCTTCAAAGTCTCTAGTTGTAGCACCATTGTTCATTTTAAAATAAGCTTATCAAGATTTATGTCATCCAATCTTTTCTTGATTTTTAAAAAACTCAGATACATCTTGAACAGATCATTTCTGGCGGTAAAATATAGATATACATATTCCCCTATCCATGCTTGGTCTTTGTGACCAGCCTATGTGGGCAGGTCGAAGGTGCTGCATAAACGACGAGTGTTGAAAGCAATTTTAGCTGGTGAGATTTGCAGAAAGGATAGATTATCCAGTTGACAGTTTGCAATAGCTTCAGAACTATTACTGCACACGGCAAACAAATATCAAATTAAATTTAACAATGACAAATGTAAAACATTGCACATTGGGGGGCAAAAGTTGTGTTTTGAGCATACAATGAATTAACATCATATGGGATTCGGGGTGGGCTGGCTAGATGGATACAGAACTGGCTTGGTTATAGAAGACAGAGAGTAGCGATGAAGGGAATTTTTCTGAATGGAGATCTGTAGCTAGTGGTGTTCTGGAGGGATCAGTGGGATCCCTGTTGTTTATAGTATATATAAATGATCTGGAAGAAAATGTGGGTGGTCTGATTAGTAAGTTTGCGGGTGTCACGAAGATCGGTGGAGTTGCTGATGGTGCCGAGGATTGTCAGAGGATACAACAGGATATAGATAGATTGGAGACTTGGCACAGAAAAGGCAGATGGAGTTTAATCCGGACAAATGCGAGGTGATGCATTTTGGAGGATCAAATCTAGGTATGAATTATACTGTAACTGGCAGAACCCTTAGGAACAGTAACAGAAACAGGGACCTGGGCGTGCAGGTCCACAGTTCTCCAAATATGGCAACACAGGTGGCCAAGGTGATTAGGAAGGCATATGGCATGCTTACATTCATCAGTCAGGTCACTGAGTACAAGATTTGGGAAATCATGTTGCAACTATATACAACCTTGGTTAGACCGCATTTAGAGTATTGCGTGCAGTTCTGGTCACCACATTGTCAGAAGGACGTGGAAGCTTTGGAGAGAGTGCAAAGAAGGTTCACCAGGATGTTGCCTGGTCTTGAGGGTGTTGGCTATGAGGAGATGTTGAATAAACTAGGATTGTTTTCACTGGAAAGATGGAGGCTGAGGGGAGACCTGATAGAGGTTTACAAAGTTATGAGAGACATAGATAGGGTGGATAGTCAGAGGTTTTTCCAAGGGTGGAGTGTCAATTACAAGGGGGCACAGGTCCAAGGTGAGAGGGGGAAAGTTTAAGGGAGAAGTGCAGGGTAGGTTTTTCACGCTGAGAGTGGTGGATGTCTGGTACGCGCTGCCAGAGGATGTGGTGGAAGCAGGCACATTAGCAACATGTAAGAGGCATCTGGATGGATAAATGAAAAATGAAGAAATAGAGGGATACGGACCGAGTAAGGGCAGAAGATTTTTTTTTTAGTTCGGGCATCATGATCGGCACAGACCTGGAGGTCCGAAGGGCTGTTCCTGTGCTGTACCTTTCTTTGTTGTTTGTAACACAAGGAGATTTATAATGAAATATATCAGTAATCATAGACTTATTATTTTCAATATTAAGATAATGTGGTCAAGCTATGAAAACGCTAATAAAATTCTGGGATATAAAAGCCTCGCAATGTTTGCATTTCATTGGTTATAAAGTGCTTTGGGACATCCAGAGGTGGTGAAAGCCGCTACATAAATGCAATTTCTTCCACCGGGCCGCACTGGTGAGTTGGCACTGGCCACCTGGCACTGGCCCCGCCTGCACTGGCCACCCCCAACACGCCCCTCCCTGACCATGCGCCTGGCACTGCCGCCGCTCAGCACCATTCTGCCTCCTGGCCCACTCATGTGCAGCAATGCCGCCCACACCGGACTCCCCAATACTCCCCATCCCCTCCCCCATATTCCCCATCCCCCCAATACACCCCAACTCCCTCATACCCTCCATTCCCCCCATACTGCCCATCCCCACCATATTCCCCACCAAACCCCTCTCCCCACCCCTGTGATGAATGACGTGTGCAGCTCACGATTTCCCCCCTCTTTCCCCGCAGGAGACGTTGGCCCAAAACAGACGGGAGGGGGCCCAGACGAGCGGCGGGGTGCCGGACATCAGAGTCCACACACCCTACGAGGTCGCAGGGGTGGCTGAGGACAGATAGGTCACCGATGTTGAGGTTGGCATACAGCACAGAGGTGAGGTGTTAATGCCATGCAGAATGACCCATCCGTCCCACTGACCACATGTCCATTCTCCTGCAGGAGCCACATCCGACGGTGTCGGCCCATCCGGGGTGTCCCTTCCCCGCCATGAGAACACCTCGGAGGGTGCTCCAAGGAGACCACCATATTCACGGCACAGCTGTCAGCCCCATCCTCCACCAGCGCAGAGACGCACACGTTCACCTGAGAGAGCAGACAGCGCTTTGCTATAATGTTTCATCTGATAGGTGACACCTCCAGTAATGCGGTATCCCCACTGCATCCACACAGTGAGCATCAGCCTAGATTATATACTCAAGTCTCTGAAGCGGGAAATAAAAACAGAATACGCTGGAAATATCCAGCATTCGAGCAGTACTCGGCAACAACATTTCTAGCCCTTAACCTGACTTGGAGGCAAAAGTGCTACCAGCTGAGGCATAACTAACTGCATCAACAGGGAGCGAGGACAAATGCAGAAGATGTCTGTCCCTATTATGGTAGTCTGCGATCTGTTTTATGTGAGTGATGTATTCTGGTAATTGGACAGAAATGTCATTTTGCAATAACTTCAGTTTGGACGATGCCTGTATGAAAAATAAAACTGTAAAAACGGAAAATATCTCTTTTGAACAAGCATTGTACACCACAATGCATTGCACAGTGATATGTAGAGCATCTCTGCACAGCTGAACAATTACTTTAAAGGAAACATTTTTAAAAAAATATTTTTTTATTCTCCATTTTCACATTTTCCTTCAAACTTTGCACCCCACCCACAAACAGCAAATGGTAACAAATACAAAATCAATCCCCTTAACAACACCGACGATCCCATCCTCCCACCACCCCAAACAATGGCCCACCTGTCAATATGTGCGTCCAATAAGCCAAACCCTCCCATGGTGGAAACAAGAAACAAAGGAGAAAAAGAAAAAGGAGTGCGGGACCGCCCATGGTCACCATTGAACTATAGAGTCCACTCCCACACCCCCCCCCCTACACTCAACGCCATCCAACCTCTGAAAGAGTACCGTACATGATACCCAAGAGTTGTACACCCGCCCCCCCCCCCCCCCCCCCAGTCTCCCACTCCTCCCGTCCACTGCCTCTTGTAAAACTCCTCCCCCCAACCTCGGTTCCTTCCCCCAACTTTCCACCCCGGCTAGACCACTCGGACCCTGTTCTGCCAGGCTCCGATGGCCGCAGCCCCTTCCCCCACCTCACTCCCGTTCACTGGCCGGCTTAAAGCGGCCAGCGTGGAGGCCCCCGCCCGGGTCCCTTTCCCCCTTGCCCGACCCTAGGAAAGCCCAAAGATCCCCTTTTAGCACACAAACCCCGCATATCCACTTACACCCCAAAGAGCCCTCATTTTGAGTGAAAGTCCCATCACGTCCCTTGTCCAAATATATACAACATTGGCTCCTTTAGCCCATACACCCGCGCGCAGTGAAACAAAAAAGAAGAAAATACAGTCATGAGGTTACATCGGCACATGGCCATTTCTCAATTTCTCAGTTCTGCCACAGTCCTTCTGCCTTCGCAAACTCCTCCGCTGCTTCTGCCGTTCCAAAATAAAAGTCCCTGAGCTTGTAAGTCACCCTCAGCTTCGCTGGATATACAATGCCGCACTGCACCTTGCTAATGTACAGCGCCCTCTTCACCCGGTTGAAGGCAGCCCGCCTCCTCGCCAGCTCCACCGTAAAGTCCTGGTAAACACGTTTACCAGCTCCAGCCCACTGCACCACCCGCTTCTGCTTGGCCCAGCTCAGGACCTTCTCCTTCACACTGTACCTACGGAAGCATAGAGTCACTACCCTTGGCGGCTCACTCGCCTTTGGTACAGGCCTCCACGACCGATGAGCCCGATCCAATTCATATCGGGAGGGATCCTCCCCCTCCCCCAATAGTTTTGCCAGCATCGCGGCAAAATACTCAGTTGGCTTTGGTCCTTCAACTCCTTCGGGCAGCCCCAAAATCCTCAAATTCTGTCGCCTGGATCTGTTTTCCAGGTCTTCCATTTTTCCTCGCAGATCCTTGTTAATGTCCATCACCTTCCGCATCTCCTTTCCCATCGAGGCAAGTTGATCACCGTGCTGCAATAACGTCTCCTCCACTTCCTTCAGCGCCTCCCTTTGCTCTCGCACCTCCGCCACTGCGCTCACCACCTCCGACCTCACCGAGGAAACCGCCTCCTCCACCAGCACACTCAAAACCTCCCTCATCTCCTTCCTCATTGTCTCCATGTATTTTGTAAACTGCCTTTCGAATTCCGCAGCCATCACCTTAGTTATTTCTTCAGCCGTAAGCAGTGCGGCCTCCCCTGGTGCTCCAGCCTCCATTTTCTTTACTGACCCCGCGGTGACCTTTCCACTCCCCGACGGACTTTCAGCTGCTTTTTTCACGGCCGTTTTTTTGCTGGTCTTCAACATTTCCCCTCCTCTGTGCTGTCTCCCGACTTTTACTGCCTTCGCTGGCCCTAGGACCGGGCCTTAACCCCCGACAAGGTCGTTCCCGACGGGAGCCCTCCAATGCGCGGCTGCCTCCCGCCCGCCATCACCGGAAGTCTTCAACAATTACTTTTTATTGTATGTATGCATGTGCAGCAGCAAGTTGTACAACCTGGCACTTAGGGGCGGCTGATGCTGGAAGACGAACAAGGAGAGCATTAGGGTGTTGAAGCATGAAGGTTATGTAGGTATGGGTAAGCATTGCAGTGGCGGGAGAGGACCTGAAGTAGGTGTGAAAAGGGGCAGTGTTGTGCGGGTGGAAGTAAGTAGTCTTTGTGATGAAGACGATGCAGTGATGTGAAGTTCAACTCAGGACTGAACGTATTTAACCAAATGAGAAAATGTCAAATATTTTATTGGAGATATCTACCCCTCCCTGGATGATCGGGTTTCTAAACCTAGGAAAAATATATTGGGCAGGATTCTCCATTCTTGAGACTAAGTATTGACGCCAGGACAGGATTCGTGGACTTCCACAACAGCAAAACTGGCGCCGAACCTGGACCGATTCAGCCACTGTGGAGGGACCAGCACCGTCGCCACGTGGGAGACAACCGATTCCATTGAGAAACGGTACGGGATTTTCCAGGTCCGTGATTGATACTCGGGAGGCTGATAAGCTGCAGCCGCGTATACTTCACTCCCCACACACACCATCCCAGCCAACAAGATGGCACTAGTTGCGCTGGAGCGTGCCCATCCCATTGACGGGTTGGCTGGGGCCAGAGGGCATCTAAGGGGATGCCAAGGGGGACACCCATATGACTTGTGGCTCTAAGTTCACAGTGGGCAGTCAGCAGCATCCGCAGATTCATGGCTGCTTTGGAGGCTGCAGCAACGGTGTTCCGTGTCCGTCCACCCCGATGCCACAGCCCACCTCCTGGCCACCACCTGCTACTCCCCCCACCCCCCCCAAGCCCTGGCAGAAGCTACCCGACCAGCAGCACAACTGTCAGAAAACTATGGCGATGTTGGACACTTTCAAGGGACCCTGGAGCTGTGAAGCAACTGTGCTAACCACTATGCTACCATGGGTTTCAGATTTCTGGACCATTGGGATCTCTTCCAGGGCAGGTGTGACCTGTACAAGAAGGACGGGTTGCATCTAAACTGGAGGGGATCTAATATCCTGGCCGGGAGGTTTGCGAGAGTCACTCGGGAGGATTTAAACTAGTATGGCATGGGGTTGGTTAGAGCGTTAGCTTAGAAGGTGTCATAACTGAGGGGGAAATAAACAACATCACCCTCAGGCAGAGCAAAAAGTTGACAAGTATGAGAAGGGAGGTGGTCAACGCAGGACTGAGGGTGTTGCATCTAATTGCGCGCAGTATACGGAACAAGGTAAATGAGCTTGTTGCGCACATTGAAATTGGCCGGTACGATGTTGTGGGCATCACAGAGATGTGGCTGCAAGGGGATCAGGGCTGGGATCTAAATATCCAAGTATATGTGTCCTATTGAAAGGACAGGCAGATGGGCAAAGGGGGCAGGGTTGCATTATTAGTAAGGAATGACATTTAATCGATAGCAAGGAGCGACATTGGATCAGAAGGCATAGAATCTCTGTGGGTAGAGTTGAGGAATCGCAAAGGAAAAAAGACCCTGATGGGAGTTATGTACAGGCCCCCTAGCAATAGTCAGGATGTAGGGCAGAAAATAAATCAGGAGATAGAAAAGGCATGATCATGGGGGCTTTTTTATGCAGGTGGACTGGGAAAATCAGGTTGGTAGTGGATCGAAAGAAAAGGAATTTGTGGAATGTCTAAGAGATGTTCTTTTGGGGCAGCTTGTGACAGAGCCTACTAGGGAACAGGCAATTCTGGGTTTGGTGATGTGGAATGAGGCAGACTTGATTAGGGAACGTAAAGTGTAGGAATCCTTAGGGATCAGTAACTACAATATGATCGAAGATAGGAAGAGTTTTTTTCAATATATAAAAGGTAAGAGAGAGGCAAAAATTGACATTGGACCACAGGATAAATGTGGCTGGAGAAGCAACAATAGGAAACAAAGAAATGGCAGAGCAACTGAATAGTTACTTTGCATCAGTCTTCACGGTGGAAGACACCAGTGGGATGCCAGAGCTCCAGGAGAATCTGGGGGCAGAGGTGAGTGCAGTGGCCATCACAAAGGAGAAGGTTCTGGGGAGACTGAAAGGTCTGAAGGTGGATAAATCACCTGGCCCGGATGGACTACACTCCAGGGTTCTAAAAGAGATAGCTGGGGAGATTGTGGAGGCATTGGTGGTAATCTTTCAGGAATCACTGGAGGCAGGAAGACAATAGACAATAGAACATTACAGCGCAGTACAGGCCCTTCGGCCCTCGATGTTGCCCCGACCTGTGAACCCAATCTAAAGCCCATCTACACTATTCCCTTATCATCCATATGTTTATCCAATGACCATTTAAATGCCCTTAATGTTGGCAAGTCCACTACTGTTGCAGGCAGAGCATTCCACGCCCTTACTACTCTCTGAGTAAAGAACCTACCTCTGACATCTGTCCTATATCTATCTCCCCTTAATTTAAAGCTATGTCCCCTCATGCTAGTCATCACCAGCCAAGGAAAAAGGCTCTCACTGTCCACCCTATCTAATCCTCTGATCCTCTGTATGCCTCTATTAAGTCACCTCTTAACCTTCTTCTCTCCAACGAAAACAGCCTAAAGTCCCTCAGCCCCGGAGCAGCACGGTGGTGCAGTGGTTAGCATTTGCTGCCTCATGGCGCCGAGGTCTCAGGTTCGATCCCTGCTCTGGGTCACTGTCCATGTGGAGTTTGCACATTTTCCCCGTGTTTGCGTGGGTTTCACCCCCACAACCCAAAGATGTGCAGGGTAGGTGGATTGGCCACGCTAAATTGCCCCTTAATTGGAAAAAATGAATTGGATACTCTAAATCTTTTTTTTTTAAAGTCCCTCAGCCTTTCCTCATAAAGTCTTCCCTCCATACCAGGCAACATCCTGGTAAATCTCCTCTGCACCCTTTCCAATGCTTCCACATCCTTCCTATAATGCGGCGACCAGAACTGCACGCAATACTCCAAATGTGGTCGCACCAGAGTTTTGTACAGCTGCAACATGACCTCATGGCTCCGAAACACAATCCCTCTACCAATAAAAGCTAACACACCGTACCCCTTCTTAACAACCCTATCAACCTGGGTGGCAACTTTCAGGGATCTATATACATGGACACCGAGATCTCTCTGCTCATCCACACTGCCAAGAATCTTACCATTAGCCCAGTACTCTGTATTCCTGTTACTCCTTCCAAAATGAATCACCTCACACTTTTCTGCATTAAACTCCATTTGCCACTTCTCAGCCCAGCTCCGCAGCTTATCTATGCCCCTCTGTAACCTGCAACATCCTTCCGCGCTGTCCACAACTCCACCGACTTTAGTGTCATCCGCAAATTTACTCACCCATCCTGCTACGCCGTTCTCCAGGTCATTTATAAAAATAACAAACAGCAGTGGCCCCAAAACAGATCCTTGTGGTACTCCACTAGTAACTGAACTCCAGGCTGAACATTTTCCATCAACCACCACCCTCTTCTCACAGCTAGCCAATGTCTGATCCAAACCGTTAAATCACCCTCAATCCCATGCCTCCGTATTTTCTGCAATAGCCTACCGTGGGGAACCTTATCAAATGCTTTACTGAAATCCATATACACCACATCAACTGCTCTACCCTCGTTCACCTGTTTGGTCACCTTCTCAAAGAACTCAATAAGGTTTGTGAGGCACAACCTACCCTTCACAAAACTGTGTTGACTTTACCTGATCAAATTATTCCTTTCCAGGTGATTATAAATCCTATCTCTTATAATCCTTTCCAAGACTTTGCCCACAACAGAAGTAAGGCTCACTGGTCTATAGTTACTGGGGTTGTCTCTACTCCGCTTCTTGAACAAGGGGACAACATTTGCTATCCCAGCACAGACCCCTATTTGCTAGAAGGATGAAGGGGGATCTTATTGAAACATAGGATACTGCGAGGCCTGGATAGAGTGGGCGTGGAGAGGCTGTTTCCACTTGTAGGAAAAACTAGAACCAGAGAACACAATCTCAGACTAAAGGGGCGATCCTTTAAAACAGAGATGAGGAGCAATTTCTTCAGCCAGAGGGTGGTGAATCTATGGAACTCTTTGCTGCTGAAGGCTGTGGAGCCCAAATCACTGAGTGTCTTTCAGACAGAGATAGATGGGTTCTTGATTAATAAGGGGATCAGGGGTTATGGGGAGAAGGCAGGAGAATGGGGATGAGAACAATATCAGCCATGATTGAATGGCGGAGCAGACTCGATGGGCCGAATGGCCTTATTCTGCTCCTATGTCTTACGGTCTTATGGTCTTACAACACAACTTTGAAAATCCTGGCGTAAAAGTATCCGTTCAATACCTTCACTGACAAACTTGTGAGTGGAATACATAGCAATGTTATGCGCAAACAGTTGCCAGGGACCCAGGTTCAATTTTGACATCTGTCTGTGTGGTGTTTGCACATTCTCCCTGTGTCTGCATGGGTTTCCTCTGAGTGCTCCAGTTTCCTACCAAAGTCCAAAGATGTACAGGTTAGGTGGATTAGCCATGCTAAATTGTCCAAAGGTTAGGTGGGGTTATGGGGAAAGGGCTGGAGATTGGGCCTAGGTAGGGTGCTCTTTCAGAGGGCTGGTGTAGACTCGATGGGCCGAATGACCTCCTTCTGCACCATAGGGATTCTATGATAACCCGCTGGCTTTCCTCCCAGGAGTTAAAATTTACCCTTTTATGTTAGCACCACTTTTACTAGGAACCAGAATTAAACAGTACAAACTTATTTCACTAGATTGCAAGATATGTACCAGATGGGAAGGCCATTCAACACGCCCAAAAAACACAGAGCAGCGATCAACGAAGTCAATGGAATGTTAAACTGCATAGTTCATCCATCAAAAATCATCACAAATTCCCCAGATTCCCCTCAATTGGATGCAGAAGTTTCTTAAATGATTCCAGAGCTGTATCCTCAGCTAAACTATCCAGGAATTCATTCCAAGTGTTGAGCATATTTTTGGGATGAAGAACTTCCTGATATCAGTCCTCAATTTGCTTTTTACCAGTCTGAACCATTGACTCCTTGACTAACTTTCAATTTAGTTTTAAGTCAATTTTGGAATATCCCATACCATATAGATTATACATGTCTCCATAATCACCACTTTCCTGATCACCCAAGCCATTGACACAAGGGGCAGAATTTTAACGGCCAAGGGGCAGTGAGTTCAGATGGGGGTCCAAAGCCCTGAAAAGTGCCCTCAGGCCAGGAGATTGAAATTTGCAGAAAAGATGGCATAGTGGTAATGTTACTGGACTAGTAACCTAGAGGCCCAGGCTAATGATCTGGGGGACACGGGTTCAAATCCCACCATGGCAGCTGGTGTAATTTAAATTCAATTCATAAATAATTCTGGTTCCCTAATGTTGCAATGGCTGGGTTCCCACAGGTGTGGCGAGTCAATGATTGCACCTATCTGACAACCAATACACCTTCAGAATAGCCTGGAGTCTTCAGCAATCGCAAGGAACTCCTCTCCTTCAATGTTCAGAAGGTTACCATGCATGTCTGTGCAAGGAGCTGCCATGATTCATTCACTCTGCAGCAATTGCATCTCCCACAGATTTACGCTCCTCCACACAGCCTTAGTGTCTGCCTCATGGAAGACAAGAGTTACCCTCAGGACCTGACAGTTAATTCCCGTAAGGATCCCGAGAGACACAATGGGAGACACATCACTAATAATACAACAAGCCATTGGGTTGCACAGCATGTATTTCAGTTGCTTCGACAGACCTGGGGACATCCTTCATTCAATCTGCTCTAAATAGGGTCTCCTGAAAGAATGGTTATGATTTGCCTTGTCTGCCACAACATTGCGCTGCATTGAGGAGTGCAGCTTCAAGAAAAGGAAGGTGCAGAACGGTCAGCATCCTTGAAGATGGAAGACAGGGAGGAAGATGAGGATCCAGGAGTGGTCACAGTTCTTGCCGCCACTCACCTGCTTGCCAGAGAAGACTGTGACAGCCTCATACAGGTGTGTTTTACCGAATCAGAGTGCGTGAGAGCATGTGACAGTGCCGACAGAAACTTTCCCCTACTCTCCAACCTGACACAATTCATGCCAATAGTTAACAATTCAGTCACATTCAGGCCACTTCCTCTTCACAAAACCTGTTCATTCCATTCGTCTGAGAACTACTATCCAGGGTGAATAGGCTGCAACAAAACAGAGACTGGGATAATGAGGAGTTTAGACAGAATGTTTCATTTGTTGAAATGAATATTAACACAACACCATAAACATTACCATGCACAGCCAAGTGAATCCCCTTGTGCGTCTAATAAATCAAACTCATCTGTTTTCTCTTATTCCTAAGTGATGAAACCCCTGTAGCTTCAGCAGAGCTGGAGGCAGGCTGCTAATTCCCCTCCTCTGACAGACAAGATGCCCCTTGTAGTTGTCCCCTGAGCTTTTTGGGTCCATGAGGGCCCTGTCAGAGTGGCCCACCTGCACATGCATGTGTGGGGACTGGGTCACTGGGGCAGGAGGTTCTGCCTGAGGAAGGGCAGGCAAGGAATGAGAAATGGCTGAACCTTGAGAAACGTCCCCACTGCAAGATGCTCTATCCACAAAGAATCATAGAATTATAGAATTTTCAGTGCAGAAGGAGGCAATTCGGCCCATCGAGTCTGCACCATCTCTTGTAAAGAGCACCCTACTTAAACCCACACCTCCACCCTATCCCCGTAGTCCAGCAACCCCATTCAACTTAAGGGCAATTTAGCATGGCCAATCCACCTAACCTGCACATCTTTGGACTGTGGGAGGAAACCGGAGTACCCGGAGGAAACCCACACAGACACGGGGAGAACATGCAAACTCTGCACAGACAGTGACCCAAGCCAGGAATCGAACCTGAACAGCTGACTTTTTCCCTTGCTTCTCCAAAAGTTTTTCTTTGTGGATGAGCCCCGAGGCAATTCATCTATGTTCCACTGAGCAGACCGTAAATGCCCGTGCACCCACTGACAGGAACTCTCTTCTCCCTGTATCTGACACCTGCTCCCCTTCATATGTGATGTGCGCGCTTCACCATGTGACAGCCTAGCTATCTCTACTGCAGAACCTGCTAAAATGTAGGCATCTGTATTCGTGGAGGGTGCGCATGAGTAATGGGACAGTGCATCCCCAGAGTACTCATCCTCTTCGGAGTACTTCTTGTCTCCTCCTGCACCAGCCCCTCCATCACCCCTGAAGAATCCATGGGAAATCATTGACATGAGTTTGTGCAGAGTTGGGGAAATGGGACAAACTTGACACAGTGCATATTGACATTTCAGTTAGTGGCGGCATCAATTCAAATTAGTTTGAACGTTCATGTTCGTAGGTCAGAGGAGCAAACCTGGGCAAAAGTCTATGGAATCAGGAAGAGTGCTTCGGTCTGGTTGATGAAAGGGTTCCCACTCAAAGGAAAGGGATGCCTCCGTCTTACATTCTCCGAGTGCTCAGTCCAAAATGTGGCTCCCATGCAGGACGGTCCCACCTCTCATATCTGACAGTCCCGATCTACCATGTTTCGAAAGCTCCCCACCACAGAACCCTCCCCCCGCCCCACAAAACCCCATCCCTACCACGGAATCCCCCACCCCCACAAACACGAACCGCCAGCACCAGCCCCTCATCCCGCCACCACCCTCCTCCTTTACCCATCACATTTATTGCATGTCTACCAACAAGCAGCCTAACTGCTAGGCAACTACTTCTGCATTCTCTGGTGAAAACTAACCGAAACATGAGGGTGTCCATGATTCATTTGGAAGGACTAATGTGAAGGAAACAATTTCGAGCTTTCTGCGAGAGTGTGACTCACAATTGAGCAGGAATTTTCCAGGACTGGGGGGAATTTTCTTTCTGGAAAGTTACGCAAGGGCTCAGAAAATTGGAGTAAAGGATTTTATTTTTAAAATAGTGCGGTTGTGAATATGGATTTTGAAAATAACTAAAGAGAATAACGAGAGGATGCAGATTAAAGATAATTGGCAAAAGAACCGGAGGGTAAACTAAGAGGTTTTTGTTTACAAACATTGGAGTGATCTGAAATTCGCTGCCTGAAAGTGTGATCGAAGTGGATTGAATAGAGAATTGGATCGATATTCTAAAAGGAGACATTTGCACAGTAATGGGAAAACAGTAGGGAAATGGAACTAATATCTTTGTTAAGCCTCATCTGGGGTACCCCGTCCAGGTCTGGGCACCATGCTTGTGAAATTTTGTGAAGACAGTACAGAGACGATTCACAAGGAGGATTCCAGGGATAACCAATTGCAGCTACGAGGAATGATTAGAGAGGTTGGGTCTGTTTTACTTGAAGGAAAGTAGGTTGAGCGAGATATGATAGAGGTATTCAGGACCCTGAGGGGTATGGACACAGTAAGTAGTGAGAAACTGTTCCCCCTCGAGAGAACATCAAGAACTAGAGGGCACAGATTCAAAATAAAGGGCAAAAGGAGTAGAAGCGATATTGAGGGTGGTTGGGGTCTGGAACGAGTTTCCCAAAAGGCAGGTTCAATGAAGTATTCAAAAGGGAATTGGATTGTTATCTGAAATAATTAATGTGCAAGGTTACGGGGATAAGACAGGAATGGAACTTGGTAGAATGTTCTTTCAGAGAGACAGTACACATTTGAAGGGCTGAAAGGCCTCCTACTGTTCAGTAAAGATTCTGTAGGCAGAATTATCTCACCATTTGACTGCATCAACTTGGGTAGGTAAAGCATTGTGCTGCCTGCCATCTCCACTGCTGGCTTTTCCCGCCGTACTTTTTGACATTTGGTCAGAAATATCCTGGAGGGAGGTCAGACCACTTCACGTTGCTGGGGTGGGTTCACCAATTACCTTGGCTCTTGACAGAGAGGGGTGCCTTTATTAAAGGACGCCCCAATGTCAAAAAGATACAAATAGAAAAAAAGAACCCACCCCCCCCCCCCATCTCCACAGGAGACTCACCACCACAGAATCTCCCCCTCGTCCCCACAAAAGAGACCCCCCAATCTCCAACCCACCACAAAACCCCATACCCACGATGAGCTTCCCATCCTCACCACAGAATTCCCATTCCCATCACAGAATTCCCATGCCCACCATGGAATCCCCACCCCTACCATGGAATCTCCACCTCAACCACAAAATCTCCACATCACCACGGAATTCCCATCCCCACCACAGAATTCGCATCTCCACCACGGAATTCCCATCCCCACCACGGAATTCCCATCCCCACCACAGAATCTCCACCCCACCACGGACCTCCCATCCCCGCCACAGAATTCCCATCCCCACCACGGAATTCCCATCCCCACCACAGAATCTCCACCCCACGACGGACCTCCCATCCCCACCACGGAATTCCCATCCCCACCACAGAATCTCCACCCCACCACAGACCTCCCATCCCCGCCACAGAATTCCCATCCCCGCCACAGAATTCCCATCCCCGCCACAGAATTCCCATCCCCATCACAGAATTCCCATCCCCACCACAGAATTCCAATCCCCATCACAGAATTCCCATCCCCACCACGGAATCCCCAACTGCACTACGGAATCTCCACCCCACCACGGAATTCCCATGTCCACCACGGAATCCCCACCCCACCACGGAAATCCCATTCCCACCACAGAATACCCATCCCCACCACGGAATCCCCATCCCCACCACAAAATCCCACCCCCACCACTGAATCTCTATCCCCAATACGGAATCTCCACCCCCCACGGCCACAGACCCCCCAGCACTACATGCACCGCCACTTCTGGCATTGCCCCCCTTGGCACTGCCCTGGTAGCAATGCCAGTAGAACTGCCATGGGGCACTGCCAGGGTACAGCCCAGGCATGATCCTCTCCCACCTGGGAGCTGTACTTGCCGGTGCGCCCCTGGCGGGTTGTCTTTGCCAGGTCCCTACTTGGCAAGACATGTCGTGAACCCCGCTGATGTGGCATCATGATACGGGGAGCGAGGCCTGCTAAGTGTATGCTAATGTATGCAAATTCCATTCCCCGCCTTTCATGGCGGGAACCACAATTTGTCTTTGCTAGGGGGTGGGGACAATCGACTGGGGAAATCCCACCGCTGTGAAAGTCATTTTGGGTCTCCCACTCAATTCTCACCTCCAACGCCATTCCAGCCCAACAAAAACAGGGGGTGGGAAATCCCCCACCCCCGTGATTCAAATGGCCTGCACAGGCATAGTGGGCCAAAGGGCCTCCTTCTGGCCTAGTGGATTTTGTGATTCTAGAATATTGTTAATTGAAGAAGTCCAGGATTGCATCCAGTAGTTGTTTCAAAAAAAGATTTCAGCATGTCACATTTGTGTCATGGTGGAACTGTCTCAAAAGTAAGAGCAGTTGATAGACAGGTGTCTGACATCTGACTCCGCAGCAACAGCTTTACTGGTCCTGTTGCTCATTCAGGATTTAATGTTTATCTGACTGGAAAAGGGAGACAGTCTGTTTAATATATATTATTTGAAAATATACACATAATGGTGGAAAATGCATTGAAAATCTGGTGCCGAGTCCGCTTTCTCTAGAAGAATGTGTACACTCTGGCCTCGGCCCTTCTGCAAATGAGGCCTGGGTTTTCACTTTACAAAGCCCTGACTTCTGTGATTTCAAAATCTATCACTGACTCTTAGATGTTTTTTCTTTTCCCAGGGAGTAATGAGTCTCTCGAGTATGCTGCCAGCCAGGGTGTGGTGGGTGTTGACTCTCCGTAAGCTGTCAACAGGGAGCTGAACTGGATCCTGACTGGAGCAAAGATCACATAATATAGAAGATGAATGGATTTACAGGTGACACTTTCACCGTGACATTCCTTTAGACTGGTTCCGATCACCTGTGGGGTCAAAAAGGCATCTTCCAGAGTATTCGTTTCCCTTATTGATGCACTAAATGTTTGGGGGCGGTTTCGTTCAGTAGGCTACAGACGGATGGCTCACGATGAAGGTCAGCAGCGCAGGTTCAATTCCCGTACCGGCTGAGGTAATTCATGAAGGCCCCGCCTTCTTAACCTTGCCCGTCACCTGAGGTGTGGTGATACTCTGGTTAAATCACTACCAGTCAGTTCTTCCTCTCAAAGGGGAAAGCAGCCTCTGGTCTTCCGGTGGCTGCCATGGTGTGAGTGGTCGCACATTTGGTGTGTCCCGCTTGTGACGTTTCTTTTTCACCTTTTACCCAGTTAACGGGTGGATGTGTGGAGGAAAAAAGGTGCAGAAGTGTTGGTAGGAGAGAGTGACCCACTGGTGCATGGAGTCGAGGGCCAGAAGCGGTCGCAAAAGAGGGAAACAGTTCGTAAAATCTGGTGTGGTGCGTGCGACACACTTGGAGATGGCGGAGGGGCAAGGAACGGCTCAGTGGTCAGCAGAGCAGCAGATAGGCTTCCTGAAAGGGAACTTCACCCAGCAACGCAAGGAGAATCTGGAGGACCTGGCCCGGGCGGTGGACTCGATTAAGGCAGATTCAGCAGAGAGCAGTAGAGCGGAGCTGCTGGTTGGCTGTTGCGGGGCAATTTGCATACATCTGTTGTACTCGCCCTAACTTGAAGGTGTACCTGAGCAAGAGACCTTGCTGTTCAAGTGAAGACAAACATCCAGCCGAGGGCAGGAGAGCAGAGCTGCTGATTGGCTGTTGCGGGGGCAATTTGCATACGTCTGTTGTGCTCACCCTAACTTGAAGGTGTACCTGAGCAAGAGACCCTAGCTGTTCAAGTGAAGACAAACATCCAGCAGAGGGCAGTAGAGCGGAGCTGCTGATTGGCTTACCAGGGGTAAGCCATGGGGTACAGGTCTCTGGCACAGAGTCTGTCCCTGTTGCTCAGAAGGGAAGGAGGAGAGGAGTAGAGCATTAGTCATTGGAGACTCCATAGTTACGGGGATAGATAGGAGATTCTGTGGGAACGAGAGAGACTAGCGGTTGGTGTGTTGCCTCCCAGGTGCCAAGGTGCGTGATGTCTCGGTTCGTGTTTTCGGGATCATTAAGGGGGAGGGTGAGCAGCCCCATGTCATGGTCCACATGGGTACCAACGACATAGGTAGGAAAAGGGATAGGGATGTAAGGCAGGAATTCAGGGAGTTGGGTGGAAACTTAGATCTAGGACAAACAGAGTTATTATCTCTGGGTTGTTACCTGTGCCACGTGCTAGCAAGACGAGGAATAGGGAGAGAGAGGAGTTGAACACGTGGCTACAGGGATGGTGCAGGAGGGAGGGTTTCAGATTTCTGGATAATTGGGGCTCATTCTGGGGTCGGTGGGACCTCTACAAATGGGATTGTCTACACCTGGACCAGAGGGGTACCAATATCCTGGGGGGGAAATTTGCTAATGCTCTTCGGAGGGTTTAAACTAGTTCAGCAGGGGCTTGGGAACCTGAATTGTAGCTCCAGTATACAGGAGGTTGAGAGTAGTGAGGTCATGAGTAAGGTTTCAAAGTTGCAGGAGTGTACCGGCAGGCAGGAAGGTGGTTTAAAGTGTGTCTTCTTCAATGCCAGGAGCATCCGGAATAAGGTGGATGAACTTGCGGTATGGGTTGGTACCTGGGACTTCGATGTTATGGCCATTTTGGAGACATGGATAGAGCAGGGACAGGAATGGTTGTTGCAGGTGCCAGGGTTTAGATATTTCAGTAAGCTCAGGGAAGGTGGGAAAAGAGGGGGAGGGGTGGCATTGTTAGTCTAGGACAGTATTACGGTGGCAGAAAGGACGTTTGATGAGGACTCGTCTACTGAGGTAGTATGGGCTGAGGTTAGAAACAGGAAAGGAGAGGTCACCCTGTTAGGGGTTTTCTATAGGCCTCTGAAAAGTTCTAGAGATGTAGAGGAAAGGATTGCAAAGATGATTCTGGATAAGAGCAAAAGCAACAGGGTAGTTGTTATGGGGGACTTTAACTTTCCAAATATTGACTGGAAACGCTGTAGTTCGAGTACTTTAGATGGGCCTGTTTTTGTCCAATGTGTGCAGGAGGGTTTCCTGACACAGTATGTAGATAGGCCAACGAGAGGCGAGGCCATATTGGATTTGGTACTGGGTAATGAACCAGGACAGGTGTTAGATTTGGAGGTAGGTGAGCACTTTGGTGATAGTGACCACAATTCGATTACGTTTACTTTAGTGATGGAAAGGGATAGGTATATACCGCAGGGCAAGAGTTATATCTGGGGGAAAGGCAATTATGATACGATGAGGCAAGACTTAGGATGCATCGGATGGAGAGGAAAACTGCAGGGGATGGGCACAATGGAAATGTGGAGCTTGTTCAAGGAACAGCTACTGCGCGTCTTTGATAAGTATGTACCTGTCAGGCAGGGACAAAGTGGTCGAGCAAGGGAATCATGGTTTACTAAAGCAGTCGTAACACTTGTCAAGAGGAAGAAGGAGGCTTATTTAAAGATGAGACATGAAGGTTCAGTTAGGGCGCTCAAGAGTTACAAGTTAGCTAGGAAGGACCTAAAGAGAGAGCTAAGAAGAGCCAGGAGGGGACATGAGAAGTCTTTGGCAGGTAGGATCAAGGATAACCCTAAAGCTTTCTATAGATATGTCAGGAATAAACAAATGACTATTGTAAGAGTAGAGCCAGTCAAGGACAGTAGTGGGAAGATGTGCTTGGAGTCCGAGGAGATAGGAGAGGTGCTAAATGAATATTTTTTGTCAGTATTCACGCAGGATAAAGACAATGTTGTCGAGGGGAATACTGAGATTCAGGCTATTAGACTAGAAGGCCTTGAGGTTCAGAAGGAGGAGGTGTTAGCAATTCTGGAAAGTGTGAAAATAGATAAGTCCCCTGGGCCGGATGTGATTTATCCTAGGATTCTCTGGGAAGCTAGGGAGGAGATTGCTGAGTCTTTGGCTTTGATCTTTAAGTCATCTTTGTCTACAGGAATAGTGCCAGAAGACTGGAGGATAGCAAATTTTGTCCCCTTGTTCAAGAAGGGGAGTAGAGACAACCCCGGTAACTTTAGACCAGTGAGCCTTACTTCTGTTGTGGGCAAAATCTTGGAAAGGTTTATAAGAGATAGGATGTATAATCATCTGGAAAGGAATAATTTGATTAGAGATAGTCAACACGGTTTTGTGAAGGGTAGGTCGTGCCTCACAAACCTTATTGAGTTCTTTGAGAAGGTGGCCAAACAGGTGGATGAGGGTAAAGCAGTTGATGTGGTGTATATGGATTTCAGTAAAGCGTTTGATAAGGTTCCCCACGGTGGGCTACTACAGAAAATACGGAGGCATGGGATTCAGGGTGATTTAGCAGTTTGGATCATAAATTTTCTAGCTGGAAGAAGACAAAGGGTGGTGGTTGATGGGAAATGTTCAGACCGGAGTCCAGTTACTAGTGGTGTACCACAAGGATCTGTTTTGGGGCCAATGCTGTTTGTCATTTTTATAAATGACCTGGATGAAGAAGGATGGGTGAGTAAATTTGCAGATGACACTAAAATCGGTGGAGTTGTGGACAGTGCGGAAGGATGTTACAAGTTACAGAGGGACATAGATAAGCTGCAGCGCTGGGCTGAGAGGTGGCAAATGGAGTTTAATGCAGAAAAGTGTGAGGTGATTCATTTTGGAAGGAATAACAGGAAGACAGAGTACTGGGCTAATGGTAAGATTCTTGGCAGTGTGGGTGAGCAGAGAGATCTCGGTGTCCATGTACATAGATCCCTGAAAGTTGCCACCAAGGTTGAGAGGGTTGTTAAGAAGGCGTACAGTGTGTTAGTTTTTATTGGTAGAGGGATTGAGTTTCGGAGCCATGAGGTCATGTTGCAGCGGTACAAAACTCTGGTGCGGCCGCATTTGGAGGATTGCGTGCAATTCTGGTCGCCGCATTATAGGAAGGATGTGGAAGCATTGGAAAGGGTGCAGAGGAGATTTACCAGAATGTTGCCTGGTATGGAGGGAAGATCTTATGAGGAAAGGCTGAGGGACTTGAGGCTGTTTTTGTTAGAGAGAAGAAGGTTAAGAGGTGACTAAATTGAGGCATACAAGATGATCAGAGGATTGGATAGGGTGGACAGTGAGAGCCTTTTTCCTCGGATGGTGATGTCTAGCATGAGGGGACATAGCTTTAAATTGAGGGGAGATAGATATAAGACAGATGTCAGAGGTAGGTTCTTTACTCAGAGAGTAGCAAGGGCGTGGAATGCCCTGCCTGCAACAGTAGTGGACTCGCCAACACTAAGGGCATTCGAATGGTCATTGGATAGACATATGGACGATAAGGGAATAGTGTAGATGGGCTTTAGAGTGGTTTCACAGGTCGGCGCAATATCGAGGGCCGAAGGGCCTGTACTGCGCTGTAATGTTCTATGTTCTATGTTCTAAGGCGGTGATCGACCGCGTGGAGACGAGGCTGGAAGCCCAGGGGTCAGGCACTCCAGAAGATGGAGGAGATGGCGGGGAAACACGAGGAGCAGTTCGCCTCGATGGCAGCGGAGATGGGATTGATGTGAGATCAGCAGAGGGGCTCCAGCAGAAAGTTGAGGACCTGCAGAACCAGTCACCCAAGCAGAATCTAAGAATTGTGGGCCTGCCGGAGGGAAGCGAGAGAGCAGACGCCGGCGTGTATGTGGGGAAGATGTTGGAGAAGCAGCTGGGAGAGGGAGCTTTCGCATGACCTCTGGAAGTGGATCGAGCGCACAGGGCGCTAATGAGAAAGCCGCAGGGGTACGAGCCGCCGAGTGCGATGGTGGTGCAGTTGCACCGATTCCTGGACAAGGAGCAGATCTTGAGGTGGGCCAGGCAGACGAGGCGCTGCATCTGGGAGGGCAGTGAAATCCACATGTATCAGGACCTGGGTGCAGAGCTGGCCAAGAGGAGAGCGAGCTTTAATAAGGTCAAGGCGGCCGTCTTCAAGGAGGGGGTGAAGTTCGGGATGCTGCACCCGGAGCGCTTGTGGGTGACCTATGAAGGCCCGGAACTGTATTTCGGGATGCCGGAGAAGGCGATGGAGTTTGTCAGATACAATGGACTGGCAGGGGAAGCAGGACATTGAACTTTGCTGGAGATGTTTTTGCGCTGTGTTTCTGGGGGTGGATTGGGTTACTGTTATACTGTGTTTGGGACCATGGTTTTGCTTTAAGTTTATTTCTGTTCTTTGGCGAGGGGTGGGGGGGTTGTTCTCTTCGATTGAGTCTGGGGCGGGGTTGTTTTGTTTACACGAGTAGGCTGGCTGAGCGGGGTGGGGGGGGAATCGGGGGCTAGCTTGCTAGGTGCCATGGGCAGGGCTACCAGGCTAGTTGGGCGGGCTAGTTCACAGAAGCGCAGTGGGGGGTGAGCAGGTGGGGGGATGGGGGTTGGGGTTGTTGTTTTGGGGGAGTAGCGATGGGGAGGGTGGATGAATGCTGACAAGGGAGAGGCTTCTAAAAAGGGGTAGGAGGAGGATCGATGATGGTGTGCGCCCAAGGGCGGGCCTGAGGAGGTGCAGGATGCAGGCTGGTGGTGGGGGGGCTGATCACGTGGAATGTGCGAGGATTGAATGGGCCGGTCAAGAGGGCCCGTGTGTTCGCACATTTTAAAAGCTTGAAGGCGGATATGGCCATGCTACAGGAGACTCTGGGTGGACCTGCGGGTGAGCAAGGGGGGGGGGGGGGGCAGCACCCACAATGGTGGCTGAACGTGGGGTTGTTGGCGGAGGAGGAGGTGTGTGTGTGGGTGAGGAAGGCCATCCGGGGATATGTAGAAATTAATGACATGTGGGAGGACTCAGTAGGTACAGTATGGGAGGCACTAAAGGCAGTGATTGGGGGAGTTCATTTTGATCCGGGCAAATTGGGAGAAGGCGGAGCGGGCGGAAATAGAAAGGCTAGTGGAGGCAATCCTGCAGGTGGATAGGAGGTATACAGCTGCCCCGGAGGCGGGGTTGCTAAAGGAGCGGCAGAGGTTGCAGATGGAGCTTTTATCTACGGGAAAGGTGGTGAGGCAGTTGAGAAGGGTGAGAGAGGCGGAAGATGAGTATGGGAAGAAAGCGAGCAGGATGCTAGGATGCTAGCGTACCAGGTGAGGAAGCAGGAGGCGGCGAGGGAGATCGGGAAAGTGAAGGACAGGGGAGGGAATACGGTCTTGGACCCGGCGGGGGTGAATGGGATGTTTAGGGACTTTTATAGCAAGCTGTACGAGTTGAAACCCCCAGCCGGGGCGGAGGCGATGAGGCGTTCTTTAGAGGGGTTGGAGTTCCCGAAGGTGGATGAGGAGCTGGTAGAGGGCCTGGGGGCTCCCATTGGGCTGGTAGAAGTGGTGGAGGGGCTTGAGGCGATGCAATCGGGCAAGGCCCTGGGTCTGGACGGGTATCCGCTGGAATGTTACAAGAAGTTCTCGGGGCACTGGAGCCGCTGGTGGTAAGGGCTTTTAACGAGGCAAGGGAGCTGGAAGTATCCCCCCCATGTTGTTGTCGGCTTCGATCTCCCTGATTTTGAAGCGGGAAAAGGACCTGGAACAATGTGGGACATAGAGGCCAATCTCCCTGTTAAATGTAGATACCAAACTATTGGCTAAGATCTTGGCCTCGAGAATTGAGGATTGTGTGCTAGGGGTGATAGGGGAGGACCAGACAGGGTTCGTGAAGGAGAGGCATCTGGCGGCCAACATCAGGAGGCTACTCAATGTGATCATGATGCCTCCAGAGGGACAAGAGGTTGAGGTGGTAGTCGCCATGGACACAGAGAAGGTCTTTGATCGGGTGGAGTGGGACTATTTGAGGGAGATCCTGGGGCGGTTTGAGTTTGGACAGGGATTTGTGATCTGGGTCCGGTTGATGTACCAGACGCCAGTGGTGAGTGTGCGGACGAACCCGTGAGTTCAGATTATTTCACCGGGGGACGAGGCAGGGGTGCCCACTTTTCCCACTGCTGATTGCCCTGGCTATAGAGCCACTGGCGATGGCACTGAGAGTGGCAGGGGTCTGGCAGGGGATAGTGCGGGGGTTGGGGGTGGGGGTGGAGCACAGGGTCTCGCTATACGTGGATGATCTATGTTTGTATATTTCAGACCAGCTGGGGGGATTGGAGGGATAATGGGGATACTAGTGGAATTTGGTTGGTTTTCGGGGTATAAATTGAATATGGGCAACGTCGAGGTCTTTGCGATCCAGGTGAGGGGGCAGGAGAATTGATTGGGGGAGATGCCATTCAAGGTGGTGGGGGGGAGCTTTCAGTATTTGGGCATTCAGGTGGCGCGGGAGTGGGAGCAGCTGCATAAACTGAATCTTGGTCGGTCGGTAGAACAGATGAGGGGGGACCTTCGGAGGTGGGATGTGCTCCCGTTGTCATTGGCAGGGTGAACCCTCAGTACGTGTATGTGGCACACCGCGATGGACGACAGGACACAGTCTCCCTCCGGGACCTGGCTCCCGCGGATACCCCCATGCCCATTATCACCATGTGTTGCTCTTTTTAGCCTTAGTTTATTAGCTCTGATTACGTCACCTTTGCTCACGAGTCGCCAGGTATCTTTCTGATACCGCCACGTGGTTCAAGCTCGAGTTATGATTAATAAGTCAGCACACCGCTTAGTAAGATTGAAATCAACGGTCATTTATTATATACAACAAGTAATGTTTACACAATAATCCTACTATCTATATAATAAACCTATCACTACTGGCCAATACTTAACTTTAGGAAGCGCCCACCAGGTCAGGGAAACAAATGGCTTGTCCAATCAGATCTGGCCCGTGGGATTCAAAAGGCTGCTACAGGTCGGTGGCTAGGTGTCTTTACCGGATAGCGATCGCTGGATTCAAAACTTACAGTTGCCGTTTGCTGTTCTTGCGAAGGTCTCGAGCAGGCGAAGAAGGGAGAGAGAGAGATCTGAACTTGGCCCCTCACTTTATAGGGCCCAGGGGCTTCCCGCCTCTCGGGGCGGCCCTTGACCCTGAGTCCCAAGTGATTGGACTTGTTCCCAATCACTGGGTTTGATATGTCCAATTGCGAGGCGTTTCCCCGATCGGGGGGTGGTCGTTCACCTGCCTTTGTTTCGGCCACTGCAGGCGCCGACAGGTCTGGCCCGGTATTCAATTGCTAATATGTTGCAATTGTTCCCGGGGATAGCCGATTAAACTGCAGATGTCTGGGTGGATGGGCTGTTAATAATCCTGAGTATCGATCTGGGCCAGCTTCCCCAGAGCCGAATATGCTATTCTGTCTGCAGCTGTCCGTTTCTGTCTTGTTACCTGCTTTTCCCAGCAGCCTTTCCGGTTAGCCATTTTAAATCGGGTTTTGGCCAAATTAATCGGGAAGCAGCCATTTTACGTGGCTACACATGCCCCTCCCAGCCACCTCCCCACTCACCTCCCCGCCCACACCTTCACCAACATCTCCCCCAGGGTCCTTTAGCCCTGCCTCTGCGTCGTCACCCTATCCGGGGACCCTGTTGTGCAGAGGATGTGTTCCCGGAGCCGAAGGTCTCGACGCCAGTGTCCTCGCCGCAGTCGGAGCTGAGGCGATCGCAGTGAACAATTCATCCTCCTGTGAGACTGAACTTGTGAGTCCGCTTCACCCCCGCCAGACTTTTTTCTTAACAGGGGGTGAATGTGGTGAGCCACATACGGCGACATAAGGCTGTTGTATATATGTTCACTATTGTTCTACTGTTCTAGTACTATCATTATCTCCACTGTTGTATATACTTACTGTTATTGCTGTTCTGTTATTGGTTGTTGCTGTTGTACTGTTGAAATGTTGTTATTGGTGCTGTTGTTGGCTCCACCTGTGGCTCCGCCCCTCTGAGGAGGTATAAAGCCCGTCGATCTGGGGCAGTCTTGCAGTGCGGGAGGAGCTACAGGTTGGCACACTTTTAGTCTATTAAAGCATCGGTTCACTCCTACTCAGCATCTCGACTGAATTGATGTCCATCAGCGCAGGAGTGGGAGCAGCTGCATAAGCTGAATTTGGGTCGGTTGGTAGAACAGATGAGGAGGGACCTTCGGAGGTGGGATGTGCTCCCGTTGTCATTGGCGGGGAAGGTGCAAACAGTGAAGATGACAGTGATTCCGAGGTTCCTTTGCGTTTTTCGGAGCCTTCCAATTTCTATCCCCAAGGCGTTCTTTAAAAAAAGTGAATGCGGGACTTCCGGTGGGGTGGGCGAGCAGGGCGGCCGCAAAAAAAAGAGCTCCTGCCGGTGGCCGCGATTCGCGGCAATTTCGGGGAAATCCCTGAGACCCTACGCACTCCCCGACTATCGTCGGCCTTTGGGGCCGCCACGAGCAGCCAGCGGGGCCGGTTTAAAAGCCAGCGAAGAACCCTGCGCGGGTGTCGGGCGGCGGAGGCTGAGGCGCCGGGCCCGGCAGGTCGGAGCTGCGGAGGCGGAGCTTCGAAGAGGTCGAGGCGGCAGGCCCGAGCGCCATGTAGGGAGACTGCTCCACGTAGGATGGCTCCCACCTAGGAAGAAGAAGGTTAGAGCCTGGTCCCAGGTGAATGTAGAGGAGAAAGAAAGAAGATTCATGGAAGTTTGGTAAAAGTTTTTTTTTCTCAAAAAAGAAGAATGTCAGATTGATGAAGGGCAGGAGGGTGAAGGAGAGAGGAGAAAGGAAAGAAGATAAAAAACAATAAGCAGCTAAAAGATGCGAAAAGCAGCGTCAAAGAAAGGAGGAAACGTGGGTTCGCCGCCGAAGGAGAAGACGAGCAAAAGTGTTGACAGGATGGCGGAAGCCGAACTGCAAGGCGGGACCGCACTACTTACGGTGGAGAAGATGACCGAGGTGATGGTGGTGGAGCTGGAAAAACGTTTGGTGAGGCACATGGAGATCCTGAGGAAAGAGACGGCGGTCGTGGTGAGGTCATTGTTGGAGGAGGCAATCGGCCCGATCAGGGTGGAGGTGGCAAAGGCATCGGCCGAGGTGAGAGAGCAGGGCGAGAAGATGAAGGAGGTGGAGGAGACCGTGACACGACACAGCGACCAGGACACCTCGATGGGGGACAAGCTGCGGAGGGTGGTGGAGGTTAACAGAGGGCTCCGAGCAAAGCTGGAAGACTTGGAAAACCGCTCAAGGCGGCACAATTTGAGAATTGTGGGCTTGCCCGAAGGGACAGAGGGCCCAAGGCCAACGCAATACTTCGCTAAGAAGTTGGCGGAGCTGATGGGGGAGGGTGAGAACCCCACCCTGTACGAGCTAGACCGAGCTCATCGGTCATTAAGGCCAAAGCCCAAAGTGAACGAGCCGCCAAGGGCAGTAATTATCTGCTTCCATAAATTTGGCATGAAGGAGAAAGTATTAAGCTGGGCGAAGCAGAAGCGTGAGGTGCTGTGGGATGGGACTGCGGTTCGGAGCTACCAGGACTGGACGGTGGAGTTGGCAAAAAGACGAGCGGCGTTTGGGTGAGTGAAGGCGGCTTTGTACAAGAAGGGAGGCAGATATCATAGCCTTCGCCTCGTTGATCGCCCGAAGGCGGATCCTGCTGGGATGGAGAGCAGTCTCTCCACCCAGTGCCCTGGCGTGGCGGGGGGACCTGTTGGAATACTTGACCCTTGAGAAGGTTAAGTTCGAATTGAGGGGAAGCTCGGAGGGGTTCTACAATTCATGGGCACTATTTATTATGCACTTTCAAGAACTGGATAACATTGAACATTAGTTGGGGGGCTGTGTTGATTAAGGGTGACTATGGGTAATCCCTGATTCCTTTTTGTCATTTGGTGTGGTGTACCCGGCGAAGTTGAGAGTAACATATAAAGCCAAAGACTTTTATTTTGAGGCAGCGGAGGCGGCTGAGGCGTCCGTGAGGGCAGAAGGCTTGGGACAGATATGAAGAGCGGAACTGGAAGAAAGACTGTGGACTGTGTTTGAGCGGCTGGAAAATGTACAAATGTTACAACTTTCTTTTTACTGATTTGTATTGAAATTTGAAATTTACTTCTCTTTGCATTGTTACAGAGTTCAAGTTAATGGCGTTCTGTGTTGCGACGGTTAAATGTTATGTTAGTGAATTGTAGGGGTTGGATTGTTGGGTTTGTTTTGGTGTTTCTTTCTCTGGGACTGGGCGGAAGGGGGCGAGAGGTATTGGCGGGGGGGAGCCACCCGCGCTAGCTATCTAGAGTCAGTTAGTGAACGGGGGTGAGGTGAGAGGAGGACTGCGGACGTTGGAGCCTGGATAGCAGGCTTCAATGGGCCTACGAGGCGAGCAAGAGTGGGTGGAGGGAGGGATGTTGGGGGATGTTTTTGTAGGGGGGGTTCTTGGGAGGGGGGGAAGGGGTTCGATGTTAACAATGGACAGGGGCGGGTCAGGCTTATGGGGCAGGGCCCGGTGGTATGGTGATGGTGGATAAGAAAGGTGGAAGGAGGTGTTTAGGGTAATTTCCAAGGTGGTGCGTGTGAAACTGGACCCGGGTCCCCAGGAGCCATATTCGGGGTGTCGGACCAGCCAGTGTTGGAAACGGGAGCGGAGGCAGATATCATAGCCTTCGCCTCGTTGATCGCCCAAAGGCGGATCCTGCTGGGATGGAGAGCAGCCTCTCCACCCAGTGCCCTGGCGTGGTGGGGGGGACCTGTTGGAATACTTGCCCCTTGAGAAGGTTAAGTTCGAATTGAGGGGAAGCTCGGAGGGGTTCTACAAGTGATGGGCACTATTTATTATGCACTTTCAAGAACTGGACAACATCGAACATTAGTTGGGGGGGTGGGGGGTGGGGGGGAGGGGGGCTGTGCAGATTATGGGTGACTATGGGTAATCCCTGATTCCTTTTTGTCATTTGTTTATGTAAACATGTGGGCTGAGGTTTGGGGGTTGGTGGGCGGATGGGATCGTTGTTGTTATTATGGGGATTGACATATCTTGCTGATTATTGTTTATTGTTGATGGGTGTAAATGTGGGAGAAAATGTGAAGAAGGTGGAGAATTTTTTAAAAAATTTAAATTAAAAAAAAAAAAGTGAATGCGATGATCTCGGGGTTTGTGTGAGCAGGTAAAACCTCGCGGGTAAAAAAGGTGGTGCTGGACCGGGGGCAAGGGGGGTGGGGTGCTAGCCCTTCCAAACTTTATAAATTATTATTGGGCAGCAAACATAGCGATGGTCAAGAAGTGGGTAGTGGGGGAGGGGTCGATTTGGGAGTGGGTGGAGGACGCCTCATGTAAAGGTACGTATTTGGGGGAGCTGCTAATGGTACCTCTGTCGTTCTCGCCGGTCAGGTAGTCCACAAGCCCGGTAGTAGACGCTGCCCTGAGGGTGTGGGGACAGTGGCGGCAGAACATGGGGCTGGAGTGGGCGTCGGTGTGGGCACCGATATGTGGTAACCACCGGTTCGCTCTGGGGGTCTGCATGGGGGATTCCGGAGGTGGCAGCGGGCGGGGATCGAGAGATTATTGATGAGGGCTTCCCGCACTTGGAGGAGGAGTTTGAGCTGCCAGGTGGGAATGGGTTCTGGTATCTGCAGGTGAGGGACTTTGTGCGGTGGCAGGTTACAGGAGCTACAGGATAAGGTGGTGTCGAGGGTAGGAGTGAGGGAAGGGAAGTTTTAGAAATCTATAAGGAACGATGGAGTGGGAGGGAGCCCCGATAGGGGAGGTGAAGTGAAAGTGGGAAGAAGAGCTGGGTGGGGAGTTGGAGGTCGGATTATGGGAGGAGGCCCTGAGTCTAGTCAATGTGTCCTCGTCTTGTGCCAGGCTCAGCCTGATACAATTTAAGGTGGTCCACAGGGCACACATGACGGTGGCCTGGATGAGCAGGTTCTTTGAGGGTTGGAGGCTAGGTGCAGGCGCTGTGCGAACTATGTCCATATGTTTTGGCCATGACCGAGGCTGAGGGCTTCCTGCAGGGGTTTGCTGACGACATGTCAGAGGTATTAAAGGTGAGGTTGGTGCCGAGTCCAGAGCTGGCGAGCTTGGTGTGTCGGAAGATCCGGGAGCCCAGGGCGTGAGAGAGGCCAATGTCCTGACCTTTGCCTCCCTGGTGGCCTGGAGACGGATCCAATTAGGATGGAGGGACTCGGAACCCCCAAAGTCAGGGATATGGGTTAGCGACATGACGGGGGTTCTCAGACTCGAGAAAATCAAGTTCGCCTTGAGGGAATTGCTGCAGGGGTTTGCCCGGAGGTGGCAGCCATTCATCAAAGCTGTCAGCGGGGTGGGGGGGAGGGGGGGGGGGGGGGGGGTGGAGAAAGTGAAGTGGGGGGGGGGGTTGAGTAAGGTTAGGAAGACCAGTGGGAAGGAGGTCTGGGGAAGGAGATCTTGTTTGTGTAAGCCATGTTGGCTGGGGTTTGTTATTGGCTGGGTGTGTTGTTTATCTTGTTTTGTGCCTTTTGATACTGCGTGGTTAAAATTATAAATGCTTTCATAAAATATTTTCTAAAAAAAAAAGAATCATAGAATCATAGAATCCCTACAGTGCAGAAGGAAACTTTCGGCCCATCGAGTTGACACCAACACTCTGAAAGTGCACCCTAGCTAGGCCCAATCCCCCACCCCATCCCCGTAACCCTGTGATACCAATCAATCCAGTCGAAACGGTGGTTAACAAGAACTGTGGTTTTAATCAGCTAGAATGTGCCCACCAGTAGCTCCTCCCGCACTGAGAGGCTGTCCCGGATCGATGGGTTATATACCTTCTCAGAGGGGCGGAGCCACAGGCGGAGCCACAGGCGGAGCCAACAACAACATCAACACAACAACAGTAACAGTGAGTAAATACAATAATATGTACAACAGCCATACGTGGCTCACCACACCCTGAAAACCTTTCGATACTGGGGGGGGGGGGGGGGGGGGGGGGGCAATTTACCTAATCTGCACATCTTTGGACAGTGAGAGAAAACCGGAACTCCGGGAGGAAACCCGCGCAGACACAGGAAGAAGGTGCCAACTCCACACAGACAGTCACCCGTAGCTGGAATTGAACCCGGGTCCTTGGCGCTGTGAGGGAGCAGTGCTAACCACTGTGTTACCGTGCTGTGCCTCGTTATGAAACTGCACCAACATCAGTGCAGGGCAGAGAGCCCTGTTTTCCGACGCAGCGGATTCTCCTTTCCCGCAGCCGGCCAATGTGGTTTCCCGTTGTGGCTACCCCAAGCTGTCACGTAACCCGCGGGCGTGGCTGCGCTGCCGGCGAAACAGAGGATCCCGCTGACGGAGAATCCCGCAGCATCAGCCAACTGGTCTTTTCTGCCTGTGATTTTTGCTCATAGTTGACACTAGTGGTTTTAAAATATTCACACTTCACTTACTCGTCAACAAAATAGTCCCACTTTTTCCATTGTAAAAACATACATTCATTCATTGTTGGCTTGTAATTGATAGCTTACCTAATTAAGTTTTTAACATGTGCATGTTTCGGGGACTTCTGGTGGACCATGGAGTGAGTGGTCGCACATAAGATGCCTCCTGCTTAGGGCTGGACAATTTGACCCTTTCTGCCCATTTTATGGGGATATTGCAGGATAAGAAAGTACTCCCAGTACAGACCATGTGCATGTCTCCACATTTTAAAAGTGGGATACATCGTGGGGAGATATTCCTGGCAGCCTGATTCTTTCTAGCCGCATGTACCGGAGATTAGACCTCAGTCCCTCTCAATAAAGCTAAACTGCCTGGACATCCCAGAACTGTGTGCATGGCATCTCGATAAACAAACCTCCGAAGAATCCAGCAAGAATTGTGATTCTGTGAATGAAAATTTCACGATTGCCTTTCTGTTGGGTTTGTTTGCCAAAATAAACACGCCACAGGTGAAGATTCTTGCAGCTAGCCCAGGGAGGGGATACTGGGCGAGCCGCCGGTGACGAACGTTTCACTGTATTTGAATGGCAATATTGCCCATGGAAGCATTCTCAAAGTGTCTCTGTGCTGTCCAAAATTAACACAGCAAGTGCAGTTGTTGTACCAATGGGTAATTGTATGTGATAGGATTGTTGCAAAATGGTTGCATTAGAAAGTCCATCATCAACAGCGTACTGAGCGACACGCGAGTAGCTTGTCTGAGGCGGACAAAGTAGGCGCGTTAGAATCGATCTCAGCATCCTCGGCCTAGAGTCAGCCACCGTTCCTGGTTGTGCCCTGAAGTCCTTCTTGTAAAATGTCTGTGTGAGCATCCACTCAGGGACGGATCAAGTGCAGATAGCCCAGCCCTGGAACAGCCTGCCCTTACTGGTTCGTTTTGAGAGGAGGTGTCTTTCTTTTCACTTCTCGTTTCCACACGGCCTCTGGAGTCGCTGTTGGTTGAGGTGTGGGGATGTTTTTTCCTTCGTATTAGCGGGCTAGTTTGGGTGAAAGAGCCCATTTTAAGTTCGCGAGAGGAGAGCCACCTGCAATTTCTCAGCACATCCCCGTCACCGGAAGTCGGTGTCTTTCGTTTCAAGAAATGTTTCAATATTAAATCAACCCGTATTGCCCATTCCCAGATTCTAACAGTTGCTTACACAATGCTACTGGCAGGAGACAAAGAATGGAAAGAAGAGAAAATTACTAAAGTTGAAGGGAAATACAAATAATAATTGTGAATTAGGTAAATAAATATTGCAACTCTTCTTTGCAAACTATTTCTTAAAAATTGGATTTATCCTTTCTTGCTTTTTTGTGATTTATTTTCTTTCCCATCTCATGCATCATTCTGTCATCAAAAGGACAGTCAGGTAAAACATTTTAAGGTTTCCATTGACCTCTCTTTTGAATCTGCTTTCAACATTCATCTGAAACCAGGCAGATCCCTATTGTCTAATCTGTACTAGCCCGCCTGCTACACTCGAGTCTGGGCACCCATGAGGCACTTTGGGTCTGAGTGTCTTTAAGACAGAGATAGATAGGTTCTTGATTAATAAGGGGATCAAGAGTCATGGGGAGAAGGCAGGAGAATGGGATGAGAAAAATATTAGCCATGATTAAATGGCAGACCAGGATCGATGGGCCGAGTGGCCTAATTTTGCTCCCATGTCTTATGCGCTTATGAGCCAACAGCAGCAGCAGTATTGTCCTCATCCACAATCTGTAACCTCATTGTCCGGCATATTCCCCACTCTACCATTACCACCAAGCCACAGGATCAACCCTGGATCAATGAAGAGTGCAGGAAGACATTCCAGGAGCAGCACCAGGCACACTGAAAGACAACGTGTTCACCTGATGAAGCTGCAACTCAGAACTACTTGCATGACAAACAGCGGAGGTAGCAAGTGATAGACAGAGCGAAGCAATTCCATAGATCAGATCTAGGCTCTAAAGTCCTGCATCATCCAGCCCCACTAGTCTCCTCTCAGTCATCAGCAAAATGATGGAAGGAGTCATCAACAGAGTTACAAAGTGGCACGTATGGTTAACACAGTGGTTAGCACTGTTGCTTCACAGCTCCAGGGTCCAGGTTCGATTCCGGCTTAGGTCACTGTCTGTGCGGAGTCTGCACGTTCTCCCCATGTCTGCATGGGTTTCCTCCGGGTTCTCCAGTTTCCACCCACAAGTCCCGAAAGACGTGCTGTTCAGTAATTAGGACATTCTGAATTCTGCCTCAATGTACCCGAACAGGCGTTAGAATGTGGCGACTAGGGGATTTTCACAGTAACTTCATTGCAGTGTTAATATAAGCCTATTTGTGACAATAAAGATTATTAATTATTACTCAGCAATAACCTGCTCACTGACACTCAATTGTGGTACCACCAGGGTCACTCAGCTCCTGGCTTCATTACAGCCTTGATCCAAACATGGACAAAAGAGCTGAACTCCAAGATGAGCTGAGAGTGACTGCCCTTGACATCAAGGCAGCATCTGACCGAGTGTGGCATCAAGGAGCCCGAACTAAACTGGAGTCAATGTGAATCAGGGGGAAAACTCTCCACTGGTTGAAGTCACACCGAGCACAAAGGAAATGGGTTGTGGTGGTTGACGGACAATCATCTCAACTCCAGGATATCACTGGGCAGGAGTTGCTCAGGGTAGGGCCCTAGGCCCAACCATCTCCCGCTGCTTCATCAATGACCTTCCTTTCAACATAAGGTCAGAAGTGGGGCATTTATTGCCCAACCCTGTTTGCCTTTCAGGAGGTGGTGGTCAGCTGCCTTCCTGAATTGCTGCAGTTCCAGATGTGTAGGTACACCCACAGCGAGGGAATTGCAGGATGTTGCCCCAGCGACAGTGAAGGAACGGCATTATGTTTCCAAGTCAGGGTGGTGAGTAACTTGGAGGGGAACCTCCAAGTGGTGCTGTTCCCAGGTATCTGCTGCCCTTGTCCTTCTGGTTGAAGGTGACCATGGGTTTGGAAAGTGCTGCCTTAGAAGCCTTGGTGAGTTCCTGCAGTGCATCTCGTAGATGGTACACAAGGCTGCCCCTGTTCATCAGTGATGCAGGGAGTGAATGTTTGTGGATGGGATGGCAATCAAGCGGGCTGCTTAGTCCTGGATGGTGTCAAGCTCCTTGAGCATTGTTGAATCTGCACTTTTAATAAAGATGAGAGGAGTCAGATGAGTAACATAAAGAAGACATTTATTTATAATACGTTCTGTGTACAAAGGGGCACGATTAGACTTCACCAGGTCCTCTCTCTGTCGGTTGGTTCCTGTTGCGCTTTCAGTGGTGGCTACCCAAACTTGTCTCTTGCAGAGTGGATGACCATTGTATTCATCTCCTTGTCCTTTCTTTCATTTTGTCCCCTTGCTTTAGAGTGTAGCTCCACCCCCTCATCTGGGGAGATCATATTCAGGTGAGGCCACCGGGACTCTGATGTTGTAGACCCCGTGGCCTCCGGTCAGGTTATAACACCCCTCACCCCACCCCCCAAGACATGTACATCGTCCATTTCGACAGCTGGAGGGAAAATTTCCTCCGCCCTCTTTGCCCGGGGCTGTTTCTCAAGCGCCTGCTATGCTGGGCCCGATGTGATGTAACATTTCCGGGTCGAGCGCCTGGGTGGGTCCACCCTGCGGGGGTCGGCGGCCCCCACCAGATCCATTGCAACCTCCATTGCCGAGATCTCCACATCTGATTTGGGGTCCGATGAGTCGGCATCCCGCATCTCAAGGTTGACGGGTATCATAGAATCATAAAATCAACAGTGCAGAAGGAGGCCATTTGGCCCATCGAGTCTGCACAGGCTCTTGGAAAGAGCACCCTAGCCAAGCCCACACCTCCACCCTATCCCCATTACCCAGTAACCCCACCCAACACTAAGGGCAATTTTGGACACTCAGGGCAATTTATCATGGCCAATCCACCTAACCTGCACATCTTTGGGCTGTGGGAGGAAACCGGAGCACCCGGAGGAAACCCACGCACACACGGGGAGCACGTGCAGACTCCACACAGACAGTGACCATAGTCCGGGAATCGAACCTGGGACCCTGGAGCTGTGAAGCAATTGTGCTAACCTCAATGCTACCGTGCTGCCCAATGGTGGTATCAATGGTGGCTGCACTGGAGGAAGGGCCACCACTGGATGTGGGACTTCGGCTTTCCCTTGAGGACCTGTAGGGCACGGCTGTGGCGGTAGTTCATGTGCCTGTTCGATTCCTTTCCTTGCACGCTCACCAAATACAAGGCCGCGCTTGATCATCACACCACTATCCCCGAGATCCACAACGACCGATCGATGAAATTTCTGACATAGAAACATAGGCACGTCACCTGCAGAGGATTCCCTCATGGGCCTGGGTTAACATGCTTCGGAGTGTTCCTGCTGGTCATGGACCATCTCCCCAATGTCCGGCAGGACGAGGCTCAACCCCGTGCAGAGCCGATAGCCCATCAACAACTCCGAAGATGCTACCCCAGTAGTGACGTGAGGCGTGGTGCGGTAATAGAGGAGGAAGCGGGCCAGGTGGGTCTCCAGGGAACTGGAGGTCTGCTTCTGCATTCCCTGCTTAAAGGTTTGCACCGCCCGTTCAGCCAATCCTATGGAGGACGGGTGATAAGGCACGATCTGTCCATGACGGACCACGTTCATCTTCATGAAATCGGTGAATTCCACGCTCATGAAACCGTGCCATTGTCTCTGACACTGACACCTCGGGGAAGCCATGGGTGATGAAGGTTTGTCGGAGCTTCTCAATCATAGCCCTCGATGTTGTCGTGGGCATGTGGTGGACTTCCATCCACTTCGAATGGGCATCTACGATGAGAAAGTACATGGCTCCACATGAAGTCCATGTGGAGTCGGTACCATGGTTGACTAGGTCAATCCCATCCTCGTCACCAGTGTAAAGTTCCAGGCGAGTGACCACACGGAAGCGATGACTGCTAGAAAACTTAATATTTATTTTACCTACTAGTATTCAACTCCAACTGCCTGAAGGGTCTCCTGTGCCCGACCCACATTTAAGCTGGGGTAGTTAGGTCCCAGTGAACCCTTGCTAAGGGTGTAGCTCCGCCCTCTCATGTGGGGAGATCATATTTAGGTGAGGCCACTGGGACTCTGATGTTGCAGACTCTGTAGCCTCCGGTCGGGTTATAACACGCAGGCTGACTGGGATTTGCAGCATATGTTCAGTGATTGCAGTGTTGACCTGCTGCACCATCAACGGAGCCGCAGCTTAAGGATCATCTGATGGCTGATTGCTCAGTTTTACATCCTCCCATGGAGGTGCCGTTACCTCCTGGGTGATTGGCTGGTCCCACTGTAACCTGACACCTGTAATTGTTTTTATAAATGTTTTTTATTGGGTTTTTGAACAAAGTATATTTACCGTTATGTACACAGAGTAAGATATATATATATATGTGTAGAAGAGAAGGGCACACCAAACATACCAATAAAAAAGTAATAATAAAAAATAAATAAAAAATAAAATAAAATAACTGGTAAGGTATTATGCACTAACTCAATAGCTGCAACTCTGTACAATTGGCAATATTATTTACCACACATAAGCAGGCATCTGTTTGTGGGGGGGTGGGGGGGGGGGGATACTGGGAAGGTAGATATACATTTGGGTGCCGGAGAAACAATTTACAGAGAGCGATACTCGAATGGGTTTGGTGTTGGTGTTGTCACTTGCTTCTCCCGGACGGATTTCGCTGCCGTTGTCGTCTCGTGCTCACCTCCGCTTCAGCCGTTCGTCCTGTCTTTCGCTTGGATTCTCCTTGCTCTCTGTTCCTGTAGATGCCAAGTTTGTTATTGTTTCCCGTGCCCTCCTTCCAGCAATCATCCCCCCCCCCCCCCGCCCACACACACACACACCCCTGCTACATAGATGAACCAACACGGTTGCAGATGGTACAACTCTGTTTTATTACTATCAATAACAACATCTGTAAACTTGTTACTGTGGTTCGTTCATTACCCTTTAAGCTGTGGACCCAGCCCTAACACTATCTTGGAGAGGCACTCAGCACATGGTGAATGTCTGAGTGGCTTGCTGTGAGCTCTGTGCCCTGAGCTGTCTCCTGCTGGGATGAGCGGGAACTATGGTGTTCCCCGTTTTATAGTGCGTGTTCCCTTGCTCGTGATTGGCTGTGATGTTGCGTGTGTGTTGATTGGTCCGTTGATCTGTCCATCAGTGTGTATGTGTGTTTGCCGGGAGGAATTTGATCGCCTGGACCCGCTCGGCCTCGTAGACCCCTGCCTTGCCGATTCGGCCGTGTAGGACCCCTGCCGTGCCGATTCGGCCGCCTGGAATTGGGAGTAGCGGCTGGTCGCGTTTTCATGGAGGACGCAGGCTTCGATGGCGGTGGCTAGGGTGAGGCTTTTAATTTTGAGGAGCTGCTGGCGGAGGGTGCCCAAGGTGACCCCAAAAACAATCTGGTCCCGAATCATGGAATCGGAGGTGGCCTCGTAACCGCAGGACTGCGCGAGGATACGGAGGTGTGTTAGGAAAGATTGAAAAGGCTCATCCTTACCCTGCAGGCGCTGCTGGAAGAGGTACCTCTCGAAACTCTCATTTACCTTGACGCTGAAGTGTTGCTCGAGTCTGAGAAGGACTGTCTTGTACTTCGTCTTGTCCTCACCTTCCGTGAACACCAGGGAGTTGTAGATGTGGATGGCGTGTTGTCCTGCCGTGGAGAGGAGGAGGGTGATTTTCCTGGTGTCCGAAGCATTCTCCCTTTCTGTGGCTTTGAGGAAGAGCTGGAAGCGCTGTTTAAACAGCTTCCAGTTGACGCCGAGGTTTCCAGCGATTTGGAGCGGCTGCGGCGGGCTGATGGTGTCCATGGCGCAGGATGGCGGGTTCCTGAAGATGTGTAGGTAGGTCTCACAGTTGCTGGGTTCCAATCCTGGTACTATGTCGTGTTGGGTGCTCTGCTGCACAGACGAACCAACATGGTTGCAGATGGTACAACTCTGTTTTATTACTATAAATAACAACATCTGTAAACTTGTTACTGTGGTTCGTTCATTACCCTTTAACCTGTGGGCCCAGCCCTAACACTATCTTAGAGAGGCACTCAGCACATGGTGTACGTCTGAGTGGCACGCTGTGAGCTCTGTGCCCTGAGCTGTCTCCTTCTGGAATGAGCGGGAACTGTGGTGTTCCCCGTTTTATAGTGCGTGTGCCCTTGCTTGTGATTGGCTGGCAATCAGGGAGGCAAAGGCAAGGGCATCCGCCCTTCTCCCCAGGAATAGATCTGGCTGGTCTGAAACCCCGAAGACAGCCACTTTCGGGCATGGCTCCACCCTCATCCCCACCACTTTGGACATTGCCTCGAAGAAGGCTGTCCAGTACCCCGCAAGTCTGGGGCAAGACGAGAACATGTGGGCGTGGTTGGCCGGGCCTCCTTGGCACCGTTCACATCTATCCTCCACCTCCGGGAAGAAGCTACTCATACGGGTTCTTGTTAAGTGGGCTCTATGTACCACTTTTAGTTGCGTCAGGCTGAGCCATGCGCACGTGGAGGTGGAGTTGACCCTATGCAGTGCTTCGCTCCAGAGTCCCCACCCTATTTCGATCCCCAGGTCCTCCTCCCATTTCTTTCTTGTTGCGTCCAGTACGGTGTCGGCCCTTTCTACCAGTCGGTCATACATGTCGCTACAGTTTTCTTTATCTAGTATGCTTGAGTCCAGTAACTCTTCCAGGAATGTCTATCGTGGCGGTTGTGGGTACGTCCTTGTCTCCTTTCGTAGGAAGGTTTTGAGTTGCAGGTACCTTAACTCGTTCCCCCTGGCTAGCTGGAAATTCTCTGTCAGTTCGTCCAGTGTTGCGATCCTGCCGTCCGTGTATAGGTCCCTGACTGTCAGTGTCCCTCCGTCCTTCCCCCACCTTTTGAAGGTGGCGTCAGTCAGTGCTGGTGTGAACCTATGGTTGTTGCAGATGGGAGCTTTGTCCGACATTTTGGTCAGGCCAAATTGCTGCCGTAGCTGGTTCCAGGATTGGAGGGTGGCTATCACCACTGGGCTGCTGGAATTATTTTGGGTGGGGATGGGAGTGCTGCTGTGGCGAGGGCCCGGAGGGAGGTCTCCTTGCAGGAGGCCTCTTCCGCGCGCACCCACTCGGCTTCTGGCCCCTTGATCTATCCCCTTATTCGCTCGGCCGTCGCCGCCCAGTGGTAGAATTGTAGGTTTGGGAGGGCTAGCCCCCCCCCCCCCTCCCACTGGATTTTGGTTCTTGGAGGATCTTCTTTGGGATCCTAGCATTCTCCCCCCCCTCCCATACGTGAGGATGTAGTTCGGAATGGATCTAAGTAGGAAGAGGTATCTGGGCAGTACGTTAATTTTGTTCGTCTGGACTCTCCCTGCGAGGGAGAGTGGGAGTGTGTTCCATCTTTGCAGGTCCTTTTTTACTTCCTCCGTCAGACTGGTGAGGTTCCATTTGTGGATCCCTTTCCAGTCAAGGGCTATTTGGATCCCCAGGTAGCGGAATTTGTGTCGGGCTTGTTTAACCAGCAGTCCCGTTAGTGCTGCCCCCCCCTTTGTGTGTGTACCGGGAGGATCTCGCTTTTGCTCATGTTGAGTTTGTAGCCCGAGAAGGCGCCAAATTCTTTCAGGAGCGTGATGATTCCGTCCATGCTGCATTGTGGGTCTGAAATGTAGAGGAGCAGGTCATCTGCATAGAGTGAGACTCTGTGCTCTCTGCCACCCCTTCGGATTCCCTTCCAGCTTTTTGCTGCTCTGAGCGCAATTGCTTATGGCTTGATCGCGAGCGTGAACAGCAGCAGGGACAGTGGGCATCCTTATCTGGTGCCCCTGTGCAGCTGGAAGTATCGGGAGTTGGTGTTGTTGGTCTGTACGCTCACCATGGGAGTGTTGTACAGGAGTTTTACCCAGGAGGTGAACCCTCTTCCAAACACAAACCACTCCAGTACCTCTATGAGGTATTCCATTCGACTCTGTCAAAGGCCTTTTCTGCGTCTAGGGAGATGATCACCTCTGGTACTCTCGCCCCGTAGGGGGTCATTATCATGTTCAGCAGGCACCTGATGTTCGAGGTAAGCTGTCTACCTTTGACAAAGACCTGACACCTGTAATGAGAATGGACAAACCAGCTGTGCAAAGAGAGAAGACAGTTCAGAACTGAAGTCCCGGTCTTTGTTGATTGAGTACTCTGGAACATGCAGTGGTGTGTGACTAACAACATTGGTCATCTTGACATCTTCTGATATTTTGAGGAGATCCTGGATTCTACATGCATTTCTGATCAAGAGAGAGGCAGGCTGGCTACGGATGACGCACATCAGCTCCAAGATTTGTTCGCTGCCACGCTTTGGTGGTTCCAGAACCATGGGCGAGATTCTCCGACCCCCCGCCGGGTCGGAGAATCGCCGTGGGCTGGCGTGAATCCCGCCCCCGCCGGTTGCCGAATTCTCCGGCGCCGGATATTCGGCGGGGGCCGAAGTCCCGCTGCTAGAATGCCTGTCCCGCCGGCGTAGATTAAACCACCTACCTTACCGGCGGGACAAGACGGCGCGGGCGGGCTCCGGGGTCCTGGGGGGGTCGCGGGGCGATCTGGCCCCGGGGGGTGCCCCCACAGTGGCCTGGCCCGCGATCAGGGCCCACCGATCCGCGGGCGGGCCTGTGCCGTGGGGGCACTCTTGTCCTTCTGCCTTCGCCACGGTCTCCACCATGGCGGAGGCAGAAGAGACTCCCTCCACAGCGCATGCGCGGGGATGCCGTGAGCGGCCGCTAACGCTCCCGCGCATGCGCCGCCCGGAGATGTCATTTCCACGCCAGCTGGCGGGGCACCAAAGGCCTTTTCCGCCAGCTGGCGGGGTGAAAATTAATCCGGCGCGGGCCTAGCCCCTTAAGGTTGGGGCTCGGCCCCCCAAGATGCGGAGGATTCCGCACCTTTGGGGCGGTGTGATGCCCGACTGATTTGTGCCGTTTTGGGCGCCGGTCGGCGGGCATCGTGCCGTTACTGGAGAATTTCGCCCCATGTCTATGAATGGAAGTTAGATTCTGGTGTGTCTGTTGTTCAAAACCAGAGGTCTTTTTGCCACAGTTCATTATCTGGTAGAACTGTCACGCTGGCTCCTGCATTTAATTTAAAATTTCATAAATGGCCATTGACTGAAATGTCTGCAGTCCAAAATGAGAAGCCAAGATCTTTAGCCTCACCCAAGAAGCATGATTGTGTGTCTTCTGGGTTTACAGTCAGGACCTTGTGGATAATCTTTGGAGTGTCTGTGCGTTTAGGATTTTTGCACTGCACAGTTTACCATAGAGCACGGTGATCTTCCCAAAAGTGAACAATGTTCCCTAGCGAGCACATTTAGCCGCGTGTTTCCCAACACTTGCAGTGCCGAGAGACACGTGGCTGTTGAGCTCAACTCCTGTTGTATTAGGGGCCTAAACAGGAAACGCACGGCCGAGGCCGCACTTCGCCCCATTTTTTACAATGTGGAGCTCAGCTCGCTGGAACTCCCTGTTGTAGCAAGAGATGGATGCCATTTTCAAATGGCAGCCCAATCTCCGAGGTCCGCAAAAAACACCCCGATCTCCCCCAGCCCGAACGCAACATGGGAAGAACCCCCCCAACCTCCCCGCCCCCATCCCCAACACCCATGGTGGGTAACCGCAGCCCAACGTGCACAGAAAATGTCATCTTGGCAGCGCCCCTGCCAGCACCAACTGGGCATCTTGGCAGTGCCAGGCTCCAGGTGGTACTGCCAGGGTGGCAGGCTGGCACTGCCAAGGTATCCAGGTGGTACCATCAGTGCCAGGGCACCACCCTGCCCAAAGGACATAAAACTGGGGGCCTCTAATCCTCATGGAGACCCCCACGAGTACCGTTCCATCTGGTCCCAGTTTGTGGGGACCAGTACCAAACGGCGCCCACCCATGGTCCCCGAGGCAGAGGGATTGAATCCCAAAGTCACAGGTCCTCTTGGGAATCTGCACATTAGAGTAAGGCCTCGCACAAATATGCAGATTTGCCAAAAAGTAATCCTGCCCATTGTGGCCGGGATTCTCCTTGCAGCGTCGCACGAGATTGCGTTGAATCTCGCAAGGCGTTGCGAGCCTGGTAGATCCCAGGAGCGGGGTCTCCCAGCTTTTACCGGCCACGTTGCGCCGCAGCGAGATGCTTTTCCGGCGCAGCGTGGCCGGAAGATCGTGTCCACAGTGTCCAACCCTGTTGCTCTGAAAGCAATAGGCTGAGATTGCATGGCATTGATCTCACCTGTGGGAGTGCTTTGTTCCCCAGTGCAAGGGCGCTGTGATGGCTGGTCGGGTATTGCTTTTCCTGGCCTGAAGTGTCCCTGTGTCTGTTACTTAATGAGCTCAACTCTGGGTTGGCTTCTGCCAACCGTTATTTTCTCCCGTTAAAATAGTTCTGAGCTGCTCATGAAATTCTGACTGCCTAACTATCTGGTTTGCCTTTTCCAAGGTTAGATCTGTTAGAGTTGCTTGCTTGAGGCCAGACAGTATGCCGTCTGCTACTTGTGCTACTACTGTGTCTCATAAGCTCAGATTTTAAGTCTCTGTTTTCGCAACATTCTGCCATCCTGTACAGATCATTGATGAATGAATCGATAGCTTCTCCTGGCTACAAGTTAAACTTAGCTCTTTTGAGTGTTTTGTTGCTCCTTAGGTTAAAAAAACATCAAAATATTTTCGTGCTTCTTCAAATTTAGCAGATTATACATTTGATTCCCTCTCTTTCAATAATATTGTTTACAATTGGGCCTACCTTGTAACACAGTGTATCAGGATTCTGCATGAGCCCCAACTCTTTGCAATCTGTAAAACTGTGAGAAACAGAAACTTTGCCACAGGAATGATGACTCTGACCAATAGCTCTACAGTTAACAGTTAAGTAACAGTCAATGAAAAGTTTGAACTTACTCCCTACACCAGCAACTATATATATTCCAATTAAGCAAACCAATATAGTCCAAATACCACTTATAAATAAAGTTACAATCAGGTTTCATTCTTTTTCTCTGTGCCAAGACCTTCTGTTCAACTTAAAATTCAATGGCAAACTGAAATTACAGATAGATCTGGATCCTCCCCTTAATTACATCATCTCGACACTAAGCATAAGGTATTGAGAGACTCATAGAATTTAAAGTGCAGAAGGAGGCCATTCGGCCAATCAGGTCTGCACCGGCCCTTGGAAAGAGCACCTAACGCCTCCACACTATCCCCATAACCTAGTAACCCCACCTAACCTTTTGGAAACTAAGGGGCAATTTAGCATGGCCAATCCGCCTAATCTGCACATCTTTGGATGGTGGGAGGAAACCGGAGCACCCGGAGGAAACCTCCACAGACACAGGGAGAAAGTGCAAACTCCACACAGTGACTGGTAGCCGGAATTGAACCTTGGACTATGGAGCTGCGAGGCAGCAGTGCTAACCACTGTACCACCATGCCACCCTATTGTCTCCTTCCACAAGATGTCGCATGACCTGGTTAGACAGGACCAAAACACAATCCCTCATAAATTATCTACACCCCCAGGGGTCCTCCAAAACCCAAAGCAATATTCCATTAGCCCATCGTCTGTAAACAAGTAAATGGTCAAACTCAATGAATACCTCACATTTGCAACCCCCTCAATCACAGCTTTAGCAGGCATACTGTCTGTATTCATCTTAAACCCATTTTAAATAACATTACTGCAAAAATATAAAATATAACTTCCTTACATCCATCACAAGTGTGTTAATCTGCCTTGCTTCTAACTTTTTGCCTAAACCTGAAACAATGCCAGACCTCAAGAATCTTTTCCTCCAAAGTCTCCAATGACCCGATTGAACAGGGTCTTGGATTAGTCTGAATTGACTTGGAGATGTGCAATTCTGATCCACCTCCATAAGTGGGTTAGTCATCACCCCCACAACCTGCCTCCATTAAAACTGGAAATGGGCATGTTGACAGCAGCAGTTTGAGGTCTGATTCCAGAGTTTGACATTTTTAATCGGGCAGCACGGTAGCATTGTGGATAGCACAATTGCTTCACAGCTCCAGGGTCCCAGGTTCGATTCCGGCTTGGGTCACTGTCTGTGCGGAGTCTGCACATCCTCCCCGTGTGTGCGTGGGTTTCCTCCAGGTGCTCCGGTTTCCTCCCACAGCCCAAAGATGTGCAGGTTAGGTGGATTGGCCATGATAAATTGCCCTTAGTGTCCAAAATTGCCCTTAGTGTTGTGTGGGGTTACTGGGTTATGGGGATAGGGTGGAGGTGTTGACCTTGGGTAGGGTGCTCTTTCCAAGAGCCGGTGCAGACTCGACGGGCCAAATGGCTTCCTTCTGCACTGTAAATTCTATGATAATTAACCACGCTCTGGGTGCCCTTGTTCAAAGAAACCCCAGTATCTCTGTGTAGAAACTCTAGTTAAAAAGGTCTGGCACATATAGGGTTAATGTGGGACTGAGTACAGTACTGCCAAACAGTGCTGTAGGGGACATCACAACATCCTGGGGGTTGGCGCACAGTCAGTTCGAGCCCCATTTGACCCAGAGTCATAAAATAGGTGAAATTAGATTTTATTTAAAATATGCGTCCAATAAACTACTGTCACCCGGTTTGTAACTTTAAAACACAAGTAACCATTTATTATGTAGAGTATTATAATTAATCAGATGAAAAATGTTGTGTTATGCTGCTTCGGATAACACAGGCTGCTACTTGATGCAGTCTTAACTAAAGGATGCTCCAGACTTTGAAATGAGTTCATCGTGTTTATTGAACTATTAACACAGTTCTCAAATGAGTTCGACTCTCTGCTAATCTAACTGTAGTAATCAGTCTAACTGTACCAGCTTGCTCTAAGCCACGTGCTGATCACCCCTGTCTAACTCTCTAGATGTCTGTCTGTGGAAAGAGGCAGGGTGTGAGTGCCTCATCCCTTTTCTAGTGTTTATGTCATGCCCCCTTGTGCTGATGCCACCTCTGAGTGCCCTGACTGCCCATTGGTTGTGTCCTGTTCTGAGTGTTCATTGGTTGCATGTTTGCATATCATGACAGAAAATGTAACTATCTACGGCTCCTTTCCCAAACCCCCCTCCCGCCCCCCACTTCCTAACCCGCCACTCTCTACACACAGACAACCAACACAGAGAGGAAAGGGTGATGGAAAGGGGGGAAAAAATTAAAAGAAATAAATGGATAAGGAATTTTGATGCCCTGGGATAACTTCTAGTCAATGTCTTTCTGAAGTTCAGGCTTTCATTTTGGTACTTCTTCCTTCTATGCTTGTGATGACTTTCTCCAGCAAGATTGTCTACCTGCTCTGCAGACCCAGCATCATTTCAGGGTCATAGCAAAGGATGTGCCAGGCAGTCACTGCTTTCAGAACAATAGAGACGTTCTTTCACTTCAGCAAGCAGGAGAGAGAGAGTGTTCCTTTAACTTCTGACGTTCCAACACTTGTGCCAAGTTCACTCAGCATGCATCACGCAGGAACCTTTGCCAGGCAGAACACTGTCCTTGGCCAACCCACCAGTTGCCAGTTAAACAATCAAAATGACTTACTCCAAAACCCATTCATAATATCCACCCAGCGCTGAAGTGTCTGGCTTCTCCTCTCCGAAACATGAAGCCTGGGAACACAATATCCTGGCAAGCAAGTTGTTTCAAATTTGGATCTTCTGCTCAAAGGCACATTCCGATTATGTGTCGAATAAAGTTTTTTTAAATGGCGGAATCTACCAGTCACGTTGCGTCAGATCTACAGTAAGGCAGTGCGGCATGGCACAATGTGACCGGTAGATGCCGGGAGATGCCACTTCTGGGATCTACCCGGCTTGCCACACCTCACGAGATTTAAAGTGACCTCACGAGGCATTGCAATGTGAATCCCGTCCATTGTGGGCAGGATTACTTTCTGGCAAATCTGCATATTAGAGTGAGACATTTCCCGAGATCTAACCAAGGTGTGGGATCTAACACTGGTTTAGCACAGTGGGATAAATAGCTGGCTTGCAATGCAGAACAATGCCAGCAGTGCGGGTTCAATTCCCGTACCAGCCTCCCCGAACAGGCGCCGGAATGCGGCAACTAGGGGCTTTTCACAGTAACTTCATTGAAGCCTACTTGTGACAATAAGTGATTATTAAGGGGCTGGTTTAGCACAGTGGGCTAAACAGCTGGCTTGTAATGCAGAACAAGCCCAGCAGCGCGGGTTCAATTCCCGTACCGGCCTCCCGAACAGGCGCCGGAATGTGGCGACTAGGGGCTTTTCACAGTAACTTCACTGAAGCCTACTTGTGACAATAAGCGATTATTATTATTATTATTAACTCCCTCACCTAGGAGACCTCGAGCAAGCGCTGCTCAGCACTGGTTTCACAAATGGGGACCAGACGGAACGGCACTCGTGGGGGTCTCCCAGGGTATTGGCACCTGGGTGCCAGCTTGCCACTGCCAAGGTGCCCAGATGGCACTGGCAGGGGCACTGCCAAGCTGGCATTTTTTGTGTGACGGTGATCAGGCTGGTGTGTGCCCTGCGCATGAGCGGGGGGGTGCGGGAGGTATGGGGGAACCCATGACCTCCTTATAGTGACTTGGGGGGGGGGGGGGGTTCGGAAGTCACGCGAAGGCTTGCGAGACTGGGACACAAATTTTAAGTGAGGGGCCCTTCAGTGCAGAAAACGAGGCGAAGTGCGGCATCATCAAGGAGTCCCTCGCTGAGGCCCCCGATCTACCTGGATGGATGTTAGATAGCGGGATGTTTCTCAGTGCTCAGAGCACTGGGAAATACCCGGCTAATCTCGCACACTATGAGTCTCTGTTGCCCCTTCAAGTAAATCGTGCCCAAAGTAAAATAAACGGGAACAAAGGAGATCAAGAGGAAGAATTTTACAGAGAATACATGACCCATACCCAGGATCGGTTAGTATTGCTGTGTGTACCAGCAAGCATGGAGAAAGCTCATGGCTTTTACTATGTACTGTATATTTGTAAATAGTTTTAAGTCAAAAGATTTAGAGTTTATGTGACAGTTTTACAAATTGTCTATCTACAGGACTATTACAAAATGCGAACCCGCAAATAATACCAAAGAATGTAATTTAATCTAGCCCACTCTATTGTAATGATTATTGATTTTGTAAATTGTGTACAAAATCATCTGGTAACTGTTACAGGAACACAGAATTACATCATGTGAACCATGTTACACATTATAATGTGCATTTCTTTGAGTACATATCCTGTGAAAGTGTATAACGATGAGAATTTACTATCAGTATCAGAATATTCACCTTTTTCATGTAAAATAAACCTAGAATTCTCAATGCAGAATTTTCATTCATAATGATGTACAATATACATTTTTGAATGATAATAGCAGTGGGGTATGGGGCGCAAGGCTCCAGGTTCACCTAGGGCACCTAGTACTTGTGCCCTGGCCCTGCTAAAACACCTCTCTGATCTCCAACCCTTTCCCATTCTCCAACCTCTTCCGGATCTCCAAGTCCCTCTCCGATCTCCAACTCCCTCTCCGATATCTCTCTCTGACTCCCTGGTCAGTGCCTCCCCAATGGGCCACTCCCAACCTCAATGGGTGATTGGCAGCCCCAAAGGATGACCCCATCTGCAGAGGGGCAACTTAACTCCATTGCCCTGTTGCCTTCCTGCCCACAGCCAGGCGGCTAGCCCGCCATTCAACCCATACTCCCAAAATTCCCTAGCTGCTCAACCTCCCCACTGGCCCCATCCCTCCTTGCAATTATTATCAGGGCGAACAACCCTCAGATGAAGATTAAGAGCTGAACATGTTCGCATTAATAGCTCTTTTAATAGAATCTTACTTTCTCACCCAGGGCCGAACTCCACCCCGGCAACCTCCCTTTCCTCCGGCTGCTGACCACGTCCAGGGCCCTCTACTCTGCCACGGTCAGAGGCCACAGGTTCGGCAGTTCCCACCGGTCTTCACCCGCTACCGGCGGTTGTGGCCAGCCTTCTTCTTTGGGGGGTGGGCACCGTGAGGTTGATAGGGGGGGGGAGAAAACAGTAAATGACAGTGTTAGACAGTCCGACGCATGCAGCCCAAGGGGCGGGTAGCTGGTGGTCTCAGTAGCCAGGGCTCCCGGTCATGGCCGCCAATATGGGTGCCGACATGTGGGGCAGGGTGGGGGGTTCAGCCGCACTCCAGGTTGGGGGAGTGGGATTATGGGTGTGTGGGATGGGGGTTAGTGCCAGGGGCACAGTGCTGCCTACTCACCCTGGCCGCCTTGAGGAGGTCGCGCAGTATTTTTGGCTGGTGTTGCTGGTGGTGAACACTGCCTCTGCCACCTGCACCCAGGTACGGCAAATGGCGGCGGCTGGCAGCCTCCTTCCAGGGTACAGGGTCATCCGCCTCTCCTCCACCGCATCCTGGAGGGTCTCCAGCTCCGCATCTGTGAATCATGGGGCTGCTCTCCTTGCTGCCTTCTTGTTGGCTGGGATGTTGTGTGTGGGGAGTGAAGTGTATCTGTGGCTGCAACTTGTCAGCTTCCTGAGTGTCAATCACAAAACTGGCGAATTCGGCACCGTTTCTCATTGGAATCGACTGTGTTCCACGTGGCACTTGTGCGAGCCCCTCAGCAGTAGCTGAATCGGCCCAGGTGCGGCACCAGTTTTGCTGTTGTGGAACTCCATAGATTTTGCGTCGCCGTCAACACTTAGGGTGGGATTCTCCGGCACACCCGCCCGGCGACCAGAGAATCCCGCCCGAGGTCAATGGGATTCTTCATTGTCCGCGTCTTGCCCGTGGCGATCTTGCGCCGGGCGGGGCAGAAGAATCCAGCCGTTAGTCTCGGAAATGGAGAATCCCACCCCATGATTCTACACACACAGACTTAGGGGCATTAAATCCTGTTGAAGCAAAGTGAGGCTCTTAAAATAATTCAATGAAAAATTATGAGCAGTCCCGGCTGGGGTTACATCTGGATCTTCGACTTCCTCGGTTGTTTAAAAATATCCTTCCACGGGATGTGGCATCACAGGCCAGACCCATCCCTAATTGACCATGAGAAAGTGGTGGTGACCTGCTTTTCAAACCACTACAATCAATGTGGTGTAGGTGTACACACTGTGCTGTTAGGGAGGTAGTTCCAGGATTTTGACCAGGTAGTGGTGTTCCCATGGATCTGCTACCCTTGTCTTTCTAGGTGGCAGTGCTTGTGGGTTTGGAAGGTGCTGCCGAATTAGCTTTGGCGTGTTCCTGCAGTAACTCTTATCGATGACACACACTGCTGCTACTGTCCGTCAGCGGCGGAGTGAGTGAATGTTTGTGGTGGGGTGTCAATCACGTGGGCTGCTTTGTACTCGATAGTATTGACCTTCTTGGGTGTTGGAGTTGCACACATCCAGGCAAGTGGAGAGTATTCCATACACAACTGACTTGTGCCTTGCACATTGTGGACATGCTTTGGGGAGTCAGGAGGTGAGATACTCGCTGCGGGAATCTTAGCCTCTGACCTGCTCTTGTAGCCATGCATTTACATGGCTGGTCCAGTTAAGTGTGTGGACAACAGTAACTTTCAGGACTTTTAAAAAAAAATTCCAATTAAGGGGAAATTAAGCGTGGCCAATCCACCTTTGTGTTGTGGGGGGAGACACACACAGACACGGGGAGAATGTGCAAACCACACGGACAGGGAGCCGGGGCCGGGATGGAATCCGGGTCCTTGCTGCTGTGAGGCAGCAGAGCTAACCACTGTGCCACTCCCACTTCTGCCTTATTATGGAAGGAAGGTGGAGATAGTGTGCAATGTCAGGGGTGAGGATTCACTGACAGTAACAGGTGCTGCTACATGGAGGTTCTCTGCCTATAACTGAAAGGTAACTGTCTGAAATGAATTCACTTTCACCCCACCCCATCCAGAGTCTCCAACTATCACTGTCAGTTCCAGTCTCCTCTCCTCTCTGAACATGTGGCATTGCAAACTGAATCCACACTGTCTCGCCGGAGGCTCTCGGTACCGGATTCTTCGGCCGCACTCGCCACAAGATGGTCACGGTCGGGACGGGGACCATGGAAAGGTCCGTTGACCTTCGGTGGGAATTTCCGTCCGGCGGGTGGGTGCGGCCGAAGTATCCCCCCCCCCCCTCTGTTTTTTTTAATTTTAACAATTTTCAAGAGAAAAAGAAAACAAAATAAAGTGAACAACACCTACCCAACCAGCAACCAATCCCAGCCAACATGGCTGACATACACAATTCCCCAATCCCAATTTCCCACTGTATCTTAAAAATTATTTTGATGGGGTGTGGATGTCACAAGCAAGGCCAGAATGTATTGCCCATCCCTAATTGCCCTTGGACTGAGTGGTTTGCCCGGGAAGTTGCGAGTCAACCACATTGCGATGGATCTGGAAGCACACATAGGCCAGGCCAGGCGAACAGATTTCCTTCCCGAAGGACATCACTGAACCAGGTGGCTATTTATGATAATGATGGTTTCGTGGCCGCCATGATTTGTGGCTCGCTTTCAATTCCAGTATTTACGAATTGAATGCAAATTCTACCAGCGGCCGTCGGTGGGATAGTGCCATGGTTTCATTATGTCCTTGTAAGTTTCCTCCTTCTTCACAGTGCCAAGACATCCTGGATAAAGTTATAAAATACATTCCTTGGCTATGAGCTTGATATTAGATTGGATTGGTTTCTTGTCACTTGTACCGAGGTACAGTGTTCTCTACAGTTCCGACAGATGATTCCGTACAAGAAAAGAAAATACATCGGGCAAACATAAAATACACAATGTAAATACACAGGCACAGGCATCGGGTGTAGCATACAGGAGGGTAGTACTACGCAGTACAGAAGATGTGTGAAGAGATCAGGTCAGTCCATAAGAGGGTCGTTTAGGAGTCTGGTAACAGCGGGGAAGAAGCTGTTTTTGAATCTGTTCGTACGTATTCTCAGACTTCTGTATCTCCTGCCCATGGAAGAAGTTGGAATAATGAATAACCTGGGTGGAGGGAACTTTGATTATGCTGCCCGCTTTCCCCAGGCAGCGGGAGGTGTAGACAGAGTCAATGGATGGGAGGCGGGTTCGTGTGATGGACTGAACTGTGTTTCTTATGGTTTTGGGCCTAGCAGTTGCCATACCAAGCTGTGATGCAGCCAGATAAGCATGCTTTCTATGGTACATCTGTAAAAGTTGGTAAGAGTCAGTGTGAACATTCCGAATTTCCTTAGTTTCCTGAGGAAGTATAGACGATGTTGTGCTTTCTTAGTGGTAGCGTCGACGTGGATGGACCAGGATAGATTGTTGGTGATGTGCACACCTAGGAATTTGAAACTGCTAACCATCTCTACCTCAGCCCCGTTGATGCAGACAGAGGTGTGTACGATATTTTGCTTCATGAAGGCAATGACCAGCTCCTTAGTTTTTCTCACATTGAAGGAGAGATTGTTGTCGTTACACCACTCCACCAGGTTCTCTATCTCCCTCCTGTACTCTGACTCATCGTTGTTTGAGATACGTCCCACTACGGTCGTGTCATCAGCAAACTTGTCGATGGAGTTGGAGCAAAATGTTGCCTCGCAGTCATGCGTGTATAGGGAGTAGAGTAGGGGGCTACAGAGTGAGGGGCCAAGTCCTAGGTTTTGGAGCTTTGATATGAGCTTGGCTGGGATTATGGTGTTGAAGGTGGAGCTGTAGTCAATAAATAGGAGTCTGATGTAGGACTCCTTGTTGTCAAGATGCTGCGGGGATGAGTGTAGGGCTAGGGAGATGGCATCTGCTGTGGACCGGTTGTGGCATATGCGAATTGCAGTGGAGCTAGGCATTCTGGGGGTATGGAGTTGATGTGCCTAATGACCAAACTCTCGAAGCACTTTATTACAATCGGTGTCAAGGCCATCGGATGATAGTTCCTGAGGCACGTTTCCTGGTTCTTCTTTGGCACTGGTATGATGGTGGTCTTCTTGAAGCAGGTGGGGACCTTGGAATGGAGTAGGGAGAGGTTGAAGATATACGCAAACACAGTTGCCAGCTGGTCCACACAGGATCTGAGAGCACGACCAGGGATCCCATCAGCACCCATAGCTTTCCGAAGGTTGACTTTCAAGAAGGCCGATCTGACTTTGGAAGCTGTGATATGTTATCCCCTTTGACCTTTGGTCTACGGTCCTTTCATGGATTCATTTCTAACTTTCCAAATGCAGCCAGTAAATTTACAGGCACAGAGTTAACAGAGTTAATAGAGACATGGGCCGATTTTCCAGTCGCGTTGCTCCCAGCGTAAATCCGGTCAGGAAAATACCGGCTGAGCCCTGAAATGGGTTTGCGCCAGGCACCAAACAGTTTGTGATGCAACCGGCCCGCACCATAGGTGGAGTCGGGATGTCGTCGTGCCGTGGAGAGAAACCAATTATCACCACTTAAGCCCCATTTCCATACATATTAACAGGAGCCACCCCATATTCAACGGCCTCCTGTCATTCAGTGACTTCCCCAGCAAATTGTCACGCTAGTGCTGAAGTCAGATCGGCCTTCTTGAAAGTCAACCTTCGGAAAGCGATGGGTGCTGATGGGGTCCCTGGTCGTGCTCTCAGATCCTGTGTGGACCAGCGGGCAAAAGAAAGTACTCCTTTTGAAAAACGTGAACCTGGCGAAAGGGCTTCTCTAGGGAGCCAAGGTGAGGAGCCATCTTTGCTCACAGGCAAAGAGCCAGGGGGCGTGGGCTTTCCAACCCCGTGCTCAGCGGAGGGAAGGGGCGACCCTCGGCTGGGGGTGATGGACCCTTCATAGGGGTGGGCCACCATAGGAGGGTGGGGGAGAAGATGCTGGGGGCGCAACCGGGGGGCAACCACTCACAGCACCATCATGCCAACCCCTGGATCATGTGTACCCATTCCGGCGGGCAGCCTCTGTCCCTGCCCGTCTGCCTCAACACCCACCCATAACCCCTGCCGATTGTCAAGGCCTCTGGCCATGCGGCTGATGGCTATCGCTAATAATGAATTAGCAATCGTGGTTATGTGAGCAATTCACAAATCCCAAGTAGGTGGGCCATGAAGCATGTGGGAGTCATTGCCTAGCATCCCAGTCAGACCGTTATGCCTGGATACTGTGGGAGGCGACACCACACATGCAGCAGCCAACATCCGAGCACCCAGGGGATGAGACACAGCTCCAGGGACATGACCGTGGCTGGGGGATGGGTGGATTGCATGGGAGGGGAAGATGCCTGAAGAGCTGGGCCAAGAGTTCGGAGGTCAGCCCGCATTGCTGAAGAAAGTGACAGAGGCGTCATAATGGTTGTGCACAAGGGTGTTTAATGTGTAATACAACTCGACATTCTCCCGATGGTGCCGTCCACACTACCCCTTGAACACCACACCACTAGCCCTCTCCCCACCCTTACCTACCCCCCCCCCCACCCTCTCCCACCTCCCCCAGTACCCTCAGTGATCCTCGATGAGCTTTGCCCTCCTAGCTCTACCGCTACTTCTAGGTATCTCCCCAGGATGCACATCTGAGTTGGAGGCAGCCAGCTGCTTATCTCGTCCTGTGACCTTCGATGCCCCTGGCGGGCGTCCTCTGGGGACTCTCGGGCTGAGGGCCCTGGCTCACTTGTCGGGAGCAGATGCACAGCCGTACCGCCCTGTCCTGTGTGCTGTCTGTGAGACGCAGCCTCATCACTCTATGGGACGGATCTGGGTTGGAAGCCAGCACCAACTCCTCCCGGTCGGTGCCCATAGGGCCCTGGGGTTCACCTTGGGATGGAGGGGCCATTGGTCCGAGACCCGGCCGTCCTTGTATCATCACCAGTCCTGGTGGTTCCCCATGGTCTGCAACATCGTGTCAACGCCCTCGGCATGCTCCTCAGTGACTGGGACAAGCTCTGCAGCACCTCAGCATTACCCACCTGCGACTGGAACAAGCTCCGCCGCACCTCGGCCATTCCCATCTGAGAGCGGGACATGTCCCGCAGAACCTCAAGGTCAGCCTGGTACTGGGTGACATCCCCTAGCAAGGCGGACATTCTGTTGAGACCCTCAGCCATGGCCATCACCGACTGCACAACGCCTTGGACACCTTCCTTAATGGTCCCGACGTCATGCACCAAACTCTCCACTGCGGTCACTGTCCTAGTAGTGTTGTCCTCGGTGCCACGCATTGCCGGCGATATCTCCTGCGCCTGTAACCTCTGGGACTCCTCCAAGCAATGGATCTGCTGGAGAGTCGCCTGTCATAATATACACCAGTATATTATGGTGCAGACACACACACACACACTGATGGACATGCAGTGGGACCAATCAGCATACACAACACCGCAGCCAATCACCAGTGAGAGCACACGCACTATAAAGACAGGGGACAGGAGAGTTCCCGCTCATTCTAGTAGCAGCCAGCTCGGAGCACAGAGCTCACAGCCTGCAACACAGACATTCACCATGTGCTGAGTGCATCACCTGGTTAGGACTAGGCAAGGGTCAACAGTTAAAGCTGGTATTGCATTTACCCACAGTTCAAGTATGTTAATATAGTTAACCTTATAATAAAATAGAGTTGCACCACTTCCAGTGTTGGTGACCTGTTTGTGATCCAGAACACCCAACACACCATCGCCGACATCTCCCTCTGAATGTTCTGGCTGCTCCCTATCGTCTCCATCAGCTCCAGGATGATCACTTTTACAGGCTCAGCATCAGGCTGGGACCCAGCTGGGTCCTGGCATCCAGCAGACCTCTGACTGCTGTCTCGCCTGGAGGTTCCTGCCTCCACCAGATGTGCAGCAGCAGCAGTGTGGTGATCACCAGATTGTGCCGCAGAAGCCTGACCACTAGCCTTTCCCACCGAGGTGTGTGTATCTGCGGTGGTGGAGGGCAGGGATGACAACTGCGCCGCGACTATAACGGTTGCATCCTCGGAGCTCTCCTCTGAGGTGGCCTCGTGGGAGGCTGGAGTTGGGGGCCACCCGGGATGTGCCGGCTCCGTCGGCTGGAGGACCTGTGGGAGGATGGACATGTGGTCAGTGAGAGGGATGAGTCAGTCAGTAAGGCAATTACAGCTCACGTTTGACAGGTCCTCTGGGTGGAGCCCAGTGGTTCCGGTGGATGCTCCCATGGGGTGGAAAGGTTTTGAGGGGGGGGGAACCGACGTTGGTGTCTACTCACTCATGCTGCCCCGTGCTGACCAGTCCTCATGGCCTCCCTGCCCAAGCTCACCGCCACCTCATCCCAGGCAGCACTGGCTGCCCTGTGGCTGACCCTCTGGATCCTCGGGGGAACAGGACATCCCTCATGGCCCCAGCAGCATCAAGCAGACTCTCCAGGTCAGCATCCCTGAATCTTGGGGCTGGCTTCCTGGGTGCCATTGCTGTGAGCTGGCTGGGGTTGGCTGAGGAAATGCAGCTTCCTGCTGCTTGACCCTGTTAGCGGGGGGCTGGCGAGTGCGGTGCTGGCGAATCAGCTGGCCAGCCTTCATTTGCGTCGAGGAGCCCGTGAGGCCTCGTTGAATAGCGTTGCCGGCCTCGCTGGGCCGAGGGCAAGGAAGCTCAGAGAAATTCGCACTCGCTGCCACACTTCGAAATCTTTCCGGAGAATTGCGCCCATAGTCTCTTCCGACAGAATGACTGAATCCTCCCTTTCGCCAGCGGCGCACTCATGCCTGAAGATTTCCCGGCGGCGTGGGAGTGCCCACAACGGGAACCCCCATTGGCCGGCTGACGGGACGGAGGATCCTGCTGCCGGTGGGGGCTCACTGCAGCAGAAAATGGGTGCGGCGGGACGGAAAATCCCACCCATTGTTTTCGTCCATCGCCCTAAATTGCTGCCCCTCAGATTCCCACCGTAGTGGGAATTGGCTAATTGGCTAAAACATGTGCAATCCCTTGCCCTATCTTGATTGGACAACCTTTAAATGTTAATTACCCAGTTTGTCTATCTTAGTGCACTTGACAACAGATGCAAACCTCATATTTAGCATTCCGATATGACCAAATTAAAAAACACACAGTTTGATGACATTTCCACCAGTTCAATACACCCACACATGGGTGGGCCGATATACTGCATGTGACTTATAAATTCAAATGTAAACACCACACATCTCCTGTCATTTACAACCCCTCTTCCTATTTCTACCCAGGCAACCAAATAATCACCAAATTATTGGAAAATCACAGCCGAATTGCTCTCAATGCAAAAGAAAGAACTTATACAATATCTTTCAGGATGTCGCAAAGTGCTTTCCAAGCTATTTTTAAGTGTATTTATGTTGAAATGCAGGAAATCCGACAGCAGTTTTGCCTGCTGCAAGATCCCAAAACCGGCAATGTGAAAATAAGCAGACTAGCTGTTTTAGTTATTAACGGCGAAGATAAGCATTGGCCGGGACTCTGCAGCACTCCCTCAGTATTGCTGCTAATTAGCTGCAGTCCGCAAAGGATCATAGGTATCTCTTTCCATTGGAGAATGACAATTGGCTATCTGGATCGAGGGGCACCCACTCCGCATCATGCATGGACGGGATGCAATGCTCCATCACTTACCACAGCCAGTATAGGGGTTAAGTCAAAGCTGTTAGCATCATTCTGCACCACAATCTAGCCAACTGAGCGAACCGACCCCTCAAAACTGCATTATGACTTTTGAGGATGAAATTCTCTGCCCGCGTTGCACTTGAGCGAGAGCACCACGCAGCCCGGTGAATACTGGGAGAGCCCTCTCGCGGGCCTCCCGGCAGCCTACGCGCCTCATGGTACATTGGAGTCGGAACTCAGCCTAAAAGGGCCTGGTCCAAACGGCACACCCGGAAGTAGGTCTTATATCTACTTACGACCTACCTGCCTCATATCCACCAGCCTCCCTCGATTCTCCGGCCTTCCCATGGAGGCTGCAGCCTGGCGCTCTTCAGCACTGATCCAAACAAACGTGAACCAGGTGGAACGGCACGCAGGGGTCTCCCGGAGACCCCTGGATGGTCAGGGTATGTGCAGGCTGGCCCCCTGACTTTCCCCCTGGAACATGGTCACCTTGGCACTGCCCAGCTGGCACCTTGGCACTGCTATCCTGGCACTGCTAAGGTGCCCAGGTGGCACTGCCAAGCTAGTTGGAGCACTGCCTGGGTGCCATGGTGCCAGTGCAAGGATTCCTGTGTGCCAGGGTGGCACTGTCAAGAGTCAAGGCCCGAGGCTGGCCATGCCCATGAAAGGAGGGGGGATTTGAAGGGTGGGGGTGTGCAGGGCAGGTAGGTAGGGGCCTCCAAGAGGTTGGGGGGGGGTGACGGGTGGGGGTCCTGAAGAGGGCCCCCCCCCATGGACCCCATAGCGGGTGACCTCACTTGGGGAGTGTGGGATAGTGTCCATGTGTGTGGGGGTGACATTGACCATGGGTGAGGGGAGGGGGGTGATGTTCAATTAGAGATTGGGGCACCCTTTCAAAATAGCAGCCTGACCTCTGAGTTCAGCTCCCGAGTGGTAAAACAAATTCTGAGGGCTGGATTTTTCTGCCCCACCCACCTGCAAGAACGCCTCGGGCGAGAGGCGGACAATGGAGCACTCCATTGACCTCGGGCGGGATTTCTCCGGTCGGCGTGCAGATGAACCAGTGAGAAACTCCCCAGGGCCCAACAAAGTGTCATTGAATAACGGTGGGAAACCCGCCGCCAGAAACTCCCTGAAAAGCCCGCCACAAATTAACTTCGAACTTTTTCCGGAGAATCTATGAATCGTCCGGTGCAATCTGACTCAGAGGTACATGTTCAATGCAAACCCTATATAAGCAGCTCTAGATTTTGCAAACTTCTGAGAGTCATAGAGCCATACAATCATACAGCACAGAAAAGGCCCTTCGGCCCATTGCGTCTGCACTGGTCAAGAACGACCACCTAACCATTCTAATCCCATCTTCCAGCATTTGCTCCATAGCTTTGGAGACCCTGGGATCGCAAGTGCACATCTAAATATTTCTTAAATGTTGGGTGGGATTTACCAACCAACCATTTTTCGGCGGTGGAGGTGGCCCACCCAGTAGGATTTCTGATCCCTCCGCTGTCAGCGGTGTGAACAGCCGGTAAATTCTGCCAATTATCAGGGTCTCTGCCTCCAGCAGACTTTCAGGTGGCGAGCTCCAAAGTCCTAACCACCCTCTGGGTAAAAATGTTTTTCCTGACATCCCCAACCACTTGCACCTTACCTTAAATCTTCCTCTTCATCATAGTACCCTGTTTCGTTAAGTGTAATACTGCAGTTCAATGTGTGCGGTTTGACACTGCAAGTTAATGAATCCCATCTCATTGTTGTAGATTCTAATCTATTCATGCTACAAATTAATAGTTCACAACACAACAAGGGTCAATGCTGCATGTTCCACTTATTCCTTAAATTATTATCATTACTACAATTCAATCTTGACTAAATGAAAGCAAATCTGTATTTTTAATCATTTACTAATGGCCACAAACATTAGTAAACAAAGATAGGTCATCAACTGGTACATTCGGATAAGGCATCACATTGCAATTTCTACTTAATTCTCAAGGCTCCATTTCCTCATGATTAAACTGAAGATCGAGACAGAATGTAGAGACCAAGCACCTTGTCTTCTGACCAATTTCATTCCACTCGTACTCAATTTTGTATTTATCTGCATTGCATCAGCAGGAATCCATGACCCGAGCTGAAGGTTTTTGATTATTGTGGCAGGTAACTTTGCTGAGTAGTTACATCAGTAACTTGAATGAACAAGGTCGGTGGGGGAGGAGAATTAGGCTGAACCTTTCCCCCTATCTCCCTGGCAACAGCCCCGCCCACGGCAGACATTTTATACTGGAAGTGACATCAGCTGTGCAACATGTCCATCCAAATGAAGGCAGGTGCACCATCCATGCCCCAAAGTGATGGGATGGTAACACAGGTCTTTGGTTTCACTGCTGATGCACTATCAATTACGACGAGACGAGAGTAGAGAGTAATCAAGGCTTTATTAAGCAGAGATGTGTTTCCTCCTGCAGCTGCTGCCGAAATGGCTGCAGCTCGGTGAGCACACACATTTATACTCCGCCTATTGGGCGGAGCCAGCAGGCAGGGATCTACCCCCGTACCTGTAGTACAGGAGCCTTCCCGTATTACCTCTCATATACGTATTATACAAACAGTGGTGACTACCACATTCACCCCCTGTTAAAAAAGAGTCTAGCAGGGGTGGTGGAAAACTATTTACATGGTTGTGAGCATTTAAAAAAACTATTTACATGGTATGTCAGCATTTTTAAAGAGTACAGTTTGGCAAAAGTTCATAGATTTAGTCAGTCGGGTGCCTTGATCCTCCCTTGTGAGCGCCGCAGTCCCGGGGGTGATGCAGGCGAAGGCTTGGTCGCCGGTGAAGCCTACTTGTGACAATAAGTGATTTTCATTTCATTTCAAGTGTGTAGTCCTCATCCTCATCCCCGGGTGGAACCAATGGGAGGACGGATCGTCCTGGAGCGGGGGTTGTGGTGAGGTGCACTGGGGGAGGGTGGGTGGCGCCGGGGCAATTGGAGGGGGGGGGGGGAACCAGCTGGTGCCAGGTCACTGAGGGAGACTGTGTCTTGGCGGCCGTCGGGGTACGCCACGCAGGCGTACTGCGGGTTCGCATGTAGCAGTTGTACCCTTTCAATCAACCAGTCCGCCTTGTGGAACCTCACATGCTTGCGGAGGAGCACGGGTCCTAGAGCTGCCAGCCACGCTGGGAGCGAAATCCCGGAGGTGAACCTCCTAGGGAAGACATGGAGACGTTCATGGGGGGTTTCATTAGTCGCAGGGCAAAGTAGCGATCGGATGGAGTGGAGGGCGCGGGGAGGACTTCCTGCCAGCGGGAGACCGGGAGAATTTTAGACCGTAGGGCCAGGAGGACGGCTTTCCAGACCATCCCGTTCTCTCGTCCTGCTCGAGGCAATGCCCTTGCTGGGCAGGAACTGATGCAGCTCATAACTCATAAAGGAGGATCCCCAGTCGCTGTGGACATAAGCGGGGAAACCGAACAGAGTGAAGATGCTATTGAGGGCTTTGATGACTGTGGCAGACGTCATATCGGAGCATGGGATGGCGAAGGGGAATCTGGAGTATTCATCGACCACGTTCAGGAAGTACGTGTTTTGGTCAGAGGAGGGAAGGGGCCCTTTGAAGTCCATGCTGAGGCGTTCAAAGGGACGGGAGGCCTTCACCAGGTGCGCTCGGCCTGGCCGGTAGAAGTGCAGTTTGCACTCCGCGCAGACCTGGCAGTCTCTGGTGACTGTCCTGACTTCCTCGATGGAGTAGGGTAGGTTGCGGGCCTTTATGAAGTGAAAGAACCGGGTGACAGAGACCATCGTGTAGGGCCCGGAGTCGGTCCACTTGTGTGCTGGCACATGTATCTCGCAATAGGGCATCGGGGGGGCTCGTTGAGTTTACCGTCTGCTCCTGGTGGCGACGGGCTTGCAATCCGGGGTGAGGTTTGCAAACAGGGAGGGTGGGTCGACCTTAAAGTTCGTGAGGCCACATACGGTGAGGGGTGGTAGGGGTCTGCCAAATTTTAGAGTTAGACTTTGGAGGTTGCACTGGAAGTCCAGGCCGAGTACCAAGGCAGCGCAGAGGTTGGGGAGGACGTAGAGCCGGAAGTTGCTGAACTCTACACCCTGGACGGTGAGGGTGGCGATGGAGTACCCCCGGATCTCCACAGAGTGGGATTCGGAGGCCAGGGAGATTCTTTGGGTAACGGGGTGTACCGCGAGGGAGCAGCACCTTAACGTAGCGGGGTGGATGAAGCTCTCCGTGCTCCCGGAGTCAAGAAGGCAAGATGTCTTGTGGCCATCGACTTTCACTGTCGTTGTCGCGTTTGCGAGGTTGTAGGTAGAAATAGAAAGAAGTTGAACCGTGACGTCACAGCCTGCAGGTAAGGGATTGGCTGGTGACTGGTAAGTAGTTTTTCTTTTATTTTCCCTCAGGTGTTATCGTGCGGGCGCAGGGGTTGCTGAGTGGTGGCTTGCTGAGATGGGAAGTGAATAACAGGTAAGCTCTTTCTTTCTTTTTCTTCTTTTATCTAGAGGGGATGGCAGGGAAGGTAGTGCAATGTTCCTCCTGCAGAATGTTTGAGGTGAGGGACGCCGTCAGTGTCCCTGCTGATTTCATCTGTGGGAAGTGCACCCATCTCCAGCTCCTCAGAAACCGCATTAGAGAACTGGAGCTGGAGCTGGATGAACTTAGGATCATTCGGGAGGCAGAGGTGGTCACAGATAGGAGCTTCAGGGATGTAGTTACTCCGAAGAATAAAGATAGATGGGTGATGGTGAGAGGGGCTGGGAGGAAGCAGTCAGTACAGGGATCCCCTGTGGTTGTTCCCCTTAGTAACAAGTATACCGCTTTGGATACTGTTGGGGGGACGACTTACCAGGGGTAAGCCATGGGGTACAGGTCTCTGGCACAGAGTCTGTCCCTGTTGCTCAGAAGGGAAGGGGGGGAGAGGAGTAGAGAATTAGTCATTGGAGACTTCATAGTTATGGGGCTAGATAGGAGATTCTGTGGGAACGAGGGAGACTCCCGGTTGGTGTGTTTCCTCCCAGGTGCCAGGGTGCGTGATGTCTCGGATCGTGTTTTCGGGATCCTTAAGGGGGAGGGGGAGCAGCCCCAAGTCGTGGTCCACATAGGTACCAACGATACAGGTATGAAAAGGGATAGGGATGTAAGGTAGGAATTCAGGGAGCCAGGGTGGAAATGTAGATCTAGGACAAACAGAGTTATTATCTCTGGGTTGTTACCCGTGCCACGTGCTAGCAAGACGAGGAATAGGGAGAGAGAGGAGTTGAACACGTGGCTACAGGGATGGTGCAGGAGGGAGGGTTTCAGATTCCTGGATAATTGGGGCTCATTCTGGGGTCAGTGGGACCTCTACAAACGGGATGGTCTACACCTGGACCAGAGGGGTACCAATATCCTGGGAGGGGGGGGGAAATTTGCTAATGCTCTTCGGGAGGGTTTAAACTATTTCCGCAGGGTCTTGGGAACCTGAATTGTAGCCTCAGTATACAGGAGGTTGAGAGTAGTGAGGTCATGAGTAAGGTTTCAAAGTTGCAGGAGTGTACCGGCAGGCAGGAAGGCGGTTTAAAGTGTGTCTTCTTCAATGCCAGGAGCATCCGGAATAAGGTGGGTGAACTTGCGGCATGGGTTGGTACCTGGGACTTCGATGTTGTGGCCATTTCGGAGACATGGATAGAGCAGGGACAGGAATGGTTGTTGCAGGTGCCTGGGTTTAGATATTTCAGTAAGCTCAGGGAAGGTGGTAAAAGAGGGGGAGGGGTGGCATTGTTAGTCAAGGACAGTGTTACGGTGGCAGAAAGGGCGCTTGATGAGGACTCGTCTACTGAGGTAGTATGGGCTGAGGTTAGAAACAGGAAAGGAGAGGTCACCCTGTTAGGGGTTTTCTATAGGCCTCCAAAAAGTTCCAGAGATGTAGAGGAAAGGATTGCAAAGATGATTCTGGATAGGAGCGAAAGCAACAGGGTAGTTGTTATGGGGGACTTTTAACTTTCCAAATATTGACTGGAAATGCTATAGTTCGAGTACTTTAGATGGGTCCGTTTTTGTCCAATGTGTGCAGGAGGGTTTCCTGACACAGTACGGAGATAGGCCAACGAGAGGCGAGGCCATATTAGATTTGGTACTGGGTAATGAACCAGGACAGGTGTTAGATTTGGAGATAGGTGAGCACTTTGGTGATAGTGACCACAATTCGATTACGTTTACTTTAGTGATGGAAAGGGATATGTATATACCGCAGGGCAAGAGTTACAGCTGGGGGAAAGGCAATTATGATGCGATGAGGCATGACTTAGGTTGCATCGGATGGAGAGGAAAACTGCAGGGGATGGGCACAATGGAAATGTGGAGCTTTTTCAAGGAACAGCTACTGCGTGTCCTTGATAAGTATGTACCTGTCAGGCAGGGAGGAAGTGGTCGAGCAAGGGAACCGTGGTTTACTAAGGCAGTCGAAACACTTGTCAAGAGGAAGAAGGAGGCTTATGTAAAGATGAGACATGAAGGTTCAGTTAGAGCGCTCGAGAGTTACAAGTTAGCTAGGAAGGACCTAAAGAGAGAGCTAAGAAGAGCCAGGAGGGGACCTGAGAAGTCTTTGGCAGGTAGGATCAAGGATAACCCTAAAGCTTTCTATAGATATGTCAGAAATAAACAAATGACTAGGGTAAGAGTAGGGCCAGTCAAGGACAGTAGTGGGAAGTTGTGCTTGGAGCCCGAGGAGATAGGAGAGGTGCTAAATGAATATTTTTCATCAGTATTCACACAGGAAAAAGACAATGTTGTCGAGGCGAATACTGAGATTCAGGCTACTAGACTAGAAGGGCTTCAGGTTCATAAGGAGGAGGTGTCAGCAATTCTGGAAAGTGTGAAAATAGATAAGTCCCCTGGGCCGGATGTGATTTATCCTAGGATTCTCTGGGAAGCTAGGGAGGAGATTGCTGAGTCTTTGGCTTTGATCTATAAGTCATCTTTGTCTACAGGAATAGTGCCAGAAGACTGGAGGATAGCAAATGTTGTCCCCTTGTTCAAGAAGGGGAGTAGAGACAACCCCGGTAACTATAGACCAGTGAGCCTTACTTCTGTTGTGGGCAAAATCTTGGAAAGGTTTATAAGAGATAGGATGTATAATCATCTGGAACGGAATAATTTGATTAGAGATAGTCAACACGGTTTTGTGAAGGGTAGGTCGTGCCTCACAAACCTTATTAAGTTCTTTGAGAAGTGGATGAGGGTGGATGAGGGTAAAGCAGTTGATGTGGTGTATATGGATTTCAGTAAAGCGTTTGATAAGGTTCCCCGCGGTAGGCTACTGCAGAAAATACGGAGGCATGGGATTCAGGGTGATTTAGCAGTTTGGATCAGAAATTGGCTAGCTGGAAGAAGACAAAGGGTGGTGGTTGATGGGAAATGTTCAGACTGGAGTCCAGTTACTAGTGTGTACCACAAGGATCTGTTTTGGGGCCACTGCTGTTTGTCATTTTTATAAATGACATGGAGGAGGGCGTAGAAGGATGGGTGAGTAAATTTGCAGATGACACTAAAGTCGGTGGAGTTGTGGACAGTGCGGAAGGATGTTACAAGTTACAGAGGGACATAGACAAGCTGCAGCGCTGGGCTGAGAGGTGGCAAATGGAGTTTAATGCAGAAAAGTGTGAGGTGATTCATTTTGGAAGGAATAACAGGAAGACAGAGTACTGGGCTAATGGTAAGATTCTTGGCAGTGTGGATGAGCAGAGAGATCTTGGTGTCCATGTACATAGATCCCTGACAGTTGCCACCTAGGTTGAGAGGGTTGTTAAGAAGGTGTACGGTGTGTTAGCTTTTATTGGTAGAGGGATTGAGTTACGGAGCCATGAGGTCATGTTGCAGCTGTACAAAACTCTGGTGCGGCCGCATTTGGAGTATTGCGTGCAATTCTGGTCGCCGCATTATAGGAAGGATGTGGAAGCATTGGAAAGGGTGCAGAGGAGATTTACCAGAATGTTGCCTGGTATGGAGGGAAGATCTTATGAGGAATGGCTGAGGGACTTGAGGCTGTTTTCGTTAGGGAGAAGAAGGTTAAGAGGTGACTTAATTGAGGCCTACAAGATGATCAGAGGATTGGATAGGGTGGACAGTGACAGCCTTTTTCCTCAGATGGTGATGTCTAGCATGAGGGGACATAGCTTTAAATTGAGGGGAGATAGATATAAGACAGATGTCAGAGGTAGGTTCTTTACTCAGAGAGTAGTAAGGGTGTGGAATGCCCTGCCTGCAACAGTAGTGGACTCGCCAACACTAAGGGCATTCAAATGGTCATTGGATAGAAATATGGATGATAAGGGAATAATGTAGATGGGCTTTAGAGTGGTTTCACAGGTCGGCGCAACATTGGGGGCCGAAGGGCCTGTACTGCACTGTAATGTTCTATGTTCTATGTTGTGTGGCCGGGGCTGGTCGAGTGTGATGGAGGCGAGCTGCGGCTGGTGTTGGTGGGCCCCGGGCTGGTCGGTGGCGGTTGTGGGTGATGAGCGGCCAGATGAGGTGCCCGACGAGCAGGTGTCCTAAGGCACCATCCAAAATGGCTCCGAAGAGGGCGGCGCCCACGGGGCACACGAGGTCTGATGGGGGAAGATGGCGGCGCTCACGGGCCGCACGTGGTGGGTGGCATTGAAGATGGCGGCGCCCACGGGCCGCACGAGGTCTGATGGGGGAAGATGGCGGCGCTCACGGGGCGCACGTGGTGGGTGGCATTGAAGATGGCGGCGCCCACGGGCCGCACGAGGTCTGATGGGGGAAGATGGCGGCGCTCACGGGGCGCACGTGGTGGGTGGCATTGAAGATGGCGGCGCCCACGGGCCGCACGAGGTCTGATGGGGAAGATGGCGGCGCTCACGGGCTGCACGTTTTCTGCTGAGAGGAAGATGGCGGCGCCCATGGGTCGCACGTGGGGGGTGCAGGAACAATGGGCCTGGATACAGCGGCGATCGACTGTGCCTGGCACACCGCAGCAAAATGCCCCTTCTTTCCGCAGGTCTTGCAGATTGCACTCTGCACCGGGCAGCGCTGCCGGGGGTGCTTTGTCTGCCCGCAGAATTAGCACTTGGGCCCCCCGGGATTGGCTGGCTGCCGTGCAGCGCAGGCTTGGGGTTGGCTGGGGGCGGCCGCTGGTGGGGCCCACGATGTCCATGAGGGGGGGCGCTGTGCGGTCGGGGGCGTACGCTTGTACATTACGGGTGGCTACCGTTAGTGAGGTCACGGATTTCTTGGTCGCCGCGAGGTCGAGCGTACCCCCTTCTAAGAGGCGCTGACGGATGTACGGCCGTAACGAAAGAGTCCCTGATTAGGAGTTCGGAATGTTCAATGGCTGAAACTGCCTGGCTATCGCAGTTCCTCACCAGGGCGTGCAGGGCACGCCAGAAATTTTCCAATGACTCACCGGGGAGTTGTTGCCGCGTGGACAGGAGTTACCTGGCGTAGAGTTTGTTGATCGGCCGGATATAGCTCTCTTTCATAAGCGCCATGGCCTCAGTGTAGTTGGGCGCATCCCAGATAAGGGTAAAAATATCGGAGCTCACCCGTGAGTACAGGATCTGGAGTTTCTGTGCTTCTGAGGGTTGTTCTGTCGCTGATCCGATGTAGGCTTCAAAGCAAGCTAGCCAGTGGTCGAAGGCCGACGTGGCGTTGTCTGCTTGAGGGTTCAGCTGTGGGCGATCTGGCTTGATACGTAGTTCCATCGCTGTAAAATCTCAGCTTAATAAATTGATGCACCATCAATTACGACGAGACGAGAGTAGAGAGTAATCGAGGCTTTATTACGCAGAGATGTGTTGCCTCCTGCAGCTGCCGCCGAAATGGCTGCAGCTCGGTGAGCACACACATTTATACTCTGCCTACTGGGCGGAGCCAGCAGGCAGGGATCTACCCCCGTACCTGTAGTACAGGAGCCTTACCGTATTACCTCTCATATACGTTTTATACAAACAGTGGTGACTACCACAACTGCCTTGGTGGCAATCTGATGGGAAAGATCATCCATCTGATACAGAACCTATCAGTGGACTTTCACTCATCTGTGTAAACTCAACAGCTTGAGGATCATGGTGATCCAGCGATCCACTCCTTCAAGATTCTTCCTTTGTTGCCCTTTCTGACCTGTCATGGATATTCCTCCATTCTGCATGATAACCTGAAGCAATCTGTTAAGAGCCTTGCTCAATCCACCGACACCTCAATTTTCACACTCCACTGCTAGATTAATGCACAAAGCTTCCTTTTTTTTTAAACCACTGGCAGATCAATTAAATTGGGTGATTCAGCATTTTCATAGCATATCTGAATTCTTAGCTAAAAAATTAGTTCTAATGTGCTCGATTGGTTGACTAACAAGAAGCAGAAAGTGGGGATAAATGGGTCATTTTCGGGTTGGCAAGTTGCTAATTGTGATGTGCCACAGGGATCAGTGCTGAGACCTCAACTATTATCATTCAACATCGACCATTTGGATGAAGGGATCGAATGTATGATTGCTAAATTTGCTGATGGCACAAAGACAGATCGGAAAGTAAGTGATCAAGAGGGCATGAAGAGTCGACAGACAGATTTAGACAGATTAAGTTAGTGGGTGAACAAATTAGCAGATGGAGTAAATGTGGGAAATGTGGCAGGAGGAATACAAAAAACCCATCTGTCATAATATCCACGCATATATATAATGAGATGCAGACAGGCAGTGATTGACACACAGGATGACCAGTAAGCACACAACACAGTGCAGCCAATCACCAGACAGGACACTACCACTGTAAAGCCAGAGGGCACTAGGTTTCCCGCTCTCTCTGGATCCAGCCACTGAGACAGTCAGAGTCCACGAGCTAGCCAGTGCAAACACCATGCGGTAGCTAGTAAGTCTGGTCAGGCTACTACAAGGTCTCCAGTCAGTTCAGTATAGTGTCGACCCACAGCTGAATATGTATATCAATCTATTGTTAAATAAAACAGTGTTGGATCTTCTCCAGTGTTAGACGTCTGTTTCTAGCTTCCATGCATCGAGCGCAGTCCACATTGAACTGACCTGCCTAACACATCACGGTACAGGAGTGATACTGATATTGACGGACCTACCTTGAGTGAATCAGCATCGACCAGCAAGCAGCCAGCCGGTGAAATGGAAAACATCCAGCCTCCTCCGCAGCTCCGCATCTCCGGCAACCTCGGATCCATCCAGCCTCCTCCGCAGCTCCGCATCTCCGGCAACCTCGGCGCCAATTGGAAAATCGTCAAGCAAAAGTTCCTCTTGTACATCGAGGCCTCCGACCTCGAAGCAGCATCGGATGCCAGGAAGATTGCGCTATTTCTCTCCACCGCGGGGGACCATGCCATCCATATCTACAATTCGCTTACGTTCGCTGATGGCGAAGATAAAACAAAATTCAAAACAGTCCTGCTGAAGTTTGACAGCCACTGCGACATTGAGGTGAATGAGGGCTTTGAACGGTACGTTTTCCAGCAGAGGCTTCAGGGTAAGGATGAACCTTTTCAATCCTTTCTGACCCATCTCCGCATCCTAGCGCAGTCATGTAACTATGACTCGACGGCTGATTCCATGATCCGGGATCAGATCATTTTCGGGGTCCACTCTGACTCCCTTCGGCAGCAGCTCCTGAAAGTCAAACAGTTGACCCTCTCTGTCGCTATCGAGACGTGCGTTGTCCATGAGCATGCTCAGAATCGTTACTCCCACATCAGGGCAGCAGAAACTGCAAAGCTGGCCTCCCACGAGGCAGAAAGGGTGCAGTCCATTGCACAGATGCAGGGCCTGAGCATCGAGGAGAGTGGCCGTTTCGCATGGTTTTCCCGGGTCCCGGCGCATGCGCGCCATGACCGAGTGGACGGCGAGCCCGACAACCCGACTGCGCAGGTGCGTACGTCGACCGACCGCACTGCGCATGCGCGATGGCGCACAGAACGCGCTGACATCGGCGTCATGGCATCTCCGAATTGTGGCTCTGCCCATTTAAAGCGGCAATGTCTGGCAAAAGGACGCTGGTGTCTACAGTGTGGCAAGCTTGGCCACTACGCAGCCCTTTGCAGATCTGCTCCACCGCTCAGCAGCCAGTGATCCCAGCTGCGGCGCCGAAGTGTCCGCTCAATACAACAAGGCATGCCAGATTCCGATCCCGACAGCCCAACAGACCCTGATGCTGAGTGCCTCAAGTCCCCGCACCGGGTGGGCGTCATAACTACACATGCGCTGCCTTCCACCGCAACGGCGAAACGCCTCTCGATCCTCAGTGTGGATCCCGACGACGAGTGGTGTGCTGTCCTCACAGTTAACAAGGCTCGCATCCGATTTAAACTGGACATCGGCACAACAGCGAACCTCATCTCAAAATCCGACCTCGGCACCATCCGCGCCAGACCAAGCATTCTTCCATCGGCCTGCCAGCTCCTTGACTACAATGGCAATGCCATAACTGCCAGTGGCTCCTGTCAACTAGGGGTATCTAACAAGGCGATCAAGGCAACACTGCGGTTTGAAATCGTCGGGCCTGACAGAGCGTCCCTGCTCGGTGCTCGAGCCTGCAAACTCCTGAACCTGGTTCAGCGAGTCCCCACCATGTCATCATCACCGGCGACGTCCTCGCCTGATGGTAACTTGCAAGCTGACATAGATGACATTATCACACAGTACCACAGCGTATTCGATGGAATGGGCACGCTCCCATACCGATACAAAATACTGCTCAAGCTGAACGCCACCCCTGTAATTCATGCACCTCGCCGGGTGCCGGCACCCCTCAAGGATCGCCTGAAGAAGCAATTACAGGACCTCCCAGACCAGGGCATCATATCGAAGGTCACAGAGCCCACAGACTGGGTCAGCTCCATGGTCTGCGTAAAGAAGCCGTCAAGGGAGCTTTGCATTTGCATTGACCCTAAGGATCTAAACCGCAACATCATGCGGGAGCATTACCCGATACCAAAATGTGAAGAGTTGACCACTGAGATGGCTCATGCCAAAGTCTTTACTAAGCTGGACGCCTCCAAGGGTTTTTGGCAAATACAGCTGGACGCGTCCAGTCGAAAGCTGTGCACGTTCAACACCCCGTTCGGTCGCTACTGCTACAACCGGATGCCTTTTGGAATCATATCTGCCTCCGAAGTATTTCACCGCATCATGGAGCAGATGTTGGAGGGCATCGAGGAGGTGCGAGTATACGTTGACGATGTAATTATCTGGTCCACAATACCCCAGGAACACATCGCTCGCCTCAAGCAGGTATTCCAGAGAATTTATGGACATGGTCTCCAGCTCAACAGGGCCAAGTGCTCATTTGGTCAATCGGATATGAAGTTCCTGGGTGACCACATCTCGCGGCAGGGCGTGCGGCCAGATGCCGACAAGGTCTCGGCGATCAACGCCATGAAGATCCTCGGCTTCCTCGGGATGGTCAACTTCCTCGGGAAATTCATTCCCAATATGGCGTCCCACACCATGGCCCTCCACCGTCTCGTCAAGAAGTCAATGGAATTCCAGTGGCTGCCCACACATGAAGCGGAATGGCGTGAGCTGAATGGCGTGAGCTGAAAGCAAAGCTCACCACAGCCCCGGTTCTAGCGTTCTTTGACCCAACCAAGGAAACCAAGATATCGACTGATGCAAGCCAGGACGGCATTGGGGCGGTGCTCCTTCAGTGAGATGACTCCTCATCCTGGGCTCCAGTGGCGTATGCCTCCAGGGCCATGACGCCCACTGAGCAACGGTACACTCAGATTGAGAAAGAGTGTCTGGGCTGCCATAATATCCACGCATGTATATAATGAAGTGCAGAGAGGCAGTGATTGACACACAGGATGACCAGTAAGCACACAGCACAGTGCAGCCAATCACCAGACAGGACACTACCACTATAAAGCCAGAGGGCACTAGGTTTTCCACTCTCTCTGGACCCAGCCACTGAGACAGTCGGAGTCCACGAGCTAGCAAGTGCAAACACCATTCGGCAGCTGGTAAGTCTGGTCAGGCTACTACAAGGTCTCCAGTCAGTTCAATATAGTGTCGACCCACAGCTGAATATGTATATCAGTTTTATCGTTGAATAAAACAGTGTTAGATCTTCTCCAGTGTTAGACGTCTGTTTCTAGCTTCCCTGCATCGAGTGCAGTCCACATCGAACCTACCTGCCTAACACATCACCGTCCATTATTTAAATGGAAAGCAATGGCTGGACTCTGTGGTTCAGAGGGATCCTGGTGCCCTGGTACATGAATCACAAAAAGTGGGTGTGCAGGTCCAGCAAGTGATGAGGAAGGCGATGGAATGTTGGTGTTCACTGCAAGGAGAATCGAGAATAAAAGTCAGGAAGTGTCGCTGCAGCTGTACGAGCCTTAATGAGACAGAATCTAAAGTACTGTGTAGAGTTTTGGTCACTTTCCTTAAAAAAGATTCACCTGAGGAAGGAGCAGCGCTCCGAAAGCTAGTGACATCGAAACAGACCTGTTGGACTTTAACCTGGTGTTGTAAGACTTCGTACTTAAAAAAGAGTACAGGCGGGAGATAGAGAACCTAGTCGTGTGGCGTAATGACAACAATCTCTCTCTCAATGCCAGCAAAACTAAAGAGCTGGTCATTGACTTCAGGAAGTTAAGTATCGTACATACCCCTGTCAGCATCAACGGGGCCGAGGTGGAGATGGTTGACTGCTTCAAATTCCTAGGTGTGCACATCACCAACCCTCTGTCCTGGTCCACCCACGTTGACGCTATGACCAGGAAAGCACAACAGAGCCTATTATTCATCAGAAAAGTAAGGAATTTCGGCATGTTCACACTGACTCTTACCAACTTTTACAGGTGCACCATAGAAAGCATCCTATCTGGTTGCATCACAGCCTGATATGGCAACAGCTCGGCCCAGGACCAGAAGAAACTACAGAGAGTCGTGAACACAGCCCAGTCCATCACGCGAACTAGCCTCCCATCCATTGACTCTGTCTACACCTCCTGCTGCCTTGGGAAAGTGAGCAGCGTAATCAAAGACCCCTCCCACCCGGATTATCCTCTCTTCCAACTTCTTCCATCGGGCAGGAGATTCAAAAGTCTGAGAACACGCACTAACAGATTCAAAAACATCTTCTTCCCCGATGTTACCAAACTCCTGAATGACCCTCTTATGGACTGACCTGCTCTTCACACATCTTCTCTGTTGTGTAGCACTACACTCTGTATGCTTCACCCACCGCCTGTGTCTATGTGTTTACATTGTGTATTTATGTTTGTCCTACGTTTTTTTCCATGTATGGAACAATCTGTCTGGACTGTATGCAGAACAATACAATCATTTTTGGATACAATTTAAATTAATTGTATCCAAAAAGGATACAATTACATCAGACGCAACTCAGAGAAGATTCACTCAACTGATTTATGGGATGGAGGAGTTACCTTATGAGCAAAGGTTGAGATAGTTGGACTTATACCCATTGGAATTTAGAAGAATGAGAGATGATCTTATTGAAACACATATGATTCGAAGGGGATTTAACAGGATGCATTCTGGGATGATGTCTCCCTTTGTGGGGAGTCTAAATTCGAGTTTAGTAAGGACACGGGGAGTCCACACCAAGTAAAATAAGAAATAAAGGACGCGATTGTCGTGTTGGGTGCTCTGCTGCACAGACGAACCAACACGGTTGCGGATGGTACAACTCAGTTTTATTACTAACAATATTTACAATGGTAAACTGGTTACTGTGGTTTGTTCATCACCCTTGAATCCCTATCTCTAACACTATCTTGGAGAGGCACTCAGCACATGGTGAATGTCTGAGTGGCTTGCTGTGAGCTCTGTGCCCTGTGCTGCCTCCTGCTGGAATGAGCGGGAAGTGTCGTGTTCCCCGTTTTATGGTGTGTATGCTCTTGCCTGTGATTGGCTGTGGTGTTGTGTGTGTATTGATTGGTCCGTTGATCTGTCCATCAGTATGTATGTATGTTTGCACCATGATGTTTACCTGAATATCATGCCATCCCCCCTTTTTTTACAAAAACATGTGCCTATGTGGTTATAAATAGAGATGTGTACTGAGTGCAGCTGAATGTGTGTGTGTGCAATATCTACAGCATGTACATGAGGCTAAACTATATACATGGGACGATGTCAGGTGCGACATAGCAACGAGGTTGTACCATAAACAAAACACGTGGAAATATTAAACGTCAAAACGAACTCCTGTAACGACAAGAAAAAAAGAGAAACATATTAACACAGTGGTATGATACGTCAGTGAGTTCAATGTACAAACAGGCTCATAAGTCCAGCCTAGTAGGTAGGCGACGAATTTGGGTTGACCGCCTCAAAGGTGGGTCAGGATTCACCGGCTGAGGAATGAGCCTGGCCACGGGCAACGACGGAATGGGCATGGTGGCAGGAAGCTCCACGAAATCGACATCGGGAACAACAGGAGGGCATGGCACCGGTGTAAGTTCCCGCAGCGAGCGTGGAAGCAGGCGAAGAGCCCGGTGATTGCGCCTGCAAATGGAGTCATCAGACATGCGAACCAGGAACGAGCGGGGAGCCACGCGTCGGAGAACTTCGGCAGTTGCCAACCAGCCACCCTCTGGTAGGTGGATGCGGACGTCGTCCCCAGGCGCCAGGGCAGGAAGATCAGTTGCCCGTGTGTCATGTGCCACCTTCTGGCGAACGCGCTGCTGTCGCATCCTGTGCAGTACTGGAGCATGGTTGGTTGTGGGGACCAGAATGGATGGCACAGTGGTCCTGAGGGTGCGACTCATCAACAGCTGGGCTGGTGAGAGGCCAGTGGCTAGTGGGGCTGAGCGATAGGTCAGCAGGGCTAAGCAGAAATCCGATCCGGCGGCAGCAGCCTTGCAGAGGAGCTGCTTGACGATGTGAACGCCCTTCTCCGCCTTTCCATTGGACTGGGGATGCAGAGGGCTGGACGTCACGTGTGTGAAGCCATACGGAGCAGCAAAGGAAGACCATTCCTGGCTGGCAAAACAGGGCCCATTGTCCGACATGACAGTAATCGGAATGCCGTGGCGAGCGAAGGTGTCTTTGCAGGCCCTTATGACAGCGGACGATGTCAAATCGTGCAGGCGTATGACCTCTGGATAGTTTGAAAAGTAATCTATGACGATTACGTAGTCCCTGCCGAGCGCATGAAAAAGGTCCACACCCACCTTCGCCCAGGGGGACATCACCAGCTCATGGGGCTGAAGCGTCTCAGGAGGTTGCGCCGGTTGAAACCTTTGGCAGGTTGTACAGTTGAGCACCATGTTGGCAATATCGTCACTGATGCCCGGCCAGTATACCGCCTTTTGGGCCCTCCGTCTGCACTTCTCGACCCCCAGATGGCCTTCGTGTAGTTGGTCGAGGACCAGCTTGTGCATGCTGTGTAGAATCACAATCCGGTCCAGCTTTAGGAGGACACCATCAATGACGGCCAAGTCGTCCCGGACATTGTAGAACTGCAGGCACTGTCCTTTGAGCCACCCTCACGTCATGTGGCGCATCACACGTTGTAGAAGGGGGTCGGCCGCAGTCTCCCGGTGAATACGGGCCAGACTGGAGTCATCGGCTGGCAGATTTGCCGATGTGAAGGCCACCTGCGCTTCGACCTGACAGACGAACCCCTCCGAGTCGGGCGGTGTGCTCACTGCTCTAGATAGGGCATCCGCAATGATAAGGTCCTTTCCCGGGGTGTAGACCAGTTGGAAGTCGTACCTCCTGAGCTTGAGTAGGATGCGCTTGAGGCGAGGGGTCATCTCGTTCAGGTCCTTATTTATGATGCTGACCAGGGGGAGACCATACACGTAGTCATGGAACTTGTCTATTCCAGTTAGCAAACCCAGGCACTCCTTTTCGATCTGCGCGTAGCGCTGTTCTGTGGGGGTCATGGCCCGCGAGGCATAGGCGACCGGGGCCCATGACGCAGTGTCATCCCGTTGTAGGAGTACCGCCCCAATGCCGGACTGGCTGGCATCAGTCGAAATTTTTGTATCACGAGAGGTGTCGAAAAACGCCAATACCGGGGATGTGGTGAGCTTAATTTTAAGCTCCTCCCATTCCTTCTGGAGTGCGGGCAGCCACCGGACCTCCGTGGACTTCTAGACTAGGTGGTGAAGAGCCGTCGTGTGGGAGGCAAGGTTGGGAATGAACTTCCCCAGGAAGTTGACCATGCCTAGGAAGCGCAGCACTGCTTTCTTGTCTGCCGGCTGCGGCATGGCTGTAATGGTGCTCACCATGGGCGAAATTCTCCGGTATTGGCGCGATATCCGCCGACCGGCGCCAAAAACGGCACAAATCAGTCGAGCATCGCGCCGCCCCAAAGGTGCGGAATCCTCCGCATCTTAGGGGGCCGAGCCCTAACGTTGAGGGGCTAGGCCCGCGCCGGACTGATTTCCGCCCCGCCAGCTGGCGGAAAAGGCCTTTGGTGCCCCGCCAGCTGGCGCGGAAATGACATTGCCGGGCGGCGCATGCGCGGGAGCGTTAGCGGCCGCTCACGGCATCCCCGCGCATGCGCTGTGGAGGGAGTCTCTTCCGCCTCCGCCATGGTGGAGACCGTGGCAAATCCATCTGTCCATCAGTGTGTATGTATGTTTGCACCATGATGTTTACCTGAATATCATGACAGCGATCTACTGGACACCTTGCGCCCGAACGGGGGTGCGACACGGCCGATAGATGTTGGGGGACACCTTCCCTGGGCTTCCCGACAGCAGGTCCACCTCGTGAGATGTTTTTTTTATTTTTATAAATTTAGAGTGCCCAATTCTTTTTTTTCCAATTAAGGGATAATATGGCCAATCCATCTACCTTGCACATCTTTTTGGGTTGTGGGGATGAGACCCACACAGACATGGGGAGAATGTCAAACTCTTGCCTCGCGAGATCTAATCAGATCTTGTGAGGCATTGTGATCAGGATCCCGCCCACAATGGGTGGGACCACGTCTTGCACGGTTAAGTGGGTTTAAAATGTTGATCCCGGAGTTAACCTGCTCCCGGTATCTACCAGCATCCCCAGGGAGACCCCAGCTGGGCTCCGATTAGTACTGGCGTTTTCTGCCTTCTCCTAGGCCTTCAGAGGCCCTGGGTGATCGGGATTAGGATAGGGTGGACCCCTGGCTCTCCCCTGGCATCCAGACACAATGGCACTGCTAGGCTGGCACCTTTGCATTGCCAGTGAGTCAGGGTGGCAGTGCCAAGGTGCAAGGGTGGCATTGCCATGGGTCAGGGCCCAAGGGGAGGGCATACCTTTGAAAGGAGGGTGGAGGAGTGGTATGAAGGTTGGAAGAGTGCAGGGCGAGTATGAAGGAACCTCATAATGTTGGGGGGGTGGGGGGTGAAGGGTGGTCCTGGAAGTGGGGAGGGCCTGAAAGGGGACGTGAGAAGACTTGAAAAGGGGGGCCCTCAGAAACCCAATAGTGGGGTGTCATCACTTGGGGGTGGAGGATAATGCCTGTGCGCGTGGGGGGTGACATTGCCTGTGGGTCGGGGTTGTATGTAACCCTCAAGTTCACTTAAAGATTGGGGCATCCTTTCAAAATGGTGGCCCTATCTCTGAGGAGCCGATCTGGCCAGCCACTTCAGCTCCCCAGTGATGAAAATGATTCCAAGTGTGGGCTAGCCTGGAGAGAAACTCCCAAGGGCCAAATAAGTGACTGAGCACAATCTATCCAAATGTGAACAGAGTCCCGTAACAAACGCGTTTAGTCGGGTGATTCCCGGTGCGCGGGAAAACATCACGCTATTGGACGCCCATCCGGGTTGATACGGCGTCTCAGCGGGGAACATCCTGACGAGGCACTTAGTCCCGTTTTCTGCATTGAGGAACTCTGCGCACCGGAACTCCTCAGTGCAGAAGGAGATCAGGACGCTATTTTTCAGTGGTGTTCCAATCTCCCGATCACCCCCGACACGACACCCAAACCCACCCCCAAAGCCCCAACGCACGTATAAGGGGATCCTCAGGCGCCCACCCCCCACAGGGCACCCACGGGCCCGATCCACAGTGCAGGGAAAATGCCAGCCTGGTACCCTGGCAGTGCCCCTGCCAATGCCAGGTTGTCACCCAGGTGGCACTGCCAGGTTGGCAGTGCCAAGGTGCCCAGGTGGCACCAACACTGCCAGGGTGCCGGCCTGCCCAGAAGGCAAGCACCTGGTGACCTCAGATCCTCTGGGAGACCCCCTTGAGTGCCGTTCCTTCTAGTTCCCGTTTGTGGAGATGAGCACTGAATGGCGCTCGCCCGAGATCTCCAAAGCAAGAGTGTTATGTCCCAACTCCTTGGGTAGATTGTGAGAGTGCAGAGCGAGACTAGCTGTCTCACTTTATATGCAGGTTTGCTAAAAAGTGATCCCACCCACAATGGGCGGGATTGATATTGCAACGTCTCGTGAGATCACATTAGCTCTTGCGAGGCGTGACGAGTGGGTAGATCCGGAAGAGGGATCTCCCGGCATCTACCAGCCGCGCTGCCATTCGGGCGCAACGTGGCTGGTAGCGCGCCCCTTTATATGTGGTTAGATAGTGGTGGGGAACTCGCCCACAGAGCTGGGGAGAAACTCCCAGTAAAACCCGCCTGAAATGGCCCTTGGAAACATTCCCCTCTGGTTGGTGCCTTACTGACCGACCTTTTATACAATGATTAATGAGATACCCCGCCCCTGCCGGGGGAGATCATACTCCGCAAGGAGCACGGGGAAACAAGCATTCCCACCCTGTAGGTCCCTTGTGGATATTACAGCGAGGACATAGTTTAAGATTACGGGTTAAACTTAACGGCTGATTTTCTCTCTGAGAATTGTTGGTCTGCGAAATTCTCTTTCCCAAAGAGCAGTGGAGGCTGGATTCACATTTATTCAAGGCTGCGTTAGAGGGATTTTTGATCAGCATGGGAGTCAAGCGGCGGGTTTCTCCGTCCCGCCGCACCAGACCTCTGGGGCGGGATTCTCCGATATCGGCGCGATGTCCGCCGACCGGCGCCAAAAACGGCACGAATCAGTCCGGCATCGCGCCGCCCCAAAGGTGCAGAAGTCTCCGCATCTTGAGCGGCCGAGCCCTCACCTTGAGGGGCTAGGCCCGCGCCGGACTGATTTCCGCCCCGCCAGCTCGCGGGAAAGGCCTTTGGTGCCCCGCCAGCTGGCGGGAAACTGACTTTGCCGGGCGGCGCATGCGCGGGAACGTCAGCGGCCGCTCACGGCATCCCCGCCCATGCACAGTGGAGGGAGTCTCTTCCGCCTCCGCCATGGTGGAGACCATGGTGAAGGGGGAAGGAAAAGAGTGCCCCCACGGCACAGGACAGCCCGCGGATCGGTGGGCCCCGATCGCGGGCCAGGCCACCGTGGGGGCACCCCCTGGGGCCAGATCGCCCCGTGCCCACCCCCAGGACCCCGAAGCCCCCCCCGCGCCGCCGTGTCCCGCCGTCCCAAAGGTGGTTCAATCCACGCCGGCTGCCGTGGGTTGACAGCGGCGGGACTTCGGCCCATCGCGGACCGGAGAATCGCCGGGGGATTCCCGCCGACTGGCGCGGCGCGATTCCTGCCCCCGCCGAATCTCCGGTGGCGGAGAATTCACGACACAGCAGGGGCGGGATTCACGCCGGCCCCCGGCGATTCTCCGACCCGGTGGGGGGTCGGAGAATCGCGCCCCTGGTTCAGCACGCCGTCGGGATTCTCAGTTTCGCCGGCTGGTCAATGGGGTTTCCCATTGTGGGACAGCCCCACGCTGTCGGGAAACCCCCGGACTGCCGGCAAAACGGAACATGACAACAGCAGAGATTTCAGCCCAACTGTTGTGAGGGGCAGTCAGAAAGAAGAGTGGAGTTGAGACCACAGTCAGATGAGGCGTGATCTTATCAAATTGTGGAGCAGGCCCGAGGCCTGAATGGCCTATCCTGCTCCGATTTCTTGTGTCCGTGTGACTTCCAAGAATGTGCTGTGAGTAAACCTGTGTGTTGCTGAAATAAAACGAACAAAATTAACTCTCATCCACTGCATACTTATTATTTTAAGAGCACATTAAACCTCTTTAGCCATCATCCCAAATCACTTGCACCATCAGTGGCAAACCTGTATCTGTCAGCACTTCAGCTTAACGTTGTGCAACTCAAAATAATGATTGTACGCGCAGCCAACACGACAAGGGCAAAAATCTATGACTGCTATTTTACAGTTCAAGTATGGAAATTTCACACTTCGCCGAATTTTAGTGACATTATACATGTATTGTATTATTTAAAGGAGATATCATGAAGAAGAGATGCACAATATATTTTAAAACATAATCATGTTCACTTATCCCCATACTGTCGCTCATTACATCAAGTAGGCATTGAGAGCAGAATTGTTGCACTTTGCATTTTGTACCTAATTTTATATCTACAGTTCTTTCTACCAATTGCACTTTCTACACTTACAACAAGCAACCTGGGCAATGAACCACAATCATTATCTGTCACCAAAGACGTGAATCACTAAGTTGCCACTTACAGCGTTACAAAGCACGTCTTTCCTTGAGTTAGAGGAGGAAGGGGCAATCTGCTTGAGATGTTTTGATCAAAGAAATGATAGGATACATCCCCTGGTGGGAGTGTTCAAAACAAAGAAGCATAACCATAATATTAGAGCCGATCAGGATTTACGTCAGTAGGTTTTTCTTCACACTAAGTGTAGCAGAAATCGGCTGAGGTTCCATCAGTTGAAAACAGCAAAACCAACATCGATAGATTGTTTTTTGCAGAAAGGTTTCAGAATTGAAACGGGTGGATGGAATTAAGGTATGGATCAGGCATGATCTAATTGAGGCAGGCCCGAGGGGCTGAATGGTCAATTTCTGCTTCTAATATTACTTTTTTAAATAAATAAATGTTTTTATTGGTTTTCACATTTTATTTTACATATTTCAGCTTGGGCGTTAAATAACAAGTGTCATATCTGCATGTAGTATGTTACAAAAGCAATCAAGGCAAAATTGGAATTACAAAAGAGAGATCGGCCAAACAGCGAGGAAAACAAAACCTACACAAACGAGGATCATTACACTTATTTATCTGCCTGTTTTGCACCCTCCCCCCTCAGTGGCTGTGAGCCCCATTTGGCCGGCTGCCTCAGTTACCTCAGTTACCCTGCCTGTTGTCAGCCCTAGCATTTATTTCCCCATGCTCCCTCAGGTTCTCCATTTGTCCATGCCCCCCCCCCCTTTCACTTCCCATTCCCTTCCCTTCCCTTTACAACTTGTGGCACATCTGTACATCTGTGCCTCCCCCCCCCACCCCACCCCACCCCACCCGCTCTATTGGCTGTTGGTTCTGTTGTGTTAGGTACACTGGTATAACACTGGCTGCAACTGGATGCAGCATAGGTCAAAAACATACTCCAGACCTTGAAGTTAGTTCAATCAGGCTTATTGAACTAATAGCACGGTTAGCACAGTTCTCTGTGAGTTCGACTCCCTGCTAACTTAAGTGTGGTTACTCTGTCTGACTGAACCAGACTAGCTCTTAGCCACGTGGTGGAGGTGTGACATTGTAACAACACCCTTGACTGACTCTCCAGATGTTCATCAGTGGAAAGAGGTGGAGTGTGAGTGCCTCGTGTCTTTTATAGCCAGATCCCACTCCTGCCTGCTTATTGGTCATGTCCTGTTCTCTGTGTCCATTAGCTGCTTGTCTGTATATCATTATGTGCGTGTCCGCATATCATGACATCGCCCCTTTTTTTTATGTTTGGGTGACATATGTGAACGTATTTACAAGAATAGGCCAATATTAACATATATACATGCAGTGGATGTGAACATGTGTACATGTGAAAACAGTTGTCTAATGCGAGAACACAGAACATAGCAAATTGATCCTTGTCGACCGCCGGAGAGGTGGTGGTGGGGATGACAGCGCCTTGATGGGCGGGATTGATGGTGGCCTCGTGGGTCGAGGTATCAGGAGGTGGCAAAACAACAGAAGGAAATGGAGAAGAATGTGGTTGCGGGCAGGCAACCATCAGCCAAACGCACAACATACGAGCGGGGGGCAGCTTGTCGAACGACAGCTGGGGCTGACCAGCCTCCATCAGTGATCTTGACCCGAACAGTGTTGGACGGGGATAACACGGACAAATCGGTGGCATGAGCATCATAGCCCTGTTTTTGCCGGTCTCGGAGTTGCTGCATCTTCTGCAGCACCGGGAGGTGATCCAGGTTGGGCACGTGTATGGCTGGAAGTGTCGTTCGCAGGACCCTGTTCATCAGGAGTTGAGCCGGCGACATGCCAGTGGACAGTGGGGTCGCCCTGTACGCAAGCAGTGCAAGGTGAATGTCAGACGCAGAATCCACGGCCTTGCAGATGAACTGCTTCACTATGTGCACCCCTTTCTCAACTTTTCCGTTTGACTGCGGCTAGTGTGGGCTGGAAGTGACGTGTTTGAACTGATACGACTGGACAAACAGAGACCATTCATGGCTGCTGATGCATGGGCCGTTGTCACTCATGACAGTGAGTGGGATACCATGCCTGGAGAACGTCGCCTTACAGGCCTTGATGGCGGTCCGAGATGTGAGGTCTGAGAGCTTCACGACTTCAGGGTAATTGGAAAAATAATCAATGATTAATACGTATTCATGACCATTTGCATGAAAGAGGTCGATGCCAACCTTGGACCACAGAGAGGTTTTGATTTCATGCGGCTGAAGTGTCTCCTTACTCTGCGCTGGCTGGAAGCGTTGACAGGTCGCACAGTTAAGGACCATGTTCGCGATATCCTGGCTGAACCCGGGCCAGTAGACAGCCTGCCTGGCTCTGCGTCTGCACTTTTCCACACCCAGGTGGCCCACATGGATTTGACGGAGCACCAAGATCTGGAGACTGTGTGGAATTACAATCCGGTCCAGTTTGAGGAGGATGCCATCAACCACCGTAAGGTCGTCCTTTATATTGAAAAATTGAGGGCACTGCCCTTTTTGACAGCCATTGGCGAGGTATTGCATAACACGCTGCAAGAGGGGGTCTTTGGCGGTCTCCTCACGGATACGAATTGCCTTCTCATCAGATGCCGGGAGGGTGCCAGCACACAGCTGCACCTGTGACTCAACCTGTGACTCAATTTGCCGGATGACGTTCAGTGGTTCACCAGGCACGGTGATGGAGCGGGACAGTGTATCGGCAATGATGGGCTCCTTGCCGGGCGTGTAGACCAGGTCAAAGTCATACCTTCTGAGTTTGAGGAGAATGCGCTGCAACCGAGGCGTCATGACATTAAGGTCCTTGTGGATAATGTGGATCAGGGGCCTGCGATCCGTCTCGACTGTGAATGTCGGCAGGCCGTAGACATAGTCGTGAAACTTGAGAATGCCAGTGAGAAGGCCCAGGCATTCCTTCTCGATTTGTGCATACCTTAGTTCGGTGGGCGTCATTGCCCTCGATGCGTAGGCAACCGGTGCCCAGAATGAAGTTTCATCGCGTTGCAGCAGGACCGCACCAATGCCATCCTGGCTCGCATCTGTCGAGAGTTTCGTTTCCCTGTCTGGGTCGAAAAATGCCAATACGGGTGCAGTGGTGAGCTTGGCTTTCAGCTCTAACCACTCTGCCTGATGGGCCGCCTTCCACTCGAAGGCAGTGGACTTCTTCACAAGGTTTCGTAGGGCCGTGGTGTGTGAGGCCATGTTTGGGGTGAACTTGCCCAGAAAATTGACCATGTCCAGGAAGCGCAATGCCGCCTTCTTGTCTTCCGGGACCTTCATGGCTGCGATGGCCTTGACCTTGTTTTGTCGGGGCACACGCCCAGCTGAGAGATCTGGTCTCCTGGGAACTTGAGTATCGACATGCCAAAGCAACATTTGGCCCTGTTCAGCTTCAGGCCATTGGCGTGGACACGGCGGAATACCTGCTGGAGACGGGAAACAGGCTCCTCAGGGGTCGTGGACTATATGATGACGTCGTCCACGTACACACGAACCCCTTCGATGCCCTCCATCAGCTGCTCCATAATGCAATGAAATATCTCCGATGCTGAGACGTTGCTGAACGGCATACGGTTATAGCAGTACCTGCCAAACGGTGTGTTGAAGGTGCAGAGTCTTCTGCTGGACTCATCCAGCTGGATTTGCCAAAACCAATGTGATGCATCTAACTTTGTGAAAAACCGTGCATGTGCCATCTAACTGGTGAGTTCCTCCCACTTCAAGATGAGGTAGTGTTCACGCATTACATTCTGGTTGAGATCCTTGGGATCAATGCAGATGCGCTGGTCTCCAGAGGGTTTTTTAACCACCACCATCGAGCTGACCCAGTCAGTCGGTTTGGTTACCCTGGAAATGATCCCCTGCTGCTACAGCTCCTTGAACTGTTCCTTCAGGTGCTCCTTCAGTGGAACCAGGGCCTGGCGTGGTGCGTGGACCACTGGCTTGGCATCAGGTCGCAGTAGGATCTTGTACCGATATGGCAAAGTGCCCATCCCGTCAAACACATCTGGATACTGAGCGAGGATGTTGTCCATGCCAGCTTGAAGATCCACGTTGGAGGATGTCATTGAATAAACCCGCTGCACCAGGTTTAGCTTTTTGCAGGCATGCGCTGTCCTGTAGGGATGCCGTGTCCGGCTTGACAATTTCAAACCTTAGCCGTGCATGGGTGCTCCGGTTGGAGACGAGTAGATGGCAGGACCCCAGTGCCGTGATGGCATTACCGTTATAGTCCAGGAGCTGGCAGGCTGTTGGAAGGGCCTTGGGGGGCTTCTTGATGCGTTTGAAGTCTGCCTGTGAGAGGAGGTTGGCAGAAGCACCTGTGTCCAGCTTGAACTGGATGGAGCAGCGGTTGACCTGCATCACCGCATGCCATTCGACCTCCGAATCCACAGCGAGGATGGACTGAATGCGAGATGAGTTAGGTGTGACATGTTCATGTGTGGTGATGATGCCCACTCTGTAGGCGGACTCCAGGCACTTGTCCTCTGGATCTGTTGTACTGCCAGGATCAGAATCCTGTAATCGGCGTTGCACATTCTGGACGTGCCGTCGTCGGAATTGGGAGCGCTGGCCCCTGACTGGTGGTGCAGACCTGCACAAGGCTGCATAGTGTCCAGGCTTCCCGCAGTTTAAGCATCGCCTGCCTCTTGCAGGGCAGTGTCCCTTTAAGTGGGCGTTGCCGCAGTTCGGGCACATCATGATGTTGGCGTTGTGACGCGGTGTACGTTGTCGCACATACGCAGTACAGTCGGCAGACGTCTGCACCTGCGCAGTGTGTGTGTCGGTCGCTTTGTTATCCCGTTCGCATCGCGCATGCGTGGGGCTCCGGGAAAAGCGCACGAGATGGCCGCTGTCTTCAATGCTGAGGCGCTGCATCCGGGAGATGGCCTGCACACTCTCTGTCTCGTGGGAGGCAAGTTTCTCATTTTTAACCGATTTGTATTGGGAATACCAATTTTCTGCGTGCTCATGCACTGTACATGTTTCAATCGCGACTGGCAGGGTCATATGCTTGATTTTTAAGAGCTGCTCTCTCAGAGGATCAGAGTGAACTCCAAACATGATTTGGTCTCTGATCATGGAGTCAGCAATATCACCAAAGTTGCAGGACAGCGCTAGCAGGCGGAGGTTAGTTAAGAAGGCACTGAAAGATTCATCTTTACCTTGAAGACGCTGTGTGAATATGTAGCACTCGCAGATTTCATTGGTGTCCACTTCACAGTGACTGTCAAACTTGTCCAGGATGGTCTGAAACTTTGCCTTGTCCTGGCCTTCGGTGAAGTTAAACGACTTGAAGAGTTTGATGGTTTGATCACCCGCTGTTGAGAGGAGAAGCGCGATCTTCCTTGCATCAGACACACCCTCGAGGTCTGAGGCTTCGATGTACAGCAAAGACTTTTGCTTGAATGTCCGCCAGTTGTCACTGAGATTGCTGGAGGTCCTGAGCTGGTGAGGAGCCTGAATCTTCTCCATGGTGCCGGGATACATTTGCTGGTCGTCACGGAACGGACTGAGGTAAGCCACCTTAAATTAGTAGTCTCCTGGTATCAAGTCGTGTTAGGCACACTGGTATAACACTGGCTGCAACTGGATGCAGCATAGATCAAAAAGATACTCCAGACCTTGAAGTTAGTTCAATCAGGCTTATTGAACTAATAGCACAGTTAGCACAGTTCTCTGTGAGTTCGACTCCCTGCTAACTTAAGTGTGGTTACTCTGTCTGACTGAACCAGACTAGCTCTTAGCCACGTGGTGGGGGTGTGCGATTGTAACAACACCGGTGACTGACTCTCTAGATGTTCATCAGTGGAAAGAGGCAGAGTGTGAGTACCTCGTGTCTTTTATAGTCAGATCCCACCCCTGAGTGTCCTGCCTGCTTATTGGTCATGTCCTGTTCTCTGTGTCCGTTAGCTGCTTGTCTGTATATCATTATGTGTTTGTCCACATATCATGACAGGCTACAAACAGGTAGGTCCTGGAACAAGTTGGTGAATGGCTTCCACGTCTTGTGGAAGCCCTCTTCCGGCAGAAATTCCGACAGGTCGGTCAGCCAGTCTGCAGCTTTAGGTGGTGCTGCTGATCGCCAGTCGAACAGGAGTCTTTGGTGGGCGATTAGGGAGGCAAACGCAAGGCCATCGCCCCCCCCCCCCCCACAATGAAGAATTCTGGCTGATCTGATACCCCAAAGACTGCCACTCTCGGGCAAGGCTCCACCCTCACCCCACAACCTTGGACATCGCGTTGAAGAAGGCTGTCCAGAACCCGACAAGGCTGGAGCATGTCCAGAATATGTGGGTGTGGTTGGCCGGAACCCCCCTGGCACTGTTCACGTTTGTCCTCCACCTTTGTGAAGAACCTGCTCATTCGGGTTCTAGTTAGGTGGGCACTGTACACCACTTCCAGCTGCATTCGGCTCAGCCCTGCGCATGTGCAGTGCTTCACTCCAGAGTCCCCACCCTATTTCTATTCCTAACACCTTCTACCATTGTTTCCGTGTCTTATCGGGCAGGGAACATGCCCCTTCTATTACTCGCCCGTACAGGTCCTGGCAGTTCGCCATTCCTAAGTCGCCCGCGTCCAACAGCTCCTCTATTATTGTGTGTTTCGGCGCCTGTGGGTATGATGTCATCTCCTTGTGGAAGAAGTTTTTAATTTAGAGGTGCCGTAACTCGTTCCCATTGGGCAGTTGTAGCCTCTCATCAGCTCGATTAATGTCGCTAGTCTGTCCTCTGTATAAAAGTCCCTAACTGCCAGTGTCCCCACCCCCCCCATCCTGTCTCCCCTTCTTAAAGGTGGCATCCATTGTGAACCCATGGTTGTTTCAGATGGGGGCCATGGTGGATATTTCGGTCAGGCCGAAATTTTGCCTGAACTAGTCCCACATCCGGAGCGTGGCTATTGGAATTGGATTTGTTTATTGTCACGTGTACCGAGGTACAGTGAAAAGTATTTTTCTGCGAGCAGCTCAACAGATCATTAAGTACATGAACAGAAAAGAAAAGAAAATACATAATAGGGCAACACAAGGTACACAATGTAACTACATAACACCGGCATCAGGTGAAGCATACAGGGTTGTAGTGTTAATGAGGTCAGTCCATTAGAGGGTCGTTTAGAAGTCTGGTAACAGCAGGGAAGAAGCTTGTCGAGTGGTTGGCTGGCGGGGATGAGAGTGTTGCTGTGCAAGGACCCGGAGAGATGTCCCTATGTTGGAGGTCTCCTCCATCCTTTTTTTAAAAAAACATTTTGTTCAGGCATTTATGGTTTTATAATAAAAAAAGACACAAGTACAGATATGAACATAGTTCAACGCATAACACCCCCTCCATCTCCCACAGTTCTCACCTCAGCTAGACCGACATAGCCAACTCCCTCCCCCTACCCCGCCCTTGCTCCCTAACCACCCCCCCCCCGCCCCTATATTGAATCTGCTGACGGTTCAATTTTCTCCGTAGAAGTTGATAAACGGCTGCCTGCCACCTCCGAACGAGCCCTAATGATCAACCTCTCAGGGCGAACTTGGTTTTCTCAAGAATGAGAAACCCAGCCACGTCGCTAACCCATACCCATGCTTTCGGGGGCTTTGAGTCCCTCCACACTAGTAAGAGCCGTCTCCGGGCTACCAAGGAGGCAAAGGCAAAACGTCAGCCTCTCTCGCCTCCTGGACTCCCGGGTCTTCCGACCCTCCAAAAATCGCCACCTCTGGACTCGGTGCCACCCTCACCTTTAACAGCCTGGACATGACATCTGCAAATCCCTGCCAGAATCCCCTGAGCTTTGGGCATGCCCAAAACATGTGGACATAATTTGCAGGCCCTCCTGCACATCGCCCACGCCTGTCTTCTACCCCAAAAAACCTGTTCATCCAGGCCACCGTCATGTGTGCCTGGTGGACCACATTGAATTGCCTTGCACCTGATGAGGATGTATTGACTCTGCTCAGGGCATCCTCCCACAGACCTGCCTCTAACTCCTTTCCCAACTCATCTTCCTATTTATGTTTTGCCTCCCCTATCTGGGTTTCCTCCCATTCCATGAGTTCTTTGTAAATTTCCGATACCTTCCCCTCCCCCACTCCCATTCTAGAAATGATCTTGTCCTGTATTCCCTGTGGCGGAAGGAGCGGAAAGGTTAAAAACCTGCCTTCGCGCAAAATCCCTTACCTGGAGATATCGGAACCCATTCACTCCCGGCAATTCAAACTTCACTTCCAGGTCCTCCAGACCGGGAAAGCTCCCATCAATAAACAGATCCCGCAGCCTCTCAATACCCACTCTCTGCCACCTCCGAACCCCCCATCCATCATCCCCAGCCCACAAACCGGTGATTACCACAGATTGGAGTCCACACTGACGCTCCCTTTGCTCCCACATGCTTCCGCCATTGCCCCCAGACTCTCAGGGCCGCCACTACCACTGGGCTTATGGAGTACCGGGGCGCCGAGAAAGGCAGAGGTGCCGTTACCAATGCCCCCAAACTTGGGCCTTTACATGATGCCGCCTCCACCAGCTCCCACACTGACCTCTCCCCAACTACCCACTTCCTAATCATGGCTATGTTCGCCGCCCAGTAGTAGGTCCTAAAGTTCGGCGGCGCCAGCCCTCCCTCCCCTTGACTCCGCTCCAGCAACACTTTCTTCACTCGCGGGGTTTTACCCGCCCACACAAACCCAGAAATCACCCTGTTTACCTGCTTAAAAAAGGCCTAGGGAATAAAAATAGGGAGACACTGAAAAACAAACAAAAGTCTTGGGAGAAACGTCATCTTTACGGCCTGTACCCTCGCCGCCAGTGACAACGGGACCATGTCCCACCTCCGGAAGTTCCCCTTAATTTGTTCCACTAATCGGCCCAGTTTTAATTTGTGTAACTGCTCCCATCTCCTTGCTACCTGAATACCCAGGTAACGAAAACTACCTCCCACCACCTTAAGCGGCAACTCCTCCAGTCTCCTCTTCTACCCCCTCGCTTGGATCACACAAACCTGCTCTCCTCCATCTTTAACCATTCTGTTTCCGGTTCCCTTACCCATCCTCTCACTCTTTCCGCTGCGGCCACCCAGTGGTAATATTGCAGGTTTGAGAGGGCCAGGCCTCCCATGCTTCTTTTTCTACGTAGGACCTTTTCAGGGTCCTTGGATTTCCCCTCCGTCCTACACAACCGCCATGATCATTTTATTTACTATGTTGAAAAAAGCCTTGGGGATGTAGATCAATATGGATCTGAACAGGAAGCGGAACTTGGGCAGTACGTTCATCTTGATTTACAGGGAGAGTGGGAGTGTGTCCCACCTATGCAGGTCCTTCTTTACTTCCTCCACCAGACTTGTCAGGTTCCATTTGTGGATCTGTGTCCAGTTGTGGGCAATTTGGATCCCCAGCAACAGAATTTGTTCTGGGCTTGACTAAACGGCAGCCCCTCCAGCTGTGCCCCTCTCCCTTGTGGGTTCATCGGGAAGATTTCACTTTTGCTCAAGTTGAGTTTGTAGCCCAAGAAGGTTCTAAACTCTTTCAGGAGCTTCATGATCCCTTCCATGCTGCTTTGTGGCTTTAAGACGTACATGAGCAGGTCATCCGCATAGAGTGAGACTCTGCGCTCTCTGACTTCTCTCTGGAACCCCTTCCAATTTTTCGCCGTTCTGAGGGCAATTGCCAATGGTTTGATTGCCAGGGCGAATACTACTGGGGACAGTGGGCATCCCTGCCTTGTGCCCCAGTGCAGCTGGAAGTATTTAGAGCTGCTAGTGTTGGTCTACACGCCTGCCATGGAAGCGTTATATAGGGGTTTCACTCAGGCGGTGAACTTTGGCCAAAACCCAAACCAATCCAGTACCTCTAAGTGGTACTTCCATTCAACTCTGTCGAAGGCCTTTTCTTCGTCCAGGGAGATGATCACTTCTGGTGTTCTCTCTCAGGTGGGATCCCAGGTTCGATACCCGGCTTGGGTCACTGTCTGTAAGGAGTCTGCACGTTCTCCCCGTGTGTGCGTGGGTTTCCTCCCACAGTCCAAAGATGTGCGGGTTAGGTGGATTGACCATGCTAAATTGCCCTTAGTGTCCAAAAAAAGGTTAATTGGGGTTGCTGGGTTAAGTGGATAGGGTGGAGGAGGTGTGTGCTTGAGTGGGGTGCTCTTTCCAAGGGCTGGTGCAGACTTGATGGGTCGAATGGCCTCCTTCTGCACTGTAAATTCTATGATTCTATGATTATCACGTTCAGCAGGCGTCTGATGTTCAATGTTATCTGTCTACCCTTAACAAAGTCTGTCTGGTCTTCTGCGACCATCTCTGGAATGCAGTTCTCCAGTCTCCTGGCCAAGATCTTGGCCAATATCTTTGTGTCTACATTGAGCAGCGAAATGGATCTGTAGGACCCGCATTCAGTTGGGTCTTTGTCTCAGCAAGAATGAGGCTTGTGTTAGCGTTAGAGGCAGCGTGCGCCTTGCCAGCGAGTCTGTGAAAAAGGCCTACATTGTGTTAGCATTTATTAACAGGGGGCTTGAGTTTAAGAGCCGTGGGTTTATGCTGAAACTGTACAGGACCCTGGTGAGACCACATTTTGAGTATTGTGTGCAGTTCTGGTCACCTCATTATAGGAAGGATGTGGCAGCATTGGAAAGGGTGCAAAGGAGATTTACCAGGATGCTGCCTGGATTGGAGGGAAGATCTTATGAGGAAAGGTTGAGGGAGCTAGGGCTTTTCTCATTGGAGCAAAGGAGAATGAGAGATGACTTAATAGAGGTTTACAAGATGATGAGGGGGATAGATAGAGTGGACGTTCATAGACTATTTCCTCGGGTGGATGTAGCTGTTACAAGGGGCACAACTATAAGGTTCGGGGTGGGAGATATAGGAGGGATGTCCGAGGTAGGTTCTTTACTCAGAGAGTGGTTAGAGTGTGGAATGGACTGCCTGCTGGGATAGTGGAGTTGGACACTTTAGGAACTTTCAAGCGGTTATTGGATAGGCACATGGAGCACACCAGAATGACAGGGAGTGGGATAGCTTGATCTTGGTTTTGGACAAAGCTCGGCACAACATCGAGGGCCGAAGGGCCTGTTCTGTGCTGTACTGTACTACTTCTGTACAGCATACAGTGCAGAAGGAAGCCATTCGGCCCATCGAGTCTGCACCGACCCACATTAAGCCCTCACTTCCATCCTACCCCATAACCCAATAACCCCTCCTAACCTTTTTGGACACGAAGGGCAATTTAGCATGGTCAATCCACCTAACCTGCACGTCTTTGGACTGTGGGAGGAAACCGGAGCACCCGGAGGAAACTCACGCAGACACGGGGAGAACGTGCAGACTCCGCACAGACAGTGACCCAAGCCAGGAATCGAACCTGGGACCCTGGCGTTGTGAAGCCACAGTGCTATCCACTTGTGCTACCGTGCTGCCCCTCCTGCAAGTGCTGGCACAAATCTTTTATAGAGGTCCACTCTGGCCCTCTGGCCCCGGGGCCTTAAACGCGTGTATGGAGTTAATACTCTCCATAACTTCTCCCAGTTCTAATGGTGCTCCCCCCCCTCCCCCTCCCCCCTCCCCCCTCCCCCTCCTCCCCCCCCTCTCCCCCTCCCCCTCCCCCTCCCCCTCCCCCTCCCCCCTCCCCCTCCCCCTCCGCCCCCCCCCCCCCCCACCCGCCCCCCCAGTCTAAAGATTGGCGGTTTCTTTGTCATCAACTCAACGGACCATGACTTTCGGTTGCGGCGATGCAGAGCTAAGCCGCACGATTCGGCAGCTCCCGCGATCACGGACTTTTGGGCTCCCTAGAGGAGCCCCAACGGGAATTTTTTGAAGACGTTCCGTGTGGGAAGGGAAGAGTGAGGGCCCCCTTCACCGTTTATGGACCGGTCTAGAAGCGAAACGGACAAAAAAGCGGCGTTGGAGCAGCAGGAGAAGCGAGGGAAGAAAAACGAAATGGCGGCGGCCGGAGATAAAGTGGAATGCGGGCCGGAGCTGCAAGAGTTCATTAAGCGCTGTTTTGAGGAGCTGCGGAAAGTGATGCTGGCGCCGATGCTGTCGGCAATTGAAGGACTAGGGATGACCCAGAAGGCCCATGAGGTAAAGATCCAGGAGGTGCAGAAAAAAGTCAATGAGAACGAGGATGAGACCTTGGGCCTGGCGGTGAGGGTGGAGGCGCACGAGGCGCTGCACAAGAGGTGGGTGGGAAGATTCGAAGACCTGGAGAACAGGTCGAGGAGAAAGAATCTTCGGATCCTGGGTCTCCCTGAAGGAGTGGAGGGGGCCGATGCCGGGGCATATGCGAGCACGATGCTCGAGTCGCTGAGGGGTGCGGAGGCCTCTCCGAGGCCTCTGGAGCTGGATGGGGCACACCGGGTGCTGGCGAGGAGGCCCAAGGCTAATGAGCCGCCAAGGGCGATTGTGGTGAGGTTTCACGGACAGAGAGAGGGTCTTGAAATGGGCCAAGAAAGAGCGGAGCAGCAGCTGGGAGAATGCGGAGAGCCGAATATACCCGGACTGGAGCACGGAGGTTGCAAAGAGGAGAGCAGGTTTCAACCGGGCCAAGGCGGTGCTGCACCAGAAAGGAGTGAGATTCGGAATGCTGCAGCCAGCGCGACTGTGGGTCACATTCAAGGATCAACATCACTATTTTGAAACGCCTGAGGAGGCTTGGACCTTTATCCAAACTGAAAAGTTGGACTCAAACTGAGGGTTTGTGAGGGTGGGGGGATGTTTGATGTTTATTGTATATAGGGTGCTAATCACGCGCAGGAAATGTTCCACGGGCTGGGGGATGGATGGGGATGGGGAAAGGGACCGGGTGAGAAGACCGTACGAGACAGTGGGCGCTAGTGCTGGAGGGAGAGGAGGCTCGGGGATGGGGGAAATGAGACAAGGCCGCGACAGGAGCTGCGCCAGAGGGGGCGGGGCAGGCTTCGGAAAGCGTGGGCTTTTTCCCGCGCTAGGAGTCAGCTGACTTACGGGAGTGCTATGGGGGGGGAGAAAAAAAGCTAGACACGGGTCTGGGGGGCGGGGGGGGGGGGGGGGAGGGTTGCTGCTGCACTGGCCAAAGGGGGGGCGGATCAGGTCAGGTTAAGAAAGGGATGCGTAGGACAGGTATTCCATTCGGGGCAGACAGGTATTTCATTCGGGGCTGGATGCGAAGAATAGAGGGGTGGCAATATTGGTGGGGAAGCGGGTGTCGTTTGAGGCCAAGACTATCGTAGTGGACAATGGAGGTCGATACGTGATGGTGAGCGGTAAGTTGCAGGGGACGTGGGATGTATTGGTTCATGTATACGCCCCAAACTGGGATGATGCCGGATTCATGAAGCGCATGTTGGGGCGCATTCCGGACCTGGAGGTAGGAGGACTGATAATGGGAGGGGATTTTAATACGGTGTTGGACCCAGCACTGGACCGCTCCAGATCTAGGACCGGAAAGAGGCCGGCTGCAGCCAAGGTGCTTAGGGGGTTTATGGATCAGATGGGGGGAGTGGACCCATGGAGGTTTGCCAGGCCCCAGGCCAGGGAATTTTCTTTTTTCTCCCACGTGCACAAAGCCTACTCCCGGATAGATTTTTTTGTTCTGGGCAGGGCGCTGATCCCGAAAGTGGAGGGAACGGAGTATTCGGCCATAGCCGTTTCGGACCATGCTCCGCACTGGGTGGAACTGGAGCTGGGAGAGGAGAGGGACCAACGCCCGTTGTGGCGGTTGGATGTGGGACTGCTGGCGGACGAGGTGGTGTGTGGGAAGGTGAGGGGGTGTATTGAAAGGTACTTTGGAGGCCAACGACAACGGGGAGGTGCGGGTGGGGGTGGTATGGGAGGCGCTGAAGGCGGTGATCAGGGGGGAGCTAATCTCCATCAGGGCTCATAGGGAGAAGACAGAGGGCATGGAAAGGGAGAGGTTAGTGGGGGAGATTTTAAGAGTGGACAGGAGATACGCAAAGGCCCCTGAAGAGGGATTATTGGGGAAAGGCAACGTCTCCAGACGGAGTTTGACCTGTTGACCACAGGGAAGGCAGAGGCACAGTGGAGGAAAGCGCAGGGGGCGACGTATGAGTATGGGGAGAAGGCGAGCCGGATGCTGACACACCAGCTCCGTAAGAGGATGGCAGCGAGGGAAATAGGTGGAGTCAAGGATGGAAGGGGAGCTACGGTGCGGAGTGCGACGAAAGTTAATGAGGCATTCAAGACCTTCTATGAGGAGCTGTACAGGAGGAGGGCAGGAGATGGCTGGTTTGGGGGCACCAATTGGTTTGGAGGAGCTGAGCAAAGGTCTGGGGAGTATGCAGGCAGGGAAGGCCCCGGGACCGGACGGGTTCCCGGTTGAGTTCTGTAGGAAATACATAGACCTGTTGGCCCCGCTGCTAGTGAGGACCTTTAATGAGGCAAGGGAGGGGGGGACCCTGCCCCCGACAATGTCGGAGGCGACGATCTCTTTGATCCTGAAGCGGGACAAGGACCCACTGCAATGTGGGTCGTACAGGCCGATCTCACTCCTCAACGTGGATGCTAAGCTGCTGGCAAAAATGCTGGCTACGAGGATCGAGGACTGTGTCCCGGGGGTGATTCACGAGGACCAGATGGGATTTGTAAAGGGCAGGCAGCTAAACACCAATGTGCGGCAGCTCTTAAACATGATAATGATGCCATCGGTGGAGGGAGAAGCGGAGATAGTGGCAGCTATGGACGCGGAGAAGGCCTTTGACCGAGTAGAGTGGGAGTACCTCTGGGAAGTGCTGTGTAGGTTTGGGTTCGGGGGAGGGTTTATTAATTGGGTTAAGCTCCTTTACAGAGCCCTGGTGGCGAGTGTGGTGACGAACCGGCGGAGGTCGGAGTATTTTCGTCTGTACCGTGGGACGAGGCAGGGGTGACCCCTGTCCCCACTGTTGTTTGCATTAGCAATTGAACCCTTGGCCATGTCATTAAGGGAGTCTAGGAAATGGAGGGGGGTGGTCCGAGGGGGAGAGGAGCATCGAGTGTCGCTCTATGCAGATGACTTGTTGCTGTATGTGGCGGATTCAATGGAGGGGATGGTGGAGGTCATGCAGAGTCTAAGGGAGTTTGGGGATTTTTCGGGCTATAAGCTTAATGTAGGGAAGAGTGAACTCTTTGTAGATTAGGCAGGAGACCAGGAAAGGGGGATAGATGATCTACCGCTGAGGAGGGCACAAAGGAGCTTTCGGTACCTGGGGATCCAAATAACTAGGAGTTGGGGGGGCCCTACATAAACTGAATCTGACAAGGCTGGTGGAGCAGATGGAGGAGGACTTCAAAAGATGGGACATGTTGCCGCTCTCGCTAGCGGGTAGAGTGCAGTCGGTCAAAATGGTGGTCCTCCCGAGGTTTCTTTTTGTGTTCCAGTGCCTTCCAATTGTAATCACCAAGACCTTTTTTAAGAGGGTAGGCGGGAGCATTACGGGGTTTATGTGGGCGAATAAGACCCCGAGGGTAAGGAGAGGGTTTCTGGAGCGCACCCTGGAGTCTTCTGGAGTTAGGGACCGAGGAGGGCTGGCGCTGCCGAATCTGGGGGGCTACTACTGGGCAGCCAACGTGGCAATGATCCGTAAGTGGGTGATGGAGGGAGAAGGGACGGCATGGAAGAGGATGGAGATGGCGTCCTGCAAAGGAACGAGCCAGGGGGCGCTGGTGACGGCACCGCTGCCGCTCTCGCCGACATGGTACACCACGAGTCCGGTGGTGGCGGCAACGCTAAAGATCTGGGGGCAGTGGAGACGGCACAGGGGTGCAATGGGAGCCTCGGTGTGGTCCCCGATCAGGGGTAACCACCGGTTTGTCCCGGGGAGGATGGACGGGGGGTTTCAGAGCTGGCATCGAGCAGGGATTAGAAGAATGGGGGACCTGTTCATTGATGGGACGTTTGCGAGCCTAGGGTCACTAGAGGAGAAGTTTGGGCTACCCCCGGGAAATGCTTTCAGATACAGGCAGGTGAGGGCGTTTGTGAGGCGGCAGGTGAGGGAATTCCCGTTGCTCCTGGCACAGGAAATTCAAGACAGGGTGATCTCGGGCGTATGGGTTGGAGAGGGCAAGGTGTCGGCGATATGCCAGGAGATGAAAGAAGAGGGGGAGGCGTTGGTAGAGGAGCTGAAGGGTAAATGGGAGGAGGAGCTGGGGGAGGAGATTGAGGAGGGGCTATGGGCTGATGCCCCAAGTAGGGTTAATTCCTCTTCTTCGTGTGCCCGGCTTAGCCTGATACAATTTAAGGTGGTTCATAGAGCGCACATGACGGGGGCGAGGCTGAGTAAGTTCTTTGGGGTAGAGGACAGATGTGGGAGGTGCTCAGGAAGTCCGGCGAACCATGTCCATATGTTTTGGGCATGCCCGGTACTGGAGGGGTTCTGGAGGGGAGTGGCGGGAACAATATATTAGGTGGTGAAAGCCCGGGTCAAGCCAAGCTGGGGACTAGCAATATTTGGAGTAGTGGACGAGCCGGGAGTGCAGGAGGCGAAAGAGGCCGGCATTCTGGCCTTTGCGTCCCTAGTAGCCCGGCGAAGGATCTTGCTAATGTGGAAGGAGGCGAAGCCCCCCAGCCTGGAGGCCTCGATAAATGATATGGCAGGGTTTATCAAGTTAGAGAGGATAAGGTTTGCCTTGAGAGGGTCTACGCAGGGTTTCTACAGGCGGTGGCAACCGTTCCTAGACTATCTCACGGAGTGTTAGATGAAGGTCGGTCAGCAGCAGCAGCAACCTAGGGGGATGGGTGGGGGGGGGGGGGGGGGGATGTCTTGCGTGGGGGGGAGGAGGGAGGAGGGGAAGGGGGGGTCTGTCTGGGGGGTATTTGAGCAAGAAAATACATGGAGGATCTGGAAAAACTGACATGTACGGGTGGAATCCAATGTACACAGTTCTGTAACATATCGTTTTACCATGTTTATGCCTTACTATGTGCGTTTTCTTTCTATTTGTTACGAGGGGGGGGGGGGGTTTGTTTGTAAGGGTGAAAAATTGTGTTCAAAATCTTAATAAATATATATTTTTTAAAAACTCAACGGACCATTCTGGATCAAAAGGCAAAGAACAATGACATATCGCCACCAAAGGTAATATAACAGGCCTCAAAGGCCTTGTTGATCTATTCCGGCTCAGTTACTGGTCTGCCATTGTTGACCCTAATCTGACCTATTTCTCTCATGGCCGCCAGCTTCCGCAGCTGGTGATCCAGCAGGCGGCTGGTCTTGTGTTCGTGTTCGTAGAAGGTCCCCCATGTCTGGCGGAGTTGGTGCACTGCTTTCCTGGTGGGGCGCAGGTCAAAGTCCAATTGTAGTTTTGTTTTCTTTCTGCCAGAAGCTTCACGGTCAGGGCCTCAGAGTATCGCCAGTCCACCTCCAGCATGGAGTCGACCAGTTGTTGCCTAGCTGTCGTCTCTTCCCTATCTCTCCGTGCTTGTAAGCGAGAATCTCATCCCTTATCACAGCCTTCAGCACCTCCCTGAACATGGAGGGTGAGACCTCCCCATTCTGGTTGGTACATTGTTGGTAATGTACCCGTCTCTGTCCTGAGATATTTTCTTGCAAAATGCCTTACTGACAAGGTGCCCAACCTCCACCGGGGGTATTGGTCACGGCCTGTCTCCAACCTCATATCCATATAATGTGGAGCATGGTCAGAGATTACGATCGTGGAATATTCCCTTCTTACTATCCCTGGAAGCACTGTTTTTCCTACTACAAAGATGTTGATATGCAAGTATACCCAGTGTACTGGGAGAAGAAGAACTCCTTCTCCTCTGGGTGTGTGAACCTCCATGGGTCCACTGCCTCCATAAATGCGTACAGTTCATTCGCCATGTTGGAGGTCTTCCCTGATTTGAGGTTTGATTTCTTCGTCCATGGGTCCTGTACACAGTCAGAGTCCCCTCCCATAATTAGTCGGTGCATTTCTATATCGGAGAGTTCCACAATGGTCTTCGTTATAAACGCCTTGTTGTCTCAATGGGCACGTTGAGCAGGACCACTGGTGCCCCTTCCAGGACACCGCTAACCATGTCGTACTGTCTCCCGGGACAGTAACCAGCCTCGTCCCAATAAACACCATCCCCTTATTTAACAGCATGGCTACCCCACTAGCTCATACTCCGTAGCTCATACTTCTGTCTCACCCAGCCCTTTCTTACCCACAGTCGATCTTTCTCCCTCGGGTGTGCCACTTGGAGGCTTTCATACTTTTCAGATGGGTGAAGACTCTGGATCTTTTCTCTGGGCTGTTGAGTCCCCTGGTGTTCCGGGTGACTATTCTGATGGTCGGTATCTGTCTCTCCCCCACCACCCCCACCCTCCTGCTTACTGGTGGATGTGCCCCTGCACTCCGGCCTTACCCTTTGATAGGGGGCATCCAAAATGGCCGCAGTCACCATTCTCCCCAGGAGACCGGGCCCCTGTACTCTGTGGTTTCCCTTTGTCCAGGGGCCGCACACATCATGTCCACCAACTGTGTTTACCCCATGTGGGTGCACTCCGGGATTTCCCTTTGTTTGGAGACCCTCCAAAGTGGCTGTTTGCGGCTTCATTTTTCTCCTTATTGCTACCTGAGGCCTTTTGTAGCCAGCCTAGAGCCCTTCCCCAACATGTCCTTTTGTTTCTCTTACGGGTTTGCCTCCCTCCATGTCGCTTCCCCTCCCTTTCTTATTGATATTTCCCCCCAATCCCCCTCCCCCATTGACTCCCTTAACTATCCTGTACCACCCTGTCATCAGACGCTCTCTACCCGGTAAGAGATGCGCCACGGCCCCCCCTCCCCCTCGCTCGTATCTCCTGGCATTAGCTTTCCCGCTTGTGTGTGGTGGTCCCCCCTGCTGGGTCGGTTTAAGCCGATCCTACGCCCACTTTGTCTCTTCCCCCTCTTCCTCCTCCTCACCCTCTCCTGCGCTCCACTGCCCTCGTCCCTTCCTTCCCCGTTTCAGAGTGAAGCGGTACAATCCCGCGCAAAGTGTGTCGTCAGTCTTTTTAGTCTTTCCGCTGATCTTTCCATCTCTGCTTTTGCTGCTGTCTTCCCAACCCGTTCTCCTGGATGAATTTGTCCAGGTCCGCCGGGGCCATGAGGTAATGCTCCTCGCCCTGGATTGTGACCCATAGTTTGCCTTGATCCCGAACTTCACATTGTTCACATCTGTTGAACTCTACCCGCCGCTTGGTCCGCCCCGATGTCCTGGTAGATCCAGATCTGGTGCCCTCCCCACTTGTAGGTCCTTGTTTGCCTGGCCCAGCGCAGGATTCTTTCCCCGTTCTGGTACCAGTGCATTTTTGTGATTAGTGCCCTCGGCTGCTCTCTGGCTCTGGGCTTCGGCTATAGCGACCTGTGGGCTCTGTCTATCTCCGGCGGGCTGGGGAAGCTGTACATTCCCACCAGGATTCCCAGCACCTCGGCCACATAGCCCATGGATTACTACCTTCGGTTCCCTCCGGCAGGCCCACTTTCCGAAGCTTTGACCAGTTCTCTTGGTCCTCTATTTTCCCCTTTAGATTCCCCTGTGTCGCCACCAACCTTGCTATCTCCGACTCTAGAGCAATGATCCGATCGCTCTGGCCTGTTGAAGCTCTATAAGTTCCTTGATGGTGTTCCCCTGGGCCTCAAATCGTTTCTCTACTTTGTCCAGGGCCACCGGCATGATGGCCAGGACTTCCGCGACAGCCACCTTGACCACAGCCTTCGTTTTGATTTTAATCTCCTCCTTGAACTCCCTTAATTCCTTGGTGAGGAACTTCCTCCATCCACTCTCCGGTGAGGGGGAGTCCCGTGTGTGCCTGGCTGGCCCTGCCCATTCTGGTGTGGCTGGTGCTCCTTCGTCTCGTGCATCCATTGACTCGGTCATTCGCTTCTCCAGACTTCTGCCACTTCTTGTTTCCTTACGGCCTCTGGAACTTCTGCTGTTTGGCATCGTTCCATGCAATGTTGTTTGATAGGGTGAGGGGATTCTTTTTCCCGATTCTGGCGGGTTATGTTCGATTAAAAGTGCCGAAATCCAAATTCTCAGGAGGAGAGTGCCCGCCCAGCACATCCGTATTATTGGAACTAACATTCCTACATTTGACAGTGTAATAAACCTATCATTTCTCCATAAAGTGTCATTACCCGGAATTACTTCTTCTTCTGTACCTGTCGATTAGTGGTTCCCATCATTAAAGTTATAGGCTGACAGGAGTAAATTAACTGTGAAGACTGGACCTCTTGCTGTTTAAAATCCTCTGACATACACTGACATTTTAGTGGTAATACCAGTAGCAGAGAGACAATTAAGAAAGTGGAAAGAAATAGCATTTCCTGTTTCTTTTCTTCTAATTGTCTTATTAATGTTATTTTGCCATTCTGTGACATTTAAACCAAGAGTCCTGCTGCAGTTTCTCATTTATTCTTCTATGGTTCATTTTTGCAAGTTCATTCTTTGGAGGATGCACTTACAGATGGAGGTCATTTTTGATTATCTTTGACTCTCGCACTTCCATCAAGTTCGTTTTTTTCTCATTATTTTCGACTGCGCAAATCCTTTGCGTCTCATTTTACATATGCTTTCGGCAGGCTGTATTTTCAGTCAGTCTTTCACATTTCCCTGAATTTTCTGTCACCCTGCTGCAATTATGGAAGGTTCTTTGTTGAATAGGATACTTCTTGTTAACCAGCTGCTAACTCTCCGGATTAACACAAATGGCAGTGTCAGAAACGTGTCTTGTTAAAATACCAGCAGTCAAGTGGATTGGTGGGGAGGGGGTTGTGCGTGTGGGGGCTGGTAGGGTAGAACCACAGAACTATAGAATCCCTACAGTGCAGAAGGAGGCTTTTCCGCCCATTGAGTCTGCACCGACCCTCTGAAAGAGCATCCTACATGTCATAATATACACCAGTATATCATGGTGCAGACACACACACACACACTGATGGACATGTAGTGGGACCAATCAGCATACACAACACCGCAGCCAATCACCAGTGAGAGCACAAGCACTATAAAGACAGGGACAGGAGAGTTCCCGCTCATTGTAGTAGCAGCCAGCTGGGAGCACAGGGCTCACAGCCTGCAACACAGACATTCACCATGTGCTGAGTGCATCACCTGGTTAGGACTAGGCAAGGGTCAACAGTTGAAGCTGGTATTGCATTTACCCACAGTTCAAGTATGTTAATATAGTTAACCTTACAATAAAATAGAGTTGCACCACTTCCAGTGTTGGTGACCTGTTTGTGGTCCAGAACACCCAACACATCACTACATAGGCCCACTCCTCTGCCTTATCCATGTAACCCCATAACCCCACCTAACCTGCACATCTTTGGACTGTGGGAGGAAACTGGAGCACCCGGAGGAAACCCACGCAGTTATGGGGAGAAAGTGCAAACTCCACACAGTCAGCCAAAGCCAGAATTGAACCCGGGACCCTGGTCCCTGACAGCAGTACATCATTTGTAAGATCTGATGCACATTTTGGGTACTGCACAGGGTTATTGAGCAGCTTAGCCAATGCTGCTTAAAGGGACCAGTGCGGCTTTTCAGAAATGATGCCAGAAATGCTCTGGTTGTGGATGGAATTTTCCCAAAATCTGGCAGAGTGCCAGATCCAGACTGAAAATCAAATTGTATCTCTTCGGGTGCACAGCCGGGTTTTTGCTCCATATTTTCTGACACTCAGTGCGCAGAGAATCTGGGAGAATAGTTTGCACCCTCTCATTGGTGGGGGAGGACCAGCTCGGCCAGCTCCACAGGGATAGGAACGACAACTTTAAAGGGCGTCCCGATATCAAAGCTACATTTAAGACTCTCTCTCCCCTCCCACGAAGATTGGGGAACCCCACCCCCCCCTCCCCCATCCTGCACCCCTCCTCCTCCTCCCACTGTAGCATAATGCCAATATTGAGCATTCCCCTCTCCCCCCCCCCCCCCCCCCCCCCCCCATCGCGGCCATTGGGGTTCGCCTCACCCCTCCCCCTCGGGCCAGACATTGGGAATCTCCCCTCTCCCCCCACACCACGCATCAGGGGGAACCCGCTCAATGAAGGAGGGGTCACCCCTCTGCCAGTGCCCACATGGCAATGTGGTGTGCCCCCTTAGCAAAACCACTTGGTACTGCCTTCTTGGCACTGCCAGCTTGGCACTGCCAGGGGGTTCTGCCAAGATGCCAGGGGGAAATGCCCAGCCTTGTCCATCAACCCCCGAGGCCTCAGGACACTTTATGCCTCTAGCGTGGTCATCACGTCTGGTTTTTGCTTTTGAACCCCAGTAGTGATTTGTGCCGGCATGACTTCATGCCACCCGGGAGGGGCGGGGTCGACACTGCAGCATCAACCTCATTAATTATATTAAAATTTATGGAATTCAGGTTCACGCCCTCACTGTCGGGGTCAGGGGAGGTGATCTCAAACTGAGCTCAAGCTCGCGGGAATCAGCAGGATTTGCACCCGCGGTTAAGTTGGCCGCCAGATCACGCCCTGTGATTTGCCTGGTGCCTGTTGGAGAGGTATTGCTGCTCATGGCTCTGCAAAACCTTTGCTATCTGGTAGCCCAGCCAAGTTCCACACTCGCAATAAAAGAAGTAAACACTTTCGTCCCTTTCACAGGTGCAGGATGTTCTGAAACTCTTCAGAGCCAGTGAAGTACCTTTGAGATGCAGTCACATTTTAAAATGTAATTTGTAAAATGAAATGTAGTTACCAACTTTTACAGATGCACTGACTAAAGTATCCTATCTGGCTGCATCACAGCCTGGTATGACAACTGCTTGGCCCAAGACCGTAAGAAATTACAGAGTGTCGTGAACACAGCCCAGTCCATCACACAAACCCGCCTCCCATCCATTGACTCTGTCTACACCTCCCGCTGCCTGGGGAAAGCAGGCGGCATAATCAAAGATCCCTCCACCCGGCTTATTCATTCTTCCAACTTCTTCCATCAGGCAGGAGACACAAAAGTCTGAGAACACGCACGAACAGACTCCAAAACAGCTTCTTCCCCGCTGTTGCCAGACTCCTGAATAACTCTCTTATGGACTGATCTGATGGCTCCACACATCTTCTCTACTGAGCAGTACTACACTCCTGCATTCTTCTATGCCAGTGTCTATGTATTTACATTGTGTATTTATGTTTGACCGATGGTTTTATTTTTCATGTATGGAATGATCTGTCTGGACTGTATGCAGAAGGATACTTTTCACTGTACCTCGGTACACATGACAATAAACAAATCCAAATCCATATGATAACCCATGTGTACACAAGCAAGTTCCCACAGTGTGACAATCACCATATATTCTGATGTATTGATGTTGGTTGACGGATAAATATTGGCCAAGACATTGGAGAACTTCCCTGTCCTTCTTCGAAACAATAAGGTGGAATTTCATATGTCTACCTGAAAAGGTAGATGGGGCCTTTGTTTAATGACACATTTGAAAGAATGCACCTCTGAAGTGCCACACCCAGTAATGCATTAGCATTGCTTAACATTTGCATTGTAGCCTCTGTGTTGAGACTTGAACCCCCCCCAATCTTCAGATTTGGAAGTGAGAATGCTACCACTTGAGCAACCCTTTTTCAAATCGTGACTGCCATGCTCGGCAAATTTACTGTGAGCATTGGTTCAGCATTCCCAGCTTACCAATCAAATGGAAATGAGGCGTTGGCCTTCAAATATCTTGGGACTCTTGCCAATTGCATCTGGTCATGGTGAAACCTCATTGCACACCTAATGCTTACACAATGTGAAAATTCCCCCATGTATTTGAAAACTTAGCACGAGTGAGAAACTTAACCCGTGGCCAAGCACTGGTAGTGAAGTGACGGCCAAGTCATATTTAGCTACGAGTTTCATTTCTATGCAGCCGGAGAGCTGGAGGTGTCACATGGAGGCTTTCACCGGTTAGGGCGAGTGGGAAATTAGGCCGTGCTCTGTGGAACCCGTCGACCAGTGCAGTGATGGGGGAGAGAATTTGAACACACTGATACAGTGTTGATTGTTTAATGGTTACGTGTTTGGAGCTTTTCTTTTGAGTTGGTTAAGCTTCTCAACCTGGTACCACTTAGAGTTCCCAACTCTGATTGGACACATTCCACCACATTAGCTCTCTCCTCCAATTGCACCACCCCCACAAAAATACCATTCCTCATACGACATGCCCACGTTCACGGCATACCAGCTTTACACGCTATGGGGAATGTGATCCAATTGGAAAATTCTTGTCCAGTACACAATCAGCCTTTCCATCCACTGCTATTATTTTTATAATGAATAATCAAGGATCAGAACATAACAAATGGGAACAGGAGTAGGCTATTCGACCCTTCGAGCCTGCTCCGCCACTTAATAAGATCATGGCTGATCTAACACTCACTAAATCCCCTCTACCGCCTTCTCCCTGTAAGTGTTCATTCCCCGACTGATTGCAAACCTAGCGATCTCAGCTTGAAATGTTCAAGGAATTGGCTTCCTGGGGTAAAGATTTCCAAAGATTCAACACCCTTTGAAAGAAGAAGTTCTTCCTCAAATCCAACTTAAATGAGCACCCCCTTATTCTGCGACTATGCCCTCTGGCTCTACACTCTCAGAGTGGAGTGGAAACATCCTCCCACTCCAAGGGTTAAAGAAGATGAACAAAAACATTTTTGTTTAATGCTTATGATCTTTCTCCTGCGTTGCATGCAGCAGCGTGCAGGACATTGCGTTTTTTTTTATTTCTGGAGACTCCATTTAAAGTTCTGGAGTGTTGAGAATCCCAGTGGCGCATTAAACAGAGTCTGAGTTTGGGTTAGGATCTTATAACCAGCACAGGACTATTTGGCTATTTTTTGAACGGATGTGCTGCTCGCTCATTTACAGGCCCACCCAAATATCACATCATGTAGTCCATCCGAGGGGAAGCCTACCTCCCCACCGCTTCTCCTGATTGTCAACCCACAGCCACCCTGCCTTCAGGAACTAAACAGGTAACAGCAAATTGGGTTTCTTCCTCATTGTCGCTCCAGCCTTACGCAACTATACAAAAATATTGAAAAACGTCAGCCCTTGCATGCCACTATCATTCGATAGTGCTGAGCATTTGTTTTGTGATATGTACAACAAGGGTGCCTACTTTCATGCAACTTGAGGTACACCCATTATGAGTGACGCAGTCCTCCAGGCACTATTAGTGTGGAATATTTTTGAAGTTGTTAGCATATAAGAAAGGTCCTGTGGGTAGAACCCCTGCCTCTAAGCAGGAAGTTCTGGGTTCAAATTCCAAAGAAGTTGCATTTAAAGTGCAACCAAACAGGGTTGCGTGTCAACTCATAAATCTTCCAAAGTTTGCCAATGGCAGGTGCTAAGAGTGGGAGAGATTTCTGGTCAGATGCAATGGAAATAAATTGGAGCCCCTGCCATCACTGTTTATAGCTCTAAGCTACAACATGGATGTAAAAGTGTTTGTTGCCCCAGCAAGTCGGACCCCTTGTGCAGCAGATTGGGTGAGTTGGCCAGATGGCTGGGGTGGGCCAATTGGTGCCAGCAGCATGGGGGGGGTCTGATCCCTATTCTGGCTGAGGTGAATTTGGGGCCTGCCTCCTTGCCCTATCTGTGGTGGAGGTTATTGCATAGTGGGTCAGACCTGCCTTTGGGTAGAGAGCTGAAGACATGGTGCCACTTTGAGCACAGGGCCACTCCATGGTGTAAGGATAACAAGGCATCCTGAAATGCTCAATTTTAATCAGGCCAAGTGTGAGGTAATGCATTTTGGAAGGTCCAATGCCTGTAGGAATTGCACAATAAATGGTAGAACTCTTGCGAGTACTGACAGGCAGGGAGATGTGGGCGTGCATGTCCACCGATCACGGAAAGTGGCAATGCATGTGGATAAGGTGGTCAAGAAGGCATACGGCATGCTGGCCTTCATCGGTCGGGGCATTGAATATAAAAATTGGCAAGTCATGTTGCAGCTGTACAAGACCTTAGTTCGACCTCATTTGGAATATTGTGTACAACTCTGGTCAGCACACTACCAGAAGAATGCAGATGCTTGGGAGAGGGGACAGAAGCGATTTCCTAGGATGTTGCCTGGTATGGAGTGCATTGGCTATGAGGAAAGGTTAGATAAACTCAGTCTGTTCTCACTGGAATAACTGAGGTTGAGAGACGACCTGATAGAGGTCAACAAGATTATGAGTGGCATGGACAGAGTGGATAGTCAGATGCTCTTTCCTGGGGTAGAAGAGTCAAGTACTCAGGGACATAGATTTAAAGTGCGTGGGGAAAAGTTTAGAACAGATGTGCGAGGCAAGTTTTTTACACAAAGGGTGGTAAATATATGGGAGGTGGTGGGAGCAGGTACAATAGCACCATTTATGAATAGGGTAGGAATGGAAGGATATGGAGTCTGTAAGTGCATACGGTTTGAGTTTAGGCAGACACCATGATCGGTGCAGGCTTGAAGGGCTGAGGGCCTGTTCACGTGCTGTATTGTTCTTTGTTCTTTAATAACATAAGACCACCCTTAAGAACGAGAAAAAGTTATTCAGTCCCAAATATTGTTAATATGCATGGTCTGTTGATGAATACATATTTTTAAAAAATATATCTTGAAACTGGCAATGGAATTGAAAGAGTGTTTCCAGAAATTCATTACCTGGTGACCAGAACCTACAGCTACATTGTGATAGTTGACATAGAAATATTGGGTGTGATTCTGAGCCTGCATTAGCAGTCCACGAGATCGCCAACGCGAGCGGAAAACCCGGAGAGAATCAGGAAACGTGACTCTCTCCGGAGAAACGGGGTATCCCGATTTTCCATCCGCCTTCCCGATGACATCATGAGGTTCACACCCACAAAGGTCAAGAGCCTCATTTTAATGTTTATGAATACATTTGAATGTAACCATCCGGCCCCCACACCCACCACATGATCCTTCCTCACAGAATATTCAAACCTCGCTGACACGCCGTCTTGGCGCCAAGTCTCACAACAGGTATTTGAGGACCTAAATCAGTCGAGGGGATTCCCCCCCCTCCCCGGGAATGCATAGGTAAGTAAGCCTCCGGGGGTGCGAGGGAAATACCCAGGCAGTACCCTGGCACTACCCTCTGACTTTCCCCTTGACACAGGTTGGCACTGACAGGTTAACCTGTGCCATGAGGCAGTGCCAGGGCAGTGACAGGGTGAGCCATCAGGGGAACCACACAGGGAAGTGCTTTCTCGTAAAATGTGGTGGAGGGAGAGTACCAAGGCCATTGAAGAGGGAGCTTGCAGGCACATAGGGGCAGAGGGCAGTGGAAGGGACAACACCAGCAATACTTCCACGTGGGGGAGGGGTGGTGGGGTTGATCCTCACTTCTGTTCGGGGTGTCCATTAAAGATGGTGCACAGCCTCTGGGCACGATCTTCTCAAAAGGCAACAAAGTCTCCTCGCGAGCGCATTTAGCCGTGTGTTTCCCAGCACTCACAGTGCCAAGAAACACATGGCTATTCAAAGTGACTCACTTTCAATAAGGGGCCGAAATGGGGAATGCGCAGCCAAGGCCGCACATAACCCCGTTTTTATAATGGGGAGCTCTGCTCACTGGAACTTCCCGTTGTAGTGAGAGATTGGTGTCCCGATCTCCGAGGCCCTGAAATGAAGTCCCGACCTTCCCCGAGCCTGAACATAACATGGGAATGCTACAGTAGCACGCCCACTGCGACCAGGACACCTTGCCTGACACCTTGTCACTGCTTTCTGGGCACCCTAGAAGTGCCACCCTGGCATCCTGGCACTGCCAGGCTGGCAGGGGCACTACCACGGTGATAGGCTGACAGTGCCAATGTGCCCAGGTGCCAAGAGTCCTGTGCCAGGGATTGTGCCTAGGAGTGCCCTATCCTAATGAGGTAGGGTGAGGGGGGGCTCGAGCACCCCCTAGCAGATAAGTTGGAGCATTGAAGGGTCTGGAGGGTCCTCGGTGGGAGGTTGAGAGATTAGGGCGGAATTTTAAATGGCGCCCAATCTCTTCCTGCCCTGCAGGAAATAAAGCTAAGTCCTGTCATAATATCCACTCATGTATATAATGAGATGCAGACAGGCAGTGATTGACACACAGGATAACCAATGAACACACACGACACATAACAACCAATCACCAGACAGGACACCACCACTATAAAGCACACAGGGCATTAAGACTTTCTCTCTCTCTACAGGACACAGCTACTGAGATAGTAAGAGTGCACAAGCCAGTGAGCACTATCACCATGAGGTAGAGAGTTAGTCTGGTCAAGCCAGGAGGAGGTTATCAGTTAGATTGATAGAGTGGCAACTCACAGCAGACTATGTACAGCAATCAGGAAGTTCAATAAAACAGTGTTGGACCATCTCCTGTGTCAGAAGCCTGTTTCTAGTTTCACTGCATCCAGTTGCAATCAACGTTGAACTAACTTACTTAACACATCAAGTCCGACCTCGGTGGGAAGTTCTCACCAAGGCCAACAAAAACAGAATCCCATTTGATAGTGGGGTCTTTCTCAATGGTGCAGGTGCCAAGAAACATCCTGCTATTTGCACCCAAAATTAGACTGTTTTGGGGCATTAACTCGTGCTCTACATTCAATGTTTACCCATCTGTTACCTCCATCTGTTTTCCTGATTTACCTCATTCAATAATGCTTCTTTATTTTTGCCACCTTATTTATAAACTCTACTGGCCAATGTTTTACCTCAGGCCATTTGGGAAATCAGTACATTCCTGCCTTTCCTTCATTATCCTACTTCCCCACACAACTATCACCCAAGAATGTGGACCTCCTGTAAACTCCTTCAACATTATTTAAAAATATTAGGTTATCAATTACAATAGACCAAATTCGTCTTGATGTTATGTTAGTGCGGGTGGTGGTGGTGATGTACCATCAATGACCACGAGACGAAATGGTGAACTATTGAGGCTTTATTGTGCTAGATGTTAAGCCTCCTGCAGCTGGAACCAGAATGGAGGCAGCACAGGAGAGTGTACACTTTTATACAGAGCAAGCTGGGTGGAGCCAGCAGGTTAGGATTTACTGTATTGACTGTTGTACAATGGCAGTACCATAATACACGTAGTGTATGGACAGTGGTGTTTACCACATTCACCCCCTGTTTAAAAAAAAGAGTCCAGTGAGGGTGAAGCAACATTACAGGTCGAGTCTGTCGGGGGCTTTGACCCTCCGCCGCGATCGTCTCAGTCCCGGTTGTGGTGTGGGCGCCGATGTGGGTACCTGCAACTCCGGGAGCGTGTTGTCTTCTCCGAGGGGATGGTACCAGGTTGGGGGTGGTGGTGATTGTGGAAGGGGAACCAGCGGGTGCCAGGTCCCGGAGGGAGACTGTGTCCTGCCACCTGTCATGGTGTGCCACGTAGGCGTACTGTGGGTTTGCATGGAGGAGGAGGACTTTTTCGACGAGGGGATCCGATTTGTGGCTCCTCGCATGCTTCCAGAGGAGGTCGGGCCCAGGAACTGTCAGCCAGGTTGGGAGCGAGACCCCGGAGGTGGACTTCCTAGGGAAGGCAAACACACGTTCGTGAGGGGTCTCATTGGTTGCCGTGCACAAGAGCGACCGGATGGAGTGGAGCGCATCGGGGAGGACCTCCTGCCAGCGGGAGACCGGGAGACTCCTAGACCGAAGGGCCAGGAGGACGGCCTTCCAGACCATCGTGTTCTCCCTCTCCACCTGTCCATTTCCCCGGGGGTAATAGCTGGTCGTCCTGCTCGAGGTGATGCATTTGCTGAGCAGGAACTGACGCAGCTCATCACTCATGAAGGAGGATCTCTGATCGCTATGGATGTAGGTGGGAAAACCAAACAAGGTGAAGATACTGTGTAGGGCCTTGATGACCGTGGCAGAAGTCATGTCAGGGCATGGGATGGGATGGCGAAAGGGAATGGGAGTACTAGAACATAGAACATTACAGCGCAGTACAGGCCCTTCGGCCCTCGATGTTGCGCCGACCTGTGAAACCACTCTAAAGCCCATCTACACTATTCCCTTATCGTCCATATGTCTATCCAATGACCATTTGAATGCCCTTAGTGTTGGCGAGTCCACTACTGTTGCAGGCAGGGCATTCCACGCCCTTACTACTCTCTGAGTAAAGAACCTACCTCTGACATCTGTCTTATATCTATCTCCCCTCAATTTAAAGCTATGTTCCCTCGTGCTAGACATCACCATCCGAGGAAGAAGGCTCTCACTGTCCACCCTATCCAATCTTCTGATCATCTTGTCTGCCTCAATTAAGTCACCTCGTAACCTTCTTCCCTCTAACGAAAACAGCCTCAGGTCCCTCAGCCTTTCCTCATAAGATCTTCCTTCCATAACAGGCAACATTCTGGTAAATCTCCTCTGCATACTTTCCAATGCTTCCACAAGCTTCCTATAATGCGGTGACCAGAATTGCACGCAATACTCCAAATGCGGCCGCACCAGAGTTTTGTACAGCTGCAACATGACCTCATGGCTCCGAAACTCAATCCCTCTACCAATAAAAGCTAACACACCGTAGGCTTTCTTAACAACCCTCTCAACCTGAGTGGCAACTTTCAGGGATCTATGCACATGAACACCGAGATCTCTTTGCTCATCCACACTGCCAAGAATCTTACCATTAGCCCTGTACTCAGTCTTCCTGTTATTCCTTCCAAAATGAATCACCTCACACTTTTCTGCATTAAACTCCATTTGCCACCTCTCAGCCCAGCGCTGCAGCTTATCTATTTCCCTCTGTAACTTGTAACATCGTCCGTACTGTCCACAACTCCACCGACTTTAGTGTCATCTGCAAATTTACTCACCCATCCTTCTACGCCCTCCTCCAGGCGGGGCGTGGCCGGGGTGTGTGTGAGGGGTGTGGGCCCCTCTGCTGTGCGATGCTGTGGAGGATGCAGTATCATATTGGAGAGCCCCTCCAGAGCGATCCAGGCATCTGAACCGCATCTTCAGGAGGCTGAAGCACCGCTCGAACACGCTTCTGTATGGGCGTCATTGTAGTGGGTCTCTGCATCAGTCTTTGGCCTCCGGATAGGTGCCAGTAGCCACGACTGCAGTGGATAACCGCTGTCACCCTGGAGCCATCCCCTCAGCCGGGGGCGTCTCAAAGAGTCCAGGAATCATCGAGTGTGCCAGGATTAAGGCATCGTGCACACTGCCCAGGTATCGGGTGCAGAGGTGCACGACGCGCAGCTGATGGCCACATATCAGTTGCACGTGCATTGAGTGGAACACCTTTTAAGTGGCCTGTCATCTGCTCGTAGGGGGACATGCATCCCGTCGATCACACCTGGACCCGAGGCATCCCGTCAATGGTGACGAACCCCGCTGCCCGGGCATCCTGGTGCGCTCGGTCCAGATTGAAGTAGATGTATTGATCTGCCTGGGCATATAGGGCCTCTGAGGTGGCGCGCAAGCACCTGTGCACCGAGGTCTGTGAGATTCCGGACAGGTCCCCACTCGGCACCTGGAAGGACCCCATCGTGTAAACGTTCAGGGCGACCGTCACGTTGACGGCCACTGAGAGCGGGAGTCCTCACCCATTCCTCTGCGGTGCCACTTGTGCCATCATCTGGCAGATATGTCGCACTGTTTCTCTGCTCAGCCAGAATCTTCGACAGCATGCCCGGTCCAGCAGGCCCTCGGATGACAGGCGGTGCCGGTACACACAAGGCCTCATGTGGTGCCTCCTTGGCACCTCCTCTTCCTTGGCTTGTTGGGCGGCTTGCGTTCCAACCTGGGCGGCTGCCACCTGCCTTTCGGCTGCCCGCTCCGCTGCTGCCCGCTCCGCTACTGCCGCTCCGCTGCTGCACATGCTGCTGCTGCAGCTTCCTCCTCCTCGAGCAGCGCCCGATCGTACAGCCGCAGGGCATCCCCCAGGGCTGCTTCGACTAGTAGGAAGGCCACCACTGCTGGTTGAATTCCAATATCCATTGTCTGCATGGGTGTTAGCATGATGCCTACCCCTATGTCCAAACAGGTCCACCGGGCTAGATGTTGACCTGGATGGCACTGGGATTTCCTTTCATGTCCCTTCCCCAGCCGCTGCACCATGGGGGCCTCTGGCCCTGCCAACCATCCCTGATGCCAGGGGTACTGTTGGCTGGCACTGCCCTTGCCAGGGGTATGCACCACGGTCCCATAGGGGCTACTGTGGGTGTTGCCCTGGGTGGGCCGCTGGTAGGTGGCAGCCAGGGGTTGGGGGGTGGGGGGGGGTGGGGGCACCCATATGGCCAGTGTCATACTGCAGAACCAGGGGCCAAGGTGGGTGGTCAGTGGGTGCACAGCAAGATGGCTGCCATAATGGTGGTCTGTGCCTGGACACCGCCCCAGTCCCACAGGGGGGGTCTCCCCGGCTACCCGGCCTGTTCCCCTGTCTCCCCCCCCCTACCCCGGCCTGGCATTGCCTCCCCCACCCCAGCCAGCCTGACCACGCGCAGTCGCTCCTCTCCGTGTCTTACCTCCTCTCTCTCTCCCTCAGCAGCCACCACGCCTGTTTCACGATTTTTAAAAGCACAAGAGAACTGCGCCGTCAAGAACTTGGCCAATCGGAGGCGGAGAATCACGGAGGCCCCGGAGAACACCTCATCGGGCCCGCTAATGAAATGCAAACGGTGTCTACTGTACTTGTGTTCTGGAACGCATTGACGCCGCTGTTAAGGTGACGGAGATTCACGATTTGGTATCAAATCGCCACCTGAAGCGAGTTTGGCGTCAGAACCGATTCTCCGCCCAATCCCCTTTCCCAATTCCTGCATCGGCTAACGGAGAATCCTGCCCTGTATTCCAGATTGACACTGAAGGACACAGGACTCACAGATGAATAGGATAAATTCATCAACCAACACAATTCAGAGGACTGGTGCTTACAATGTTGTGGTCTTACTCGAACCTATTTTGAGTGTAGCTCCCCATTGGAATTGAGGGACAGCTGAATTTACACTAGTATTTATTATAATGCTATTTATCTATCACTTTACAGGGCGTTTTGAAAGGTGCAAGTAATTTTGTTTCTCCTTTCCTCTTCAAAATCTAATTCCCAGTTACATATTTTGCCTGACTTTTTGCTTTAACTCCCACTGTGAATTTGTTGAACCTGATAGTTATGGACCGCAGCTTTGAGATTTAATTTCTTTATGTAGAATCAATGTGGATGAATATCAGAAAAAACAAAAGGGAGAGAACCCTGGTGGCAGTAAGTTTCGAGTCCATAACAGTAGTAGAGGAACATGTGTTTAGGGTACTGCAATTATCCGGAGGGATTTTAATCTTTGTACAGACTGGGCAAACCAAATTGGTAAATAGTTGCTTGGAGGGCTTTGGAGCACCATGTATAGTTTTGCTGTACTTAACTTGTCGATTTGCCTTGGAAGAGTGGAATAAAGGCTCACTTTATTGATTCTTGGCATGACAAAGGTCGACCGACGAGGAAAAATTGGGCAGAATGGGCTTGTATTCTTTTTCTTTTTATTATTATTTTTTTTAATTCTCCTCCTTTTTCACATTTTCTCCCACATTTACACCCATCAACAATAAACAATAATCAGCAAGATATGTCAGTCCCCATAATAACAACGATCCCATCTACCCACCAACCCCCAAACCTCAGCCCGCATGTTTACATAAACAAATGACACAAAGGAATCAGGGATTACCCATAGTCACCCATAATCTGCACAGCCCCCCTCCCCCCCACCCCCCCAACTAATGTTCGATGTTATCCAGTTCTTGAAAGTGCACAATAAATAGTGCCCATGACTTATAGAACCCCTCCGAGCTGCCCCTCAGTTCGAACTTAACCTTCTCAAGGGTCAAGTATTCCAACAGGTCCCCCCGCCATGCCAGGGCACTGGGTGGCGAGGCTGCTCTCCATCCCAGCAGGATCCGCCTTCGGGCGATCAACGAGGCGAAGGCTATGATATCTGCCTCCACTCCCGTTTCCAACCCTGGCTAGTCCGACACCCCGAATATGGCCTCCTGGGGACCCGGGTCCAGTTTCACACGCACCACCTTGGAAATTACCCTAAACACCTCCTTCCAGTACTCCCCTAGCTTTGGACAGGACCAAAACATATGAACGTGATTCGCGGGACCCCCCCCGCAACGCTCACACACATCATCTACTCCTTCAAAAAATCGGCTCATCCTCGCCCTCGTGAGGTGCGCTCTATTTACCACCTTCAGCTGTATCAGCCCCAACCTCGCACATGCGGTGGAGGCATTCACTCTCCGGAGCACCTCACACCAGACCCACTCCTCTATAACCTCTCCCAGCTCTTCCTCCCACTTTGCTTTGATCCCTTCCAGTGGTGCCTTATCCTCTTCCAGAATAGCTCCGTGCACCGCTGACACTGCCCCCTTCTCCAGTCCCCTTGTCGTCAACACCTCCTCCAGCAATGTGGAGGCCGGTTCCTCTGGGAAGCTCTGTATCTCCTTCCTGGCAAAATCCTGAACCTGCATGTACCTAAACACTTCTCCCTGCTCTAGCCCATACTTTGCTTCCAGCTCCCTCAATCCTGCAAACCGACCCCAAAGAAACAAATCTTTTAGCGTCTTAATCCCCTTCTCTTCCCATTTCCGAAAACTTCCACCCCACCTCCCTGGCTCAAATCTGTGGTTCCCCCGAATTGGCATTTCCCTTGACCCTAAACCCAACCCGAAGTGTTGGCGAAACTGCCTGTGGTAGTATGTATTGGGGGTCATGTGGGACTGGAAGCCCTAATGTCATTGGCTGACAGATCCCAGGTCCTGGTTGGCCGTTGACCTCATACTCCGCCCTGAAGGCGAAGTATAAGAAGCCGGTGCCTTCCCCCGCAGGCCAGTTTACTATCGGGCTGCTGGGGAACAGACAAGCTTAATAAAGCCTCATCGACTTCACTCTATTCGTCTCACGGAGTCTTTGTGCGCCACAATTTATTAAGCGTGTCTGTTCCCCAGCAGCCCGACAGTTCACAGCACTGAGAAGTCTCTACGTTCGCCCAGTTAACCAAATCTACGCTCGCTACCAGCTCGCGACAAGACGGCAAGCTCCCGGAGAATCTAATTAACGGCCATGAGACGCCATGCCTAGTCGACTCCGGGAGCACGGAAAGTTTTATACATCCCGACACGGTAAGACGCTGTTCCTTAACTACCTTCCCCAGCGCACAAAAGATTTGCCTAGCTGCAGGATCCCACTCCGTACAGATCCAGGGATTCTGCATAGTTACCCTAACGGTACAGGGGAGGGAATTCAAAAACTACAAACTTAACGTCCTTCCCCAACTCTGTGCCCCCACCTTGCTGGGCTTAGATTTTCAATGTAACCTACAGAGCCTTACGTTTAAATTCGGCAGCCCCATACCCCCACTCACTATCTGCAGCCTCGCCACCCTCAAGGTGCAACCCCCGTCCTTGTTTGCGAACCTCACCCCGGATTGCAAACCCGTCGCCACTAGGAGCAGACGGTACAGCGCCCAGGACCGGACCTTCATTCGCTCCGAAGTCCAGCGGCTACTAAAGGAGGGCATAATCCAGGCCAGCAATAGTCCCTGGAGAGCGCAGGTGGTAGTAGTGAAGACAGGGGAGAAACAAAGGATGGTCATTGACTATAGCCAGACCATCAACAGGTACACACAACTAGACGCGTACCCTCTCCCCCGCATATCCGACATGGTCAATCGGATTGCCCAGTATAAAGTCTTCTCCACCGTGGACCTCAAGTCCGCCTACCATCAGCTCCCCATCCGCCCAAGTGACCGCAAGTACACAGCCTTCGAGGCAGACGGGCGGTTATACCATTTCCTACGGGTCCCTTTTGGCGTCACAAACGGCGTCTCGGTCTTCCAACGGGAAATGGACCGAATGGTTGATCAACATGGGTTACGGGCCACGTTCCCGTACCTCGACAATGTAACCATCTGTGGCCACGATCAGCAGGACCACGACGCCAACCTCCAAAAATTCCTCCAGACTGCCAAAGCCTTGAACCTCACGTACAACGAGGACAAGTGCGTTTTTAGCACCGATCGGCTAGCCATTCTGGGCTACATAGTGGGCAATGGGATAATAGGCCCCGACCCCGAACGTATGCGCGCACTCATGGAATTTCCCCTCCCGCACTGCCCAAAAGCCCTGAAACGCTGCCTGGGGTTCTTTTCATACTACGCCCAGTGGGTCCCCCAGTCGGCAGACAAGGCCCGCCCCCTAATACAGACCACGACTTTCCCGCTGTCGACAGAGGCTTGCCAGGCTTTCAGCCGCATCAAAGCGGACATTGCAAAGGCCACGATGCGCGCCATCGACGAGTCCCTCCCCTTCCAGGTCGAGAGCGACGCCTCTGACGTAGCTCTAGCGGCTACCCTTAACCAAGCGGGCAGACCCGTGGCCTTCTTCTCCCGAGCCCTCCACGCCTCAGAAATCCGCCACTCCTCAGTGGAAAAGGAAGCCCAAGCCATAGTGGAAGCTGTGCGACATTGGAGGCATTACCTAGCCGGCAGGAGATTCACTCTCCTCACTGACCAACGGTCGGTAGCCTTCATGTTCGATAATGCACAGCGGGGCAAGATCAAGAACGACAAGATCTTGCGGTGGAGGATCGAACTCTCCACCTTCAACTATGAGATCTTGTACCGGCCCGGAAAGCTGAACGAGCCGTCTGATGCCCTATCCCGCGGGACATGTGCCAACGCACAAATTGACCGCCTCCAAGCCCTCCACGAGGACCTCTGCCACCCGGGGGTCACTCGGTTTTACCACTTCATCAAGTCCCGCAATCTCCCATACTCCTTAGAGGAGGTCCGTACAGTCACAAGAGACTGCCACATCTGCGCAGAATGCAAACCGCATTTTTTCAGGCCAGATGGAGCGCACCTGATTAAGGCTTCCCGTCCCTTTGAACGCCTCAGTCTCGATTTCAAAGGGCCCCTCCCCTCCACCGACCGCAACGCGTATTTCCTTAATGTAGTGGACGAATACTCCCGCTTCCCTTTTGCCATTCCCTGCTCGGACATGACCGCGGCCACAGTCATTAAAGCCCTGAACAGCATCTTCACGCTGTTCGGTTACCCCGCATACGTCCACAGCGACAGGGGGTCCTCTTTCATGAGTGACGAGCTGCGCCAGTTCCTGCTCAGCAAGGGCATAGCTTCAAGCAGGACGACCAGCTACAACCCCCGGGGGAACGGGCAAGTAGAAAGGGAGAACGGCACGGTCTGGAAGGCCGTCCTACTGGCCCTACGGTCCAGGGATCTCCCAGTTTCACGGTGGCAGGAGGTCCTCCCGGACGCTCTCCATTCCATCCGGTCGTTATTATGTACGAGCACTAATCAAACGCCTCACGAGCATCTCCTTGTCTTCCCCAGGAGGTCCTCCTCTGGAACGTCGCTGCCGACCTGGCTGGCGGCCCCAGGACCCATCCTGCTCCGAAAGCACGTGCGGGCACATAAGGCGGACCCGTTGGTCGAAAGGGTTCACCTCCTCCACGCAAACCCCCAGTACGCCTACGTGGAGTAGCCCGACGGCCGACAGGACACGGTCTCCCTGCGGGATCTGGCGCCCGCCGGCACCACGCACACCCCCCCGGCACCATCAACCCAACCGCCCCCCTTCCTGCCACCGCCGCACCCCGCGACCGCCCCCTTCCCAGGAGGATCAGTCCCCCTCCCCTTTGCACCGACAGCTGAAACCGTGCGGCTCCCGGAGGCGACAACGCTGGTACAAGCACCACTACCACCGCCGGGGACGAGGCGATCGACACGGCCGACCAGACCGCCCGACCGACTCGTGGCGTCGATGTAAAACAAAGATGGACTGTCCAATGAACATTTTGTTTTTCCTATATCCTCTGTAAATAGTTGTAACAGGACGATACTGTCCAATACTGTACTACCATGTAACTGTTCTATCCTCCCAGGACCAGTACTGTAAACCCTTACCACCATACGAAGCATCACCCCGCCGGGTTCATTTTTGACAAGGGGTGAATGTGGTAGTATGTATTGGGGGTCACGTGGGACTGGAAGCCCTAATGTCATTGGCTGACAGATCCCGGGTCCTGGTTGGCCGTTGACCTCATACTCCGCCCTGAAGGCGAAGTATAAGAAGCCGGTGCCTTCCCCCGCAGGCCAGTTTACTATCGGGCTGCTGGGGAACAGAGACACGCTTAATAAAGCCTCATCGACTTCACTCTATTCGTCTCACGGAGTCTTTGTGCGCCACACTGCCTCCAGATTTTCAATGAAGCTATTATTACCGGACTCCCTGAATATTTCCCCGGAGCTATCGGGAGCGGCGCTGTTGCTAGTGCCTTCAGCCCCGACCCCCTGCACAAACTCTGACCATTCTGACCCATTGAGAATCCACCCCTCTGACCCAGCTCCGCACTTTCTCCACATTCGCCGCCCAGTAGTAGTACAACACGTTTGAGAGACCCAAACCCCCTGCCTGCCTTCCCCTCTGTAGCAGCACCTTTCTCACTCTGGCCACCTTCCCTCCCCATATGAATGAGGTAATCCTTCCCTCAATCTCCCTGAAAAAAGACTTTGGCAGGCAAATCGGTAGGCATTGAAAAATAAACAGGAATCGCGGCAACACATTCATTTTAACCGCCTGCACCCGACCCGCCAGTGACAGAGGAAGGCCGTCCCACCTTGCCAGATCGGCTTTCACTCTCCCCACCAAACCAGTGATGTTGTACCTGAAAAGCGGGCTTGTATTCTTTGCAATTTCGAGCAATAAGAGGATGTTACTGAGGGATTGTTTTTTCTGGCTGGAGATACGAGAATGAAGGGGTCACAGCCTTAGGATAAGCGGGTTGGACATTCAGGACTGAAATAACGAGGAATTTCTTCATGCAGAGGATGGTGAATCTTTGGAATGATCTACCCCAGAGGGCTGTGCATGCACAGCCATTCAGCGTATTTAAGGTGGTAATCAATAGATTTTTGGACTCTTTGGGAATCAAGGTATGGAAGGGGAGGTCAGGTAGAAGTTCAGCCCTGATCTTATCGAAAGGCAAAACAAGCTCAAGGGTTTGTATGACCTACTCCTTCTCCCAGATATAGGAATGTGCTTCACAGAAAATGCTCGACAGAATTCTCTTCATGATTGCTTTTATTATACAATATTTACCCTTGGGTGTTTTGGGTGGATTTTCCTTTGTGCTTCAGGACCCTGACATCGCAACCTGATGGGAACCTCAAGCCCATTCTTTGGCCACCTCCATGGTGGCTGTCTAGTGAAGACGGCAGACAGGCTCTTGATGCTGCCAGCCCAACGTGGGACAACAGTTCCAGGGCATTGGCAGCCACACCAAGAGAGATAGGCGCTCGGAAGCACATGTTATAAATATGAGGGAGAAAAATGTCTGGCCCCTCAAAGTGGTGGTGAAATCCTTCCAGGTGCATCATTTTGGGCCACAGGGCCTCCTCTTTTAGGGGTTTGGAGCCTCCTATTCCCCATCCTCTGGCAGGAAGGCCAGATGGTAGCCTCTGCACATGGTGGGGACTGTGCTGCTGGCCCACAGGATCGGTCTTCAAGGGGTCCATAATCACCTGATTTGGCTGCCTGCCCCTAGGTGTGGGTAACTGGTCTGAGCCCCCGGTGGTGGGACAGCATTGGAGAGCCACCCCAAGATGGTTGCCCCCCCCAATTTCTACATTCGCACCCCGCCCCCCTCACTGCCTCAACCCCACCCCCAACTCCAAGCCCTCCATCATGGGGCTGAGAAAACTTAGCCGATCAAAGCAAGCATACATTTAATTCCAGCCTCGGTAACCTTCTTAAGTAAAGGCTGACTAGACTTTGCAACACATCTAACTTATAAGCCTAATAAGCACATATCACACATATTTGTTCACATATCACTCATGGGGATAAACATCTATCACCATAAGTGATGAAGAAAGAATGCCTTTAATGTGGTCAGGGTGAGTTGTCGGGTTAGGCACATCAGAATTTGTGCTCACAGCAACACATCCTGTATGATTGTGCAGAAAATGGACTGGAACTTCACTTTTTAGACGGTACAAGTGACATATAAATATAGTGATAGGTTAGACTATATAACAAAGTTAAAATTATGTGGGTGGGGTTATTAGTGAATTCAAAAACTTTTTTAAAAAGTAGGTCAATTGGGTCATTTTGCAGGTCCTGGCAGCACTGCAAGAGTTAATTGAATCTTTGCATACTTTTAAGTCCCAACCCTTTCCTGTTTTCTTGAATTTTCCAAAACGATTTTCTTATCGGTTTGGTACTTACACCCTCAGATGTGAGTCTTGATATTGAGCTTCTAATCCGTCAAGTTCTTGCTTTTATTTTCATGCGTTTTGCGGCCCATTTTTGCAGAAGCAAAGCGAAGGGACCATGACTGGAGAGTTTATAAGGCAGATCTCTGGTGTGGTTATGAGGCCTGCAGGCTTCCTGTCGCATCGCGCAGGGCCGTAAGGCCCAGAGGCTTTTTCAATCAGGCATCAGAGCGGGTCATTTCCTGCCTGCCGAGTTTCCGATACAGAATGGCTGCCTCTGCAGGGTGGCTTCGTTTTTATCAGCATCAGTAGCCACTGTTTTTTTTTGCTTCTCGAAGCATTGTGGGCGCGATTCTCCACCCCCACGCCGAAGTGACCGCGCCGTCGTGAACGCCGTCGAGGTTCACGACGGCGCAGAACGGCCCAGGTCCCGACCGATTCAGGCCCTGACAATGGGCCAGTATCGGGGCCGCGTCATCTACCCGCACCAGGCCTTGTCGCCCGCGTAAAAGCGGCGCCGAATAGATGACGCGGCCGGCACAGCATAACGGACGTCATCCGCGCATGCGTGGTTGCCGTCCTGTCCAAATCCGCCCCGCAAGAAGATGGGGGACGGATCTTGCGGGGCCGCGGAAGGAAGGAGGTCCTCCTTCAGAGAGGACGGCCCGACGATCGGTGGGCACCGATTGCGGGCCACCCCACACTCAAGGTGAAGCCTGGTGCAGGATCCCTCCTCGCCCCCCCACAGGCCGCCCCCCCAGCGTTCACACACCGCCCGCAACTGTAGCGACCAGGTGTGGACGGCGCTGGGGGGAACCCGCCGTTTTGGCCTGGCCGCTCGGCCCATCCGGGCCTGAGAATCGCGGGGGTGCCGGAGAATAAATTTTGGGTGTCTCCGGCGATTCTCCAGCCTGCGCCCGCGAAACTCGACCGGCCCGTTCCCGCCGCTTGGGAGAATCGCGGGAGGGCGTCGGACCGGCGTCCCCGGAAATTTCGGCGGCCCAGGCGATTCTCCCAACCGGCGTGGGAATGGAGAATCGCGCCCTGTGTGTTCCAGAGAAAACAAGTTTCCCTGCAGCAGTGTGAGCAGATAAAACAGTTCCATATATTGTCACGGGAGCTGGGAATGTTTGCTGCCGACAGTTTCAGCTGCAGAATGGAATTCAAATTGAGGATATCTTCAATTTTGGCTTATGAGAAGGGCTATAAGCAGATTGTCTTTTGAATGCCAGAGGTCTCCTACTTCACAGGAGGAGGAGGGGTTACCTGCCGGCAGTGATTCATCATTCCCCACGACAGTTTGGCCCACATGACTGTGGTAGTCACTACTGCTGTATTATATTGTATATATGGGTATTACGATAAAGCCCCTGTACTACAGGTACGGGGTAGATCCCTGCCTGCTGGCTTCGCCCAGGAGGCGGAGTATAAATGTGTGTGCTCTCCGAACAGCAGCCATTTCGTAAGCTGCTGTAGGAGGCCACACATCTCTGTGTAATGAAGCCTCGATTACATTCCACTCTCGTCTCGTCGTAATTGATCGTGCATCAATTTATTACACAGAGATTTTTCAGAGTTGGACCTCCGCATCAAGCCGGATCGCCTGCAGCTGCATCCTCAAGCAGACAACGCCAAAAAGGACTTCCAACATTGGCTAGCTTGTTTTAAAGCTGCGATGAATGGTTACTGTACCCTTAACACCATGTAGGTGATGCCCCTTTAAGACTGGGTTTGGAACCCTGGGGGACTCTGCTTCCTGCTCCGCCCACCAGGGAGCCGTATATAAAGTGACGCTCTGTAGGTGGCACTCAGTAAGCACACGTCTCGGTCACTGACTAGTTCTCTGCTTATTAAAGCCTTTTTTACCATTCCACACTCTCGTGTGGTTATTGAGGGTACTACAATTTAATAAGCAGAGTGCGTTAGGATGGACGCCGGTCTCAAGCCTGAAAAGCTCAACCTGGAAGCACGGACACCGGAGGCCAAAGAAACTTTTCAGTACTGGCTCAGCTGCTTCGAGGCCTACCTGGAATCCTCGGAAACGCCCGTCCTAGGGCCTCGCAAGCTGCGCCAACTCCACGCCCGGGTGAGCCATAGAATCTCCGCCATGATCGAGAAAGCGACCACTTACGATGAGGCAATCGAGATCCGGCGAAAGCGTTTCATCAAACCCATAAAAGAGGTGCATGCACGGCACCTGCTCTCTACCTGCCGGCAGCGCTCAGGGGAAACGCTCGACGAGTACGTGGAAAAGCTTACCGCGCTCGCCAGGAACAGTAATCATCAGGACTTGACGGCGGAAGTCCACATGAATCTGCACATCCGAGACGCCTTCGTGTTCGGCATCCGTTCCACCTATATCAGGCACGACTCCTCGAAAATGGAGCAAAAGACCTTCAGGACACGGTAACGCTCGCCACCTCACTGGAAGTAGCCCGCCACAACCTAGGCACGTACAACGCGGACACTGCGAGCCCCCCTTGGACTTCCCCAGACTCGGCCACGCTACGGGCCTGCGCCGCGCCTGACCCGCCCAGACCGGGGGTACACCGTGCTATTTCTGTGGCCAGGGCCAGCACCCACGTCCACACTGCCCAGCCCGCTCCGCCATTTGCAGCGACTGCGGGAAGAAGGGGCATTTCGCCAGGGTCTGCCTGGCCAGGCCCAAGGCCCAGAAACAAAAAGATCACCAGGCCTGAAAATCAAGCTCACAGGCCTGCAGGCCCCGCAACGCGGCTGCGCACCGGCCGGGCACGCCCCTTTCTGATGCGTCATCGGCCTCATGCGGGTCATGGGGATGGCCATCTTGGTGGCGGCCATTTTGTGAATCCGACTCGGCTGAGGACTCGGACTACCCGCAACTGGGAGCGATCACCCTCGACCAATCGTGGCCAAAATGCCTGCAAAATTCCATGATGCAGGTCCAGCTCAACGGGTGCGACACTCCCTGCCTCTTCGACTCCGGGAGCACGGAGAGCTTTAGCCACCCAGAAACGGGAAGGCGCTGCTCCTTGCGCACCTATCCCGCCTCCCAAACCATAGCCCTCGCCTCCAGGTCCCACTCGGTCCAAATCAAGGGGTATTGTATTGCGGATCTCGCGATCCAAGGCTCCGAATATGCTCGCTTCAAGCTCTATATCCTCCCTCACCTCTGCGCCCCCTTGCTGCTCGGACTGGATTTCCAATGCAGCCACCGAAGCCTGGCCCTGAAGTTCGACGGACCCTTGCCTCCCCCCTCACGGTATGCAGCTTTGCAACGCTAAAAGTTGCACCCCCCTCACTATTCTCAAACGTTACCCCCGACTGTAAGCCCATCGCCACCAGGAGCCGGCGGTACAGTGCCCAAGATATAACTTTTATCAAGTCAGAGGTCCAGCGTTTACTGGCAGAGGGGGTCATCGAGGCTAGCAACAGTCCTTGGAGAGCACAAATGGTGGTAGTACGGTCCGGGGAAAAGAAACGGATGGTCGTGGACTACAGCCAGACCATAAACTGCTTCACGCAGCTCGATGCGTACCGCCTTCCTTGCATAGCAGAGATGGTCAATTGGATCGCCCAATACTGAGTATTTTCCATGGTCGATCTCAAATCCGCCTACCACCAGCTCCCTATCTGACCGAAAGACCGCCCCTATACTGCTTTCGAAGCAGCCGGCCGGCTCTTCCACTTCCTCAGGGTCCCCTTCGGCGTCACAAATGGGGTCTCCATCTTCCAGAGGACGATGGACCAAATGGTGGGCCAGTATGGCCTGCGGGCTACTTACCCGTACTTGGACAATGTCACCAGCTGTGGCCATGATTAGCAGGACCACAACATGAACCTTGCAAAGTTCCTCCAGACCGCCCGGGCCCTCAACCTGACCTACAACGAGGAAAAATGCATTTTACACACAACCCGACTAGCCATCCTCGGCTACGTCGTGGAAAACGGGGTCCTAGGTCCCGACCCCGACCGCATGCACCCCCTTAAGGAACTTCCCCTTCCCCGTAGCCTCAAGGCCCTCAAACGGTGCTTGGGGCTTTTCTCCTATTATGCCCAGTGGGTCCCCAGATATGCGGACAAAGCCCGCCCACTCATAAAGACCACGACATTTCCCTGACGGCTGAGGCCCGGTCGGCCTTCAGTCGCACCAAGGCCGACATCATCAAGGCCGCTATGCACGCGGTGGACTAAACCATTCCTTTCCAGGTAGAGAGCAATGTGTCAGACATCGCCCTGGCTGCTACCCTCAACCAGGCAGGCAGGCCAGTAGCATTCTTCTCCTGGACACTCACCGCCTCCGAGATTCGGCACTCTGCAGTCGAAAAGGAGGCACAAGCCATTGTGGAAGCAGTGCGGCACTAGAGGCACTACCTAGCCGGTAGGGGGTTCACCCTCGTTATCGACCAGTGGTCGTTCGCCTTCGTGTTTGATAACGCACAACGGGGCAAAATTAAAAATGATAAAATCTTGAGGTGGAGGATCGAACTCTCCACCTACATGTACGATATCAAGTATCGTCCTGGGGAGCTCAACGAGCACCAGATGCCCTGTCCCGCGGCACGTGCGCCAACGCACAGGAGGATCGCCTGCGGGCCATCCACAATGACCTCTGTCAGCCGGGGGTTACCCGGCTCGCCCACTTTATCAAGTCCCGCAACCTACCTTACTCCACCGAGGAGATCAAGGCCATGACCAGGGCTTGCCAGGTCTGCGCGGAGTGCAAACCGCACTTCTACCGGCCGGACAAGGCTTGCCTGGTAAAGGCCTCGGGGCCCTTTGAGCGACTAAGCGTGGACTTCAAAGGCCCCCTCCCGTCCACCAATCGCAATATCTACTTCCTAACCGTCATCGATGAGTTCTCCCGCTTCCCATTCGCTGTCCCCTGTCCCGACATGACCTCAGCCACCGTGATAAAGGCACTGCACAGCATCTTCACCCTGTTTGGTTTCCCCACTTATATCCACAGCGACCAGGGTACATCGTTCATGAGCGATGAGCTGCGTCAGTATCTGCTCAGCAAGGACCAGTGATAACCCGCGGGGAAACGGGCAGGTGGAGAGGGAGAACGTGACAGTTTGGAAGGCTGTCCTTCTAGCGCTACGGTCGAGATGTCTCCCAACCACCCGCTGGCAGGAGGTCCTACCCGATGCCCGGCACTCCATTAGGTCACTCCTCTGCACGGTCATGAATGAGGCCCCTCACGACCGATTGTTTCTCTTCCCTAGGAAGTCCACCTCCGGGTCTCGCTTCCACCTTGGTTGACGACTCCGGGACCTGTTCTTCTCCGGAGGCACGCGAGGGGCCATAAAATGAACCCCCTAGTCGAAAGGGTCCAACTGCTACATGCGAACCCGCGATACGCCCACGTCGAGCACCCCGACAGCAGGCAAGACAGGGTTTCCCTCTGGGATCTGGCACCCGCTGGTTCCCCCACTACTGACGCCCCCCCACCCCCCCTCGCGCGGGACCTGGCACTTGCTGGTTGCCCCACTGATGCCTCCCCCAGGACCCCCGCCGCGTCGGTAGACACCGACCGTGCCCCTCCCTAGCGCCCCCCCCCCACAGGCGACGGCACCGCTACCCCCAGCCCCAGCTATTCACCCAGCTATTCCCCCTGCCCCCTGACCCCCTACCCCGACCCGGACCAAAGCTCCGACCACCGTGCTCCCGGATGTACCCTCACCAAAGACGTCCGTGTCCGCCGCACCACCGCCCGAGCTGAGAAAGTCGACGAGGACGATCCGGCCGCTGAAAAGACTAGACACGTGATTCCACTTCACCCCCGACGGACTTTGCGTTTTTTTTAAACAGGACGTGAATGTGATGAATGGTTACTGTATCCTTAACACCATGTAGGTGATGCCCCTTTAAGACCGTTTGAAACCCTGGGGGACTCCGCCTCTGACTCCGCCCACCAGGGAGCCGGAGATAAGGTGACGCCCTGTAGGTGGCACTCAGTAAGCACACATCTCGGTCACTGACTAGTTCTCTGCTTATTAAAGCCTTCATTTACCATTCTACACTCTCGTGTCATTATTGAGGGTATTACAGAAGCGTACATCAGGTCTGCGCCAGACCCAATCTCAGAAGCACAGAAGCTCCAGATTCTGTACACGCGGCTGAGCTCCAACGTTTTTCCCCGCGTCCAGGACGCGCCTACCTACGCAGAGGCCATGGCGCTACTGAAGGAGAATTACGCTCAGCAGACCAACAAGATCTACGCCAGGCACTTCCTATCCACACGGCATCAACTTCCCGGTGAGTCTATGGAAGATTTCTGGCGTGCCCTGCTCGCCCTGGTGAGTGACTGTGACTGCCAGGCCATTTCAGCCACTGAACATTCGAACCTGCTAATGAGAGACGCGTTCGTTATGGGCATAGGGTCTGACTACATCCATCAGCGCCTCTTAGAAGGGGCCACGCTTGACCTCGCGGCGACCAAGAAACTAGCACTCTCGCTCACGGTCGCCTCACGCAACGTACAGGCTTATGCCCCCGACCGCACGGCCCACCCCCTGTCCATCGTGGACCTCGCCAGCAGCCACCCCATCGTGGACCCCATCAGCGACTGCCCTCAGCCAACCCCACGCCTGCGCCACGCGCAAGCCAACCAACCCCGGGGGACCCAAGTGCTACTTCTGTGGACAGACAAAACACCCCCGGCAGCGCTGCCCGGCGTGGAGCGCATTCTGCAAGGCCTGTGGCAAGAATGGACATTTCGCTGCAATGTGCCAGGCCCGCTCAATCGCCGCTATTGTCCCGGCACCCCCCACGTGCGGCCAGTGGGTGCTGCCATCTTCCTCTCCTCAGACCACGTGCGGCCAGTGGGTGCTGCCATCTTCCTCTCCTCAGACCACGTGCGGCCAGTGGGTGCTGCCATCTTCCTCTCCTCAGACCACGTGCGGCCAGTGGGTGCTGCCATCTTCCTCTCCTCAGACCACGTGCAGCCCGTGGGTGCCGCCATCTTGCCTGCCTCAGAACCAATGGGCACCGCCACCTTGCTTGCCCCAGGACACGTGCGGCCCGAGGGCGCCGCCAAGTTGCCTGCCACAGGACACGTGCGGCCCGTGGGCGCCGCCGTCTTACCCGCCTCAGGACCCCTGCCCGTCGAGCACCTCGTCAGGCCGCTCATCGCCTGCAACCGCTGCCGACCAGCCGCGTCTCGCCTCGGTCACGATCGACCAGTCTCGACCGCACAACCTCGTGACCGCTTCGACAAAGGAGAAGGTCGACGGGCACGAGATACCCTGCCTTCGGGACTCCGGGAGCACTGAGAGCTTCATCCACCCCGATACGGTAAGGCACTGCTCCATCACGGTACATCCTGCTAACCAAAGAATCTCCCTGGCCTCCGGATCCCACTCCGTGGCGATCCGGGGGTCCTGCATCCCACCCTCACCGTCCAGGGCGTAGAGTTCAGCGACTTCTGGCTCTGTCATAATATACACACAAGTATATGATGGTGCACAGAGAGGCAGTGATTGACACAGAGGATGACCAGTGAACGCACAGAACACAGCAGCCAATCACCAGACAGGACACGACCACTATAAAGCCAGAGGGCACTAGTTTTCTCGCTCTCTTGGGATCCAGCCTCTGAGACAGTCAGAGCCTGTGAGCAGCAACTAGAACACACACCATGTGGTAGTAAGATAGCCTGGTCAGGTTAGCCTCAGGTCTCCAGTCAGCATCGTGTCAACCCACAGTTAAAGTATGTATGATAGTTAAGAGTTCAATAAAATCGAGTTGCATTTCTTCAAGTGTTGGAAGCCTGTCTCTCTCACTGCTGCAGTAAACGCAGCCCTCGCAGACCCGGCATACCCAACACATCATGGTACCAGTGAGTCATGCTCGAGTTTGACAGACCTACCTTGAGATAGTCTGCCTTTGACCAGCAAACAGCCATCCGGTAACATGGACAGTGTCCGCCCTCCCCCGCAGCTCCGCATCGCCGGCAACCTCGGTGCTAACTGGAAGATTTTCAAGCAGAAGTTCCAGCTGTATCTTGACGCCACCAACCTCGAAACTGCATCGGATGCCAGGAAGATCGCTCTCTTCCTCTCTACAGCCGGGGACCACGCTATCCACATCTTCAACTCCCTCACCTTTGCTGAAGGCGAGGACAAGACAAAGTTTAAAACAGTCATGCTGAAGTTCGACAGCCACTGTGACATCGAAGTCAACGAGAGCTTTGAACGCTATGTGTTCCAGCAGAGGCTTCAGGGTAAGGATGAACCTTTTCAGTCCTTCTTAACCCATCTCCGTATCCACCCGCTGTCCTGCAACTACGGCTCCACTTCCGACTCCATGATCCGCGACCAGATCGTTTTCGGGGTCCACTCCGATCCCCTTCGCCAGCAGCTCCTTAAAGTTAAGCAGCTCACCCTTACCATCGCCATCGAAACCTGCGTCCTCCACGAGCACGCTAACAACCGGTAATCCCATATCAAGGTGGCAGAGATGGTGCAGCAAGGCCCCCACGATGCGGAGCGGGTGCAGGCCGTAAAACAGCTCCAGGGCCTGAGTCTGGATGAGGGCGGCCATTTTGCACGCTTTTCCCGGCCTCCTGCGCACCCGCGCCACGACCAAGGGGACGGCGAGGCCGATGACCGAACTGCGCAGGTGCGCACATTGTTCGACCGCACCGCGTATGCGCTGTGGCGCACGGAGCGTCCTGACGTCGGCGCCATGATGTGCAACAACTGTGGCTCCGCCCATTTAAAGCGGCAATGTCCTGCGAAATCTCACGCTGTCTCCAGTGTGGCAAGCTTGGCCACTACGCAGCCCTGTGCAGATCTGCCCAACTGCCCAATACACAGCGATCCCAGTCGCGGCGCAGGAACGTCCGGTCAGTACAGCAACCCGTTGCAGACTCCGACTCCGACATGGTTCCAGATTCCGACACCGAGGGCCTCACATCCCCATTCCGGGTGGGCATCATCACCAAGCATACGATGCTTCCAGCGAACAAGGTGAAACAACTCCCAGTGATGAGCATTGATCCGGACGACGAGTGGTGTGCCGCCCTCCCGGTCAACAAGGCTCGCATACGCTTCAGGCTGGACACCGGCGCTTCAGCGAACCTCATTTCAAAGTCTGACCTTGACACCATCCGCGTCAAGCCAAGCATTCTTCCACCGGCCTGCCAGCTCCTCGACTACAATGGCAATGCCATTGCTGCCAGTGGCTCATGCCAGCTTGCGGTATCCCATCGTTCGTCAAAAGCAACCCTGTGTTTTGCAATTGTAGGAACCAACAGAGCTTCTCTGCTCGGTGCTCGGGCCTGCAAAATCCTGAATCTTGTGCAGCGGGTTCACACCATGTCGTCCACAGAGGCAACGGCCTCGCCAGATGTCAACTTCCAACCCCAATTAGATGACATCATAGCACAATACCACAGCGTCTTCGAAGGTATGGGTACACTACCTTACCGATACAAGATACTGCTGAAGCCGAATGCCACACCTGTGGTTCATGCACCGCGTCGGGTGCCGGCACCCCTTAAGGACCGCCTCAAGCAGCAGCTGCAAGACCTCCAGGACCAGGGCGTCACTTCTAAGGTCACTGAGCCCATGGACTGGGTTAGCCCCATGGTCTGTGTCAAAAAACCGTCAGGGGAACTATGCATTTGTATCGACCCCAAAGATTTGAACCGTACAGCATGAGGGAACACTACCCTATACCTAAACGAGAAGAGCTCACCAGCGAAATGGCTCACGCCAAGCTTTTCACGAAGCTGGATGCCTCCAAGGGGTTTTGGCAAATACAGCTGGACGCGTCCACATTTAACACCCCATTCGGTCGCTACTGTTACAACCGGATGCTCTTTGGCATCATCTCCGCCTCGGAGGTGTTCCACCGCATAATGGAGCAAATGATGGAGGGCATCGAGGGGGTGCGAGTGTGCGTCGATGATAATATTATCTGGTCCACAACCCCTCAGGAGCACATCGATCGTCTCAAGGGAGTGTTCCACAGGATTCACGAGCATGGCCTCCGATTCAACAGAGCCAAATGCTCGTTCGGTCAAGCAGAAATAAAGTTCCTTGGCGACCATATTTCGCAGTTCGGTGTGCAGCCAGATGCAGACAAGGTGGCGGCGATCAATGCCATGAAGACCCTGGAGGACAAGAAGGCGGTCCTCCGCTTCCTAAGGATGGTCAATTTCCTTGGGAAGTTTATCCCCAACCCTGCATCACACACCACAGCTCTCCGCAATCTTGTCAAAAAAACTACGGACTTCCAGTGGCTCCCCGCTCATGAGCAAGAGGGGCGTGAGCTCAAGGTGAAACTCACCAAGGCTCCGGTACTGGCATTTTTAGACTCCGCCAAGGAGACAAAGATCTCCACCGATGCGAGCCAGGCTGGCATTGGGGCAGTACTCCTCCAGCGGGATGAATCCTCCTCCTGGGCCCCAGTCGCATATCCCTCCAGAGCCATGACGCCTACTGAGCAACGATACGCTCAGATTGAAAAAGAATGTCTGGGCCACCTCACAGGGATTGACAAATTCCATGATTACATGTATGGACTCCCCAAATTCACGGTCGAGACAGACCACAGGCCATTGGTTCACATCATCCAAAAAGATCTCAATGATTTGGCGCCACGGCTACAACGTATCCTCCTCAAATTCCGCCGCTACGATTTCAACCTGGTCTACACCCCGGGCAAAGAGCTCATTATGGCCGACGCACTCTCTAGATCCATGACCACGCCGTGTGAGCAGTCGGACTTTGTCTGACAGATAGACGCTCAGGTGAAGTTTTGTGCATCCAACTTTCCGGCCACTGATGAAAAGGTCGTGCAAATTTGTCAGGAGACGGCCAGGGATCCGTTACTCCAGCGGGTAATGCGACATCTCACGGATGGTTGGCAAAAGGGGCAATGCCGCCAGTTTTATAATGTAAAGGACGATCTAGCGGTAGTGGACAGCATATTAATGAAACTGGACAGGATAGTAATCCCACAGAGCATGCGAGAGCTGGTCCTCGGCCAAATCCACGAGGGTCACCTGGGGGCCGAAAAGTGTCGCCGTCGAGCCCGAGAGGCAGTATATTGGCCAGGCATCAATCAGGATATCGTCAACACGGTCCTCAATTGCCCAACGTGTCAAAGGTTCCAGCCAGCTCAGCCCAAAGAGACTCTACAGCCGCATGAACTGGTGTCCTCCCCATGGTCCAAAGTTGGTATTGACCTCTTTCATGCAAAGGGCCGAGACTATGTCCTCCTAGTGGACTACTTTTCCAACTACCCCGAGGTGGTAAGACAGACTGACCTCACATCAGCAACAGTCATCAAGGCATGCAAAGAGACTTTTGCCCATCATGGCATTCCACTTACAATTATGACTGATAATGGCCCTTGTTTCTTCAGCCAGGAGTGGACGGATTTTGCCCGGTGGTACAATTTTACGCACGTCACTTCAAGCCCCCACTACCCCCAGTCGAATGGGAAGGCTGAAAAGGGGGTCCACATTGTTAAAAGACTGTTGTGCAAAGCTGCTGACTCGGGTTCGGATTTTCACCTGGCGGTGTTAGCCTGCCGGGCGACTCCTTTGTCCGCTGGCCTGTCCCCAGCACAGCTGCTAATGAACCGCACACTACGGACGACGGTGCCGGCTATCCACATCCCGGACCTTGACAATTTTCCGGTCCTGCAGAGGATGCAACAGTCTCGGGATCAATGCAAGTCGGCGTACAACACCCACGCCACAGATCTCCCTGCTCTGGCTCCTGCTGACCGAGTTTGTGTTCAGCTACCTGACGGTGGCTGGTCTGCCACGGCTGTGGTGGTTAAGCAAGTGGCCCCGAGATCATTCCTCGTTCACATGCATGATGGCTCCTTGCTTCGGTGTAATAGGCGGGCACTGCGGCTACTTCCACGCCCGCCACCTGAACGTGACGTCCCGCCTCGCATGCTGGTTCCTCAGCACGCGCCCTTCCACGAGGCCACCGATCTGCCAGTTCTTTTACCAACCTCTACATTGGAGGCAGTTCCGCCCGTTCAAGTGCAGGCGGCCCCTGACACACCCTTGAGGCGGTCAACGAGAATTTGTCGCAGAGACTGGATTTATAGACTGAATGTTGCATTACCTTGTGATCCGTTTACCCATCTGTACATATTGTTTCTTCCTAATTTGTTATCTGCCCTCTATCTGCACTAGACACCTTCCCATGTAAATACGTTAACATACTTTGCATGTAGTCAGGCTCCTGTACACACACACACTCACTATTTATTGACCTACACACATTTTGTAAAATAAGTAAAAAAAAACAAAAAGGGTCTGATGAAAGGGTCGAGCAAATTCGTCAGGAGACGGCCAGGGATCCTTTACTCCAACAGGTAATGCGACATCTCACGGATGGTTGGCAAAAGGGGCAATGCCCCCAGTTTTATAATGTAAAGGACAAACTAGCGGTAGTGGACGGCATATTATGTCATAATATATGCACAGGTATATGATGGCACAGACAGGCAGCGATTGACGCACAGGATGACCAGTGAACACACAGAACACAGCAGCCAATCACCAGACAGGACACGACCACTATAAAGCCAGAGGGCACTAGTTTTCCCGCTCTCTTGGGATCCAGCCTCTGAGACAGTCAAAGCCCGTGAGCAGCAACTAGAACATACACCAGGTGGTAGTAAGATAGTCTGGTCAGGTTAGCCTCAGGTCTCCAGTCAAGTCAGCATAGTGTCAACCCACAGATAAAGTATGTATGATAGTTAAGAGTTCAATAAAATCGAGTTGCATTTCTCCAACACATCAGACTCTACGTCCTCACAACCTCTGCACTGCCTTGCTACTCGGCCTGGACTTCCAGTGCAACCTCCAGAGCCTAACCCTGAAATTTGGCGGGCCCCTACCACCCCTTACTGTTTGCGGCCTCGCGACTCTTAAGGTCGACCTGCCTTCCCTGTTTGAAAACCTCACCCCGGATTGCAAACCCGTCGCCACCAGGAGCAGATGGTACAGCGCCCAGGACAGGACCTTCATCAGGTCTGAGGTCCAGCGGCTGCTGCAGGAAGGTATCATCGAGGCCAGCACCAGCTCCTGGAGAGCCCAAGTGGTAGTGGTGAAAACCGGGGAGAAAAACAGGATGGTCATGGACTACAGTCAGACCATCAATCGGTACACGCAGCTCGACGCGTACCCCCTCCCACGCATATCTGATATGGTCAATCAGATTGCACAGAACCGGGTCTTCTCGACAGTGGACCTGAAATCTGCCTACCACCAGCTCCCCATCCGTAAGGCGGGCCACCCATACACTGCGTTTGAAGCAGACGGCCGCCTTTACCATTTCCTTAAGGTTCCCTTCGGCGTCACCAACGGGGTCTCGGTCTTCCAACGGGAGATGGACCGAATGGTTGACCGGTACGGGCTGCGGGCCACTTTCCCGTATCTGGACAATGTCACCATCTGCAGCCACGACCAGCAGAACCACGACGCTAACCTTTCCAAATTTCTCCACACCGCCACACTCCTCAACCTAACTTACAACAAGGAGAAGTGTGTGTTCAGCACGAACCGATTAGCCATCCTCGGCAATGTGGTTCAGAATGGAGTTCTAGGGCCCGACCCCGATCTCTTGCGCCCCCTCATGGAACTCCCCCTACCCCACTGCCCCAAGGCCCTAAAACGATGCCTGGGGTCCTTTTCGCATTACGCCCAGTGGATCCCAAACTATGCGGGCAAGGCCCGCCCATTCATTCAATCCACTGCTTTCCCACTGACAGCCGAGGCTCACCAGGTCTTCAACCGTATCAAGGCCAACATCGCCAAGGCTGCGATGCACGCGGTCGACGAGATGCTTCCCTTCCACGTCGAGAGCAATGCGTCAGACGTCGCTCTGGCCGCCACCCTCAACCAGGCAGACAGGCCCGTGGCATTCTTTTCCCGCACCCTCCATGCCTCAGGAATTCGGCACTCCTCCATCAAAAAGGAGGCCCAAGCGATCGTTGAAGCTGTGCGACATTGGAGGCATTACCTGGCTGGCAGGAGATTCACTCTCCTCACTGACCAACGGTCGGTTGCCTTCATGTTTAATAACACACAGCGGGGCAAGATCAAAAACGATAAAATCGTGAGGTGGAAGATCGAGCTCTCCACCTACAATTACGAGATTTTGCATCGCCCCGGTAAGCTCAACGAGCCCCCCCGATGCCCTATCCTGAGGTACATGTGCCAGCACACAAGTGGACTGACTCCGGACCCTGCACGACGATCTCTGTCATCCGGGAATCACCCGCTTTTACCACTTCATTAAGGCCCGCAATCTGCCCTACTCCATTGAGGAAGTCAGAGCGATCACCAGAAACTGCCAGGTCTGCGTGGAGTGTAAACCCCACTTCTGCCGGCCAGACCGTGCGCGCCTGGTGAAGGCCTCCAGCCCCTTTGAACGCCTCAGCATGGACTTCAAAGGGCCCCTCCCCTCCACCGACCGCAACACGTTCTTTCTTAATGTGGTCGACGAGTATTCCCGATTCCCCTTCGCCGTCCCATGCCCCGATATGACGTCTGCCACCGTCATCAAAGCCCTCAACACCATCTTCGCTCTGTTCGGTTTCCCCGCCTACGTTCACAGTGACCGGGGATCCTCATTTATGAGCGATGAGCTGCACCAGTACCTGCTCAACAGGGGCATTGACTCGAGCAGGACGACCAGCTACAACCCCAGTGGAAACGGGCAGGTGGGGCGGGAGAATGGGACGTCCAGCTGGCCCTACGGTCCAGAAATCTCCTGTCCTCCCGCTGGCAGGAGTTCCTCCCCGATGCCTTTCACTCCATTCGGTCGCTCCTGTGCACCGCGACCAATGAAACCCCTCATGAACGTCTCCTTGCTTTCCCCAGGAAGTCCACCTCTGGGGTTTCGCTCCCAACGTGGCTGGCAGCGCCTGGACCCGTTCTCCTGTGCAAGCACGTGCGACTCCACAAGGCGGGCCCGTTGGTTGAGAGGGTACAGCTACTCCATGCAAACCCGCAGTACGCCTACGTAGCGTACCCCGACGGCCGCCAAGACACAGTCTCCTTCAGGGATCTGGCACCAGCTGGGTCCCACCCCCCCCCCCCCTGTACCTGCGCCACCCTCCCCTCCCCCAGCGCACCCCACCAAAGCCCCCACTCCAGGACAATCCATCCTCCCCTTGCTCCCACCCGGGGATGAAGAGGATTTTGACACACTCCCGGAGTCACCGAAGACCACGCCGACGCCTGAGTCGCCACCAGCACTGCGGCGCTCTCAACAACAGATCAAGGCGCCCGATCATCTAAATTTATAACCTTCTCTGTAATTTTAAAACCAGTCTGTATGTATATAGTTTTCCACCACCCCCGCTGGACTCATTTTTAACAGGGGGTGAATGTGGTAGTCACCACTGTTGTATTATATTGTGTATATGGATATTACGGTAAGGCCCCTGTACTACAGGTATGGGTGTAGATCCCTGCCTGCTGGCTCTGTCCAGGAGGCGGAGTATAAATGTGTGGGTTCTCCGAGTTGCAGCCATTTCGTAAGACGCTGAAGAAGGCCACACATCTCTGTGTAATAAAGCCTCGATTACATTCCACTCTCATCTCGTCGTAATTGATAGTACATCAATGACAGATTCGGGGCCTCTCATATGTGGGAGCATACGCACCCCGCCCAATGGGGAAAAAGCGCGGAGCCCTGGGAGCAGGGGTCCTAACAGTGTGGACCTGACGAATGTGATATAAAATAGTTACTTTAGAGATATTAGTTAATGTAATGTAGAAATAAGCCACTTTGATTCTGGCAAGTAGAGACAAAGGATTTTAGACCGCATGGAAAAAAGCAGGAAGAGGTGTGTCTATGAGAGTGATGCTGAATTGATAGGGGCCGGAGAAAGGGATTGGAAGTGAGCCAATCAGAATAGATCAAACAAGTCAGGAGGGATATAGGATGACCTATGGGTGTCGAGTATGTGAAACTTGATGCCATTTGAATGTATCAGTACTGATCTCTTTGTCTGGGACATTCACTTAGTCCCGGGGCTGCAGAGAGCAACATGTTATCTGTATCACTGTGGACTAGGTAGCTTGCAAGCTGAATAAAATAACTATTGTTATACTTGCAAATCCATCTCGACTTTTATTGAGGCCAGACTGATGGATAAAGAAATTTGGGATTCAACAGACCCAGGAGTCCGAGAATGAAGACCTGTTTAGTGACTCTGCCCCTGTGTATAGTTTATCTTTTATTTATTTTTTTAACAAACATTTTATTAAGGCATTTATGATTTTATAGCAACAAAAGATACAAATACAAATGTAAACATAATTCAGTGAGTAACACCCCCATCCATCTCTCACTGTTCCTGCATTAGCCAAACAAAAAAATAACCTAACTTCCCTGCCCTCCTTACTCCCTAACCTGCCACTAATTGAATCTGCTAACAGTTTTGTTTTCCCCGAAGGGGTCGATAAATGGCTGATAGCTCGAACGAACCTTAACATTGATCCTCTCAGGGCGAACTTAATTTTCTCAAGTCTGAGAAACCCAGCCATGTCGCTAACCCATACCCCTGATTTCGGGGGCTTTGACTCCCTCCACACTAATAAGATCCGTCTCCAGGCTACCAAGTGATGTGTTAGGCAGGTTGGTTCGATGTGGACTGCACTCGATGCAGGGAAGTTAGAAACAGACGTCTAACACAGGAGAAGATCCAACACTGTTTTATTCAACTAGATGAACTGCTGTACATATTCAGCTGTGGGTCGACACTATCCTGATCTGACCAGTGACCTTGTAGCAGCCTGACCAGACTTACTAGCTACCGCATGGTGTTTGTGCTTGCTAGCTCATGGACTCTGACTGTCTCAGTAGCTGGGTCCCGAGAGAACGGGAATCCTAGTGCCCTCTGGCTTTATAGTAGTGTCCTGTCTGGTGATTGGCTGTGCTGTGTTGTATGCTTACTGGTCATCCTATGTGTCAATCACTGCCTGTCTGCATCTCATTATATACATGGGTGGATATTATGACATCTCCCACCCTTTTTTTATAGTTAAATAAATACTGAGGTATGTATGTAGAAATATATATATATGCCTGACTATATACAAATGGTAATTGAACAAACGTATATACATGGGAAGGTGTCGATAGTGCAGATACATGGCAAACTAAGCAATATTTACCAGAGTTAAGTCGATGGATTCAGTCACAAAAATTTAGAAAAGTTAAGTCTACAGAAAAAGTCTACAGATTCAGTCTTTGTGGTGGGCGACAAATTCTTGTCGATCGCCGCAGAGGTGGATCAGGAGCCGCCTGCACGTGGCGAGGTGGGATCGCTGCCATTGTGGTGGTCGCGTGGGCCGGCAGGATCACTGACAGATCGGTGGCCTCGTGGCAGGGTACGTCCGGAGGAAGCATGATAGCCGGCGGAGCACTGCGGTCAGGTGATGGGCGTGGAACTCTTCGCAATGCCCGTCTGTTGCGCTGTAGCAGGGAGCCATCAGCCATGCGAACAATGAAAGACCTCGGGGGAACTTGTTTGACAACAACAGCTGTGGCTGACCAACCGCCCTCAGGCAACTGGACGCGAACATGATCGGCTGGAGCCAGCTCAGGTAAATCCGTGGCATGAGCATCATATGTGGCCTTCTGTTGGGCCCGGGACTGCTGCACTTTTTGTCGTACCGTGAGGTGGTCAAGGTCTGGAACATGGATGGCTGGAACTGTGGTCCTCTGAGTCCGATTCATGAGCATCTGCGCTGGGGACAACCCAGTGGACAGTGGGGTTGCCCTGTATGCCAGCATCGCCAGGTTGAAGTCGGAGCCTGAGTCTGCAGCTTTGCACAGCAACCGCTTGACAATATGGACCCCTTTCTCGGCCTTCCCGTTTGATTGCGGGTAGTGGGGACTGGAAGTTGTAGGACTGTGCAAAATCAGACCATTCTTGGCTGTAAAAGCATGGACCGTTGTCGCTCATTACTGTGAGCGGTATCCCATGCCTGGCGAACGTTTCTTTGCATGCTTTGATGACTGCCTTCGACGTGAGGTCGGACAGTTTCACCACTTCTGGGTAACTGGAGAAGTAGTCGACCAGGAGTACGTAGTCATGCCCCTTGGCGTGAAAAAGGTCTACACCTACTTTGGACCACGGAGAGGTCACAATCTCGTGCTGTTGCAGTGTTTCCTTGGGTTGAGCCAGTTGAAACTTCTGACAAGTGGGGCAGTTGAGGACCGTGTTGGCAATATCCTGGTTAGTGCCCAGCCAGTAAACCGCCTCCTGAGCTCTGCATCGGCATTTCTCGACTCCAAGGTGACCCTCATGGAGTTGACCCAGCACCATAGCCTGCATGCTTTGAGGAATAATGACCCTGCCGAGTATCAGAAGGATTCCCTCCACAACCGTCAGCTCGTCTTTAACATTAAAGAATTGGGGACATTGGGGACATAAGGTGCTGCATCACACGCTGCAGTAAAGGATCCTTGGCCGTTTCCTCACGAATTTGGACCACCCGTTCGTCAGAGGCTGGGAGTTTGGTATTCCAGTGGCTGCCCACACATGAAGCGGAATGGCGTGAGCTGAAGGCAAAGCTCACCACAGCCCCAGTCCTAGGGTACTTCGACCCAACCAAGGAAACCAAGATATCAACTGATGCAAGCCAGGACGGCATTGGGGCGGTGCTCCTCCAGGTTGGTGGCACACAATTGCCGTTGCGCTTCTATGTGGCAGATGAAGTCACCTTGTTCACACGGTGTGGTGATGGACCGGGATAGGGCATCTGCAATGATCAGCTCTTTGTCTGGCGTGTAGACAAGTTCAAAGTCATAGCGGCGGAGTCGAAGAAGAATTCGCTGTAACCGAGGTGTCATGTCATTTAAATCCTTCTGGATTATGTGGACTAGAGGCCTGTGGTCCGTTTCCACCATGAATTTCGGCAGGCCATAAACGTAATCATGAAACTTGACTATTCCTGTCAGGAGACCCAGACACTCCTTTTCGATCTGGGCATACCGTTGCTCAGTGGGCGTCATGGCCCTGGAGGCATATGCCACTGGAGTCCAGGATGAGGAGTCATCTCGCTGGAGGAGCACCGCCCCAATGCCGTCCTGGCTTGCATCAGTTGATATCTTGGTTTCCTTGGTTGGGTCGAAGAACGCTAGAACTGGGGCTGTGGTGAGCTTTGCCTTCAGCTCACGCCATTCCGCTTCATGTGTGGGCAGCCACTGGAATTCCATTGACTTCTTGATGAGATGGCGGAAGGCCATGGTGTGGGATGCCATATTGGGAATGAATTTCCCGAGAAAGCTGACCACCCCGAGCAAACGGAGGACCGCCTTCTTGTCCTCCGGGGTCTTCATGGCGTAGATCGCCAAGACCTTGTCGGTATCTGGCTGCACGCCCTGCCGCGAGATGCGGTCGCCTAGAAACTTTATATCAGATTGACCAAATTAGCACTTGGCCCTGTTGAGCTGGAGACCATGTTCATGAATTCGCTGGAAGATCTGCTTGAGGCGAGCGATGTGTTCCTGGGGCGTTATGGACCAGATGATCATGTCGTCCACGTATACTCGTACCCCCTCGATGCCCTCCATCATCTGCTCCATGATGAGATGAAACACTTCGGAGGCAGATACGATACCGAAAGGCATCCGGTTGTAGCAGTAGCGGCCGAACGGGATGTTGAACGTGTACAGCTTGCGACTGGACGCGTCCAGCTGCATTTGCCAAAAACCCGGGAGGCGTCCAGCTTAGTGAAGAATTTGGCATGAGCCATCTCACTGGTTAACTCTTCACGCTTCGAGATCGGGTAGTGCTCCCGCATGATGTTGCGGTTTAGATCCTTGGGATCAGTGCAAATGTGGAGCTCCCCTGATGGCTTCTTTACGCAGACCACGGAGCTGACCCAGTCTGTTGGCTCCGTGACCTTTGAGGTGATGCCCTGGTCTTGGAGGTCCTGTAGTTACTTTTTCAGACGATCCTTGAGGGGCGCCGGGACCCGGCGTGGTGCATGGATTACAGGGGTGACGTTCAGCTTGAGCAGTATTTTGTATTGGTACGGGAGTGTGCCCATTCCATCGAATACACTGCGGTACTGAGTGATAATGTCGTCTATGTCGGCTTGCAAATTTTCATCGGGTGAGGCCGTCGCCGGTGACGATGACATGCTGTGGACTCACTGAACCAGGTTCAGGAGCTTGCAGGCACGAGCACCGAGCAGGGACGCCCTGTTAGGCCTGACGATTTCAAATCGTAACGTTGTCTTGATCGCCTTGTTGGATACCCCTAGTTGACATGAGCCTCTGGCAGCTATGGAATTGCCATTGTCGTCAAGGAGCTGGCAGGCCGGTGGAAGAATGCTTGGTCGGGCCCGGATGGTGTCGAGGTCGGATTGTGAGATGAGGTTCGCAGACGCGCCGGTGTCCAGTTTAAATCGGATGCGAGCCTTGTTAACTGTGAGGACAGCACACCACTCGTCGTCGGGATCCACACTGAGGATCGAGAGGCGTTGTGCAGGTGTGGTGGAGGCCAGCTCATGTGTGGTTATGATGCCCACCCGATATGGAGACTGGAGGCACTCAGCATCAGGGTCCGTTGGACTGTCGGGATCAGAATCTGGCATGCCTTGTTCTATTGAGCGGATACTTCTGCGCCGCAGCTGGGATCGCTGGCTGCTGAGCGGTGGAGCGGATCTGCAGAGGGCTGCGTAGTGGCCAAGCTTGCCACACTGGAGAATTCGGCGTCCTCTTGCCGGACATTGCCGCTTTAAGTGGGCGGAGCCACAATTCAGACACATCATGATGCTGACGTCAGCGCAATCCGTGCGCCATCGCGCATGCGCAGTGCGGTTGGCCGACGTACGCACCTGCGCAGTCGGGGTTTCGGTCTCGTCGTCCACTCGGTCGTGGCGCGCATGCGCAGGGATCCGAGAAAGGTGCGCGAAACGGCCACTTTCCTCGATGCTCAGGCCCAGCATCTGTGCAATGGCCTGCACCCGTTCTGCCTCGTGGGAGGCCAGCTTTGCAGTTTCCATCGCCCTGATGTGGGAGTAACGATTCTTAGCATGCTCATGGACAACGCACGTCTCGATAGCGACAGAGAGGGTCAACTGTTTGACTTTCAGGAGCTGCTGCCGAAGGGACCCCGAAAACGATCTGATCCCGGATCATGGAATCAGCCGTTGAGTCATAGTTACATGACTGCGCTAGGATGCGGAGATGTGTCACGAAGGACTGAAAAGGTTCATCCTTACCCTGAAGCCTCAGCTGGAAAACGTACCGTTCAAAACTCTCATTCACCTCAATGTCGCAGTGGCTGTCAAACTTCAGCAGGACTGTTTTGAATTTTGTTTTGTCGTCGCCGCGGCGAACGTAAGCGAATTGTAGATATGGATGGCGTGGTCCCCTGCAGTGGAGAGAAATAGCGCAATCTTCCTGGCATCCGATGCTGCCTCGAGGTCGGAGGCCTCGATGTACCAGAGGAACTTTTGCTTGAAGATTTTCCAGTTGGTGCCGAGATTGTCGGAGATGCGGAGCTGCGTAGGAGGCTGGATGGATCCGAGGTTGCCGGAGATGCGGAGCTGCAGAGGAGGCTGGATGTTTTCCATTTCACCGGCTGGCTGCTTGCTGGTCGATGCTGATTCACTCGAGGTAGGTCCGTCAAGATCAGTATCGCTCTGGTACCATGATGTGTTAGGCAGGTTGGTTTGATGTGGACTGCACTCGATGCAGGGAAGTTAGAAACAGACGTCTAACACAGGAGAAGATCCAACACTGTTTTATTCAACTGGATGAACTGCTGTACATATTCAGCTGTGGGTCGAAACTATACTGATCTGACTAATGACCTTGTAGTAGCCTGACCAGACTTACTAGCTACCACATGGTGTTTGTGCTTGCTAGTTCGTGGACTCTGACTGGCTCAGTGGCTGGGTCCCGAGAGAGCGGGAAACCTAGTGCCCGCTGGCTTTATAGTGGTAGTGTCCTGTCTGGTGATTGGCTGTGCTGTGTTGTATGCTTACTGGTCATCCTATGTGTCAATCACTGCCTGTCTGCATCTCATTATATACATGAGTGGATATTATGACACCAAGGAGTCAAAGACCAAAACGTCAGCCTCTCTCGCCCCTTGGAGCCCCGGGTCTTCCGACACACCAAAAATCGCCACCTCTGGACTCGGTGCCACCCTTGTTTTTAGTACCGTGGACATGGCATCCGCAAATCACTGCCAGAATCCCCGGAGCTTCGGGCATACCCAAAACCTGTGGACATGATTTGCGGGCCCTCCTGCACACCTCACACACCTGTACTCCACCCCAAAAAACATGTTCATCCGGACCACCGTCATGTGGACCCGGTGAACCACCTTGAATTATATCAGGCTGAGCCTGGCACATAATGAGGACGGGTTGACTCTGCTCAGGGCATCCTCCCACAGACCTGCCTCTAACTCCTTTCCCAACTCATCTTTCCCATTTACACTTTAGCACACCTATCTGGGTTTCCTCCCACTCCATAAGTTCTTTATAGATTTCCGATATCTTCCCCTCCCCCACTCCCATTCTAGAGACTACCTTGTCCTGTATCCCCTGTGGCGGTAGAAGCGGACAGGTCGAAACCTGCCTTCGCACAAAATCCCTAACTTGCAGATAACAAAATCCATTCCCTCCCAGCAATTCAAATGCCTATTCCAGATCCTTCAGACCGGGAAGCTCCCATCAATAAACAGATCTCCCAGCCTCTCAATCCCTGCTCTCTGCCACCTCCAAAAGCCCCCATCCATCCTCCCCAGGACAAACTGGTGATTACCACAAATTGGAGTCCACACCGACGCTCCCTCCACTCCCATATGCTTCCGCCACTTTCCCCCAAACTCTCAGAGCTGCCACTACCACTGGGCTTGTGGGGAACCGGGCCGGCGAGAACGGCAGAGGAGCCGTTACCAATGCCCCCAAACTTGTGCCGTTACATGATACCGCCTCTACTTGTTCCCACGCCGATCCCTACCCCACTTATGGCTATATTTGCCGTCCAGCAGTAGTTCCTAAAGTTCGGCAGTGCCAACCCTCCCCCCCCCACCCCCTCGGCTCCGCTCCAGCAGCACTTTCCTTATTCACAGGATTTTACCCGCCCACACAAACCCAAAGATCACCGCTTTCACCCGTTCAAAAAAGGCCTTTGGTATAAAAATAGGGAGGCACTGGAAAACAAACAAAAATCTCGGGAGAACGTTCATTTTTAGTCTGTACGGCCAGTGACAACGGCCCACCTCCGGAAGTCCTCCCTCATTTGCTCAACTAACTGGGCCAAATTTAATTTATGTAGCTGCTCCCATCCTCATGCCACCTGAATACCCAAGTAACGAAAACTCCCTCCCACCATTTTAAATGGCAACTCCCCCAGTTTCCTCCTATCCCCTCACCTGGGTCATAAAATCCTCGCTCTTACCCATGTTCAATTTGTACCCCGAGAACCGGCCAAATTCCTTTAAAATTCCTCCAGTATGTCCTTCCTGAGGTGTGGGGCCCAAAATTGCTCACAGTATTCTAAATGGGGCCTAACTAATGCTTCAAACATAAAATCGATTGACCAATTGTGAAGGAACACTTCCACCCCAGATCCTCCATCATATTACAGCACTACACGTTTAATTCTGCTGTCACGGATTCAAGAGAGACGATCCCTGCCATTGTTGTCAAACTCTGCCAAATGGCCACGCATTGTGAGTTCAGCACAGCGTTGAAAGATATGCTGCGTGACCGCTTAGTATGTGGTATTAACAACATAAATATGCAAAAGAAACTACTGGCTGAGACAAGGATCTCTCTCGACAAGGCGAGCAAAATAGACCAGGCAACCGAATACGACGGGAATAGCACATCAGAGCTTCAAAGCGAGCAAGAGGGTGAGGTGAACCAGTTGTGGGGCACAGAAGAGGTTCAGACACGATTCCAGAAGCAGGATTTTAGTCCGAATAACCCAGAAGTTATGATGAATCTTACAGATGTGGCGAAGATCACCCCAAGAAGCGTGCCACTGCAGAGAATAGGAAGGGCTACATTTAGACACGTTGCTGCACCAGGCAGAGTGCACCAAATCAAAAAATAACAAACATTGACTCCAGTGAACAAAGTAGAGAAGAACTCCGATGAAGAACCAGAAACGTATTGATTAAATATGGTGAAAGTCAGTAAAACAACCCACAGTTGAGAAAGTCCTCAAGGTAAATGAAAGGCCACTTAAGATGGAGGTCAACACTGGGGTGTCGGCCAAGGTTGCAGGTGAGCAAACGTTCAAATATCTTCGAGAAGGAGTTCAGACCATGAACCTAAGGAGTACAATGGCCAAGTTGGCGATCTACAGCTATATCTTTCAGCATAGGCCAGGCACACGGATCTCAAACGCCGATGCACTGAGTCAGCTCCCGCTTCCACAGAATCTGACACCTCCACCAACTGTGCCTCAAGAAATCATCCTGGAATTAAATTTTCTTGACACCGTTCCAGCCTCGTCAGGTCACAGCAAGAACTGGAAGCAACTGTTCAAAGTGAAGTGAATGATCTTAATCAGGTGGCACCATAATAAACCATACCAGTTACGGCCTTTAGAGTCATGCTATCTCTTAGTGACAAACAACGACACTGTGAAATCATTGAGGTTCGAGATTGTAGAAGCTAAACGATCTTCACTAATAGGTGCACAAACCTGTCAAGGCTTACACTTTGTGAAACAAATCTACAGCACAGACAATCCTCTTCCACCTGTGCAGGAAGATATTGAAAGCATCCTCACTAAATTTCCTCAGATATTTGAAGATCTGGGTACTCTTCCTTTTCAATACAAAATTCAACTAAAAGCGAAAGCTAAGCCAGTGGTACACCCTCCAAGGAGAGTTCCTGCTCCATTACGTGACCATCACAAGCAAGAGCTGGAACGCATGCAGCACCTTGGAATCATCTCCAAGATCATAGAACCTACCGATTGGGTCAGCTCGATGGTGTGCGTTGGAGTTACGTAACTGGCAATCAGTTTCCTGAATCTTAGGACTACGACAAAGTTGTGATAAATCAAGAGTATTAATTAAATTTGCAGAGGCTCCAGTGTTCAATTTGAACAGAATCTCGGAACCATTGACTTGTAGTGGAGTGTTCCATTCAGATTCCATGTTAATCGATTGTAGGGGATGTGGTATCTGTGGCTAGGAAGTGTTCTTTACAGTTGTCTGGAACTTCTCCACAATTCCCACAAAGAAAGAATTTTCAAGACAATAAGTATCTATATTAACATTAGTGTTATCCATTTTGGAGGTTTCAGCACTTGTATTAACACTCTGTACATTCATATGTTTCTTCATTAAATTTGAAGTTTTAAGGTATGTCCCTTTTAATGCAGTTTTGCATTGAACCGCAAAGTGATTCAGTTTGCCACGTTTGGAGCCAACCTTTCCTTCTGCTGGGCATTTTATATGTGGGTGGGCGTGTCCACAATGTCCACACATCATGACGTTGCTTTCTCATGCACCAATTGGTTGCACGCATGCGCAGAATGATCTTCGTCCAAATCGCGTAGTTTGTTGAAGTGCGCATTCTTTTGTCTACTATGTACGTACTGTGTACGTTCCCTTGGCCACAGAAAAATACTTTTCACTGTACTTCGGTACATGTGACAATAAATATCAATCAATCAATAAATCAATCAAATCAAATCAATCAAATCAAATCAATCAATCAAATATCAGCATGTGCAGATTGACTACGTGCATGCGCAATACTGTTGCTGTCCGAAACATGCTTGTTTCTCAACTGCACCACACATCCAACGCAGTCAGCCCCGAGGTGCCTTTTTGCGCCCTTTTCTTGAATCAGTATTTCTGAAGACTGATTTTTGGATATTTCATTCGCTCTACACACTTCAATTGCAGCTTCCAATTTTAATTCTTTTTTTTTAATAAACATTCTCTGAGTTTCCCATTTTTGATGCCAAAAACGATTTGATCTCTCATTATTGAGTCTGACAAAATTGAGAAATGACAGGTTTGTGACTTTAATCTACGGATTCTCCATCTTTCTGCACTCTCGTTTTAAAGACAAAGCATTCATAAGTTTCATTAATTTGAGCTTTACAATGATGATCACATTTTTCAATAGCTATATCAAATTTTTTTTATCATCTTCCATGGAGAATTGGAAAGAGTTATATAATTCAATAGCCTGTAGTCCAGCCATTGTTAAAAATAACCCGAGTTTTCTGTTATCACTAGCAGTATCTAAATCTGAGGCAGAGAGGTACAGTTGAAATTACTGCTTAAATATTTTCCAATTTACATCAATTTTACCCGAAGTCCAGAACTGTTTCAGAGTCGACAGTTTCTCCATGAGGTCTGGACTTGTCTGTGTGCACGATTTAAAAGATCTGGAAGCAGTCTTGCTGTCGAAGTCTGAGCACGTACTGATTTTCTTTCTTCTTAGATTCTATCTAATCTTAGATAAATTACTTCAGCAATATCCTGGTACCATGTTATGTTCCTTGTATTGTTCTCCAAGATGGCCAAAGTCGTAGGACTGGATTCTCCGCATCCTCGCGCCGAAATCGCGGCCTGCGTGCGGGGTGGAGAATCCAGGTTCCCACAAAAAATCAGGACCGGCGCTGGTTCCCCGATTCTGCGGGCCCCGAAAAGCGGCATAGTCGGAGAGTACGCCACGCCGCCTGGGACCTACCAGAGGCCCGCTCAGCCATTCTCCGCTCCCGACCATCCAAAGTCTCGACGGCGTGGAACTAATGTGCTCCAGCCGGTCGAGATACTCAGTCCGAGGCCGCTCTGTTTGGGGGTGGGCCGATCGGAGGCCAGGGGGGGCCTTATAGGTGGCCAGGGAATGTTTGTGCGGGGGTTGAGGGTCGGGCGCGCGGCCGACCGGGGGGACTCTTTTTTGGGCCTAGCTCCACGGTCCAAGTTCGCCATGGAGCACGGCGCGGCCACTGGAGGCCGCCATCGTGCGCAAGCGCAGCCTCTGACCCGGAAGTGCCGGGGCCCGTATCTGCAGGAAAAGCTTTGAGATCTACTCCGGGTCCCTGCTAGCCTACTGCAGGGCCGGTAATTCGAATACAACCTATCATCTAACTAAACCTCACACTATCCTTCAGCATCAGCTTCTCCCCAGATTCTCCCAGAATGCTTAGAGATGCAGCCTGAGTACAGTGATGCTATCTAGTGTTGATAAACATGAACATCATCTTGCTAACCCTTTACTCTCCTTAGATTATACATATCATTACATCTGCAACTGCCAGAGGATGTAACTGTTATGCACACTCCCTGGAAAACAAGCACACACCAGCTGCACATTGAAGGAGTGGAACACCTTCCAGTTTATGAAGGGGGCTCCCTGATGCCACAGGGGATGTGGAGCGACCTGAGTGCTGCAGATCGCCTCCTGCACCTGTGGCATACCAGAAATTGTGCCGAATCCTGTAGCCCTCTCGTCTTTCTGGGCTTGGTCCAGGTTGAAATGAAGAAAGTTCAAAGCCCTTGCATAGAGTGCATCCGTGGCATCAAACTCAGGCCTCTGGCACTGTGAGGCAGCGGTGCTAACCACTGTGCCACCATGCTTGAGACAATAAGGCTCAGCAGAAAGCCAGTTCAGGAATTATTTCATCTATTTCATGAAGGTTTTGGAGCCATGATGGCAGGGATGGCACAGCATTGCCATTCTCAACCAGAGTGGTGAAAACATGGAACTTTTGTTTGCCAGAGGGTGAAAGTCTCCCAGAGACCAGTGCTGTCCAATGTCGGTGGGCGGGAGTGGCGATTAATCCACCAATGTCAATGGCGGGTTTGTTAGCAATATTGTGGGCACTGCGGGTTTAATGTCAGATCACCGGCGACCCATCCTCTGGACTATAATGAGATGCAACTTTATTATAATGAGGTTCCTGATGTTGGGCGGTGGAAAATGCGACCCGCCATTGTCGGGTGGAGGGGACGATCGCGTCCTGCATTTAATCCACCGGGAAACACATCTAGGGCCTTCTTGCGATGTTTTCCAATCATGCCGCCAAATACGCCCGCTGTGAAGGGGAGTGATAAATTTCGACCAGAATATATATTTTAATTATTGATCAATGTATTCCCAGCAAGGGAAAAGGTCCTGGAATGTGACCCAGGGAATGAAGTGGACTAAGTGGCACATGTTTCAGTGGGAGAGCATTTTCAGACGAGTAATCATCATGTTATCAAGGTTAGAATAGCCAGGGTCAGGGCGGCCCGCGGCGCAGTGGTTAGCACTGGGACTACGGCGCTGAGGACCTGGGCTCGATACCCGACCCTGGGTCACTGTCCGTGTGGGGTTTGCACATTCTCTCCATGTCTGCGTGGGTCTCACCCCCACAATCCAAAGATGTGCAGATTAGGTGGATTGGCCATGCTAAATTGCCCCTTAATTGGGAAAAAAAATAATTGGGTACTCTAAATTTATTTTAAAAAAGAGTAGCCAGGTTCACTCAGCTCCTGACCTCACTCAGATTTAGTTCAAACATGGACGAAAGAGCTGGACTTCAAAGGTGAGCTGAGAGTGACTGCCCTTAACGTCAAGGCATCATTTGGCCGAGTATGGCATCAAGGAGCCCTAGCTAAACTGGAGTCAATGGGAATCAGGAGGAAAACTCTCCACTGGTTGGAGTCATACCTGACACAAAGAAAAAAGATTCTGTTTATTGGAAGTCAGTCATCTCAGTCCCAGGACATCACTGCAGAAGTTCCTCAGGGTAGTGTCCTAGGCCCAACTATCTTCAGCGACTTCATCAATAACCTTCCTTCCAACATAAGATCAGAATTAGGGATGTTCGTTGATGATTGCACAATGTTCAGTGCCATTCGTGACTCCTCAGGCACTGAAGCAGTCCACCTGTAAATGCAGCAAGACCTGGACAATATCCAGGCTTGGGCTGACAAGTGGCAAGTAACATTTGTGCCACAAAAGCGCCAGGCAATGGCCAACTCCAATAAGACAAAATCAAACAATCACCCCTTGACATTCAGTGACATTATGATTGCTGGATCTCCCACTATCAACATCTTGGAGATTACCATTAAACAGAAACTGAACTGAACTAGCCATATAAACACTGTGGTTACAAGAGCAAGTTAGAGGCTCAGAATCCTGCAATAAGTAACTCATCTCCTGACTCCCCAAAGCCTGTCCACAGGGCACAAGTCAGGAGTGTGATGGAATACTCTCCACTTGCCTGGATGAGTGCAGCTCCAACAACACTCAAGAATCCATACACCATCCAGGACAAAGAAGCTTGCTTGACTGCTATGTTATGGGCCAGGCTTTAGAGAGTCCCAAAGTATATCATGGAGTTCACCTGACCCACAACTTTGAATAAATTGTGGTTATGGGCAGCACACGACCCTACTCTGCAGCTGTGATGCAACAAAAATTTGCAGTACTTTTGAATTAAAACAATGTTTATTTATGAAACCAGTTAACACTTTATAAACCCACAGTAAACATCTTAACAACTATCAACACCAATAAATTCCCCAAAGAATACAGCACTCTCTTAGTAACTCTTAATCTTTCCTTGCAACATCCATAAGACAAATGAACCCTCTTTACAGAAAGACATCAGGTTTAACTTCACTACTGAGAACAGTTGCCACTTTGAATTCACCAAATGAACATTCATAAGCTTGCAGAGATTCATACACATCCTGCTGTGATTGCAGCTTCTCCAAATCCAAAACAAAACTAAACACACCCTACAGCTTCAAGCCCAAAGTGAAAGTAAAAGCAGGCAGACAGCCCAGCTCCCTGACTCACTGATAAACACCCATTTCTTAAAGGTACATCCACTGCAGATATTTTTATAAACACCCATTTCTTAAAGGTATTCTCACATAACAGCTATTCCTTCCACAAACATTCAATCCCTCCACCACCTACGAACAGTGACAGTCGTGTGTACCATCAACAGGATCACTACAGTAACTCACCAAGACTGCTTTGGCAGCACCTTCCAAACCCACAACCGCTAACACCTAGAAGGCCAAGGGTAGCAGAGACATGGCAACACCACCACCTGTAAGTTCCCTTCCAAGTCACTCACCATCCATCCTGACTTGGAAATATATCGCTGTTTCTTTACTATCGCTGGGTCAAATTCTGGAACTTCCTCTCAAACGGCACTGTGGATGTACCTACACCTCAGAGACTGCAGCGATTCAAGGAGACATCTCACCACCACCTTCTCAAGGATAATTAGGGATGGGCAACAAATGCTGGCCTAGCCAGCTGATGCCCACATCCCGTAAAAATGAATTAAAGAAAAGAAAACAGAAATGCAATCAAGCATAAAATATACTTAACTGGAGGAGGGATAACTCCAGGGAGTTGAAAGTAGATCTATCCCAGGCGAATTGGAATCAAAATTGGAATGCAAGAAAGTAATCAAACAATGAGAGGTCTTCAAAGAGTAGGTGGTCTGTGTACATTCCCATGAGGAGAAAGGAATGGGGTCACCCAATGAATGCAGCACTCTGCCTTATGCATTCATAGGTTTATACATTCATGGAGGAGTGGTATGCAAGAGCTGTCACTGGGATAGAATCATAGAATCATAGAATATAGGGTGCAGAAGGAGGCCATTCAGCCCATTGAGTCTGCACCAGCCCTTGGAAAGAGCACCCTATTTGCGCCCCATGCCTCCACTATCCCCTTTATCCCCGTAACCCAACCTAACCTTTTTGGACGCTAAGGGCAATTTAGCAGGGCCAATCCACCTAACCGACACATCTTTGGGCAGTGGGAGGAAACCGGAGCACCCGGAGGAAAGCCACGCACCCACGGGGAGAACGCGCAGATTCCACACAGACAGTGACCCAAGCCGGCAATCAAACCTGGGACCCTGGAGCTGTGAAGGAACTGTGCTAACCACTATGCTACCGTGCTATCATGGACATCTTCGAAGGGCCTAAAGCAGAGCACAGAAGGCAGTGGCAACTTTGTGTGTTCCCACAGGAACGTGCGGAGAATTATTCACCAGCAAGAGGGATAAGGTGCTAAGTCCAGTCAATATGGAGCGGGGTTGAAATGGGAAGCTGTAGCCACCTACCCTTCCCCTCCTGGTGAGATTGCAGTATATTGATTTTGCAGCACTGGAAACAGGAACATTTTAAATAGTCAAATAGCCAACTTATATCGAATTAGCATATTCCCCCCACGCAAAGCATGGCAAAGGATTGCTGTCAGTGTGAGCAGTAACATATAAATGGATTCCCTCTGCAGAAGCTCACTGTAAGTTAGTAAATCAAACCATAACATTTAGATAGCCCAATTATTGTGAGATGGACAGTTATGGCTATTTTGGACGATGATCGCCCTGGGTGGTCAGAGGAGGAGAGGATCGAAGTCACATCTGCAGTTGTGCACTGTGACCTCACTCAGTTGGACCTGTGGCCTCAATGGGACGGTCACACTGTGGAGCATATTTTAGCAATTTGACAGTCGCCACATGAAAATAGTAGATATTTATATATGTCGCCTTGAGTTCTCAGTCTGATTTTTCTTTCATTTTGCTTTGCGTGCCGATCTCCCCTCTCCCTTACCTCCCCTCAGCACAGAAGTGGTGGGGACTGCAACCAGATTTTTTTTAACTGTTAGCTCAAATGTTTCATTAATTTAGTCAATTCTCAGCTGGATGGCTAGATGAACATTTCAACCGGAGGGAACTTAATTAATTTTGCATCACAGCTGATTGAAATGCCTGTGCACAACGCTTTTATTCCTAATGATAGTGTCACAACAATTCCATCACTGGTCACTTATCAAGGAGGAGGTTAGGGATCCATTATATATGGCTGCTCCAGTTACACTGACCCACATCTCTGCTGCCTCTTCCTACGGAACAAGAGGTAATCAGAGTTGAATGGTTTGTTCAGGTGATTGGCATAAGTTCGAGCTATCGAACGAGTCATTCATTCACCTTCTGAAACAAAACGGTCGGAATTTTCCTAAAATATGACAGAGTGTCAGGTTCTGACTGAAAACTGGCATCAGGGTATGAGTGCCTGTGCAACTCCCCCCTCCCCCATCATCACCAACCCTCCCACCCCTCACAAAATGGGATCCTCCCCGAATGGGGTTCCTGAGAGGCCCCATTCTGGCTCCTGCCCCGGCACTGCCAACCTGGCCCCACCCCGGCAGTGTCAACCTGGTTGGCATTGCCAGGAGCCGTGCCAGGTCACTGCCCTACCATGTCCCTCGCCACTCCGAGTGCTCCAGTTTCCTCCCACAGTCCAAAAATGTGCAGATTAGGTGAATTGTCCATGCTAAATTGCCCCTAAGTGTCCAACAGTTTGGTGGCGTTACAAGGTTAAGGTGATAGGGTGGAGGATTGGGCCTAGGTAGGGTACTCTTTCAGAAGTTCGATGCAGACCCGATGGTCCGAATGGCCTCCTTCTGCCCTGTAGCGATTCTATGATTAAACTACCAGCACTGTGTAAGGATTCAAACAGATGAATCCTTTCTGCAGTGTATAGTCCTCTTCTGAATTCTATGGTATGGAGAATTAGATATGAATATATGCAGGGGAACCCTGTGGTTTGATTTTCACTTTAAAGTTGTGGCGTTTTAGCGGGCTGAAGTTATGCTGTCCTTGCTGTGAACTTATACCAAGGTGAAATGGTTTCCTATTGAGGTTCTTTCTGCAGCCAGCTTTTGGGCACAAGAATCACATTCTTGAGCTGCATACCAATTCTGCAATTTGCATTGATCTGTGTCCAAAACCACTTTATATCACACAAAGCAGTGAGAAAATTGCATCCCAATTATTCATTCACTGATAAATATATGCCTCGTATGGACTATGAGAACTTCCTTGTTCGGACTAAATTCAGTGCCAGACACGACCAGAACATGTGTGTGTGGTTCGCCGGGCTTCCCAAGCACCTCCCGCACCTGTCCTCCACTCCGAAGAACCTGCTCAGTCTTGCTCCCGTCATGTGTGCTCTGTGTAAAACCTTGAATTGTATCAGGCTAAGCCTGGCACACGAGGAAGAGGAATTTACCCTACTTAGGGCATCAGCCCACAGCCCCTCCTCAATCTCCTCGCCCAGTTCTTCTTCCCATTTTCCTTTCAGCTCCTCTACCAGCGCCTCCCCCTCGTCTCTCATCTCCTGATATATTTCGGACACTTTGCCCTCCCCGACCCATACCCCGGAAATCACTCTATCCTGGATCCCCTGTGTCGGGAGCAGCGGAAATTCCCTCACCTGTTGCCTCGTAAACGCCCTCACTTGCATGTATCTAAAGATATTCCCCGGGGGCAACTCATACTTTTCCTCCAGCGCTCCCAGGCTCGCAAACTCCCCGTCAATAAACAAGTCTCTCAGTCTCCTAATTCCTGCCCGATGCCAGCTCTGGAACCCTCCGTCCATCCTTCCTGGGACAAACCTATGGTTATTCCTGATCGGGGACCACACCGAGGCACCCGTCACCCCCATGTGTCGCCTCCATTGCCCCCAGATCCATTAAGGTTGCCACCACCACTGGGTTTGTGGTATACCTTTTCGGGGAGAGCGGCAGCGGTGCCGTCACCAGTGCCTTTAGGCTCGTTCCCTTACAGGACGCCATCTCCAGACTCTTCCACGCCGCCCCCTCTCCCTCCCTCATCCACTTACAAACCATCGCCACATTGGCAGCCCAGTAGTAGTCGTCCAGATTCGGCAACGCCAGTCCCCCTCTGTCCCTGCTGCGCTGCAGGAACCCCCTCCTTACCCTCGGGGTCTACCCTGCCCACACGAAACTCATAACGCTCCTATCTATTTTCTTGAAAAAGGCCTTAGTGATCAGAATGGGGAGACATTGAAACACAAAAAGAAACCTTGGGAGGACCATCATTTTTACCGCCTGCACTCTGTCCGCCAATGAGAGCGGCAGCATATCCCACCTCTTGAAATCCTCCTCCATCTGCTCCACCAGCCGCGTCAGATTGAGTTTGTGTAGAGTTCCCCAGCTCCTGGCTACCTGAATCCCCAAATATCGGAAGCTCCTTTCCACTCTCCTTAACGGCAGGGCGTCTATCCCTCTTCCCTGATCCCCAGGGTGTACTACGAAAAGCTCACTCTTCCCCATGTTTAGCCTATATCCCGAAAAATCTCCAAACTCCCTCAATATCTGCATAACCTCTGTCATCGCCTCTACAGGATCCGCCACATATAGCAGTAGGTCATCTGCGTAGAGTGATACTCGATGTTCCTCTCCCCCTCTAACCACCCCCCTCCATTTCTTAGAGTCTCTCAACGCTATGGCCAGTGGTTCAATTGCCAACGCGAACAGTAATGGGGACTGGGGGCACCCCTGCCTTGTTCCCCTATGCAACCGAAAATACTCCGATCTTTGCCGATATGTGACTACACTTGCCACTGGGGCCCCGTATAGGAGTCTGACCCAACTGACAAACCCCTCCCCGAACCCAAACCTCCTCAACACCACCCATAGATACTCCCACTTTACCCTATCGACTGCCTTCTCTGCATCCATCGCCACCACTATCTCTGCCTCACCCTCCGCTGGGGGCATCATTATCACCCCCAATAGCCGTCGCACGTTGACATTCATGTTGTCTCCCCTTTACAAACCCTGTCTGGTCTTCATGCACCACCCCCGGGACACAATCCTCGTCGCCAGCACTTTTGCCAGCAGCTTGGCGTCTACATTCAGGAGTGAGATAGGCCTATATGACCCGCGTTGCAGCGGATCTTTATCCCGCTTCAGGATTAGTGATACCGTCGCCTCCGACATTGTCGGGGGTAGAGTCCCCCCTTCTCTGGCCTCGTTAAAGGTTCTCGCCAGCAGCAGGGCCAACAAGTCCACATACTTCCTGTAAAATTCCCCCGGGAACCCGTCTGGTCCCGGGGCCTTCCCTGCCTGCATGTTCCCCAGCCCTTTAGTCACCTCATCCACCTCAATTGGCGCCCCCAGACCTGCCACCTCCTGCTCCTCCACCCTCGGGAACCTTAGTTGGTCCAGAAACTGTTGCATTCCCTCTTTTCCCTCCGGGGGTTGGGACCTATATAGCCTCTCATAAAAGGTCTTAAACACCTCATTTACCTTCCCTGCTCTCCGCTCCGTAGTTCCCGTTTCATCCCTGACTCCCCCAATTTCCCTCGCCGCTATCCTCTTGCGAAGTTGGTGGGCCAGCAGCCGGCTCGCCTTTTCCCCATATTCGTATCTCATGCCCTGTGCCTTCCTCCACTGTGCCTCTGCCTTTCCTGTGGTCAGCAGGTCAAACTCCGTCTGAAGTCTTCGCCTCTCTCTATATAGTCCTTCGTCCGGGGCCTCCGCATATCTTTTATCCACCCTCAAAATCTCCCCCACTAATCTCTCCCTTTCTTTGCCCTCTTTTTTCTCCTTGTAAGCCCTAATGGAGATCAACTCTCCCCTAACCACCGCCTTCAGCGCTTCCCATACTACCCCCACCTGGATAGCACCTCCTTCTTTAGTTCCTCCACACACCATCGGAGGAATTCCTGCTGGTCCGGGCCCCATGTCGTCTGGGCTCCATCCGCCGCCATCTTGCTTCTTCCTTCTCTTCTCTGCCGCTGCTCCAGAGGATCCTTCGCAATCTGGCCACTAGCATCGGTCTTTTCCATACACACCTGGGGGGACACCTTCCTTCGTCACCCCACACTGGGTTTGGTCTGAAAACATTTCCGTTGGGGCTCCCGAAAAGAGCCCAAAAGTCCGTTAGAACGGGAGCTGCCGAAACGTGCGGCTTAGCAGTGCACCGCCGCAACCGGAAGTCTCCCATCAATACATAGTTAACAGTTTGTACAGTTTTCCCCCTTTTCATCCCTCCCTCCTCACCTCCCACCCCCCATGACAAGCAGCTCCTCAAATAAAGTCATGAATGGCCTCCACCGCACCTCAAAGCCTTCTTCTGACCCCCTCAGAGCAAAGTTAATCTCCAGCCAGGGAAAGTTGTGCGAGTCCACCAACCAGGCTGCCACCCCTGGTGGCGTATCCGACTTCCAGTTAAAAGGATCCTTCGGCAGGCAATCAGAGAGTCGAAGGCCACAACATCGGTCCCCTTCCCCTCCTGCGGCCCCGGCACCTCCGTCCGAGATCCCACAAATCGTCATCTTCGGGTCTGGCCTGACCTCAGCCCCCCACTATCTTGGATAAGGTCCCAAACACCGCCGCCCAAAAGCCCTCCAGCATTGCGCAGCCCCAAAACATGTGATCAGCATTCACCAGCCCCCCACCAATACTTCTCACACCCATCTGTCACCCCTGGAAGAATCCACCCATCCTCGTCAGAGTCATTTGTACCCTGTGCACCACCTTGAACTGAATCAAGCTCATCCTTGCACAGGAGGGGGTTGAGTTCACTCGCCGCATCGCCTCACTCCAGAGTCCCCATCCCACCTCCCTCCCCAACTTCCCCTCCAACTTACACTTTATCCTCATCACCTGTGCCTTGCCCCCTGCTCCCACAAACACCCATATATCTCCAATCCTACCCATCCCCAAGTCATCAGGGAGCAATAGTTGCTCTAATGACCTATACTCCGGTAGCTGGGGGAACGTCAGCCACTCCTTTCGCGTGAAGCCCCCACCTGCATATTCCTAAACTCGCTACCCCTCAGTAGCTCAAAACTTTCCCGCACCTTGTCCAGTCCCGCAAACCTCCCTCTGAGAACATATCCCTAACCCGCTGCAGCACCTCCTCCCTCCACTTCCCATACATCCCATCCATCCCCCGGCTTAAACCTTTGGTTCCCACACAGTGGCTTCAACACTGACATCTTATGCAACCTAAAATGCCTCCTAAACTAGTTCCATATGCTGATGGTCGACTGCACCGCCGGACACCCATATACCTCCCCGGGGCTAACGGCAACGGGGCCATCACCAGGACCCTCAAACCAGAACTCCTTCAACCTAATCCACTCCGCCACCCCCCCACCATCACTTCACCTTCTCCACATTCGCAGTCCAGTAATAATGCATCAGGTTTGGGAGCGCCAACCTCCCTTTCTGGCGCTGCCTCTGCAGCAGGGCCCTTTTCACCCTCGGTACCTTCCCCGCCCATGGAGACTAGAAAATCAGATCCTCCATCCTCTGAAAGGTGGCCTTAGGGAGAAAGATCAGGAGGGTCTGAAAGACAAACAGGAACCTTGACAGCACAGGGATGGCACGGCACCACAGTGGTTAGCACTGTTGCTTCACAGCGCCAAGGTCCCAGGTTCAATTCCAGCTTGAGTCACTGTCTGTGCGGAATCTGCAAGTTCTCCCATGCCTGCGTGGGTTTCCTCCTGGTGCTCCGGTTTTCTCCGACAAGTCCCGAAAGACGTGCTGTTAGGTAATTTGGACATTCTGAATTCTCCCTCTGTGTACCCAAACAGGCGCCGGAATGTGGCGACTAGGGGCTTTTCACAGTAACTTCATTGCAGTGTTAATGTAAGCCTACTTGTGACAATAAAGATTATTATTATTATATTCATCTTTATCACCTGCACCCTCCCTGCCAATGTCACGTGCAAAGTATCCCACCTCTTGAAATCCTCCTTAACCTCTTCCAATAATGCTGTCAAGTTCCAACTGTGCATTGTGCCCCATTCATACATCACCTGGGTCCCCAAATACTTGAACCACTCTCTTGCCACCTTAAACGATAATGCCCCCAAATTGACCGCCCGCCCCGCCACAATCACCGGAAACACCTCACTCTTCTCTATGTTCTCCCTATGGGGAAGGGCCCAAAACGTTCCAACAGACCCACAATTCTCCCCTACTTTCCAGCAGGTCCGACACAAACAACAACAGGCCGCCTGCATGCAGTAACTCCCTGTCCCCCTCACAATCACACGCCACTCAGCAGAACCCTGAAGGGCCATTGCTAAGGGCTCAATCGCCAACGCAAATAATAACAGTGACAGCGGGTATCCCTGCCTCGTTCCCCTGTGCAACTCAAAATAGCCTGAACTCGTCTCATTTGTACGCACACTAGCCATAGAGGACGCATACAAAAGATGGACCCATGCCACAAAATTAGACCTGAACTCAAACCTACCCAGAATTTCAAACGGATACCTCCACTCTACCCAATCAAAGGCCCTCTCCACATGTATAGATACAATAACCTTCGGTGCCTGCCCCCTGACAGAGTCAGAACTACATTCAGCAGCCTCCTAATGTCACTGGAGAACTGCCTACTCGTCACAAAACCCGTTTGATCCTCAGAGACCGCCTCTGGCACACACCCCTCCAACCTACACGGCAACACCTTTGCCAATACTTTCACGTCCGTGTTCAACAAAGAAATAGGCCTATAGGACCCACACTCCAGTGGGTCTTTCCCCTTCTTCCGGATCAATGAGACTGACGCCTGTGATAAAGTTGCTGGCAACTCAGCCCTCTCCACGGTCTGACTGAACATCCCCAACAAGTAGGGAACCAAATCTGTGCAAACTGCTTATAAAACTCCGCAGGAAAACCGTCCGGCCCCGGGGTCTTCCCCGACTGCATTCCCTGATGCAATCCATCACATCCCTCAGCCCCAATGGCTCCTCCAGTGCCAGTCTCTTCCCCTCCTCAAGCTCTGGGACCTCCAACCCATCCAGAAACAGCCCCATATTCCCTCCTCTCCAACAGGCTCAGATTTATACTTCTCACAGAACCCTGAGCACCTCATTTATCTTTTCCGGCTCCGACACCAGCTCCCCCTTCTCCACCTTTACCTGAAAAATATCCCTAGATGCTGCCTGATCTCAAATGATGGGCCAACATACGGCTCGCCTTCCCTCATACGTGTACTGCACCCCCCTCGCCCTCCGCAGCTGCCCCACCGCCTTGCCCGTTGTCAGCCGATCAAACTGCCCCTGCAACTTTTTCTTTTCCGCCAGCAACTCCTTCACGTGGGCCGCCAATGATACCTTAACTATCTTGTCTAATAGCTGCCCCTGATCCTCCATTCTCCTCCTATCCCTATGAGCTCCAAATGAAAGCATCTTGCCTCGGACAACTTCCTTCAAAGCTTCCCAAAATGCGGCCCCGATACATCCCCATTTTGATTAAGCTCCATGTAATTCCTAATCGCTACTCTCACTTTTTCACAAAATGCCTTGTCTGCCACAAGTCCTGAATCCATCCTCCACCCCAGCCTTTGCACCTGTCCCGAACAAAGCCTCACATCCAACCAGTGTGGCGCGTGATCTGAGATCACAATAACCGCATATTCCGTCCTCATCAGCACTGCCTGACTTAACATTAAAAAAATCAATCTTAAAGTAAACCCTATTCAATTCCCAGCTGGGGTCACTGTCTGTGCGGAGTTTGCACTTTTTCCCCGTGTCTGTGTGGGTTTCCTCCGGGTGCTCCGCTTTCCTCCCACAGTCCAAAAATGTGCAGGTTAGGTGGATTGGCCATGATAAATTGCCCTTAGTGTCCAAAAAGGTTGGGTTGGGTTACTGGGATAGGGTGGGGTGTGTGGGCTTAGATAGGGTGCTCTTTCCAAAGGCAGGTGCAGACTCGATGGGCCGAATAGCCTCCTTCTGCACTGTAAATTCTATGATTCTATGCACATGCAAGAAGTAGGAATACTCCCTTCTTCCCGAGTTCCTTAACCTCCACGATCCACCATCCACATCCTTTCCATAAACTCTCCCAGCTCTTACGTCATCCTCTACCTTCCCATTGACTTGGGCCTCGACCTGTCCACCTTCCGCTCCAGCACACAGTTAAAATCCCCACCCATAATCAGCTGGAGTGAATCTAAATCCAGAATCAACCCCAGTAACCTTTTTACAAACCCCACATCGTTCCAGTTAGGCACATACATGTTGACTAACACTACCGGCACCCCCTCTAACACGTCACTCACTATCACAAACATCCCCCCCCAGATCTCGCCCAAAGGGCCCCATCGAACACACCCCTTTTAAGAAAAAACCACCATAATACACAAAAGACATCCTTCCCCCCCAAAAAAGAAGGGAGGTGGGGGGAGTGATCACCCTCGTTACAGCTTTACAACTTCTAAAAATTCTCCCCACTCCCCGCCAATCGGCAACCAAAAACAGCAGCAAATCCCAACTTTTGCAAACTTAACTCCTCCATCCCATACCACCCCTCAGCTCTCCCCCAGTTTATGGTCCCTGATAAAGTCATTTGCCTCCTCCAGCATCTCAAAGTAATATTCCCGACCGTCATGAGTTACCCAGAGTCTGGCTGGATACAGCATCCTGAACCAAATCTGCTTTTTGTACACCACTGCCTTGGCCTTGTTGAAACCTGCTCATCTTTTCACCAGCTCCGCGCTAATGTCCTGGTAAATCCGCATTTGATTGCCCTCCCATTCACAGACTTGCTTCGTCTGGCCCACTTCAGGGTCTTCTCCTTGTCCATAATCATAAACTTGTGTATCCGCACAATCAACGCCTACGGCGGCTCCCCCTGCTCTCGGCTTCTGCCTCAAGTAGCAATGGGCCGGGTCCACCTCTGCGGCCTTCACTAACCTGGCCAAATGCCTCGAAACGTACTTCGTGGTGCTTGTTCCCTCCACACCTCCGGCAGAGCTACAATCCGCAAGTTCTGGTGTCTGTGATGCGACCATCAATTCATTCAAAGACACGAGGAGAAGTAAACCGTGGTTTTATTCAGCTTAGAACAGTGCCTGCCTGCGACTGGGACAATACTGGGAACTGCCTGCAGGTCAGCTGCTCTTTATACTTCCTCTTAAGGGGAGGAGCCATGGGCGGAGGCCGTACATGCCCCAACATATCCCCCTGTGGGTGAGGCCACACAATGGCCCAAAGGTGGAGCCCACAGGGTTAACAACATAACACAACAGCAGAACATGATACAAATGCACTGGTGAATTATTAGCACTATATATTCACCACAGTCTGGACCTGTTCTCCTGCTCCTCCACCTTCGACCACAGCAACTTGCACAGATCCGTCAGGATCTCCACCTCCACCTCCAAAGACACAATCCGGTAACTCTGGTCGTACATCACCTTTTCTACCTCCCAAATCATCGCCCCTTGAACTTCGAGGCACTTTTCCACCCGATCCAGAGACCTGCAAAGAGGTGCCACTGCTCCTTCGACCCGCCACTTTGCACCTCCTTCCTCTGCTGCCGAAGCTCCTCCTTGATGAAGCTCATCAATTGCTCTATCAGAGGGTTTCCTGCCGCCGCCGACCCTTCCCCCTCCGCCATTTTCACAATTGGTCCTGCACCACGAGGCTCCTCCAACTCCTTAGCCAGGTCTCGCACTGCCTTCTGTCGGGTCTGATGGCCAGTAAACGTGCCAATCCAGGGGAGAACCTCTTCTCCTGCACCTTCCGCTCCACTTTTCTGCTGAATCTACTCAAAACACGGGTGAAAAAGGCCAATATCAACGCTTTTGAGCCAGAGCTGCCCTGTGGGCGACCACTCACTCCACGGCCGCCACCGGAAGTTAGGGATTAATTTTTTTTAAACCCAAAGGATTTGCATTAGCTTCTGGTAGGGACTACCAAATGTTGCCAAGAGAGCGGGGGAGGGGGTCATTGTATAACAATAAAGCTAACTGGAACACAGGGTCCAATATAATGGAGATCAATGTGACTGCACCATGAACGTCTGTGATGTCTCTAAAACAGGAATTCAAGGTGCCACAATACAGGGCATTCTGCATAATATTAATCGCGTCAAACATAGTACCGAAGAGTAACTGGGAGTCTTTGTCATAAGTATATCTCTTTCTGTATATATACCAAATAGCTGCCTCCTGTGCTGGAAAATTTGCTATGATCCTATATAGGTCTATCACAGTTAGCATCATGGAATTATTGCATAGAATATACTTCATCTTTGACAGTGGTAGTGCCATTGAAAGTTAAATTAAATGCTGGTCTCCAAGACAAGGTTCAGTCCAATAGCATAGCCTGTATTGGGTTAAGAATGTATTACTTTATTAAAATAATAACCTCAAAATCAACGTGAGACTAAAGGTACCCTGATTTAAATTTCCAATGAAAGTTAGCTTTGTTTGATTGACAAAGTGACTTTTTCAATAGTTGTGGAGCAGAAATAGTCTCTTTTCAAGGTGCTGATTGACTTACCCCTCTGTATCCTGAAATATAGATTGCAGGCAAGGTCATATTCTGAAAGTTATTTCTCTCCTCCAGCACTCTCTTTTAGCCAGAGATTTTCAAAGCCAGTTTCTCTATGTCTTTTGTTAGCATTCATTTCAGGCTTGTAGTATTTGTGTATCTCCATATCAATTACTCAATTGAAATAAGGCATTGGTCACACACTTTTTTTTTGCATATGAAAGAACTGCAAAGCCATCCAAATTTTCAAACTAAGATATGGAAATAAAAGGAGCAATAATATTTGCCTCCTGTATCTATTTAAAGTAATTTCAAAGCCCCCCTTGCATAAAATGTTGTATCTCAGTTTTAAAAGCTGAAAATGATGCAGTTTATAGCTATTTGTTCATGAGCACCAGTGTAACATTATGTTTAAAATATGTATTGAAGGATAGCTTCCAATGTATTTAACTTCATACAGCCTATGGTTACTGACCAGAAAAAAAACCTAATCTTTGTCATTGTCGGCTTTTATCTTTCTGACTATAGACATTTGACTCTTTCAATCATATAATTGCTGTGTTTTCATATTTCTGAATAACTCACCACATCAAACACCTTGGGGAGGTGAAACAGGTCACAACACAATGCTTATATCTCTGCATCGCTAAACCTATCTGTGTGTAGAGCCACGTGGTCATGTTGGTGTTAGATGCTAAAGATTGGTCAGAAATTCTCACAGTCAGTTTTCAGAATCTGTTTTTAAGGTGTGCTCGGCAAAGGCTTTATTGCTTTAAGCAGATGGGTGAACCTTTCATCGGGTTGGGTGGGATTAGGGATCTTCCAGCCAAACCGCAACCCCCGGTGGCGTATCTGACCACCAATTCAAAATAACTAATCGCCGGGCAATCAAAGAGGCAAAGGCCGCAACATCGGCCTCCTTCCCCTCTAGCAGCTCCAGCACCTCCAAAACCCCAAAGACTGCCAGCAGGGCGTCGTCCGGTTTCACCTCGGCCCCCACTATCCTCGATAAGGTCCCAAACACCGCCTCCCAGAACCTCTCCAGCTTCTTGCAACTCCAAATAATGTGCACATGATTCGCTGGCTCCCCACCCACACTTCGCACATCCGTATCTTATCCCCTGGGAGGAACCCATTCATCTGAGCATGAGTCTTGTGAACCCTGTGCACCACTTTAAACTGAATCAAGCTCATTCTAGCACAGGAGGAAGTTGAATTCACTCGCCGCCTCGCTTCACACCAGAGACCCCATCCTATCTCCCTCCTCAACTTCCCCTCCCACTTCCGCTTAATCCTTTCCATCAGTGCCTTACCCTGCACTCCCAACCACCCGTATATATCCCCAATCCTGCTCTCCCCCACTTCATCTGGGAGCAGCACTTTTTCCAGCAGCGTGTACTCCCGTAGTTGTGGGAACATTGGCAAAGTCCCACACCTGCCAGTACCTAAACTCACTCTCCCTCGGGTGGCACAGTGGTTAGCACAGCTTCAGGGTCCCAGGTTAATTTGCGGCATCGGGCGACTGTCTGTGTGGAGTTTGCGGGTATAGGGGGAGGTGTGCCCCCTCCCTCCCCAACGCCCCACCCCCCCAACCCCGCCACCCGGCTTTAACTTGTGGTTCCCATATAGTGGCGTCAACACCGACATCTGGTCCAATTTAAAGTGCCTCCTCAGCTGATTCCAAATCTTGATACCACCGGATTTCCCGAATACCTCCTCAGGGACAACGGCAATGGGGCCGTCACCAGGATGCTCAAACCTGAGTCCCTACAGGACTCCTCCTCCAACCTGATCCACTCTGCCAACTCCCCACCCCCCACCAACACCTTCTCCACATTCACTGGCCAATAGTAGTGCATCACGTTCAGGAGCGCCATCCCCCCTCCCTGCCTTTGTAGCAGAGCCCTCTTCATCCTCTGTACCTTCCCTGTCCACACAAATTCTGAGACCAGCGCCTCCACCTTCTGGGAAAAGGCCTTGGGGAGAAAAATCGGGAGGGACTGAAAACCAAACAGAAACCTTGGCAGCACATTCATCTTTACCAACGTCAAGTGCAACGTATCCCACCTTTTAAAGTCTCCCTTAACCTCTTCCACTAACCTTGTCAAGTTCCACCTATGCATTGTGGCCCACTCATATGTTATCTAAATCCACAGATACCTAAACCACCCATTTGCCACTTTAAATGGTAACATACCAGATTTGCCCCCGCCCCGCCATGTTTACCAGGGACACCTCACTGTTCCCTATGTTCAACTTACAGCCGGAAACCCCCCCGAATCTCTCCAACAATTCTGCCCATACTTTCCATGGGTCCGACAGAAACAACAGGTCACGCACATACAGCGATACCCGGTGCCCCCAACACCCCCCCAACTCTCAATCCTTCACCACTCAGCCGTCACCCGAAGGGTCATTGCCTAGAGCCAAGAGCTTGACACCATCCAGGACAAAGCAGCCCGCTTGATACTCCTCCTTCCACAAACCCAAACCCTCCACCACTGACGAACAATGGCAGCCGTGTGTACCATCTACAAGATGCACCGCAGTAACACACCAAGGATCCTTTGACAATACCTTCCAAACCCATTACGACTACCATCTAGAAGGACAAGAGCAGCAGATACCTGGGAACCCCACCACCTGTTATGTGGTGGCGTTTGGGACTGGCTTATGTCCTACTCTAATTATGTGTATTACCAAGTTACCTTTAGTCGGTATCCCGGGGCAAATTTGTCTGATTACGAATGTGTTCCCTGCACTTCTCTTTAAACATCCAATTTCAGGGCACCCTTCATTAGTAAGTTCCCACCAATCTCCTTTCCCAGTTGTGCTGATGTAACATTCTGATGTGGTCCCGTTGGTTATATACCTTGACCTTTGGTTATTACACCCAAGTAGGATGCTTCTGTTGGGCTTGACCCAAAGCGTTCTGTCCTCACATTCCCCTGCATCTGGGGGTTCATACCACAAGGCTGTGGGGAGTCTTTGGTGTTTTGTGCTCGGAGTTCAGTGAGTCTAGCGATTATCCATGTGAAGAGTTTGTGTCCTGGATTCATCCTGCGGTGTGTCTGTTCTCTGTGTAATCCGAGGGAATCAAGCACAGTGTCATGTCAGTATCGTTGGTTAATATGTGTGTGTATTAGTCTTTCTCTCTTAGTTTCAATTACCCTTTATGTTTGTCACCATATGTGACTCCCCAATTTTGTTTTTGTTTTTTAAATTGAGAGGTACTAATCCAAGTGCCGCAATTCAATCGTTTAAGTGTCTCACAGCTTGTGTGGTCGATGCTAGGAGTGTGCGGATGCTTTCTTCGACCAGTCTCCATCTTTACTAACAACCATGGGAGGTTGCGGCTTTGCTTGACCAGCCGAATTTTAGGGCGGCCAGTTTCATAAAGTTTCGACCCAGGGGCTCAGAGGTAGCAGCAGTGATCAGCAACCATTGTTTTTAAGTGTAAATAGCATTTGGAAGTGACGCGAATGGGTCTAAAAAAAAGTGAAAGAAGTCAGGGTTTAGACTGTGGAGCGAAAGGAAGATTCAAGATCTGCCCAAATCAGTGAAGCGTGTAGGAAACCATTCCAGGGAGCGTGAAGGGAACATGAGGTGCGTGTGGGCTGCTGCGGGAAAGGAATGGGTGGGATCCCCGGGTAGGGCAGGGGTTAGTGCCGTTACTCCCTACCTGGGTGACTGAAATGAGCGGGAAGAATTTGTAGTCATGTGAGATCCTACAAGCGTACATTTAATTGCCATTGGTCAGTAGACTGCGTCTTATGTTTCAGTGAGAAGAATAATTATGACTGTATAAACAAATCGGGTGTCAGGCCGACAGTAATTAAAACCATGTATTGAAAAGGAAGATAAGATAGAAAAGAAGAAGACGGGCAGGCTCCATCAGAAATTTGGACACCTTAATTCTTAGCCGGTGTCCGTTTCTCATCAGCTGGACACCTCAGATATTTGCGTGCAGCAGTTCTGTTAAATCCTTGCCCAAAAGGGGCTCATTACTTGAATTATCACCTTCCCCTGGTTGCCAGACTTGTGTCTGCAGATTTTGGGCGTTAGTGGCATAGGCTTGCGGAGGGTCCGATGCATCATGTCTTACCAACCTGTAGGAATTGTCACGGTGCCAAAGAGGAGTTTTGGGGTAGTGGCATGATGGAGGGTAGTCGGGAACTGGTGTACTGCAAGTGGAAGCAGTGTTGCTGGGGTGGGCGGAGGATCAGTCGGTGGGTGGGGACGGTCATTCAAGGGGTCTAAGAGATTCACGGTGTCGCTCTGGGGGCTAGGGTAGCTGATGGTGGGGAGATCACATCAGTTGCTGGGGATGTCAGTCAATTCCGGGAGATTCTCATCAGAGTCAAGTTCGAGGTTGAAACCTGTGACTATGGGCGAAGTTGGGGGAAAGGTGTCGTCATGAGGGGTGGAGGGTTGGAGTGGTCGTTGGGCTGAGTCGTCAGTGGGTAGAGCGTCATCCTCTTCCATTACCAAGGCTAAGTGGTGGGCTTGGCTGCGTTGTGATCCATAGACTTTGAGTTGGTTGACGTGGAACCAACCAGTCTTACCGTTAGGGGACGCTATTTGTACATGGAGGGGCTTACTTTGTCAGAAATGGAATAGGGGTCTGCGAATTTAGGGGATAGGAAGGAACTGGGGTTGTACAACAAGATCATAACTTGCTGGCCTACTGTGTACTCTATGGGTGTACTCTTTTTGTCGAAGCTGGCTTTACTCTGCTTCTTTCTAGCTCCAAGTCGGACAGCAGTACTCCTGCTAATCTTGCTATAGTAACTCAGTCTAACTAACCAGTCTGCTCTAAGCCACATGGTGGGTGTGATGCTTCTGATCTGCCCCGTCCTACTCTCTAAGTGTCACCTGTGGAAAGAGACAGACCATGTGTACCCTGTCCTTATATATGGGTTGTGTAATGCCCCCTTGTGGTAGTGTCACCTCTGGGTGCCTTGACTGCCCATTGGTCGTGTCCTATTCTATGTGTTCATTAGCTGTATGCCTGCATGTCATGACGTCTCTGGTGCTCCCATCTAGTATTTACATTAACCCCTTGTGTATTTACAGTGATGCATATCACCACAGTACCGTTTTCCTAATGGTCGTTTTAAAAGTGCGATTCATGTGCTCTACTATACTGCTGGACTGGGGGTGGTATGCTATGTGGAATTTCTGTTTGATGCCGAAAATGGTCATAACGTTTGGCATTACCCTGCCGGTGAAGTGAGACCCTTGGTCTGACTCAATGCTGCGTGGAAGACCCCAGCGCGGAAATATCTGATGGGTCAAAATTTTGGCGGTGGCCTTTGCTGTGTTTGAACGTGTGGGGAATGCTTCAACCCATTTTGTAAATGTATCTGTAACAACCAGCACATACTTGAAACCGTTTCTGCAGGGGGGGGAGGAGACCAATGTAATCAATTTGCAGATTTGTCCAGGGGCCTTCTACAGGTCAGGTGTGTCTTAATTGCCCCTTCTTTGCATAATGTTCTGGATTGTTCTGAGCGATAATGAGGCACTTCTCAACATTATGTGTGACATCACTTTTCAATTCGGGCCACCAGCACAAAGGTCTTAAATGGGCAATGGTTGTGTCTATCCCCTGATGTCCGTGTCCGTCATGGAACTGGTAGATTAACTGGTTTTGGTCTTGGGTGGGGACAACATAAATTCTGTCCTTTAAAACTATGCCGTCCTCTATTGTGAGTGTGTCCTTCCATTTGTCATAGGGGGCTGGGTAGGTGCCGTTCAGTACCTGTTTAAGGGAGTCGGCTGCTTTCTGGGCTTGAGATAAATATTCAATATTAGTTTTGGAAACCTGGATTGAATGCATCTGCCCGCCTTCGGGTGGTTGCTAGAAGTGACCATTGCATGATCCAGCTTTAGCTTAGGCGTCTGCCTCGCGATTACCAGATGGGGAGGTGCAGTGATGGCTCTTTACTTTAATGATGCCGTATGTGCGGCCGGTGGCTTCTTTAAGAATGTGTTTCAGTAAAGAGGCAGAGGGTAGGGGTTTTCCATCGGCTGATACAAAACCTCGAGATTCCCATAGGGGGAGGAATTTGGTCAAACTGTTGCAAACATACAAGCTGTCTGAGTGTATGTCCACAGGCATTGGAAAAGTGTCCAGGTGATCAATTACATAAGCTATGGCTGCGAGTTCCGCTGGTTGCGAACCTAAGTGGCCGGGCAATTTTAAAGATACCTCTTCAAGTGGGGGTCTCTGTGAATCCTCCATATGAATCCCGCATCCAGTGATTCTTACATTATCCTCAACAGTGGAGGGACGGTCTACCTAGATTTTCACTGCGTGCCCTGTGTCTTGGGAACCGTGTTTCTCACAGCCTGCACGTGGTTGCAGTGGCTTGGGAAGAAAGGGTCCTGTGTGGGGGGTGGGCTGCACTTATCTGGCATTCATGTGGGGTCCCTGCGTATTGCAAATTGTCTGCCAAAAATGTGTGGGTCTTGGTGCATTTCACAGAGATGTCCCTGCCTTGTAGTAAGAGTGTCTAGCGAGCTGCTCTGATCTGGCTAACTAAACCATCTTTTAGTCTGCCGTCTAACAAAAGTTGCTGGGGGTGTGCTCGGTCAAGATCGTGACTGGCTGGAGGCCTGTAATATAAGCAAAATACTGAATTGCCCAAAAGACTGCAAGCAAGTGTCGTTCACAGGCAGAAAATCTTTGTTCTATGGGGTCTAAAACTCTAGAAGCATAGGTTACCAGTCCTACTTGGTCATGGCGTTCCTGTAGGAGCACTGCTGATAGGGTTCGGTCGGTGGTTGCTACTTCTATGGCATAGGGCAAGTCAGGGTCGGGAACGTGTAAAGCGGGAGCTGTGCCTCGGGTGCGTTTTAAATCGTCTATGGCGTCTGTGTGCTGTGGAAGCCAATTCCATGGGGTGTTCTTTTACAGAAGCTCTGAGAGTGGGGCGGCCTTGGTGGCAAAACCATCTATGTAATTCCTATAGTATCCCACTAAACCTAGGAATGAACGGAGTGCACTTACATTACAGGGCAGGGGCAATTTCACAACGGAATCAATTCACTTCTGTTCAATCTTGCGTTTGCCGTGGGTGATAATGGTGCCTAAATAGAGTACATTTTCCATCAGTATCTGTGCCTTTTGGGGATTTACCTTACATCCGATGGACTGGGTTAGTAATTTGGCTAACAGAGCCACATGCTCTTCCCTGGTATCGGTTTGCAGGAGCAGGTTGTCTACATACTGAACTAGTCATTTGGGGCGTTAGAATTTAGAGATACCAGCAGCTAGCTGTCTATGGAAAATGGAGGGGGAGTTATGGAATCCTTGGGGGGGGGGGACACGTCCATGTATACTGTTGGCCTTGAAAGGTGAACGCTAATTTATATTGGCAAGCTCAATCTAGGGGAATGGACCAAAAACCATTGCTAATATCCAACACATTGAAATACTTTGCTTGCGATCTCTGTTTAAGCAAGGTCGCGGAACTCGTGGCAATGGTGGGGGCTGTTAAAGGGGTAACTTTACTTAGTTTGCGATAGTCAATTGTGAGTCGTCATGAACCGTCTGATTTCTTTACGGGCCAAATCGAGGCATTATTAGTAGAAGCTACGGGTCGAATCACTCCTTGTTTTAACAGACTGTTAATGACCTTTAGAATTTCGCTCTCCACCTGATGTGGGAATCCGTACTGTTTCTGTGGTTTGGGGTCGGGACCTGAAATCATAACTGTGCCTGGAATCTGCCCACAATCGTGCTTGTGCTGGGCAAAAGCACCTTTGTGTGTGGCTAGGACCTGTTTAGTGGTCGCGTCTGTGCTAATTGCTGAAGGGTTAAAACAATAGTCCCCCACTGAGCAAATCCTGTTTTCGCAATCTCCTACTGAGAGCATAGCGGGGGCTCTGGCTGTTTTGGACATCTGCCAGGCACATTTGTTTACGGGATCGAAGGAGAGGTTATGAGAGTTCATGGAATCTATACCTAGGATTTGTTTTGCGGTTGGGGGTAGGTCGACTAAAACAACAGGGTGTTTAGTGGTTACATTTCCTATCTGGACAGGTATAGGGGCTGCAATGTATCCCTCTTGCATGTGGCCTGTGAATCCACTAAGTGTAATGGTATCTGTGGTTGGGCAAGGTGTTTTTTTGGAACAGGTTTGAGGAGTTTAGTTGGTTCGGGACCCTCCTGTGTCCCAGAGAAAATCAACTGCATGTCCCCGGACTGTGCCTGTGATGACCTGTCATCCGATATTATCCCAGCGCATGTCACAGACCCATTCTGGAGACTCCGGACACCATCAATCTAAGGAGTTATAAGCGAGGTTGTCTGAGCGGGCGTTTACGGCATGCATGGGCCGAACGTTGCTTCTAGCTATCGTGACTGGCAATCGTGATCTGGCCTATTGTTTCTGGATGGGGGGTTGGGCTGTTGGGGTCGTTGATTGCGTGGGGAGTTTTGTCTGCAATCGCAGGCGAAATGTCCTACTTGTCCGCAAATGTAACATGAACCTCGTGGTGCGTGGGTTGGGTCTTGTGCTCTGGGGGGCTGTTCTCGGGGGTAGTGTTCCTCTCTTCTGCCCTCATTTGTCCATGCGGGTTCCTGGCTAGTTCTAACGGGATACATCAGGGCTTCTAATCAGTTTTGGTCGATCTGATCCTGTAGTGACTGTTCCCGTGCCCTAGATAGACGTCTGAGTACCCAAATCTAATTGTGTGTGGGATCTGCCGGGTCATAATTTGCGCAAGCCTTTTTACCTGCTTCAGTGGTATGCGAAACTAAAGTATGGGACCATTTAGTGGTTTCTTCGTCATCTAGGTGAGCACGGTTTAAGTTTCCATATACTGCCTTGAAATGTATCCAGAGGCGACCGGCAAAGGCGGTCAGGTGTTCCCCTTTTTTCTGTCTGCATTTGTTCAAACCCTCTACCGGATCCCCTTTTTTGTATCCGATAGAGTCTAATATTGCGGCCTTCATTTCCTCTAGGTTCCTCCTCCTGCGTTTTGAGGATCTGGCAAAGCTGACCGTACCGACTGACAATCAATTTTACCTCCTCCATCTCATCTAATCCGTACATAACCTTTTGCTGGCGCACCTCCTCAAAGAAGCTATGCGGGTTTGCGGTGGAGAGTAATATTACAGCAAGCATCCCTTAACTGGGTTACCAAAAGTGGGGTGGTGTAGGTGATATCTGGACCTGCCTGATCCCTTATCCTTCTTTCCGTGGTGACTGGATTCATGGGTGTCGGGGCAGCTGTGGGTATGGTGCGACCTGTGTAGCCGGGGCTGCTAGTGACTTTCTTTTTGGGATACGCGGCGGTTGCTTTTGACTTTCCGTTCTCTTTACATACATGTGCGCGCTTTCAATTAACTCTTCCCAATCTGCCATCTCTTCTTCATCTGTCTCGTCTGTCCCGAAGGTACACATGAAACCATTCTGAATGGAAAGTAACGACTCGTGCTTATCTATCTTTCGCTTGCATTTAGCGTGGTCAACGGTGCTCTGCCTTTGTTCTTCAGTGGACTGGTGGAGCGCTCTCAAAGCTGCCTGTAAATTGGCGCATTTTCTTTTAACTGGATGACCTGGTGTTCAGTCTCCTCTCGTACCAAGACTGCGCGCTGTGTGTCGTGATAGGCCTTGTCGTACTGAATTGGAAGCTGCTAAGGTGTATTATGCAAGACTGGTGGGCGCGTTTAACACCGGCGATTTCCCTGTCTTTAGCGGCTAACTTCTCCTGGAGTTCCTCAATAATTTTCTCGCTTTCCTTACTGTTTCCCTCATTCTCTTCCTCCTTCTCTACTAACTGACTGCGGAGCGTCTCGACGACCTCCTCGGTGCCTCGCAACTGTGCCAAGCAGCACACTATTGCCATTGGCTTTCTGAACTTAACTGCATTTTTCTTATATACCTTACATAAATCCTCCCACCAAGTTTGTCCTATCTTTCCTGGACCTGACTCAGTATTTGCACAATTATTCGACCAAAGGGGCCATCTTTTCCTCATTAAATACTTTCTCAATACATCCTCCCATATGGGGCACTGCTCTGATTTGTCGACTACTGCGACCTCGGGTTGCTGCTACGGGTTCATCATCTTTTCTTTTTTTTAAAAATATGTTTATTCAAAATTCTTCAACAAAAATTTTCAACCATTTAAACCCCCCCACCCCGTAACAAAAAAGAAAAGAGATAGAGGTCTCCAAAATTATGAGGGGCATGACAGAGTGGATAGTCAGAGGCTTTTCCCCAGGGTAGAGGGGTCAATTACTAGGGAGCATAGGTTTAAGGTGCGAGGGGCAAGGTTTAGAGTAGATGTATGAGGCAAGTTTTTTACACAGAGGGTAGTGGGTGCCTGGAACTCGCTGCCGGAGGAGGTGGTGGAAGCAGGGACGATAGTGACATTTAAGGGGCATCATAACAAATACATGAATAGGATGGGAATAGAGGGATACGGACCCAGGAAGTGTAGAAGATTGTAGTTTAGTCGGGCAGCATGGTCGGCACGGGCTTGGAGGGCCGAAGGGCCTGTTCCTGTGCTGTACATTTCTTTGTTCTTTGTTCTTTGTTTGAATATCATGACATCCCCCTTTTTTTTACAAAAACATGTGCCTATGTGGTTATAAATTGAGATGTGTACTGAGTGCAGCTGAATGTGTGTGTGTGCAATATCTACAGCATGTACATGAGGCTAAACTATATACATGGGACGATGTCAGGTGCGACATAGCAACGAGGTTGTACCATAAACAAAACACGTGGAAATATTAAACGTCAAAACGAACTCCTGTAACGACAAAAAGAGAAACATATTAACACAGTGGTATGATACGTCAGTGAGTTCAATGTTCAAACAGGCTCATAAGTCCAGCCTAGTAGGTGGGCGACGAATTCGGGTTGACCGCCTCAAGGGTGGGTCAGGATTCACCGGCTGAGGAATGAGCCTGGCTACAGGCAATGACGGAATGGGCATGGTGGCAGGAAGCTCCACGAAGTCGACATCAGGAACAACAGGAGGGCGTGGCACCGGTATAAGTTCCCGTAGTGAGCGTGGAAGCAGGCGAAGAGCCCGGCGATTGCGCCTGCGAATGGAGTCATCAGGCTTGGAGGGCCGAAGGGCCTGTTCCTGTGCTGTACTTTTCTTTGCTCTTTGTTCTTTGACTGGAAATGCTATAATTCGAGTACTTTAGATGGGTCAGTTTTTGTCCAATGTGTGCAGGAGGGTTTCTTGACACAGTATGTAGATAGGCCTACAAGAGGCGAGGCCACATTGGATTTGGTACTGGGTAATGAACCAGGCCAGGTGATAGATTTGGAGGTAGGTGAGCACTTTGGTGATAGTGTCCACAATTTTGTTACGTTTACATTAGCGATGGAAAGGGATAGGTATATACTGCAGGGCAAGAGTTAATGCAGGGGAAAAGGCAATTATGATGCAATTAGGCAAGACTTAGGATGCATAGGATGGGGAAGGAAACTGCAGGGGATGGGTCGAGCGAGGGAACCGTGGTTTACTAAAGTAGTTGAATCACTTGTCAAGAGGAAAAAGGAGGCTTATGTAAAGATGAGACGTGAAGGTTCAGTTAGGGTGCTTGAGAGTTACAAGTTAGCCAGGAAGGACCTAGAGAGAGAGCTAAGAAGAGCCAGGAGGGGACATGAGAAGTCCTTGGCAGGTAGGATCAAGGAAAACCCTAAAGCTTTCGATAGGTATGTCAGGAATTAAAGAATGACTAGGGTAAGAGTAGGGCCAGTCAAGTGTTTTTTAAAAAATGTTTTAAATATGTTTATTCAAATTTTTCCAACAAAATTTTTAACAAACAAACCCCCCCCCCATAACGAAAAGAAGAAAGAACACAAACACCACAATCAAAAATAATAAACTACTTATACATTGGGTTTCTCCCGCATATATTAACCCCCCCATATACCATTCCAAAGTACCCTTGGGGAACCCCCACCACCCGCCCAAATACCCCCCCGGTAGGGCCAGTCAAGGACAGTAGTGGGAAGTTGTGCGTGGAGTCCGATGAGATAGGAGAGGCGCTAAATGAATATTATTCGTCAGTATTCACACAGGAAAAAGACAATGCTGTCGAGGAGAATACTGAGATACAGGCTACTGGACTAGACGGGATTGAGGTTCATAATGAGGAGGTGTTAGCAATTCTGGAAAGTGTGAAAATAGATAAATCCTCTGGGCCGGATGGGATTTATCGTAGGATTCTCTGGGAAGCTAGGGAGGAGATTGCAGAGCCTTTGGCTTTGATCTTTATGTCGTCATTGTCTACAGGAATAGTGCCAGAAGACTGGAGGATGGCAAATGTTGTCCCCTTGTTCAAGAAGGGGAGTAGAGACAACCCCGGTAACTATAGACCAGTGAGCCTTATTTCTGTTATGGGCAAAGTCTTGGAAAGGATTATAAGAGATAGGATTTATAATCATCGAGAAAGGAATAATTTGATTAGGGATAGTCAACACGGTTTTGGGAAGGGTAGGTCGTGCCTCACAAACCTTATTGAGTTCTTTGAGAAGGTGACCAAACAGGTGGAGGAGGGTAAAGCCGTTGATGTGGTGTATATGGATTTCAGTAAAGCGTTTGATAAGGTTCCCCACAGTAGGCTATTGCAGAAAATACAGAGGCATGGGATTCAGGGTGATTTCGCGGTTTGGATCAGAAATTGGCTATCTATAAGAAGACAGAGGGTGGTGGTTGATGGGAAATGTCCAGCCTGGAGTTCAGTTACTAGTGGTGTACCGCAAGGATCTGTTTTGGGGCCACTGCTGTTTGTTATTTTTATAAATGACCTGGAGGAGGGCGTAGAAGGATGGGTGAGTAAATTTGCGGATTACACTAAAGTCGGTGGAGTTGTGGACAGTGCGGAAGGATGTTGCAGGTTACAGAGGGACATAGATAAGCTGCAGAGCTGGGCTGAGAAGTGGCAAATGGAGTTTAATGCAGAAAAGTGTGAGGTGATTCAACAGGAATACAGAGTACTGAGCTAATGATAAGATTCTTGGTAGTGTGGATGAGCAGAGAGATCTCGGTGTCCATGTACTAGATCCCTGAAAATTGCCACCCAGGTTGATAGGGTTGTTAAGAAGACGTATGGTGTGTTAGCTTTTATCGGTAAAGGGATAGAGTTTCGGAGCCATGAGGTCATGTTGCAGCTATACAAAACTCTGGTGCGGCCGCATTTGCAGTATTGCGTGCAGTTCTGGTCACCGCATTATAGGAAGGATGTGGAAGCATTGGAAAGGGTGCAGAGGAGATTTACCAGAATGTTGCCTGGTATGGAGGGAAGATCTTCTGAGGAATGGCTGAGGGACTTGAGGCTGTTTTCGTTAGAGAGAAGAAGGTTAAGAGGTGACTTAATAGAGGCATACAAGATGATCAGAGGATTGGATAGGGTGGACAGTGAGAACCTTTTTCCTCGGATGGTGATGGCTCGCACGAGGGGACATAGCTTTAAATTGAGGGGAGATAGATATAAGACAGATGTCAGAGGTAGGTTCTTTACTCAGAGAGTAGTAAGGGTGTGGAACGCCCTGCCTGCAACAGCAGTGGACTCGCCAACACTAAGGACATTCAAATGGTCATTGGATAGACATATGGATGATAATGGAATAGTGTAGATGGGCTTTAGAGTGGTTTCACAGGTCGGCGCAACATCGAGGGCCGAAGAGCCTGTACTGCGCTGTAATGTTCTGTGTTCTATGTATGTAAAAATTAACGTTTGCTCATAATTAAGTGAAAGTTTTCGCATCTGTACACCCAGAGCATATAAACAGTCACTCAGTATCTCAGAAATACACATCCCTCACCATAAAATGAAAGCATTCTCATCTGTACCCCTAAACCCATTAAAATGTCTGTCAGTGTGCCAAATTCAAGAATTTATGAGATGAAGATGAAGGTCATACCTTTAAAATGGTGAATACCTTTGAAGTGGTTTCCCGTAACAGCCTCCCCGAACAGGCGCTGGATTGTGGCGACTAGGGGCTTTTCACAGTAACTTCATTTGAAGCTTACTTGTGACAATAAGTGATTTTCATTTCATTTTTTCATTTTTTCACAATCAATTTAATTGTCCTTGAAAGTATAGAAGTCTGTGTGTATACCTAAAAGGCTGAAACCTTTGATCTGCATTGTTTACATTAAATGTCATGCCCCATTGCCTGCTAAAAACATTCTGATTGACAGGGCATGGCAGTTTCAAAGGGGAGATTCAGATTGTTTATCTATATAGCTCTGCAGGGATCCATTAACTCAGGGTAGCAGGGTAAAGGTAGTTTTTTAATAAGGCTGCCTCTTTGTTCTCAAGTCCTTCTGAAGAACTGTTTAAAGGGTTTAAAGGCTGCAAATAGAGAGAACAGCCAAGCATACCCCATCCCAGAAAGGACCCACGACCTGAGCCCCTCCAGCCCAACGCAAGCCCCCCTGACACCCACCTCCCATGAAGGACCACCCCCCCCAGCACCCTGGTGGCAATTGCTTTGAGGGTACTTAACCCCTTGGCACCCCTTGGACTGCAAGTGTCAGGTTGGCACTGCAAAGGGGCAGGGTCTGAAGAGGGGTATTGCACAGGTAGCGAAATGGGGGAGCGGGGAGGTGAGGGGAGGGATGAGGATGGGTTGAATGGGTGCATGTTGGAACTGAAGAGGGTTCTGAGGTGCTTGTTCTTAGAGGTGTGGGACCTGTCAGAGAGAGGGATTAGGTTCCGCCCCTCTCAGTTGCAGTGCGGACCCCGGTGTGCCATTGAATGGCACAGAAAATCCGTTTCAGCTAAGAAAAAATTTGCAAGGGCCATAGCATGGCACGTTGGGGTCACTCCTAGCACCAGCAGAAATCACTCTTGTTTTTCCCACTGGAGGGAGCACCTAACCGTGGTACAGGAAAATCACATGCAATATCTTTGGGGGTACTAGCAGAAAGATTTATTTTGCACCAAGCATGTCTTATTTGGCCAGGGGCTACTTCATGTTGATACCGGGTGCCAACATGGGAAAAGTGTTAAATTAGCCAGTGTTAACATCCTTTACTACAACAACTTACATGTACATAGAACCTTTAATGTACTAAAATGTATAAAAACACACTAGATAAGGGGACCATGCACACTGAGATCTGATAGAAGAGTAAGGAGAGATGATTTAAGGGAAGATGAAAAAGAAAAGTTATGAAGAGTCTTATAAAAGATGAAGAAGGGTGTAGCAAGCTGAAGAAGTTTAGGAAGTGAATTCCAGAGAGTGGGACAGGGATAATCGAAAGGCTCTGCCACTAAATAGGGAGCAGTGATCTTATTCGAGGACCAAGGAGGCATGGGCCAAAATACAAAGCTCAAGCATTACAGGTGGGGCAAGGTCATAGAGGCATTTGTGAAATAAAAGATAGTGATTAAGCCTAAGGAAGTGATTGAGATTGGAATTGGGTTGAAAGCCAAATTGAACCTGGTGTGGGACGGGTTGCAGGCAACTGTTTTGTGCAACTTGGAGATTGGGTAGGTTGAAGTTCAAGAGGATGCTAAGAATTTCATAGAATTTACAGTGCAGATGGAGGCCATTCGACACATTGAGTCTGCACCGGCCCTTGGAAAGAGCACCCTATTTAAGCCCACACCTCCACCCCGTAACCCAGTATCCCCACCCAACCTTTTGGACACTAAGGGGCAATTTAACATGGCCAATCCACCTAATCTGCACATCGTTGGACTGTGGGGGGAAACCGGAGCACCCAGAGCAAACCCATGCAGACACGGGGCGGAATTGCAAACTCCACACAGACAGTCACCCGGGACTGAAATTGAACCCGGGACCCTGGAGCTGTGAGGTAGCAGTGCTAGTCTGTGCCACCTTGAAATCTATGAAATCTATGATTCATGTTGCCAAAATCAGAGGACTAAAAATCATGGACTAAGGTGAGCTTGCGGAGGAAAGGCGAGTCAAAGTCTTGTAGGGATTGATAAGCAAGGTAAACATTTTGAATTTGGTTTATTGGGGACGGAAACCTCCTGCTGATCCCCACTACCATCTTTCCTCAACTGATGAAGTCTCCTGTTGAACACAATTTGGAAGAAGAACAGATGACAGAAAGGTATCCAGAGTGGGGTCTTCAATGTCCATCACCAAGAGTGGCTCAGTGGCACCAGTACTGATGAGGTAGCTGAGTCCTGGAGTACATAGCTGCAAGACTGGGCCTGCGGCAGATGGTGAGAGAAGCAATAGAAGGGGAAAACTACTTGACTTCATCCTTTCCAACATACCAGTCTTTCCATGATAGTTCTGGTAGGAATGACCACTGCACAATCCTTGTGCAGACACAGTAAGGCACCTGGCATTGTGTGGCACTACCACAGTGATAAATGAGATAGATTCAGAACAGATCTAGCAGCTCAAAATTGGATATCCCTGCGATGCTGTGGGCCATCAGCAGCAGAAGAATGACATTCCGCTACAATCGAAAACCTGGTGTCCAGGCAAATCTTTCACTCTATCATTAACATCAAGCCAAGAGAACAACCCTGGTTCAATGATGAGTGTCAGAAAGATAAGATGCAGAACCATGCATGCCTAAATATGAGCTGCCAATCTGGTGAAGCTACAGCACAGGACTACATATATGTTAAAAAGCAGAAGCAGCATTTTATAGACAGAGCAAAGTGATCTCAAAACTTTTTAACAAAAAATATATTTATTGAGAAGTTTAACACAATTTTTCACCCTTACAAACAAACCCCCCCCCCATAACAAAAAGAAAGAAAGCGCACATAGCAAGACATGAACATGGTGAAATGAAATGTTACAGAGCTTTGTACATTGGATTCCTCCTGTACATGTCAGTTTTCAAGATCCTTCATGTATTTTCTTGCTCAAATACCCCCCAGACAGACCCCCTTCCCCCTCCCTCCCTCCTCCACCCCCCACTCAAGACATCCCCCCCCTTCCCCCCCGCTCCCCCCCCGGGTTGCTGCTGCTGCTGACCGACCTTCATCTAACGCTCCACAAGATAGTCTAGGAATGGTTGCCACCGCCTGTACAACCCCTGCGCAGACCCTCTCAAGGCAAACTTTATCCTCTCCAACTTGATAAACCCTGCCATATCATTTATCCAGGCCTCCACGCTGGGGGGCTTCGCCTCCTTCCACATTAGCAAGATCCTTCGGCGGGCTACTAGGGACGCAAAGGCCAGAATGCCGGCCTCTTTTGCCTTCTACACTCCCGGCTCATCCACTACTCCGAATAGTGCTAGCCCCCAGCTTGGCTTGACCCAGACTTTCACCACCTTAGATACTGTTCCCGCCACTCCCCTCCAGAACCCCTCCAGTGCCGGGCATGTCCAAAACATATGGACATGGTTTGCCGGACTTCCTGAGCACCTCCCACATCTGTCCTCTACCCCAAAGAACTTACTCAGCCTCGCCCCCGTCATGTGTGCTCTATGAACCACCTTAAATTGTATCAGGCTAAGCCTGGCACACGAAGAAGAGGAATTAACCCTACTTAGGACATCAGCCCATAGCCCCTCCTCAATCTCCTCCCCCAGCTCCTCCTCCCATTTACCCTTCAGCTCCTCTACCAACGCTTCCCCCTCTTCTTTCATCTTCTGGTATATCGCCAACACCTTGCCCTCTCCGACCCATACACCCGAGATTACCCTGTCTTGAATCTCCTGTGCCGGGAGCAACGGGAATTCCCTCACCTGTCGCCTCACAAACGCCCTCACCTGCATGTATCTGAAAGCATTTCCCAGGGGTAGCCCAAACTTCTCCTCCAGTGCCCCTAGGCTCGCAAACGTCCCATCAATGAACAGGTCCCCCATTCTTCTAATCCCTGCTCGATGCCAGCTCTGAAACCCCCCGTCCATCCTCCCTGGGACAAACCGATGGTTACCCCTGATCGGGGACCACACCGAGGCTCCCATTGCATCCCTGTGCCATCTCCACTGGCCCCAGATCTTTAGCGTTGCCGCCACCACCGGACTCGTGGTGTACCATGTCGGCGAGAGCGGCAGCGGTGCCGTCACCAGCGCCCCCAGGCTCGTTTCCTTGCAGGACGCCATCTCCAACCTCTTCCATGCCGCCCACTCTCCCTCCATCACCCACTTACGGATCATCGCCACATTTGCTGCCCAGTAGTAGCCACCCAGATTCGGCAGCGCCAACCCTCCTCGGTCCCTACTGCGCTCCAGAAACCCTCTCCTTACCCTCGGGGTCTTATTCGCCCACACAAAACCCATAATACTCCTGCCTACCCTCTTAAAAAAGGCCTTGGTGATTACAATTGGAAGGCACTGGAACACAAAAAGTAACCTCGGGAGGACCATCATTTTGACCAACTGTAATCTACCCGCTAGCGAGAGCGGCAACATGTCCCATCGTTTGAAGTCCTCCTCCATCTGCTCCATCAGCCGCGTCAGATTAAGTTTATGTAGGTGTAGCGCACAAGTAGGGCCCCCAACTCCTAGCTATTTGGATCCCCAGGTACCGAAAGCTCCTTTCCGCCCTCCTCAGCGATAGATCGTCTATCCCCCCTTTCCTGGTCTCCTGACTGTACTACAAAGAGCTCGCTCTTCCCTACATTAAGCTTATTGCCCGAAAAATCCCCAAACTCCCTTAGAGTCTGCATGACCTCCACCATCCCCTCCACTGGATCCGCCACATACAGCAACAGGTCATCTGCATAAAGCGACACTTGATGCTCCTCTCCCCCTCGGACCACCCCCCTCCATTTCCTAGACTCCATTAATGACATGGGCAAGGGTTCAATTGCTAATGCAAACAACAGGGGGGACAGGGGGCACTCCTGCCTCGTCCCTCGATAAGCCGAAAATACTCCGACCTCCGCCGATTCGTAACCACACTCGCCACCGGGCTCTGTATACGAGCTTAACCCAACTAATAAACCCTCCCCCGAACCTAAACCTACGCAGCACTTCCCAGAGGTACTCCCACTCTACCCAGTCAAAGGCCTTCTCCGCGTCCATAGCCACCACTATCTCCGCCTCTCCCTCCACCGATGGCATCATTATCACGTTTAAGAGCCGCCGCACATTGGTGTTTAGCTGCCTGCCCTTTACAAATCCCATCTGGTCCTCGTGAATCACTCCCGGGACACAGTTCTCGATCCTCGTAGCCAGCACTTTTGCCAGCAACTTAGCATCCACGTTGAGGAGCGAGATCGGCCTGTACGACCCACATTGCAGTGGGTCCTTGTCCCTCTTCAGGATCAAAGAGATCGTCGCCTCCGACATTGTCGGGGGCAGGGTCCCTCCCTCCCTTGCCTCATTAAAAGTCCTCACTAACAACGGGGCCGACAGGTCTACGTACTTCCTATAGAACTCAACCGGGAACCCGTCCGGTCCTGGGCCCTTCCCTGCCTGTGTACTCCCCAGACCTTTGATCAGCTCCTCCAATCCAATTGGTGCCCCCAAACCAGCCACCTCTTGCTCCTCCACCCTCGGGAACCTCAGTTGGTCCAAGAATCGTCGCATCCCCTCTTCCCCCGCTGGGGGCTGGGATCTGTACAGCTCCTCATAGAAGGCCTTGAATGCCTCATTTACTTGCGTCGCACTCCGCACCGTAGCTCCCCTTCCATCCTTGACTCCACCTATTTCCCTCGCTGCCATCCTCTTACGGAGCTGGTGTGCCAGCATCCGACTCGCCTTCTCCCCATACTCATACGTCGCCCCCTGTGCCTTCCTCCACTGTGCCTCTACCTTCCCTGTGGTCAACAGGTCAAACTCCGTCTGGAGACGTCGCCTTTCCCGAAGTAGTCCCTTTTCAGGGGCCTCTGCGTATCTCCTGTCCACTCTTAAAATCTCCCCCATTAACCTCTCCCTTTCCATGCCCTCTATCTTCTCCCTATGAGCCCTGATGGAGATTAGCTCTCCCCTGATCACTGCCTTCAGCGCCTCCCATACCACCTGCACCTCCCCGTTGTCGTTGGCCTCCAAGTACCTTTCAATGCACCCCCTCACCCTCCCACACACTGCCTCATCTGCCAGCAGTCCCACATCCAACTGCCACAATGGGCGTTGGTCCCTCTCCTCTCCCAACTCCAGTTCCACCCAGTGCGGGGCGTGATCTGAAATGGCTATGGCCGAATACTCCGTTCCCTCCACTTTCGGGTTCAGCGCCCTGCCCAGAACAAAAAAATCTATCCGGGAGTAGGCTTTGTGCACGTGGGAGAAAAAAGACAAATCCCTGGCCTGTGGCCTGGCAAACCTCCACGGGTCCACTCCCCCCATCTGATCCATAAACCCCCTAAGCACCTTGGCTGCAGCCGGCCTCTTTCCGGTCCTAGATCTGGAGCGGTCCAGTGCTGGGTCCAACACCGTATTAAAATCCCCACCCATTATCAAGCTTCCTACCTCCAGGACTGGAATGCGCCCCAACATGCACTTCCTGAATCCGGCATCATCCCAGTTCGGGGCGTATACATTTACCAATACCACCCACATCCCCTGCAACTTACCGCTCACCATCACGTATCGACCTCCGTTGTCCACTACGATATTCTTGGCCTCAAACAACACCCGCTTCCCCACCAATATTGCCACCCCTCTGTTCTTCGCATCCAGCCCCGAATGGAATACCTGTCCTACCCATCCCTTTCTTAACCTGACATTATCCGCCACCTTCAAATGTGTTTCCTGGAGCATGACCACGTCTGCCTTCAGTCCCTTTAAGTGCGCGAACACTCGGGCCCTCTTTACCGGCCCATTCAGGCCCCTCACATTCCACGTTATCAGCCGGATTGGGGGGCCTCCCTCCCCCCCCGGGGCCTCCTAACCCCCCCCACCCCCCCTGCCGACTAGCCATCTCCTTTTCTAAGCCAGTCCCGTGCCCGCGCCACCCTCGCCCTCCAGTCCCCCAGACGGGAGACCCCCGCCCCGACCACCTCTTCTGTGTCCCATTCCCCTTCGGCCAGTGCAGCAGCAACCCTATCCCCCCCCCCACCCCCCACCCCCACCCCCGCTGTCCCATTGACCCCCCCGTGTGGGAATCTCCCAATCAGTGAGCGCTCCTCCATTCCACCACACCCCCCCGTCCTTCCCTAGCGCGAGAAAAAGCCCGCGCTTTCCTAAGCCTGCCCCGCCCCCTCTGGCGCAGCTCCAGTCGCGGCCTTGTCTCATTTCCCCCCTCCCCGAGCCTCCTCTCGCTCCAGCACCAGCGCCCACCGTCTCGTACGGTCTTCTCACCCGGTCCCTTTCCCCATCCCCATGTGATCTCAAAACTAACAATCAGGTCAAAGTTCTGTGGTCCTGCCACATCTAGTCATGAATGGCGGTGGCTAATCAAACAGCTAATGGAAAGAGGTGGAGTCTCCACAAACAGCCCCATCCTCAATGATAGGGAAGTCCAATGTATCAGTTCAAAAGTCAAGGTTGAAGCATTTGCACCCGTTTTCAGCCGGAAGCTGCAAGTGGATTATCCATTGCGGCCTTCCCTGAGGTTCCCAACATCACAGATGGTGTTTTTATGACAATTAGATTCACTGCTTGTGATATTAAAACTTAATGCACTGAATGCAGCAAAAGCTATGGGCTCAGACAACATTCTGGCCGAAGTATTGAAGACTTTCCTCTTGAACTAGTTGTCCCTTAGCCACGTTGTTCCAGTAGAGCTACGACACTGACGTCTACCTGATAAAGTGGAAAAGTGCTCTTTGGTTGTTGTTGGACGTCTATCATCTCAGCCCAATAAATTCACTTTAGGAGTTCCTCAGGGCAGTGTTCTAAACCCAAACATCTTCAGCAGTTTCATTAAAGCCCTTCCCTCCATCTAGGGTGGCCAGATGTCTGGTTTTGTATCAGATTGTCCAGTTTTCAGCCAGTCTGAATACTGTCTGCTACCAGATGCTTCACATCTGGTATGTGGATGGTTAGTCCACTTATTTTAGTAAAACATACAGGGGCATGTGTTTATTCCTTTCCCCCATCTGCAGCAACCTCAATGCATGGGAACACAATTGTTAGCTTTATTTTAATACCTTTTCCCCAACCTCCTTTTTCCCTTCATTGTCTCCCATTAACGCAGGATCCCTAAAAGTGAGACCTCATCATGAACGCAATGATCTCACTGTGTACTTGGTGCTGTCATCCCATCACGAAGGTGTTCGGTTTTGGTGGCCTCCAGCACTGCCCACCCTACCTCCATTGACTGGAATTCTTTGGTCATTGTGATTCATCTTTCCGGCTGTCAGCGCACCCCCACCAGCAGGTTTCACGGCGGTGTGAGGTGGTTACAATGGGAAGTCCCATTGACAAACAGCGGGAGGATAGAATTCCACTGCCAGCAAACCGTGCGCAACTGAGAAACAGGCGGGTAGAGGACTGGAGAATCCCGTCCATTATAAGGTCAGGAATTCAGATGTTCGTGAATGATTGCACAGTGTTCAGTTCTTTTCACTACTCCTTAGATAATGAAACAGTCCGTACCCATAAACTGTAAAATAGGGTAGGCCATTTAGGACTGAGATGAAGAGAAGTGAACCTGTGAAATTCTCTACATTAGAAGGCTGTGGGGGCCAAGTCACTGATTATATTTAAGAAGGAAATGGATAGGTTTTTAGGGTGCGATTTAACTAATTGGGAACAAAGTCCCATAGCGAGCGTGTTTAGCTGCGTGCTTCCTGTTACTTGCGATGTATAAGGGCCCTCAGCGGGGAACGCGCAGTCGAGGCCGCACATAGCCCCATTTTGTACACTGAGCAGTTCCACTCGCCAGGACTTCCCAGTGTAGTGGGAGATTGGTCACCGTTTTAAAATGGCCACGCAACCTTTTAACCGGTCCATTCAGTCCCCATTCAGACGTTCCACGTTACCAGCCTTACTGGAGGCTTAATCCCGTCTAACATCCGTCATCTTCCCCACATCACTCACGCCCCCTTAATTCCACCCTATACCTAGCCCATCCCAGATGGCCCCTTTCTTCGCCCCTGCCCATGTCATCTCTCGCCCCCTGCTACGTCGCAACAACCGCCCCTCTTCTGCGGCCTCCCCCCCTTCTCCCCGTCCCCCCACCAAACCCCACCCCGGCCACCCGTCTCGGCCTTCTCTCCCACCACCTCACTTCCGTTCAACAGCATCAGCTGCTAGCGTGGCAGCCCCTGCCCAAAGGCACTTCCCAGTGACCTCTCCTTCCCCCCTCCCCCCGCCCCCCCCACTCCTCAGCTCAAGAGGAAGGCTCCCTGTTGACCTTACCCTCCTCTACCCAAATAAAAACTGTGGTGATATACATCACTGTAAGTACACAAAGGGTTAATGTACATACACTACACTTAGCTAGACACTAGAGGGAGCACCAGAGACATGACACACAGACAGTCAACCAATAGGTCAGTAAAATAGGACACGACCAATGGGCATTCAAGATACACACAGAGGTGACACTACCACAGGAGGGCATTACACCAACCCATATATAAGGACACAGCACACATGCTCAGTCTCTTTCCAGTGGAGACACTCAGTGAGTACAGACACAGGGTTGATTGAACATCACACCCACCACGTGGATTGTAGCTGATTGGTTCGTCAGTCTGAGTAGCTATAGCAGGATTAACAGTTGAGTTGAATCCAAGTAGGAGAATCGTTAACAGTAATAAATGTGTTAAAGCTATCTCCAAGTCTGAACCTTCCTTTGTCAGAGTGCACATCAAGGAAGCAGCTTATGCTACGTCAAGAGCAGAACAAAACAAAAACTTCTTCTGAATTCCAGACAACCTTCTCCAAAAGCAAACAAACAAATGTTAAACACAAACAGGCCCATAAAACAGGAGGGGGGGATGGAAACATCCATCCCCACATAAACCTTTCACCCCTACAATCCCGACAGTAAACAGCAAACGCTGTTCTCGAAAAAGACGAAAATCCCCCAATTCGTACCCCCACTTCAAACATGCTCCCAACCATTACAAAGTGCCAGTGCTCCGGTTCCCAACCATTGTCCGCTCAGTTTATGTTTCTTAATGAAGTCTTCGGCCGCTTCTGGGATCTTGAAATAATACTCCTGGCATTACCCATAATTTTGCCGGGTAGAGCACCCCAAACCTGCCACTGGTACAGTATCACGTTGGCCTTGTTGAAGCTTGCCCATTGCATGTTGCTTTGCCAACTCGGCTCCGATGTCCTGATAAATTCGGACCTTATTCCCCTCCCAGTCACAGGTACGCTTCTCCCTGGCACATTGCAAAATCTTCTCTTTCGCCCCAAATTTGTGGAGTCTCACAATCACCGCCCATGGCAGTTCCCCAGCTCTAGGCTTCTGCCTCAGGGACCTATGCGCTCGGTCCACTTCAGGCACCTTATCCAGCACTTCTCCTGCCCCACCAGCATCTTCGAGACATACCTCGCGGCACTCACACCTTCCACTCTTTCAGGCAGGCCCACTATTCGCAGATTCTGCCTTCTCAAGGTATTCTCCTGCTCCTCCATCTTCAACATTTCCAAAGAACTCTTCAGGGATGCCACAGGTCCTTCGATGGCCTTCGAGCGATCCTCCCGCATTTCCTTCCTCTGCTGCCGGAATTCCACCTTAATAAAAGCCATTAATTCCAGCTGGGGCCTTCCAGCTTGCATCCCCCTTTCCCCCTCCTGCATGTTTACAGTGGCTGCTGCAGCACAGGGATTCTCCTTTGTACAGTATCAACCAGAACTGCCATAATATTCTATGTGCAATCGCTCCAGTGATTTATAAAGTGGCAAGATCACTTCAATATGGAAGAAAGAGAACAAAATCTTATTGTTCACTCCATTTTCCACCATCCTCCCCGTATCCCTTGATCCCCTGAGGGATCAAAATCTATCTCAACCATGCACAGGCTGGAGCATCCACAACTCTCTGGGATAGAGAATTCCAAAATGCACACCCTCCGGAATAGAGAATTCCAAATATCCACACTCTCCGGGATAGAGAATTCAAAAGATCCACACTCTCCGGGATAGAGAATTTGAAAGATCCACAACCCTCTGGGATAGAGAATTCCAAAGATCCATAACCCTCTGAATGAAGAAACTTTTCACTTCCACCCTAAAGTTCTCGATTCCCCAGCCATGGCAAACAACCTCTCAGTGTCTACCCTATCCAGTCCTTCAGATTCTTTCATGTTTCACATCCTATTCTTCTAACTCCAGAGAGTAAAGGCCCAATTACTCAGCCTTGCATCAGAGGGCAAGCCTCTCATCGCAGGAATCAATCTAGTGAACCCTCGCAGCACCTCCAAGGCAAATATATCTTTCCTCATAAATGAAAACTAAATCTGCACACATTACTCTAAATGCAGTCTAACTTCCTTTTTCTTGTACTCCAAACCTCTTGCTGTAAAGGGTATAAAGGAGAACATGCCTTTTGCCTTCCATTTGCTTGTTGCTACTGAATGCTTTTTTTTACAAACACCATTTAATGACAACTCACTGGTTTGTCACAATCTGGTTAATTTCCATCATGACAAATTGCCTTTCTATTGTAATTCTGACATTTTGATGTAGGAGCACGCTCTCGCTACTGGATATTAATGGACCACAATTGGTTGGAACTTGCCCTGTGAATTGAATTGTATTCCTTACCTTTCAGCTCAGAAAATGTTGTGTTTTGAACAGCTGAAACTGGGAATTTGGAATGACGTGGTCTGATTAATGGGGCATCTGGGACCATGGTGAATAAAAGGACCAATAGTCCATCTCCTTAACCAATAACACTTAAGGATAGAGAATGAAACAGAGCAAATGGTGCAGTAAGAAATAGGGCGAGTTAAATCAGATTTTGTATAGAAAGTGAAACAAAGAGAAGGAAAGAAAGATTGGATTGAGAGTGGAACAAAAGGGGACATTTTAAAATTAAAACAACATTTCAAAACAAGTTGTCTGCAGAAATGAGATTTCACAGTTTCATTTGTTCCTGTTCTGGGCCTCAAATTAAGTGGCACTGCAGGAACATGAACCTCATCATTAAAAGGGTGCTTATATCATGTCCTAACTTTCTGCGACAAATTTAATTCCTATTTGCAGTGCGAATACGGCAATTTCTAAAGTTTCCACAAATTGGCAGACATTTGAATGCACAATTCTGATAATTCCAGCATAGTTTAAGTAAGATTACCTGGATGAGGACGGGTTAAAATTGCAACCGCCTTGACCATATTTGGCAGTTGGGAAGCACAGACATGTGGAAAGTGCAAGATTACCTCAATATTGACCGTTGCGATTTGGAGGGATAGGGAGCCTGTTGGCAAGGATGGGTTTCAGTAAGAATTGGGACCTATTATGGGGCAGGATTCAGACAGCAAAGTAAGGTCTGACAGAAAAATAAAGGGAACAAAATCTTTTACTGCGCTCCATTTCCACCGTGGTCCCCGTATGCAACATTTTAACAGTTTTGTATTGGCTGTAAAACACTTTGGGAAATCCTGAGATGGTGAAAGACACTTAATAAATGCAAAACTTTCTTTTTCAAAATCATTGGGGAATTTTCGGCAAGCATAACTCTTCCTTGAAACAAACTGCTGTTTATTTTACACGGTGATAACGATGAGTGCTGTATTAACACCTACGAGACCCTTCGGGACGACCCGAAAGATCGCCCCACAGGTGGTGGAATATGAGCTCCCTCACTGAGGGGTGGGAGCCTAACGATGGGGCTCATTAAAAGCCACTAATTAAAGCCGGCCAGGAAGGGAACTGGGATCTTTGGATGGTTCCGGCTGGGACTAGATGTACTCCCCGCCGCTTTGCGGCTTTACTTTGGCTTGTTGAATAAACCTTTCTATTTGCATCCTTCTTGGGACTCCTGGGATGGGAAAAAGTGCCATGAACTCGCCATTATTTACCCACCAAATTCTGGGCTAATGTCTCAACCTCACCTGATGGAAAACCTGTGCCATCTATTGGGAGGCCTGTGGACTAGCATCAGAAATTGAGGTGTCAGAAAATTGTTTTACCAACAGGTCTTGCTAATAAGCATAACTGTGGGAGAGATCACTTAAATAATAATAATCGTTATTAGTGTTACAAGTAGGCTTACATTAACACTGCAACAACGTTACTGTGAAAAGCCCCTAGTTGCCACACTCTGGCGCCTGTTCGGGTACACTGAGGGAGAATTCAGAATGTTCAATCTACCTAACCAGCTTGTCTTTCGGGACCTGTAGGAGGAAACCGGAGCACCCGGAGGAAACCCACGCAGCCACAGGGAGAACGTGCAGACTCCGCACAGACAGTGACCCAAGCTGGGAATTAGTAACAACAGCCATTTTGAAAATGTAGTAAAAAATGAAGTTACTCAAATGCTAATAATAATGAAAAACAAGGGAGAAACATTTCAACACCATATTAAATCTGGAGTCATACATGAGTCCTTAATGAGCCGCATATGGCTCTGGAGCCATAGGTAGCGGACAATGGGCTATCCAGATGTAAAAGGACAAGGTAGGAAGTTGACCATTGAAAGAGAAAATTCTATAGTATTTTCAAATTGGACAAACAGAATAAAATGCACAACATGAAAATCATAGCATAGTTGCATGCAGTAAGGCTACCAGGACAAAAAGGGTTAAAATTGCAACTTGGTATTTGGAAGGAACAAATGCATTTGGAAAGAGCTGAAGGTGTCTATCAATGTAGAAAAATTTGAAACATTTCAAAACAAACTAATGTTGGAATTAATGATGCATCTATAGAAAGTCAATGTTGTGGCTTTTCCACCATTTTTATGGATGCCCATAGTGACGGCAGTTGTGCTCTCAATGTGACTGTGGCTGCAAATGGGGATTGGCCAAGTGGTTCCTGTACTTGAAGATCAATCTTCAGGACACTGCTGCACACAACCCTGGACAAATTATCACGGTCCATTAAAAAGGATAGTTCTAAGGATAGTTAGCTCTAAGGATAGTTACTTTGCATCAGTCTTCACAATGGAAGACACTAGTGGAATGCCAGAGCTCGAGGAGTATCAGGGGGCAGAGGTGAGTGCAGGGGCCATCACTAAGGAGAAGGTTCTGCGGAAACTGAAAGGTCTGAAAGTGGATAAATCACCTGACCAGATGGACTACACCCCAGGGTTCTAAAAGAGATAGCTGAGGAGATTGTGGAGGCATTGGTGGTGATTTTTCAGGAATCACTGGAGGCAGGAAGTGTTCCAGAGGACTGGAAAGTGGCTAATGCAACACCGCTGTTTAAGAAGGGAGGGAGGCAGAAGACAGGAAATTATAGGCTGGTTAGCCTGACTTCGGTCATTGGTAAGATTTTAGAGTCCATTCTTAAAGATGAGATCGCGGAGTACTTGAAAGTGCATGATAAAATAGGACTGAGTCAGCACGGCTTTGTCAAGTGGAGGTCATGTCTGTCAAATCTGTTAGAGTTCTTTGAGGAGGTAACAAGGAAGTTAGACAAAGGAGAACCAGTGGATGTGATATATTTAGATTTCCAGAAGGCCTTTGACAAAGTGCTGCATAGGAGACTGTTAAATATGTTAAGGGCCCATGGTGTTAAGGGTGAAATCCTGACATGGATAGAGGATTGGCTGACTGGCAGATGGCAGAGAGTGGGGATAAAGGGGTCTTTTTCAGGTTGGCAGCCGGTGACTAGTGGTGTTCCTCAGGGGTCTGTGCTTGGACCACAACTTTTCACAATATACATTAATAATCTAGAAGAAGGAACTGAAGGTACTGTTGCTAAGTTTACAGATGATACAAAGATCTGTGGAGGGACAGGTAGTATTGAGGAAGCAGGAGGCTGCAGAAGGACTTGGAAAAGCTAGGAGAGTGAGCAAATAAGTGGCAGATGGAATACAATGTGGAAAAGTGTGAGGTTATGCACTTTGGAAGGAGGAATGGAGGCTCAGACTATTTTCTAAATGGGGTAATGTTTAGGAAATTAGAAGCACACAGTGACTTGACTTGGTGTCCTTGTTCATGATTCTCTTAAGGTTAACGTGCAGGTTCAGTCAGCAGTTAGGAAGGCAAATGCAATGTTAGCATTCATGTCGAGAGGGCTAGAATACAAGACCAGGGATGTACTTCTGAGGCTGTATAAGGCTCTGGTCAGACCCCATTTGGAGTATAGTGAGCGCTTTTGGGCCCCGTATCTCAGGAAGGATGTGCTGGCCTTGGAAAGGGTACAGAGGACGTTCACAAGAATGTCCCTGGAATGAAGAGCTTGTCGTATGAGGAATGGTTGAGGACTCAGGGTCTGTACTCATTGGAGTTTAGAAGGGTGAGAGGGGGACATCTTATTGAAACTTACAAGATACTGCGAGGTCTGGATAGAGTGGACGTGGAGAGGATGTTTCCACACAAAGGAAAAACTAGAACCAGAGGACACAATCTCAGACTAAAGGGACAATCCTTTAAAATAGAGATGAGGAAGAATTAGTGGCCTAATTCTGCTCCTATGTCTTCTGGTCATTTTCGTTGAAAATTTTGAAAATGGGAAAAAAGGGCTGTTGGCTCACAGTAAAGCATCATCTAATTGGACAATGAGACTTTTGCTTTACAGTTGGCATAGGAAGGCAATGCGCCACAGGGATGGATGTATTGGCTGACAAATGGCTGGAGCATGGGGACAAGTCATGTGATGGAACACATGAAACACATCATCGGTGCAGACTCGATGGGCTGAATGGTCTCCTTCTGTACTGTAGAGATTCTACGAAACCTCCAGGAATACATTCAATATAGTACGTTCAATATAGGGGTACAGTATACCCCTTTGGATACTGTCGGGGGGGATAGCCTATCAGGGGAAAACAGCAGCAGCCAGAGCAGTGGCACCACGGCTGGCTTTGATGTCCAGCAGGGAGGGTCAAAGCACAGAAAAGCAATAGTCATAGAGGGGACTCTATAGTCAGGGGCACAGTTAGGCGCTTCTGTGGACGTGAAAGAGACTCCAGGATGGTATGTTGCCTCCTTGGTGCCAGGGTCCAAGATGTCTCCGAACGGGTAGTGGGCATCCAGAAGGGGGAGGGCAAACAGGCAGAGGTCGTTGTACATATTGATACTAACGACATAGGCAGGAAGGGGCATGTGGTCCTGCAGCAGGGGTTCAGGGAGCTAGGCAGAAAGTTAAAAGACAGGACCTCTAGGGTTGTAATCTCGGGATTACTCCCTGTGGCACGTGCCAGTGATGCTAGAAATAGGAAGGTAGAGCAGCTAAACATGTGGTTAAACAGCTGGAGTAGGAGGGAGGGTTTCTGTTATCTGGACTACAGGGGGCTCTTCCGGGGCAGGTGTGACCTGTATAAGAAGGACTGGAGAGGCATAAATATCCTGGCCGCGAGATTTGCTAGTGTCACACGGGAGGGTTTAAACTAGTATGGCAGGGAGGTGGGTGCTGGAGCAATAGGTCAGAAGGTGAAAGCATTGAAGGAGAACTAGGGAATAGGGCCAGACTGGCTCTGAGGAAGAGCAGACAGGGCGATGTTGCTGAAAACAGCGAGTCTGGTGGCCTGAAGTGCATATGTTTTATTGCAAAAATTATTACTGGTAAGGCAGATGAACGTAGAGCTTGGATTAGTACTTGGAACTATGATGTTGTTGCCATTACAGAGACCTGGTTGAGGGAAGGACAGGATTGGCAGCTAAACTTTACAGGATTTAGATGTTTCAGGCGGGATAGAGGGGGATGTTAAAGGCGTGGTGGAGTTGCGCTACTGGTTAGGGAGAATATCACAGCTGTACTACGGGAGAGCACCTCAGAGGGCAGTGAGGCTATGTGGGTAGAGATCAGGAATAAGAAGGGAGCAACTTCAATGTTGGGGGTTTACTACAGGCCTCCCAACAGCCAGCGGGAGATAGGTAGACAGATTTTGGAAACGAGTAAAAACAACAGGGTTATTGTGATGGGAGACTTCAACTTCCCCAATATTGACTGGGACTCACTTAGTGCTAGGGACGTAGACGGGGCAGAGTTTGTAAGGAGCATCCAGGAGGGCTTCTTTAAAACAATATGTAGATAGTCCAACTAGGGAAGGGGCTGTACTGGACCTGGTATTGGGGAATGAGCCCGGCCAGGTGGTAGAAGTTTCAGTAGGGGAGCATTTCGGGAACAGTGACCACAATTCAGTAAGTTTTAATGTGCTGGTGGATAAGGATAAGAGTGGTCCTAGGGTGAATGTACTAAATTGGGGGAAGGCTAATTATAATAATATTAGGCGGGAACTGAAGAACCTAGATTGGGGGCGGATGTTTGAGGGTAAATCAACATCTGACATGTGGGAGGCTTTCAAATGTCAGTTGAAAGGAATTCAGGACCGGCATGTTCCTGTGGGGAAGAAGGATAAATATGGCAAATTTTGAGAACCTTGGATAACGAGAGATATTGTAGGCCTCGCCAAAAAGAAAAAGGAGGCGTTTGTCAGGGCTAGAAGACTGGGAACAGACGAAGCCTGTGTGGAATATAAAGAAAGTAGAAAGGAACTTAAGCAAGGAGTCAGGAGGGCTAGAAGGGGTCACGAAAAGTAATTGGCAAATAGGGTTAAGGAAAATCCCAAGGCTTTCTACACGTACCTAAAAAGCAAGATAGGTTTAAGGTGCGAGGGGCAAGGTTTAGAGGAGATGTACGAGGCAAGTTTTTTACACAGAGGGTAGTGGGTGCCCGGAACCCGCTGCCGGAGGAGGTGGTGGAAGCAGGGACGATAGTGACATGTAAGGGGCATCTTGACAAATACATGAATAGGATGGGAATAGAGGGATACGGACCCAGGAAGTGTAGAAGATTTTAGTTTAGACGGGGAGCATGGTCGGCACAGGCTTGGAGGGCCGAAGGGCCTGTTCCTATGCTGTACTTTTCTTTGTTCTTTGTTCAATCATAGTTGGCAAGCCCAGCTGCAAATGAAAATGTGACAAAAATGACCTCAAGCTCTTTTTGCATAACAGGAACAACTTGGATTTACATAGCAAGTTAGTAAAGTCACCATCGTCCCAGATGACCATAGGCTACTTTCCCCTTTGAGAGAGAGAGCTGACAAGCAGTGATTAACCTGAGTGTTGAGAAGTAATGAATAACCTCAGCTAATACTGGAAGTGAACCCACACTGCCAGGCCCTAGTCCAGCATCACTATCATGAATTGGATTCAATTCGAATTGGGGTTTCTTTTTTGGAGCAAGCAAGGCGGATGGATGAAGCGTTTGCCCTCCCGGTCCGCTCCTGTGCTTCGGCTTTGTAACTCGGAGAAAAAGAAAATAAAATTTGAAGAAAAAAAAACAGGAAGGTCCGGATGAGAGTCAGAGGACATTGAAAACACAACATTGCCCGCCCCAACTCCAGGCGAGTGCGCTTGCGTGGGGCGTAGTTAAAACAAAACGGGAAAGGCGGTGACTGGATCGCGGGATTTTTCCCCCCCCCTACCCTCCCAACATTTTTTATTATGATATCAGATTCGTTTGGCGCTTGAGGAGGAAAGGAGGAGTGGCGAGTGCGGTGGGTGCACAAGACCCGGGCACACTGAGAGCCAAAGCTCGGTCACAGAGGGGAGGGAGCAGCACACGGCCATGACTGAGTGAAAGGAAAGGGGGGAAAAAAATCGCCTCCCTCACCGTCTTGTGTGCAAGAGAGGGAGAACCAAAAAATACACCCACCGACCGGCATCAGCATTTGTCGTTAAAAAAAAATTTGGGTGAAAAAAAAAAGGAGTTTGTTTTTTTAAACCCCCCCCCCTTTCGCAGAAGGAGAGGAAAAGGAACCATTCGCAGGGCGGCTGGAGACGACAATCTTTTTGAGATTTGCCGTCTTATTTTTATTTTAAAAACGAGAATAATCGTTTTGTTTTACAGGCTTTGTGCCGGTGGGAGAAGGAGGAGAGGATTTTTTTTTACCCCTCCGGTGGGTGCACCATGAAGGCGCCTGTCCGCCATGTTATCCTGATGGCCAGGGATTGACTGGATCGTTTCGTTTTTAAAACTAACATATACGTTCGTGTTTGATTGCGCTTTGTTGATAAAAGATTTTTTAGAAAGACTTTCCCGCCGAGTTTGATCCCCCCCCCCCCCCCCCGAGAGGGAGGGAGGAGAGGAGCCGGAGTTTGCAGCCGCCGCCGCTTTTGTGTGTGTTTCTATCCGGTCGGAGCTGCCATGGCCGAGAATGCATATTCATGGTGAGTGAAATTCCCCCCCCCCCCCCCCTGAACCGTACACTTTACTCACTTCGTTTTGATCTTATTTAAAAAAAAAACTGATCTGAACGGTTGGCAATATGAAAGCTGTTCGCCTTGCCCGCTGGGTTTGTTTTGATTGTAGGCCGCAGATGCAGCCTCGGCCTCGCAGTTTGACGGGAGCCGGGTGAAGGAGCGAATGGGATTTATTTGTGCAGAGCCGGTGGCTGGAGGGCGCTATGGTACAGGCTGTATTCCCCCCATTATGCAGAACAGAGGTTGTGAATGCGTGGTTCATTCTAAATGAACACTTAAATATATATTATACATCTGCACATAATATATAGTGTGTATATATATATATATATATATATATATAGTGTTTGTATAAATGTGTGTATATAATAGATCCTGTATATAATAGCTCAGCTTCAGTAACATTTTGATCCTTTGGCCGAATCAATGATTGGTTGACATGGTTTTATTTTATTTTTAAATCAAATTTGTGACAGCCTTTTCTGTGTTGGTGACAGTGGGTGTATGTCAACTTGCAGTTTAGATGCCAACATATGCAGTGCAAATCAAATCTGTGAAAACAATTACTCAGGATATTCGTTATAATTTTAGACTGAATATGTGTGTACGTGTGTGTTTGTTTATACATGATGTATATTCCTTTTGAAATGTTGCACAATTTTTTTAGTACATGGCTGCACTAGTGGTTTTCAGACTGGTATGTTCAGTGCCTAGTCATTGCATTTTTAATCAGCACTGACCATAATGGGTTTAAGGTGTTTGCTTTGTGGGATTGGAGTTTCTTTTTGAAGTGGGAGAGGGATATAGCATTCTGAATATCTCCTGTTGTAAGTAGACTTTTAGTTTAGTTTAGAATCATATTGACAGTGCAGAGCTGACATTTTATTAAGGCAGGATTCACAGAGTAGCATTGATTGCTTGGAGGAGAGGCATGGGGAATTGCACAGACATATGAATAAAATAGCCTTTTGGGTAATTCTCTTTGTAAAGACAAAGGATTTTTTGTTATTGTTTGATCAGACTGATCCAAAAATGTAGATTGAGACAAAGTCAAACTGACCAGTGTATGTATTTTGAGATAATGTACAATAACATGCACAATGATCAATTTTCACGCTTGTGCTCAGTCAGTTAGATTACCTATTTGGGATATTATGCAGCATGATGTTTTGCACTCCACTGAGACTGAATGGGCTGATACTCCTGTTGATGCCACAAATATATCACGGGGAAGATTTCCTTTGTAATGAAATTCTAAATTCTCAGGCACGTTTTACGACTTTGCTATGATTAATGCATAACTAACACATTTAATAATTTGAGCTGCTGTCAAACTCCTTTTTCATCAAGTTACAGGAAGGAATCTACTTTATTGACAGTGCCACATGTGTTCTCCCAACACTGTTCAACATGGTGAAGTATGACTGCGAAATCCGAATAGACAGCAAAGGGATTTATACATTATTTTCACATGGTAATTTTGAGTGGTAAAGTTTGTTTTTGTTTACTATGTACCTGTCTGTTAGCTACAGGGAAAATCATACTTGTAGATTACGCCATATTGTTATTGTTGTCAGTATTTCGCCCTTGGGTTGCATAACTCCTCCCCACCCAAGTTTGGAAGGACAGCATTTGTAATTGAATGCACAATTCAAATGTTGGTGGGATCTATTCTATTGTCATCATTGTGGGACAGACAAGTAATTTCCTACTATCCACAGGCATTCTCAGTTGTTGATCACATCAGATTGTCGAGCAGGGGAAATGCTAGGCCAGGGAGAGGGAGCACTTCCCCAATGATTTGTGGCACCCAAACTGAGCAACAGGTGGTGCCAGCTTAGTCAAGGAAAAACTGAAAAGAGAATTTTACAGCAAGGGAAGGGCAAGGTAAGCTTGAGTGTCTGCTTTTGCTAGATCACCCCAATTCATCATGTTCTCAGTGGTCTTTCTGTTGGTAAACTTTCTAATGGGCCGTTGACAACAATGTGTGGTCAGATTTGTTTTTGTATATTTTGGTAAAATTGTTTCAATTTGTGAAAGGATGCTGCTGAATTAATTTCTAATTCACCAGCCAAAATAATTGACGTTGAAGCCCTTTGATAGCGCCCCTTTTTGTTTAAAAGAAAAATCAATATGTGTATATATATATTTTGGAAAGTGTGCTTCTATGAAGTGATGGTACAGGACATGATACTACATCACAACAGTAACTACATTTATAAACTACTTCATTGTCTGTAAAGTGCTTTGAGAGGTCTCGTAGTAGTAAAAGCTGCAACATAAATCATTGAATGGTTACAGCACAGCAGGAGGCCATTAGGCCCATTGTCTGTGCTGTAAATTATCGACTTTCTTTACCAGTAAACTTTGCTTCTACAGTTTGAACACCTCAATTAGATCACTGCCTTGTGTTTGATGCATGGCAATGGCCTGATTTTGTTGCAGCATGGTCTCCTAATGCCAAACCCAAAGTTATCTAATCCATAAAGGTTGATAAGTAGTTCAGTTTTGTTACCAAGATGGGATGCTGCATTCAAGGTAAAATGTTTGTCTAATTTGCTAGACATTCTATTCCATTGCACAAAACAACATCCATTCACAATTGATGTGATGTTCCTTTATGCGAATCAAGAAAAAAAGGCATTGAACAGATTATTCAGATCTTTAATGTTCACTGGACTAAATGTAGTCTATCATAGAATCAGAGAATTTACAGGGCAGAAGGAGACCATTCAGCCCATCGAGTCTGCACCGGCCCTTGGCAAGAGCATCCCACTTAATCCTAACCTCCACCCTATCCCCATAGCCCATCTAACCTTTTTGGATGCTAAGGGGCAATTTAGCCTGGCCAATCCACCTAACCTGCACGCGGAGGAAACTCGCGGAGACACGGGGAGAAAGTGCAAACTCCCCACAGGCACTCACCCGAGGCCGAAATTGAACCCTGGAGCTGAGGTAGCCGTACTAACCACTGTGCCACCGTGCCGCCCCTAAACGGCTAAATTTCACAGATTACAGCTTTTTAGAGATCAAATTTAATATTTCAGTTTATTAAATGGTTTCTAGTATTTCCATTTGACTTTGAATGTTGTTAAAAATAAAATTCTAATTGAATTCTTGGCAAGCTTGAAATTTTTTAATGATTTGGTTGTGCTGTTTGTATACTTCAGAAGTGTCAATTTCAGTGTAAGGTGTCAATCATCCAGATTTTTTTGGATTCCAGATTGAGGACCCTATTCTTTATCTTGATATTTAATTATATTGTGAAGGATGGAGCTATTGGGTGGGTTAACGATGTTCAGTTGTAATTGGGTGAAACAAAAATAATGAAACATTGAATGTAACAGCAGGAAATGCTTTTTCGTATTTTGGCAGTAAACAAAGCAGAATTAGTTAGTGACTGATATAAATGAGGTAGAAGTTATAACCTGGCTAGAAGGTTTTAACATGCGTAGGTCCCTGAGAATAAATTATTACAAATTGTTGAGACACTAAAGAGGAGTTTTCAGAGTCATTAATGATCGTTAGAAGGAAGTCATTAGGCACTAGTAGATTGGGGACGGGCTACCATAGTGCCCATTTTCAAAAAGAGTGGCGGGACTGAAATAGGCAGCTGACAAACATCAGTCAATTCCATATAAAGTTGTGACTGATCATCATTTGATTTAGATTTATTGTCATGTGTGCCATCTTGATTGTGGTGGTTGGAAGTCAATCATCTCAACTCCAGGACATCACTGCAGGAGTTCCTCAGGATAGTGCCCTATGCCCAACCATTTTCAGTTGCTTCATCAATGACCTCCCTTCCATTATAAGGTCAGAAGTGGGGATGTTTGTGGATGACTGCCCAATGTTTACCATTCATGACTCCTCCGATAATGCAGCAGTCCATGTCCAAATGCAGCAAGACCTGGACAATATCCAGGCTTGGACTGATAAGTGGCAAGTTAAATTCGCGTCACACAAGTACAAGGCAATGACCATCTCCTACAAGAGAGGATCTAACCACTGCCCCTTGACATTCAATGGCATTACCATCACTGAATCCCCACAATTAATCACACTATTTATATGCATACAGAGGACTTTTGGATTCTCTTTTATGTTATCTGTGCATTCTCGTACTTTCGCTTTGCCCCTCATTTCCTTTTTCACTACTCCCCTGAACTTTCTAAATTTTGCCTGGTTCTCACTTCTATTACCAACCTGACATCTGCAGTTGCCCTCTTTATCGCTTGCCACCCAGGGAGATCTGGCTTTGCTGGCACAATCTTTTTTCCTTCTGGAAATGTACTTTGACTGGACATGCATAACCCCTCTTTCAAGACAGTCCATTGTTCCGTTACAGTTTTGCCTGCCAATCTTTGGTTCCAGTTTACCTGGGACAGATCTGTTCCCATCCCACTGAAATTGGCTCTCCTTCAATTATGTATTTTTACTTGAAACTTTTTACTGGACCAGCCATATAAATACTGTGGCTATAAGCGCAATCAAGAAGTTGGGAATTCTGCAGTGAGTAACTCGCTTCCTGAATCCCCAAAACGTGTCCTCCATGTCAGGAGTATGATGGAATGCTATCTGCTTGTATGGATGAGTGTAGATTCAACAATGCTGGAGAAGCTCAACACCATCCAAGATAAAGCAGCCCACCTAATCAGCACACCATCTTGAACATGCAGTTCTTCCATGACCGATGTACAGTGGTAGCAGTATATACCATCTGCAAGATGCATTGTAGTTTTTTAATATGTATATATTTATATATAAAAAAAATTGCTCATTGTTCATTTCCATGGATAAGCTCAACACAATGATTTGGAGATGGGAATTTAATTCCTACTATGGCAACTCGGACATTTAAATTCAATTAATTAAATAAAAGGTTGGAATAAAATGGCTGTTTTCATTTTTTAGGTGACCATAAAACTACCACGTTGTTAAAAACATGTCTGGTTCACCTGTATGACATTTACATGACTCAGACCCACAGCAATGTGGCTGACTCTTAACTGCTTCAGAAACTGCTTAACTAGCTACTGAGGAGCTTTAAAGAAGGCAATTCAGCACCCATCTTCTCGAGGGCAACTAAGGTTGAACAATAAATCCTGGTCATACCAGTGATGCCCACACCCTGTGAATACATTTTAAAGAAAAAAATGCCAGGGTATTATCATTTTAAAAATTCATTAAAGTTCACTTGAGATTTCCGTCCCTAAAAGGCACTGTGGAACCAGATGGGGTTTTACAGTAATCCAGTAGCTTCATGGTCATCATTGGATCTAACTTTTTATTCCTGATTGTGGTTAATTAAAATAGCATTTAATTTTATTTCCTCAATGATTTGATGGGATTTGAACTTGTGTCTCTAGATAGTTAATCAAAGCCACTGGATCACCCGTCCAGCAACATAACTATGCTATCATATTCTTAATAATCACCCAGAGGTTGAGTTCTAATCCCATCTTGATTAGTTGTGAAATTTTGTTGAATGTATTTATATTCGGTAATCCTGTTTCCCAGATTATCTGTTTTACCAATGTCTTCTGGAAAGGGTTTGGTGTATTGCAAATACTATCGTTTTCAGGGTAGCTAGGGATGAGAAATAAATGGGACAGAACTAGTTTGGCCACAACCTGAGAACAATCTTTCAAAATATGCTGTCTCATAGGCCTTGCATTCTCTTAAATATATATCTGATTTTACTTTTTCCTCCTTTTCTCCCCTGACACTAGCTTTTGAATTTTATCTGGTATTAATTTATCTTTTAACTGCTGTTATTTCTCATAAAGCTGATCAATAAAATGTGAATTTGTTCAGAACCGTTTTAGTTCCACATGACTGCCATTTTCTTTTCAAGTATTTTAATTCCTGATTCATTATGTTTTTTTGGGGGGCGGGGGGGGGGGGGAGAAAAAGTTCCGCCAATTTGCTGCCTTCCTTGTACAAATGTGTTTTTTTTTCCGAATATCGTTTACACATTACCAATCTACCTGTTCCAATGCTAAGCTGTATGCTTTCACAACACCTTTTAACATTCATGAATGTGCCTTGTGATTTGGTGACTGGAGTGATACTGTCATTATTTTATTTTGGAAAAACATCTATCTCTCCCTTGTATTCAAGTCTACTATTCGTAACCCCTAACATTACAATTTTAGATAAACTGCATAACTAGGACAAGTAGCTTGGTATTGTTCATATAATAGATTTCAAATCCTCCTTAACTTATTATGCAAAATAGCAGAATTCTGTCAACGTTGTACTCAATAAGTCACCATTATCATGTGTAGTTGCCATGTTCCCATTTATTCAAAGAAGGTCCTTCACATTATGATTCTTCTTGATTTAAAGGAATAACTTTAAACAATCTAAACTGCGTATTTAGGAAAAACAGAATACGTGGGTGTCTCAGTGGTGCAACATTTAAATAACTTAACATAATTAACTGATAAGTACACTTCTACTTTGTGGTCCAGACCACTTAAGTACAGTGATGTCTGCTCTGCTGTGGTTAGGTATACCGTATGTCTGATTTCCAGGCATCATCTATGATGAACTGAGTTTCACTGACTTTGAGTGCGATCCAATGGGCACGCTGCGCTGGAAAAGCAGCTCCTGGTGCAGCATGGTGGATGAAAGCCAGGAAGCCCTGCTCCTGGGATCTACCCAGCTCGCAACGCCTTGAAAGATCGAACGCTATCTCGTGAGACGTTGCGATGTAAATACTGCCTATTGTGGGTGGGATCAAGTTTTGGCAAATCTGCATATTAGAGCGAGACAATAATCTTTATTGTCACAAGTAGACTTGCATTAACACTGCAATGAAGTTACTGTGAAAAGCCCCTAGACTGAGGGAGAATTCAGAATGTCCAATTCACCTAACCAGCACATCTTTCGGGACTTGTGGAAGGAAACCGGAGCACCCGGAGAAAACCGACGCAGACACGGGGAGAATGTACCCACTCCACACAGACAGTGACCCAAGCCGGTATCGAACCTGGGACCCTGGCGCTGTGAAGCAACATGCTAACCATGGTGCTACCGTGCTGCCCACAGTTAGTCTAAATCCACTGTGCAGATTCCCAAGGTACCTGAGACTTTGGGATTCATTCCCTTCACCTCAGAGACACGGGCAAGTGCCGTTTAGCACGTGTCCCCACAAATGGGGATCAGAGGGAACAGCACTCGTGGGGGTCCCACAAGGGATCGGAGGCCCCCAGCTGCATGCCTTTTGGCAGGGTGGTGCCCTGGCACTGCTGGTGCTGGCCTGGGCACCCTGGCAATGTCGGCCAGGGCAATCTGCAATGCCGGCCGGCTTGGGCGCTGTCGGGGTGCTGGGCTGGCACTGCCACCCGGCATGGATGTGGTCGGGGCACCGAGCTGGCATTGCCAGTGGCATGGGCACTGTCAGGTTCGCACTGCCAGGGTGCCCAGGTAACATTTTTTGCACACGCTCAATCTGGATGGGATTGCCTGTTTAAATTTTTTTTAGGGGGGGGGGGGGTGGGTGGTGGTGTTGGCAGGGGGGGGGGGGGGTGGGTGGGTGGTGTGGCAGGTGGTGGAGATCCTCCCATAAGGCGATCGGGTTGTCCGGGGGGGGGGGGCGGCGGCAAGGTCGGGGATCGCTTTAAAAATGGCATCACGATCTTGTTACACTGTACAAAACGGGCCTATATGCTCCAGTCGCTCTTCTCCGTCCAGGCCCCTTGCACAACGTCAGTCGCCATCTGCTAAGCATGCTTGCTACGGGTCTTTGTTCCCATTTGGATGAATCTCTCCCTTTTATATCTCCTCCGACCCCCCCCCCCCCATTTTATCACAAAGCATGGAAAAATGAACTCATTCCTTCAGCAACATTCAAAGTAATTAAGTAGAGATGGCAAGAAATGTAATAGTTGGAATAACTTCAGATTTGAAGGTTGTGCAGGGGGATGATATCTCCCTTTTATTGCTATTGCATACCTCTCCACTGAAGAGAAACTCTGCGAATAATCATGCACATCGCAAAAGATAAATTGTGATAAAACAAGGTTTATAATGTGTCATGCATCAATTTTAATTTAGTAGAATTTTAAAAAATCTAACTTACAATTTGGCTAGGCTCAGCATTGGTACAGTATGGTGCTGGACTATTTACCGCTCTGCTGCTTTTGGGTTTATTCCTGTGTTCCAAGCGAACCTTGACCCCACCTGACCTGGCATGGCTCGATTGCGTGATCCAAAATCTGGCACAATCTTGGTCCCGGGATTTGTGGTTTTGAGACACTAGTATACTGAACACCAAATGTAAATTAAAAATCTGCCAATGTCTTGCTTAACAAATGGAAAATCTTTTTCCATCTCCACAGTTTTGTTGCTCTGCAATCTACAAAATAGCCATGTTGTCAGGCAATTTCATATGTAACAATATTGAACTAGGACATTAGAACCTCTTCTAAATGCACAATATTTTAACGAGCACTCTTGTCTGTTCCTTTTAAAGGAAAGCTCCAAAAGGGAACTCCTGGTCAAATAAAGAAGCAGCTCAACTTTGCATAAGTAGGGTAGAAAAATCTGTTCTTAGTTTCTAACTTTATTCACTGGTATGTCAGTGTTTGGGAGATATGGGAGTCACAGTCTACCAATGATTTGGGTTTCCTTTTAAATTGAAACTGGTGTACATATTTTCTTTGCGGATTTTACCGTGGTCTATGTGTAGTAATCTAAACTTTCTTTATCGTGTAGCGCTGGAGACCAAACCAAACTGGTGCAACTTTGTGAAATTTACTCTGCTTTTCATTTATTTATTAGATTTAAAATAAATTTTTTCCTAAACTTAAACTATTTTCCCTACTTAATTCTTGGAGTTCCTCATGAAATTAGATCATGGGCTGGATTCTCCAAAAATGGGGCTATGTCCCCACGCCAGCGTAAAAACTTCAGAGGACTCTCATTGGAATTCCTTTTTAATTGTTGAGCAAAGACATGTGAAAGCATATGATACAGAATGCAGCCATTTGGTCCATTTATGCCTGTGCTAGCTCACCCAAGAGCTATTCAAAGAGTCACAGATCTGTATTTTGCCCCCATAACCCTGCAAATGTTTCCTCTTCCAAGTATTTATCAAATTTCTTCTTTAAAGTTGCAATTGAATCTGCCTCCACCACCTTTCCAAACAGCAGATTCTAGATAATCGTTCACTTGTGTTACGTTTTTTCCCCTCGTGTCACCTCTGGTATTTTTATCAATTACCATAAATCTATGTCCTTTGGTTACTGATCCGTCAGCCAAGAGAAAGTAATTCTCCTTATTTGTTCTATCAAAGCCCTTTGTGATTTTGAGCACCAGTATCAAATCTCCCCTTTCTCTGCTTGAAAACGAACAACCTCAGCATTTTCCACAATTGCTCTAATTGCTGGTGAGAATTCTGAAGAAATGGTATTTTTAGTTTCTAAAATAAATTTACGCTTTGTCAACCTGGCACACAATTTCCAGCAGTCTTGCCTGCGAGTCATAGTTGGGGTTCAAGCCTCACTACTGAATCACATGCAGGTCGAGGCATACCTTTCAGCATAGTCTTTCAATGAGATGTTAAAACACAGTTGGGTATAAAATATCCTGCAGTCCTAATCATAGAAAAGCATGACATTCTCTTGGTGTTCTAGTTAATATTTTCCCTTGACCAATGGCAGCAAACAAGATTATCACTTCATTCATTGACTTACCATTTATGGGTTCTTGATGTGCACAAAATTGATGTGCATTTTAAAAAAACCTTTCTGTCTGTACACAAGTCTAAATAAAAATGGTTAAAACACTACTTGGATTATTTTAAAGTAAAAAAAGATACTGGTTCAATTGTTTCCCTCTGCTCTCCTTTCTTGCTTGAGCTTACATTGGTGCCATTTTAATTCTAGGCACCTAAGCTTGTGCTCTTCTCTTTGTACAGGTAAATCTGAATCCCTTATCCCCAAGCAGTCTTGTTGACCCAATTTTCATGGTTGGGAAAGTCTGCTGTTGTGGTAAAGTGCCATATTTAGCATTAGGGGCACCAGTCACCCAGTCTTTTAATTTAAGCAAGAGACTACGAGTTTGGGAAACTTCTAATATTGGTACTGACAGTATCTTGCACCATCAGACAAACTGCTAAACAAATTTGAAACTTTTTCTGGTCTTGTATTAAACCTTCACCTTAAATATAGGGTGGAGATTAAAAGCAGACATATATGCAGGGGTATTATTCCGAGACCATGCCAAACATGGAATTATCCATTGTTTTAAAATCCAGAGACATTTTAAGATCCCAAGAATTTTAGTGAAAATTCTTAATCTAGAGATTCCATGTATTATGAGTGCAATCTACAGTTCCCACCTTTTGCCTCCAATCATTATATTCTCTCCTTTCTCCCACTCTACTCTTGCCCTGTACCTGTAGTAAATCTAAAAGTTATTTATTTTACTCGGTAAAAGTGGAACCCTTTACCATCCTGTTTTGAATCCAATCTTGGTATCACATAGTAACTGCTTCCTGATTAATCTTTCTTTTGAACTTGATGACCTACACTAGAAGTCTTTAATTTCTCAATGTGTAAATATAAAGACATCCAAGAAATTACCTGCTTGAATGAAAGACTGTCCTGACCTCAACCAAGTCCGTTGTCTCTTGTGAAGAAGGCATACATAGGTCTCCATGTTGGTGATAACATCTTTTTGTGAAAATAGAAATAAACATCAGTGTGTTCTTTGTATTATTTTTCACAATTTTTTTAAATCGGCGAGTTCCCAGCGTATGTTACCTGTTGACAAGAGTAAGAAGTCTACATGGCACAGCCCAGACGCTCTCACTCGTCAAATGACTTCAGAGCTAATCTCGAGGACCTCTGGGAGAACCATCATTCAGTTTTTCTCTCACTCCCTATTGGTCCTCCATGTTGTCCTTTTCCCTGAAATTTATATTGCCTTTATCACACAATTTATTTTTTAGAAAATATTTTATTGAAACATTTGTAATTTTCACAATTTAACATGTTGACATTTCTAAAACAACCGCGCGGGTCGATGCACAAAATACCCCCTAAAAGAACAATAAACCATGTCCCCCGCTTCTCCCACCCTGTCCCCAGTTACCCATATACTAAGCTCCCTGTCTTATTTAACATTACCCTGCCTCATGTTTTCCTCTCTTTCTCCCCCCCCCCCCTTACTTCTGACGTTCAAATTTTGTTAAAGAAAGCGATGAACGGCTGCCAACTCCAGGCGAATCCTTGTATTGATCTTCTCCGAGTGAACTTGATTTTCTCCAGACTGAGAACCCCTACCATATAGCTGACCCACACTCCTGACTTCGGGGGCTCCGAGTCTGTCTATTTCAGCAAGATCCGTCTCTGTGCCACCAGGGAGGAGAAGACCAGGATATCGCCCCCCCCCCCCCCACCCCCCCTCGTCCCGGATCCTCCGACACTCCAAATATTGCCAATTCTGGACTCTTGAGTTAGTTACCCTACCTTCCAGGACTTCTGACGTAACATCTGCAAATCCCTGCCAGAATTCCCTTTATCACAACATTTTATGCACATTACAATTGTATGAGTTGCTCCAGATATCTTGCATTTGCATCAGGTTAAATACATACAGTTGTGGCAAAGCAGTTTTTAACAAGAACGTTCACCATTTATTTTCATGCATTAAAAACAGAGCCAAGAAATAGTAGTTTACATGAGTGCCAACGGGACTTTTAGTAGCACATTGGTTAGCATTGGTGCTTCACAGCTCCAGGGTCCCAGGTTCGATTCCCGGCTTGGGTCACTGTCTGCACGTTTTCCCTGTGTCTGCGTGGGTTTCCTCCAGTTGCTCCGGATTTCCTCCCACAAGTCCCGAAAGACATGCCGTTAGGTAATTTGGACATTCTAAATTCTCCCTCCGTGTACTCGAACAGGCGGCGGAATGTGGTGATGAAGGGCTTTTCACAGTTATTTCATTGCAGTGTTAATGTAAGCCTACTTGTGACAAAGATTATTATTATAGAATGTATTGTTTCTCCTACTATAGCTTTGTGAATGAGGGCCCTGTTTAGAATTCAGAAATATGTTTGAGTTAAGTCTTCTACTATTAGCATTGAAGCAACTTGATGTTTTAGATCATAAAACCTGAGCATATTCTTCTTGCTTGCAGAGATCTGAGTGCATGTCGCTTCTAGCAAGTGTAAATGAGCTATGTTACGAGCTGCACTGATTTATCTTAAACTGGTTGCTACTGTAGCTGTTAGAGCACTTGAGTTGTTCAGAAGTGCTGCCTAATTGCAGCAAACACTTGTGCGTTGTTTGAATTACCTGGAAGAATGGAGAACTTAAAATTCCCTTTCTTCATTGCAAATCATCGACAAATCAGAATCAACATGCCATCTAATCAATACCCCCTTTCTCCTGTAGTTTAAATTGTTGTGATTATTTGAAATTTAGCATTCCTGGTTAGTCCTGATGAAAAACTTTGGTGGTATGTCTTCAAGAAGAAATATTACTTTAATACTGTGGAATTCTTGGTGCTGTGGCGTTCATAACATTTATATCGAAGGTTTTGTTCAAATAGCTTCACGCCGTCAGCCATGCCGACTCAAACGACAGCCCTTCAAGGAATTTGCATTCCACCAGTTCTGGTTTTTGTGCACCCTCATTTTACTTCTACCATTCATAGAAACTCTTTGAGTCTGCAATTGACTCTCCGAAAGAACACTCTACCCAGATCCATTCCCCTGCCCTATCCTTGTAACCTAACCGTCATATCCCTGGGCACTAAGGGGAAATTTGGCAGTGCAAATCCTCCTAACCATTGATGACTGTGCCTTAATCATCCAGATCCAAAGAATGTGGGTTCTTCTCTGAACCTCTGCTTCTCTCTCCTTTTGAGACAATCCTTAAAATCCACCCTTTTTTGCACAAGCTTTTGTCATCTGAACTAATATTTCCTTCTGACTCTGTATATATTTGTTTGTTTGCACTCCAGTAGCTTTGGGAACCCTCATCAGTGCAAAGGAGTGCCAACTGCTTCAATATCTGTGAATTATAATTATTTTTAATTTCAAACCTTCCTCAACAACTGTGCATGAACCTGCAAACCAATATGAACACTACCTTGTTCCCTTCAATTGCCTACTTGAAGCACAAACAGGGCTGCTGTCATCAATGAAGATTGTTTATTTTGTCTTTGTCAACGCTGATATCTCAGCGGAAATGTGAAAAATGTTATTATCTTATTTCCATTATAGCTGACGGCAACTTGGACTTTAGGGACATCACTGTTGGGTTATGAAGGAAAAAAAATCCAGTTACTATATTTGTTTTAAATTTGAGAGAATTTTTTCAGCTCCCCTTTCCTTGCAGGCCAGGAATTTATGTAATGTTCCTATTAGTTATCCGTTTGTCCCCACAGATTAACTTCTCAGTTGCTTGAAAACAATTTTTTCGCTTGACGGAGTACTTTCATCAGACTTTGATCATTTTGACTTTTTAGGGAGTAATTTAAGTATCTGTAGTAAATAGGCTGGCAGAGAGTAAAAGGAGGAAGCTTATCAACCCACCAAAGCTGTGTGTGCTTTCCTATTCTTGAGATGCTTGGACAACCTATAGCAAGCATCTCAAAGCCCTGGAGAAGTATAAGATCTTCCAAATCTAGTTGCAAGAAAGGCAGTTCAATGGTGTCTGCTCTCAAGCCAACATACCCAGCATTGAGGCGTTAATCATTCCGAACCAGCTCCGCTGGGTGGAACATGTCGTTCCTATGTCAGACTTGCAAAGCACGACAGGAGACTCCAGGAGGACAACAGAAACGTTTTAGGGACGTCTTCAAAATGTCCTGAAGAGATCGAACATTCCTGTCAATTCATGGGAGTCATAAGAGGTCTGCAGCACAGAAAAGGATCTTTGACCCATTGTGTCTGTGCCAGTCAAAAGCGGCCACCTCCCATCGCCTTGTATGCCTTGGCATTACAAGTGCACATCTAAATACTTCTTAAATGTTATGTGAGTCTCTGCCTCCACCACCCTTCCAGGCAGTGAGTTCCAGACTCCTACCACTCTTGGGGTGAAACGTTTTCCCTCACTCCTCCTGCCCTTTTTAAATCTATATGCCCCATGGTCATTGACCCCCTCCACCAAGGGGAAACATTTCTTTGTGTATACGCTGTGCCTCTCATAATTTTATAAATCTCAATCATGCCCTCCTCAGTTTGCTCTGCTCCAAAGAAAACAACCCCAGCCTATCCAATCTCTCTTCATATCTAAACCTCTCCACCCAGGCATCAATAACGATTTGTACATCCTGGTAAATCTCCTCTGCACCCTTTCCAATGTTATCACATCCTTCCTATAAAGTGGATTCCAAAACTGCACACAGTATCTAGCTGTGGCCTAACCAATGTTTTATACAGTTACAGCATAATCTCCCTGCTCTTAAACTCTCTGCCTCGGCTAATGAAGGCAATTATACCATATGTCTTAACCAATGTATCTACCTGCCCTGCTACCTTAGGTCCAGTGTACATGCACACCAAGGTCCCTCTGATTCTCGGTGCTTCCCAGGGTCCTGCCGTGCCTGGTTTGTCCTGCCCAAGTGCATCATCTTACACTTACCAGGATTGAATTCCATTTGCCACTGATCAGCCTGTCTATGTCCTCCTGTAATCTAAGGCTATCCTAACTATTTACCACACCACTAAGTTTCGTATCATCCGTGAACTTACTGATCAACCCTCCTACATTCAAGTCTAAATCATTTACATAAACCACAAACAACAGGGGCCCCAACATTGATCCCTGCGGAACTCCACAGGATATCGGCTTCTAGTCAGAAAAACACTCCTCAACCATTACACTCTGCTTTCTGCCACTCAGCCAATTCTGGATCCAGTTTGCCAAATTTCCTTGGATTCATGGACTCTTACCTTTTGCATCAGTCTCCCATGTGGGACCTTGTCGAAGGCAGGCTAAAGTCCAAATAGACTATGTCAAATGTATTGCCCTCATCTACACACCTGGTCACCTCAGTCAAGTTGGTCAGACATGACCTCCCCTTGACTAAACCATGCTGACTGTTCTTGATTAATCCCTGCCTCTCCAAATGCAGATTAATCCTGTCTTTCAGAATTGCATCCAATAGTCTCCCCACCATTGAGGTTAAACCGACTGGCCTGTAGTTTCCTGGTTTATCCGTTCTACCCTAATGGTACCATATTGGCTATCCTCCGGCCCTCCAGCACCTTTCCCGTGACCAGAGAGGAATTGAAAATTATTGCCAGCGGTGCCTCACTTAGCAGCCTGGGATGCATTTCATGTGACCCTGGAAATTTGTCTACTTTTAAACCTGCCAGGCCACTCAGAACCTCCTCTATGTCTATGTTGCTTTCTTTAATTTTATCACAGTTCTTTTCCCTGATTTCTATAGCCACACCAGCCCTTTTACGAGTGAACACTGACACAAAGTATTCATTTAGAACTCTACCTACGTCTTCTGGCTCCACACATACATTACCACTGTGGTCCTTAATGGACCTACTCTTTCCCTAGTTATCCTTTTACTCTTAATGTACTTGCAAAATAACTTAGAATTCTCCAGCCACGCATTCATCTGGACTAGCATCCTATTTCTGTACTCAGTAGTACGTGGTACTGGAAGTAATCCAAAGATTACTACCTTCTGGGACCTGTTTTTTAATCTACTTCCTAGCTCCCTAAATTCTGCTTGCAGGACCTCATCCTTTTTTCTGCCTAGGTTTGGGTTAGAGTCTGTGGTTTGTGACCGACCGAAGTGGAGTTCATTTGGGAAGGCACAAACACTTTGAGCAACTTCAAGGTCATGGAGATGCGGAGTCAAGTTGTCAGAGAGCACACAAACCTCAACAGCTCATTTACTTAGTCTTTAGTACGTATCTGTCATGCTTGTGGCAGAATCTGCAGGTTGCTTGCACGTTGGGTTCGGAAATGACTGATAAACCCATTGAAACAGAGTGGAAACAAGTTATCCTCCACTCTGAAGGATTGCCTCAGAAGAAGGAATATGTCTCCCAATATGTTCAAATTGGTATGTTGAGAATTAATTATTTTACAAGTGTGATACAATAACTTTGTAACCAGTTCTGCCACTGCCAGATTTTGTGTCTTTTTAGTGTAATACAAATATCATGACAAGATGATGTGGCATTGCCCTTGCTGGATTTCACTCTTACCTTTCCAGTCACAGTCAAAGAATCCACTGAAATACTTCCTCTGCTTCCCCCACATTCTGCCTCTGGAGTTCCTCAAGAATCTGTTTTGGTTCCGTTCCTCTTTCTCATTTGCATGCTGTCCCTCAGACGATATAATTACATGTCAGGTTCCACATGCAAGCTGATCAAACCCAGCTCCATCTCCACTATCTCTGCTCTTGAACCTACCACTGCTTCAGTGCTGTCTGATTACGTCCTCAACATCCAAGTCTGGATGAAGGGCAATTTTATCCAGTTAAATGTTGGAAAGACCAAAGTCATTGTCTTCCGTACCCGCCACAAACTCTGATCCCTTGTGACCAATTCCGTTCATCAGTCTGAGACAGAATGTTCAAATCTTGTACTTTGAGCTGGGCTTCTGATCCCATAATCCACTCCATCACACAGTCTGTCTAATTCCACTTTAATATTATCGCTAGTTTCCACTCGTACTGCACGGTACCTACTGCTGAAACCATAATTCATGCTTTCAAGACTTACTCCAATAATAAACCATATTCTGGCTATACTCTGGGTCTGGTAGTATCTATGGGGAGAGAAACAAAATTAACATTTCAGATCTCTGACCTTTCATTACAATGCGACTGTTCCAATGTTCTTGTGGCTGGTGTCTCACCTTCATAAATTTGAGCTTATCCAAAACTCTGCTGCTTTTATTCTAACGCACACCAAATCCTACTTGCCTGTCAACCTTGTATTACTCGCTGACATGCGTATCATTCTAGTAAAATGGGGAAATATAACTGAGGGTTTTGTTTCCTGATATGAAAGTGACAATTTGTAATATTTGAATAACTTTTGTCTGGATTGCTGGATGAACTTTTAATTCTGCCCTGTGACATTAAGTGCAATCTCTGGCTTTTGGATGTCCGTTTTCTATTGAGAGCAGTAGACAAACACTTTGTGAGCAGGCAAAATCAAGAATGTAGTCACTTTTTTTCTTGTTACAAATTTAGAGTACCCAATTGTTTTTTTTCCCCCAATTAAGGGACAATTTAGCGTGGCCAATCCACCTACCCTGCACATCTCTTTTGGGTTGTGGGGGTGAGACCCGCGTAGAACACAGGGAGAATGTGCAAACTCCATACCGACTGTGACCAGGGGCTGGGATCGAACCCAGGTCCTCGGCGTCATGAGGCAGAATGCTAACTACTGTGCCGCTTTATGTGATGCTCATGATCTCTTTGCAACTGTTATGTTGCTTTTTAAATTATGTTTCTGTTGAGTGTCAAATCTTGCTGCTAACAGTGCTAAAGTAGACTCAGCAACTTGCTTGCTTCGCCCCTGCAGTTACTTCAGTTGCATTCCTAACTGCTATTTGGAGTGGGATTCCTGCAGTGACCATGTGGGGAAATTAATAGACCTGCAATAGAGGTGAAAGCTGTTTGCCGCTGTTGTTTGGGTGGGGTTTAGGAATCAGTGGACTTCTAGGGTGGACAGAAAAGTGGCAAATTGAGTTCAGCCTGAAAATGTATGAGGTAAAGCATTTGGGGAGGACAGACAAGGCAAGAGAAAACACAATAAATGGAAGGATTTTAAGAAGTACAGAGGAACTGTTTTTATACTAGATTCTATTTTTCTCCCCATAAATTAGTGGCTGATGTATGGGATAAAAGCCTTTGATCTAAATGTCTACAGCTCTTTGAAGATAGTAAAAGTAGAAAAGGTAGTCAGAAGTCATAGGGTATATTTTCCTTCATTGGCTGAGACCTGGAGTATAAGAGCAGGGAAGTTACGCAAGAACCATCTAGCACACTAGTTGGACTGCAGCTAGAGTACGACATATAGTTCTGGTCATTGCATCACAGGACTCGTATGATTGCACTAGAGAGGGAACAGAAGAGATTTGTGAGGATGTTGAAACGAATGAAGAATTCTGGGTGTGAGAAAAGAATGGATAGGCTGGTTATTCTGTTGGAATGGAGAAGGCAGAGGGGAAATTTAATTGAGGAGTATAAGGAGACAAGAATGGATGGGAAGGAGCTATTTTTCTTTCACAGGAAGGTCAATAACCAGGTGACCTAGGTTTAAAGTAATGGGCAGAAAGATTTAGTGGGAAGAGGTTGAGTAATGTTTTCACCCAGAGGGTGGTGGGAATCTGGAACTCGCTGACTTGAAGGTGGGAGACAGAAACCTTAATTGCATTTTAAAAAAAAATCTGAATATACACTGGAGGTATCATGTATGACACAGAACGAGCGATGGAAGGTGGGATTAGACTGGATAGGTCTTTTTCAGCTAACCTGGGCAAATGGGCCAAGTTGCCGCCTCCTGTAGTACAAATCGTTCTAGGTTTTTATGCTTTTATCCCATATATCAGCCACTAATTTATGCAGAGAAAAATAGAATCCAGTACAAAGACAAAACAAAATGATTTCAAATCTATTTCAAGTATAACTCCTAAAACATAAAGAGCTGGTGCAGTGCATAGCTCTGACAGCATTTTGAATTGGATCTTGGCAGGTTGATTTACAAGGGCTCTGTCTGTACTTTGAACATTTTTTAACTTCTCAGCACTGGTGGAATTGCTAGCTTTGAGATAGATACCAATTATTTTTTCAAATAAGCTAGATGTCGTATAGCCACGTGCATCATCAAAGCTCCCTTTCTGTATTGGTTGGCAATTCTTCATGAATTTGAGATCAATAGGGGATGAGAGTTTCCATGTCATTAAAAAAAAAGATGCCCTGCCAGAACAAGCAAGTTTACACCTTCCATACAAGCCTGTTTTTGGATGACGCTGGGCAGTGTTTTGTTGCTATTGGATCCTGTTCCGGATAATAAATTGGTAATGTTCAAATAACCTTTGAAATGAAGTTATTCATTCTTGGTGTGACGTATTAGCAGAAACCATTTCTGTCAACATACGAGGCTTGTAATTCAATCTTTTAGCAGATCAGTCCCCTGGGTGCATTATCTCAAATGATGGCTAGTGTCTCAAAATAGCCATTGGACACACATACTGATTTAAGTGCTGAAATTCTGATCTTTTTGCACACCAAGACCCTAGGATCTGGATTTCCCTCCCTAGAGCTCTCTGCCTCGCCACCCCTCTTGTCTCTTTGGTTAGATCACACTTTTGGCAACTTGTATGCTGTACTCTTTATTATAAAAAGAATATAAAGGATGATACCAGAAATGCATGGGTATACATAATGGGAAAGTATTGATAGGTTGGTTATCCTCTTGGGGAGGAAAGTAGCTTGAGGCAATATCTTGGAGGTATTAAGATTGTGAAATCTTGAGTGACTCTAGAGATTATAGAAGCATAGAATCCCAACAGTGAAGGAGGCAATTCGGCCCATCAAGTCTGCACCGACCCTCTGAAAGAGCATACGGCCTAGGCCCACTCCCCTGACCTATCCCTGTAATCGCATCTAACCTGGACGCTAAGAGGTAATTTAGCTTGGCCAATCCACCTAACCTGCACATTTTTGGATTGTGGGAGAACGTACAAACTCCACGTAGACAGTGACCCAAGGCCCCGGAATCAACCCTGGGTCCCTGGTGCTATGAGACAGCAGTTCTAACCGCTGTGCAACCGTGCCGCCTCTTTGTGGTCCCTCTTGTGGGGAAGGGCAAAACTAGAGGTCATCATTTTAAGATGGTCACCGAGAAGTCCAATAAGGAATCCAAAAGAAACTTTTTCATCCAAAGAATAGTAATGATGTGGAACTTATTCCCACAGGGAGTGCTTGTTGTGAAGAGCTTTAAGGGAAAACTAGACAAGTATATGTATGAGAATGGAATAGATGGTTACGATAAATTTAGATGAGGAAAGATGGAAAGAGACCAGAATGGAGCATAAACACTGGCATGGATTGGTTTGTAGGAATGGCCTGCGTAAGATGCTCTGTAAAATCTACTTGCCTGAATAAGGATTTGATTTTGCCTAATATCTCCATGTGATAAGATGTCCAATTTTGTTTGATAACGCTCCTGTGAATTGCTGTGGGACGTTTTACTACTTGAGCTTGATATTCTGGTGTAGGTACCTACTTATTATTTGCAATATTCATTTTATACAAGTTTGGAGTGTGTTGCATTTAATACTCTTCTGCTGGACCTTCTGTTAAAACGTGTGTGCAAAAGAAATCTTGATGTTGAACCTTAAAGTCAGACCTGTATAAGGCTATTTAAATTTTGTAAAAATATGGCATTCTAATCCTCTATCTTCCCTATCTTGCTTCTGTTCTTGATGACTGTGTACTCGCTGAGCTAGTCTATTGCTGGCTGGCTGATCATTTAAAAAAAAAATATATATATATATATATATATTTATTAAGAATTTTGAACCGAATTTTCAACCATATAAACACGCCCCCCCCCCCCCCCCCCGTAACAAAAAAGAAGAAAAAACTCGCATCGCAAGACATAAACGTGGCAAATCAATATGATACAGAACTTTGTACATTGGATTCCTCCCGTACATAGCAGTTTTCCGGATCGTTTATCTTCTTGCTCAGATGCCCCCCCGGAGAACCCCTCCTTCCCTATCCCTCCCTCTTCCCCCTCCCCTGGGTTGCTGCTGCTGTCGACCGAACTCCATCTAACGCTCTGCGAGATAGTCTAGGAACGGTTGCCACCGCCTGGAGAACCCCTGCACAGACCCTCTCAAGGCAAACTTTATCCTTTCCAACCTGAGAAACCCTGCCATATCATTTATCCGGGCTTCGCATCTTTCCACACTAACAAGATCCTTCGCCAGGCTACCAGGGACGCAAAGGCCAGAATGCCGGCCTCTTTCGCCTCCTGCACTCCCGGCTCGTCCGCTACTCCAAATAGTGCTAGCCCCCAGCTTGGCTTGACCTGGACTTTCACCACCTTAGATACTGTTCTCGCAACTCCCCTCCAGAACCCATCCAGTGCCGGGCAAGACCAAAATATATGGACATGGTTCGCCGGGCTTCCTGGGCACCTCCCACATCTGTCCTCCACCGCAAAGAACCTACTCAGCCTCGCCCCTGTCATATGTGCTCTATGAACCACCTTAAATTGTATCAGGCTAAGCCTGGCACACGAGGAAGAGGAATTAACCCTACTTAGGGCGTCAGCCCATAGCCCCATCTCAATCTCCTCCCCCAGCTCCTCTTCCCATTTACCCTTCAGCTCCTCTACCAAAGCCTCCCCCTCTTCTTTCATCTCCTGGTATATCGCCGACACCTTGCCCTTGCCGACTCATATGCCCGAAATCACCCTGTCTTGAATCCCCTGTGCCGGGAGCATTGGGAATTCCCTCACCTGCCGCCTCACAAACGCCCTCACTTGCATGTACCTGAAGGCATTTCCCGGGGGTAGTCCAAATTTCTCCTCCAGCGCCCCTAAGCTTGCAAACTTCCCATCGATGAACAGGTCCCCCATTCTTCTTGTTTAAAAAAAAAAAAAAAAAAAAAATTTTTATTAAAGGTTTTCATAAAATATCAATAACAAAATGAGAAAGAAAAAAGAACCCAACAGGGTTAAGTACAAAACACAATCTAAAAAAGCAACCCCCCCCCCGTAACTGAATAATAAATTCACATTAACACCCTGACTTAAGACAACAGGTGTATACACCCCCTCAGACCCTTCCAGTGTAACTAACATAAACAAAAATAAAGTAACCCCCCCCCGAGCTGCTGCTGCCATTGACCAATGTCTAGCGTTCTGCCAGAAAGTCTAAGAACGGTTGCCACCGCCTAAAGAACCCTTGTACCGACCCTCTCAAGGCGAATTTCACCCCCTCCAATTTAATGAACCCTGCCATATTGCTGATCCAGGATTCCACGCTTGGGGGCCTCGCATCTTTCCACTGAAGGAGAATCCTTCGCCGGGCTACCAGGGACGCAAAGGCCAGAATTCCGGCCTCTTTCGCCTCCTGCACTCCCGGCTCCTCTGCCACCCCAAATATTGCAAGCCCCCAGCCCGGTTTGACCCTGGATCCTACCACCCTCGACACCATCCTCGCTACGCCCTTCCAAAATTCCTGCAGCGCTGGGCATGCCCAGAACATATGGGTGTGATTTGCTGGGCTCCCTGAGCACCTAACACACCTGTCCTCACCCCCAAAGAACCTGCTCATCCTTGTCCCGGTCATGTGTGCCCTGTGCAGCACCACAAACTGTATGAGGCTGAGCCTCGCGCATGAGGAAGAGTTCACCCTCCCTAGGGCATCTGCCCACGTCCCCTCTTCGATCTCCTCTCCCAACTCCTCCTCCCACTTACCTTTCAACTCCACCACCGAGGCCTCCTCCTCCTCCTGCATCACTTCGTAAGTTTCCGAGATCTTCCCCACTCCCACCCACCCCCCCCGAGAGCACCCTGTCCTGTACTGTGTGTGGCAGTAGCCGTGGGAATTCCACCACCTGCCGTCTGGCAAACGGCCTTACCTGTAAGTACCTGAAGGTGTTCCCCGGGGGGAGCCCGTACTTCTCCAGCTCACCCAAGCTCGCGAACTTCCCGTCCACAAACAGGTCCCCCAACTTTCGTATGCCTGCCCTGTGCCACCCCGAAAACCCTCCCTGTTCTTCCTGGGGCGAACCGGTGGTTCCCCCGTAATGGGGTCCACACCGAGGCCCTAACTTCCCCCCCCCCCCCCCCTATGTCGCCTCCACTGGCCCCAAATTTTGAGGGCCGCCACCACCACCGGGCTCGTGGTATGCCTCCTCTGAGGGAGTGGCAACGTTGCCAGCGCCCCCAGACTCGTACCTCCACAGGACGCCGTCTCCAGCCTCTTTCATGCAGCCCCCTCCATCACCCACTTGCGCACCATTTTCGCATTGGCGGCCCAGTAGTACCCACAGAGGTTGGGCAGCGCCAGCCCCCCCCCCCTATCTCTACTCCGCTCCAGGAACACCCTTCTCACCCTCTGAGTCCCTCGCGCCCACACAAACCCCATTATACTCCTGTTAACCTGCCTGAAAAAAGCCTTCGGGATAAACACTGGGAGGCACTGGAACAGGAACAAAAACCTTGGGAGCACCGTCATTTTGATTGACTGCACCCTACCCGCCAGGTACAGCGGCAACGCGTCCCACCTCTTGAACTCCTCCTCCATTTGCTCCACCAGCCTTGTAAAGTTAAGCCTATGCAGGGTCCCCCAGCTCCTGGCCACCTGGACCCCCAAATATCTGAAACTCCTCTCCGCCCTTTTTAGTGGGAGCTCGCCAATCCCCCTCTCCTGGTCCCCGAGCTGAACTACGAACAGCTTGTACCCCGAAAAGTCCCCGAATTCCCTAAGCATCCTCATTACCTCTGGCATTCCTCCCACCGGGTCCGTCACATACAGCAGCAGGTCGTCCGCATAAAGCGACACCCTATGCTCCTCCCCACCCCGCACCAACCCCCTCCAGTTCCTCGACTCTCAGTGCCATAGCCAGGGGTTCAATCGCCAGTGCGAAGAGCAGGGGGGACAGGGGACACCCCTGTCTCGTCCCTTCGGTGCAACCGAAAGTACTCGGACCTCCTCCTATTTGTGGCCACACTCGCCATCGGGACCTCGTACAACAGCCTAACCCACCTGACAAACCCCTCCCCAAACCCGAACCTCTTCAGCACCTCCCACAGGTACCCCCACACTACCCTATCGAAGGCTTTCTCAGCGTCTATCGCCACCACTATCTCCGCCTCCCCCTCACTCGCCGGCATCATGATAACGTTCAAAAGCCTCCGCACATTCGCGTTCAACTGTCTCCCCTTCACAAACCCCGCCTGGTCTTCATGGATGATCTGCACACACAATCCTCAATCCTCGTGGCTAAGACCTTCGCCAGCACCTTGGCATCTACATTTAGCAAGGAAATCGGTCTGTAAGACCCACATTGCAGGGGATCCTTGTCCTGCTTCAGGATCAAGGAGATCAGTGCCCGGGACATCGTCGGGGGTAAAGCCCCCCCCCCCCCCCCCTCCCTTGCCTCATTAAAGGTCCTGACTAACAGCGGGCCCAACAGGTCCATATATTTTTTATAGAACTCGACTGGGAAATCGTCCGGCCCCGGTGCCTTCCCCGCCTGCATGCTTCCTATCCCTTTGATCAGCTCATCCAGCCCAATCGGGGCCCCCAGTCCCGCCACCAGTCCCTCTTCCACCTTTGGAAACCTCAATTGGTCCAGGAAACGGCCCATCCCTCCCTCCTCCCGTGGGGGCTCGGATCGGTACAATTCCTCGTAGAAGTCCCTGAAGACCCCATTGATGCCAACCTCACTCCGCACCACGCTCCCTCCCCTGTCCTTAACTCCCCCGATCTCCTTAGCTGCGTCCCGCTTCCGAAGCTGATGCGCCAGCATCCGGCTTGCCTTTTCCCCATACTCGTAGACCGCCCCCTGGGCCTTCCTCCACTGCACCTCCGCCTTCCTGGTGGTCACCAGGTCGAATTCGGCCTGGAGGCTGCGCCTCTTCCTCAACAATCCTTCCTCCGGTTCTTCCGCATACCTCCTGTCTACCCTCACCATCTCCCCCACCAGCCTCTCCCTCTTCCCCCCGCTCCCTCCGCTCCTTGTGGGCCCTGATGGAGATCAGCTCTCCCCTCACCACCGCCTTCAGTGCCTCCCATACCATCCCCACTCGGACCTCCCCGTTGTCCTTGGTCTCCAAGTACCTCTCTATACTTCCTCGGACCCGCTCGCTCACCTCCTCGTCCGCCAACAGCCCCACCTCCAAGTGCCACAGCGGGCGCTGGTCCCTCTCCTCCCCCATCTCCAAGTCCACCCAATGCGGGGCGTGGTCCGAAATGGCTATTGCCGAATACTCGGTATCCTCTACTCTCGCTATCCGCGCCCTACCAAAATGAAAAAGTCGATTCGAGAATAAGCCTTCTGGACATGAGAAGAATGAAAATTCCCTAGCCCCCGGTCTTGCAAATCTCCAAGGGTCCACCCCTCCCATCTGGTCCATAAACCCCCTCAGCACTGTAGCCGCCGCCGGCTTCCTATCCGTCCTAGACCTGGAGCGATCCAGTGCAGGATCCAACACCGTGTTAAAGTCTCCCCCCATTATCAGGCCCCCCACTTCCAAGTCTGGGATCCGACCCAACATACGCCGCATAAAACCCGCATCGTCCCAGTTCGGAGCATACACATTGACCAGTACCACCCTCTCTCCCTGCAACTTACCACTTACCATTATGTACCTACCGCCATTATCTGCCACAATGCTCGACGCCTCGAATAACACCTTAATTCCCACCAAGATCGCCACCCCTCGATTTTTGCCCCGAGTGAAACATCTGACCTACCCACCCTTTCCTCAGTCTTACCTGGTCTGCCACCTTCAGGTGTGTCTCCTGGAGCATAACCACATCCGCCTTGAGCCCCTTCAGGTGCGCGAACACGCGGGCCCGCTTAACCGGCCCATTCAGTCCCCTTACATTCCAGGTTATCAGCCGGATTAGGGGGCTACCCGCCCCCCTCCCCCGCCGACTAGCCATGACCCCTCCTCGGCCAGCCACGCGCCCGCACCCCACACCCGGCCTGTTCCCCACAGCGGCATACCCCCGTCTTGACCCACCTCACTCGCTCCAGCTCCTCTTTGATCTTAGCAGCAGCAACCCGATTCCCCCCCCCCCCCCCCCCCGGCTAGGACCCATCCTAGCTGGTTTACTCCCCCCATTGCACTTCCGCAGTCAGCTGACTCCTGCTGACCCTGGCCACTCCCACCTCCCCTTCGACTCCTCCCATTGTGTGGCACACCCTCCACCCCGCTCCCCATTCACAGGCTCTCCCCCCTCCGTTCTAAGCACGAGAAACAATCCTCGCTCCCCCCCCCGTCTTCGGCGCGGGAAAAAAATCCCGCGCTCTCCACCTACCAGGCCCTGCCACCAACCAAAACAGTGCCCAACCCGCCCCATCCACCCTCCCCAACCCGAACCAAAAATAGGCATAACATATCCACCGCAGTCCCCAATCGCCCATCCCGACCCTCCGTCTCTGTCCAGCTTCTCGGCCTGAACAAAGGCCCACGCCTCCTCCGGAGACTCAAAATAATGGTGCCGATCCTTGTAGGTAACTCACAATCGCGCCGGCTGCAACATGCCAAACTTCACCCCCTTCCTGTGCAGCACCGCCTTCGCTCGATTGTACCCGGCCCTCCTCTTCGCCACCTCCACACTCCAGTCCTGATATATCCGAACCTCCGCGTTCTCCCACCTGCTGCTCCTCTCCTTCTTGGCCCACCTGAGCACACACTCCCGATCGACGAACCGATGGAACCGCACCAGCACCGCCCGCCGAGGCTTGTTAGCCTTGGGCCTCCTCGCCAACACTCTATGGGCCCCTTCCAGCTCCAGGGGCCCCTGGAAGGACCCCGCTCCCATCAGCGAGTTTAACATGGTGACCACATAGGCCCCCACGTCCGGCCCCTCCAGCCCCTCCGGGAGGCCCAGAATCCGCAGATTCTTCCGCCTCGACTGATTCTCCATCTTCTCGAACTGCTCCTGCCATTTCTTGTGGAGCGCCTCCACCTTTGCCGCCAGGGCTGAGATCTCGTCCTCATTGTCAGAGATCTTTTGTTGAGCCTCTCGGATCGCCACCCCCCTGGGCCGTCTGTGTCTCCAGCAGCTTATCAATAGAAGCTCTAGCAGGTCCTTTTTAATCTCTCTGAGGCAGCGCTGGATACCCTCCTGTTGCTCCTCCGCCCACTGCCTCGACGCTGCCTGGTCTCCGCCCGCCGCCATTTTGTCCTTCTTCCCTCCCTTCTTCTGGTCCACCACCACCTTTTTTGTCACCCCGCTCCTAGTTAAAGCCATATACTGACGGGGAACTATTATTAACTCCTTCCCACACCGGGAAACGTCGAAAAAGTGCCCTTGGAGGCCCTGAAAAGAGCCCAAATGTCTCGAGAGGGAATCCTTTTGGCAGTGTTCGCTTCACCAATCTGCCCCAAAATGTCTGTGGAAACTCCTGAAAAAGGTCTAAGTGCCCGTTCCAGACGGGAGCTGCCGAATGCGTGACCTACTCCTCCATGGCCGCCACCGGAAGCCTCGACCCGCTTCTTCAGTGGCCCTGGTGAGATCTTTTCACATTTGTTCCCTCTGCTGTTAGAATTCACTTTTGATAAAGGTCCTCAGGACTGTTTGCAGCTTTAAGCTTGCCCTTCCCCCGCTTGCATGCTGCAAATTGCTGCAAATGCTATTTATCCTGTTGCAGCCAAATCTTCCACTGCTTCTGCCGGGCCTGGCAGCCAAAAGACACAACACTCCTGGGGGACACCGTCAGAGGAGTGTTGCAGTCCTCTTGCCACACCGGGAAATGTCAAACAAATGCTGTGGGGGCCCTGCAAAAGAGCCCAAAAGTCTGTTCCGAGCGGGAGCTACTGAATATGCGACCTAGCTCTGCATAGCCGCACCCGGAAGTCCAGGTCCCCCATTCTTCTAATCCCTGCCCGATGCCAGCTCTGAAACCCCCCATCCATCCTTCCTGGGACAAACCGATGGTTATCCCTGATCGGAGACCACACCGAGGCTCCCATCGCGCCCCTATGTCGCCCCAGATCTTTAGCGTTACCGCCACCACCGGGCTCGTGGTGTACCTTGTCGGCGAGAGCGGCAGCAGTGCCGTCGCCAGCGCCCCCAGGCTCGTTCCTTTGCAGGACGCCATCTCCAACCTCTTCCACGCCGCCCCCTCTCCCTCCTTCACCCACTTACGGATCATCGCCACGTTGGCTGCCCAGTAGTAGCCACCCAGATTTGGCAACGCCAACCCTCTTCTATCTCTGCTACGCTCCAGGAACCCCCTCCTTACCCTCGGGGTCTTGCTCGCCCACACAAATCCCATAATGCTCCTGCCTACCCTCTTTTTAAAAAAAAAAAAGGCCTTGGTAATCACAATTGGGAGGCATTGGAATACAAAAAGAAACCTCGGGAGGGCCACCATTTTAATCGACTGTACCCTGCCCACCAGCGAGAGTGGCAACATGTCCCACCTTTTAAAATCCTCCTCCATCTGTTCCACCAGCCGCGTCAAATTAAGTTTGTGCCGTGCCCCCCAGCTCCTAGCTACCTGGATCCCCAAGTATCGAAAGCTCCTTTCTGCCCTCCTCAACGGTAGGTCATCTATCCCTCTTCCCTGATCCCCCGGATGCACCACAAAGAGCTCACTCTTTCCCACATTGAGCTTATAGCCCGAGAAGTCCCTAAACTCCCTTAGGATGTGCATGACCTCAACCATCCCCTCCACTGGATCCGCCACATACAGCAACAGGTCGTCTGCGTACAGCGACACTCGATGTTCCTCTCCCCCTTGGACCACTCCCTTCCATTTCCCCAACTCCCTTAACGCCATGGCCAAAGGTTCAATTGCTAATGCAAACAGCAGAGGGGACAGGGGGCACCCCTTCCTCGTCCCTCGATACAGCCGGAAATACTCCGATCTCCGCCGGTTCGTGACCACACTCACCACCGACGCTCTATACAGGAGCGTAACCCAACTAATAAACCCAAACCTCCTCAACACTTCCCAGAGATACTCCCACTCTACTCGGTCAAAGGCCTTCTCCGCGTCCATAGCTGCCACTATCTCCTCCTCTCCCTCCACCGATGGCATCATAATCACATTCAGTAGCCTCCGCACATTGGTGTTTAGCTGCCTGCCCTTTACAAATCCCGTCTGGTCCTCGTGAATCACCCCTGGGACACAGTCCTCAATCCTCGTAGCTAACACTTTTGCCAACAACTTCGCATCTACGTTGAGGAGCGAGATCGGCCTGTACGACCCGCATTGCAGTGGGTCCTTATCCCGCTTCATGATCAAAGAGATCATTGCCGCCGACATTGTTGGGGGCAGGCCCCCCCCCCCTTGCCTCATTGAAGGTCCTTGCCAGCAACGGGGCTAACAGGTCTACATACTTTCTATAGAACTCCACCGGGAACCTATCCGGTCCCAGGGCCTTCCCTGCCTGCATGCTCCCCAGACCTTTAACCAGCTCCTCCACCCCAATTGGCGCCCCCAAACCAGCCACCTCCTGCTCCTCCACCCTCCGGAACCTCAGTTGGTCCAAGAATCGTTGCATCCCCTCTTTTCCCCCTGGGGGCTGGGACCTATACAGCTCCTCGTAGAAGGCCTTGAATGCCTCATTCACTTTCACTGCACACCGCACCGCATTTCCCCTTCCATCCTTGACTCCACCTATTTCCCTCTCTGCCATCCTCTTATGGAGCTGATGTGCCAGCATCCGGCTCGCCTTCTCCCCATATTCATACATCGCCCCCTGTGCCTTCCTCCACTGTGCCTCTGCCTTCCCTGTGGTCAACAGGTCGAACTCCGTCTGGAGACTTCGCCTCTCCCTGAGTAGTCCCCCATCAGGCGCCTCTGCATATCTCCTGTCCACTCTTAAAATCTCCCCCACTAACCTCTCCCTTTCCCTGCCCTCTCTCTTCTCCCTATGAGCCCTGATGGAGATTAACTCTCCCCTAACCATTGCCTTCAGCGCCTCCCATACTACTCCCACCTACACCTCCCTATTGTCGTTGACCTCCAGATACCTTTCAATACACCCCCGCACCCTCCCGCACACTTCCTCGTCTGCCAGCAGTCCCACATCCAACCGCCAGAGCGGGCGTTGGTCCGACTCCTCCCCAAGCTCTAATTCCACCCAGTGCGGGGTGTGGTCCGAGATGGCTATGGGCGAATACTCTGTCCCCTCCACTTTCGAGATCAATGCCCTGCCCAGAACAAAAAAATCTATCCGGGAGTAGGCCTTGTGTACATGGGAGAAAAAAAGAGAATTCTCTGGCCAAAGGCCTGGCAAGTCTCCATGGATTTACCGCCCCCTCCCCCCTCCCCTCCCCCCAAAAATCTGGTCCATAAACCCCTTGAGCACCTTGGCCGCAGACGGCCTCTTTCCGGTCCTGGATCTGGAGCGATCCAGTGCTGGGTCCAACACTGTTGAAGTCCCCACCCATTATCAAACTTCCTACCTCCAAGTCCGGAATACGCCCCAACATACGTTTCATGAATCCAGCGTCGTCCCAATTCGGGACGTATACATTTACCAATACCACCCCCGTCCCCTGCAACCTACCACTCACCATCACGTATCGGCCTCCGTTGTCCACCACTATGTTCTTGGCCTCAAACGACACCCGCTTCCCCACCAGTATTGCCACCCCTCTATTCTTCGCATCCAGCCCCGAATGGAACACCTGTCCCACCCATCCCTTTCTTAACCTGACCTGACCTGATCTGCCACCTTCAGATGTGTCTCCTGAAGCAAGACCACATCTGCCTTAGTCCCTTTAAGTGCGCGAACACTCGGGCCCTCTTAACCGGCCCATTTAGGCCTCTCACATGCCACGTGATCAGCTGGATTGGGGGGCTCTCTTTCTCTCTCCCCCCCCCCCCCCCCCCCCCCCCGCTGACTAGCCATCTCCTATTTTAGGCCAGTCCCGTGCCCGCGTCTCCCGCTTCCCCCAGACGGGGAACCCCCGCCCCGACCACCCTTCTGTTTTCAGTTTCCCCCTTGGCCATTGCAGCAGCAACCCTATTGTCCCCCCTCCACGCTAGATCCAAATCTAGCTCTTTTGATCCCCCCCCCCCCCCGTGTGGAAATCCCTCCTCCTCCTTGCACCTCCATCCCCCCCCCCCCCCCCTTCCCTCGCGCGGGAAAAAGCCCGTGCTTTCCTAAGCGCAGCTCCTGTTGCGGCCTTATCCTAATTCCCCCATCCCCGAGTCTCATCTCCCTCCAGCACCGACGCCCACATTCAAAAACTTTCCCCCCATCCCCATCCATCGTTCCACCCGTAAAACATTCTTTACCCATATTTACAACCCTGTATACGGTCAACATCTCCCCCACTGCCACAGCCCCTCAGTTCGAGTCCAATTTTTCTGTTTGGATAAAGGTCCAAGCCTCGTTTGGCGTTTCGAAATAGTGGTGTCGGTCCTGGTACGTGACCCACAGTCGCGCTGGCTGTAGCATTCCGAATCTCACCCTTTTTTTATGCAGCACCGCCTTGGCCCGATTGAAGCCAGCTCTCCTCTTTGCCACCTCCGCGCTCATGTCCTGGTAGACTCGGATCACCGCATTCTCCCATCTACTGCTCCGCTCCTTCTTGGCCCATATCAGGACACTCTCTCTATCCGCGAAACGATGGAACCTCGCCACTATTGCCCTTGGCGGCTCACCAGCCTTGGGTCTCCTCGCCAGGACCCGGTGAGCCCCTTCTAGCTCCAGGGGGCTCGGAGAGGCCTCCTCACCCATCAGCGAATGGAGCATCGTGCTTAGACACGCCCCAACATCAGCCCCCTCCACTCCTTCAGGGAGACCCAGAATCCGGAGATTCTTCCTCCGCGACCTGTTCTCCAGGACTTTGAATCGCTCGGCCCACCGCTTATGCAGCGCCTCGTGCGCCTCCATCTTCACTGCCAGGCCCAAGATCTCGTCCCCGTTCTCATTAGTTTTTTCCTTCACCTCTCGGAGCTCTATCGCCTGGGCCTTCTGGGTCTCTTTCAGCGTCTCAATCGGCAACAGCATCGGCGCCAGCACCTCCATTTTAAGCTCCTCCACATAGCGCCTGAGAAACTCCTGCTGGTCCGGCCCCCATGCTGCTCGATCTCTGCCCTCCGCTATCTTGTTTTCACCCCCTCGTTTCTGCTGCTGCTCCAAAGCCTCTTTTTTTTTTTTTTTTTTTTTGTCCCTCCACTTCCAGTCCCCTCCATACACTACGGAAGGGGGACCTTACTTCACCTTCCCACACGGGATTAAATCAAAAAAGTGCCATTGGGGCTCCTCCGGAGAGCCCAAAAGTCCGTTCTAGCAGGAGCTGCCGAAATGTGCGGCTTAGCTCCGCATCGCCGTAACCGGAAGTCCCGGCTGGCTGATCATTAACTTGCACGTGCTGATACAAAATATTTGTATGAAATGTTTGTATTGCAGAAATTGTCTGTGAATTTAGGATTAAAGAGCAGCATAGATCGCTATTTTCATGCAGTAATTTTCTGTGCAAGGACTAATCCTTGTTGGAATTTTAGTAGCTATTATTGATTAAAATAGTATTTTGATCTGCAACTCCAAGGACATGCAATGACTGTAGACAGGTTAATAAAATCAAGATACAAGTCCAAAAATTAATTAAAAAGAAACCAATGAACATTTTGTGAGGGTACAGTCATGATTTTATCCTTGCTCTCCCTCTTCCATCCCCACTCATGTCTATCCTCATGTCAGTTTCCAGTGTTCCCAGTTTCTCAAATGCACCTACATGAGAAACCGGGGTTATAGAGACAAAGAGAGAGGCCATAGTTGTAGACCGGGATAGAGAGAACAAACTACAAATGTATGTTGGGGTAGAGATTAAGTTTAGTTTTTTAAAATTGTGCAGATTGAACTTGTTGCATATGACTGAATTTTAGGAGGACAAAATGTATCCTAACGCAAATGAGAGTCTTCATTTGACCGCCTAGTTCTCGAAAGAGCTAGAATTAACCCAACAACTTTACTTTAAGGCTGGAGACTATTTGCGTCTCAAAGATTTCTTTCAAAGATTATAATAAAAAGCAACATTTTCATTGGTGCCAAGGTTCTGGTTTCAAGAGATCATGTGCATTTTAGCTCGACTGTTCAGTTTATAAATGCCACTTAATCTCAGCTCAATGAGTTAGTGTGGCCACTATTGTAACTCATTGCTTGCTCTTGTTCGAGTCTTTTGTGAATACCGAGTAGTATTAAGATTCCTGAAGGACATGTGGAAAGTCAGTCTGTTTGGCAGCTAATGTACTGTTGGAAGTTGCATGTTATATTTAAACAGTACTTTAGTTTAATCCATTTGAAATTTGTTTGATAAATTTAACATTTAAGACTATGGTGTAATTTTCTGTTCGTTCAGCATTCAAGTGTGCTGAAGCTCATCGCTTGGTTGATCATCTGTCTTGTCACTTGGATTTGTGTTTGTTGCTTAAAATTAGGGCAGCACGGTGGCACAGTGGTTTAGCCCTGCAGCCTAACGGCACCGAGGTTCCAGGTTCGATCCTGGCTCTGGGACACTGTGTGGAGTTTGCACATTCTCTCCGTGTTTGCGTGGGTTTCGCCCCCACAACCGAAAGATGTGCATGCTGGGTGGATTGGCCACGCTAAATTGCCCCTTAATTGGAAAAAATGAATTGGGTACTCTAAATATAATTTTTTTTTTTAAATAAAAAAAATTAGATCTTGTGCTGGGTAATATTTAAATTTCTGTCCAGAGGTGCATCTTCTATTTAAAGGAAATATAATTTTGGATTAGCTTTCTGCATGGAGGAAAAACATATCCGTCAGTCTGGAAGATTTGCTTCTTCTGGAATTACAGAATTCATCCCTCCTTTCTCATCCAGAATCACAGGGAAGGACGGCCCGTGGCACAGTGGTTAGCATTGCTGCCTACAGCGCTGAGGACCCTGGTTCGAATCCCAGCTCTGGGTCATTGTCTGTGTGGGGTTTGCGCATTGTCCCCGTGTCTGCATGGGTTTCACCCCCACAACCCAAAGATGTGCAGATTAGGTGGATTGGCCACGCGGAATTGCCCCTTAATTGAAAAAAAAAAATAATTGGGTACTCTAAATTTATTTTTAAAAAAAGGAACCGCAGGGAAAATTAAAAGTTTGCATTCAGTAAGCTTCTGTCATTTTATGGGGATACTCTATGGCAGGAATTTTTTTTCAATGCTATCTGCAAATCAGTGACTTGCCTCAATTTCTTTTTAATGCAAGAAATCCAAATGACCAAGATATATTGGATGTGTTCCATGCCAACATTAACATTTAACCTCTCTGGTTTAGTTTTGACTAGGAGCACTTGACCATCAAGCCGCTAGTTCAGTTACGTTATCTCAGAATAATTGAGCTTTAGATCATTTTGGATGTTGTGAATCAATAGATGTGCCCTTGTGGTGATTTTCAATACGAGACTAAATACTGTCTATTCATAGAACTGAGCAAGTGTAATACCATAGAGTTTTTAAAAAAAGTTCCAAGCAGCAGCTTTGCTGTGTGTGGATTGTAGCCTTAAGATAGATTCTTTAAGCATTTGTGCATTTGGAATTTGCTTTCCATTGAATGTGAACCATTTCATAATTAAAGGATTAAGGGCTTATGGGCAGCATGGTAGCACAGTGGGTAGGTAGCACTGTTGCTTTACAGCTCCAGGGTCCCAAGTTTGATTCCCGGCTTGGGTGACTGTGTGACGTCTGCACGTTCTCCCCGTGTTTGCGTGGTTTCCTCCAGGTGCTCTGGTTTCCTCCCACAAATCCCGAAAGACGTGCTGTTAGGTAATTTGGACATTCTGAATTCCCCCTCTTTGTACCCGAACAGGTGCCGGAATGAGGCGACTAGGGGATTTTCACAGTAACTTCATTGCAGTGTTAATGTAAGCCTACTTGTGACAATAAAGATTATGATCTATTTTACATTTATAGCCTATTTATATTCCTGTTTAAAATTGATCATAATGTGTCAATCTAAATTGATCAATTATGCCATGAAGCTCGTATTGATTTTATATATAATGTCTTTAATATCACCCTAAATCTTATAGCCAGTGGAGTACATAAGTGCAGTCACTGTTAGATCAGATGGGGTTTGTGAGAGGCAGGCAGCTCTTTTCGAGCATTAGGAGGGCGTTGAATGTGGTTATGGCACCGGTGGAGAGAAAGAAAACCGAGGTGGTTGTGGCATTGGACGGCGAGAAAGCGTTTGACCGGGTAGAATAGGGGGTACTTGATGGCAGTTCTGGAGCGGTTTGGGAATGGACCCAGATTTGTTGACTGGGTAAAGCTACTACATAAGGAGCGCGAGGGCCAGTGTCCGCACAAATAACATCAACTAGGAATACTTTCCTCTCCACCGTGGGACTAGGCAGGGATGTCCTATGTCCCCCCCTGCTGATTGCACTCACGATTGAGCCATTGGCCATCGCGTTAAGAAGTTCGGGGGTATATAAAGGGATAGTGCGTGGGAGGATAGAGCATAGGGTGCCCTTATATGCCAATGACTTGTTATTATACGTGTCGGAACCGAGTGTGTCAATAGGAGGTATACTGGAGCTGCTTTGGGTGTTTGGGTCTTTCTTGGGGTACAAATTAAATCTAGACGAGTGAATATTTTGTGGTGTTTCGGCCAGGGGTGGGGAGCTGCCATTCCATCGGGCAGGGGCTCACTTTAGATACCTGGGGGTGCAGGTTGCTCGGGATTGGGGGGAACTCCGTAGGTACAACATTTCTAGTTTGGTGAGGAGGGTGAAAGCTGATCTGGCAAGGTGGGATGGTCTCCCTCTGTCACTGGAGGGTCAGGTACGGGCGGTTAAAATGAATGTGCTGCCACGATTCCTGTTTATTTTCAAATGCCTGCCGATTTTCCTGACAAAGGCATTTTTTAGAGCGATTGAAGGGATGATTGCCTCATTCATATGGGGAGGGAAGGTGGCCAGAATTAGAAAGGTGCTACTACAGAGAGGAAGGCAGGCCGGGAGTTTGGGACTTCCGAAGCTGATGTATTAGTGGCGAATGTGGAGAAGGTACGGAGCTGGGCAAAGGGGTTGACTCCCAATGGGTTAGAATGGCGGAGTGTTTGTGTAGGGGGTCGGGATTGAAGGAGTGAGCAACAGCGCCACTCCCGACGGCCCCGGGGAGATACTGAGGGAGTCCGGTACTAATAGCTTTGTTGAGAATTCGGAGGCAGTTTCACCAGCAGTTCGGGTCGCTCTTGTGTCAAGGGAAATGCCGATTCGGGGGAACCATAGAATTAAAGGGGGGGGGGGGGGCCCGGACTGGTGAAGGGAGTAGAACAAGGAAAAATTACAGCACAGGAACAAGCCTTTCGGCCCGCCTGCGCCGATCCAGATCCTCTATCTAAAACTGTCGCCTGTTTTCTAAGGATCTGTATCCCTCTGCTCCCTGCCCATTCATGGATCTGTCTAGATACCTCTTAAATGACGCTATTGTGCCTGCCTCTACCACCTCCACCGGCAATGCGTTCCAGGCACCCCCCACCCTCTGCGAAAGAACTTTCCACGCATATCTCCCTTAAACTTTTCCCCTCATCTTGAACTCGTGACCCCTAGTAATTGAGTCCCCCACTCTGGGGGGAAAAAAGCTTCTTGCTATCCACCATGCCTATACCTCATGATTTTGTAGACCTCAATGAAGTCCCCCCTCAACCTCTGTCTTTCCAATGAAAATAATCCTAATCTACTCAACATCTCTTCATAGCTAGTGCCTGCCATACCAGGCAACATCCTCTGCACCTTCTCCAAAGCATCCACATCCTTTTGGTAACGTGGCGACCAGAACTGTACGCAGTATTCCAAATGTGGCCGAACCAAAGTCTTATACAACTGTAACATGACCTGCCAACTCTTGTACTCCATACCCCTGCCGATGAAGGAAAGCATGCCGTATGCCTTCTTGACCACTCGATTGATCTGCGCAGCCACCTTCATGGTACATTGGATCTGAACACCCAGATCTCTCTGTACATCAATTTTCCCTAGGGCTTTTTCATTTACCGTATAGTTCGCTCTTGAATTGGATCTTCCAAAATGCATCACCTCGCATTTGCCCGGATTGAACTCCATCTACCATTTCTCCGCCCAACTCTCCAATCTATCTATATTCCGCAGTATTCTCTGACAGTCCCCTTCGCTATCTGCTACTCCACCAATCTTAGTGTCATCTGCAAACTTGCTAATCAGACCACCTATACCTTCCTCCAGATCATTTATGTATATCTCAAACAACAGTGGTCCCAGCATGGATCCCTGTGGAACACCACTGGTCACAGATCTCCATTTTAAGAAACTCCCTTCCACTACTACTCTCAGTCTCCTGTTGCCCAGCCAGTTCTTTATCCATCTAGTTAGTACACCTTGGACCCCATGAGATTTCACTTTCCCCATCAGCCTACCATGGGGAACCTTATCAAATGCCTTACTGAAGTCTATGTATATGACATCTACAGCCCTTCCTTCATCAATCAACTTTGTCACTTCCTCAAAGAATTCTAAACAAAACCATGTTGCCTATCATTGATAAGCCCATTTTCTTCCAAATGGGAATAGATCCTATCCCTCAGTATTTTCTCCAGCAGCTTCCCTACCACTGACGTCAGGCTCACCGGTCTATAATTACCTGGATTATCCCTGCTACCCTTCTTAAACAAGGGGACAACATTAGTCCTCCGGTACCTCACCCGTGTTCAAGGATGCTGCAAAGATATCTGTTAAGGCTCCAGCTATTTCCTCTCTCTCTTCCCTCCGTAACCTGGGATAGATCCCATCCGGATCTGGGGACTTGTCCACCGTAATGCGTTTTAGAATACCCAACACATCCTCCCTCCTTATGCCGACTTGACCTAGAGTAATCAAACATCTATCCCTAACCTCAACATCCGTCATGTCCCTCTCCTCGGTGAATGCCGATGCAAAGTACGCGTTAAGAATCTCACTCATTTTCTCTGACTCCACGCATAACTTTTCTCCTTTGTCCTTGAGTGGGCCAACCCTTTCTCTAGTTACCCTCTTGCTCCTTGTATATGAATAAAAGGCTTTGGGATTTTCCTTAACCCTGTTTGCTAAAGATATTTCATGACCCCTTTTAGCCCTCTTGATTCCTCGTTTCAGATTGGTCCTACATTCCCGATATTCTTCCAAAGCTTTGTCTGTCTTCAGTCGCCTTGACCTTATGTATGCTTCCTTTTTCCTTTTGGCTCGTGTCTCAATTTCACCTGTCATCCATGGTTCCCTAATCTTGCCATTTCGATCCCTCATTTTCACAGGGACATGCACTCTAATCAACCTCTCTTTAAAAGCCTCCCACATATCAAGTGTAGATTTACCTTCAAACAGCTGCTCCCAATCCACATTCCTCAGCTCCTGGTGAATTTTGGTATAGTTGGCCTTCCCCCAATTTAGCACTCTTCCTTTAGGACCACTCTCGTCTTTGTCCATGAGTATTCTAAAACTTACGGAATTGTGATCACTATTCCCAAAGTAATCCCCGACTGAAACTTCAACTACCTGGCCGGGCTCATTCCCCAACACCAGGTCCAGTATGGCCCCTTCCCGAATTGGACTATTTACATACTGCTCTAGAAAACCCTCCTGGATGCTCCTTACAAATTCTGCTCCATCGAGATCTCTGACACTAAGTGTATCCCAGTCAATGTTGGGAAAATTGAAATCTCCCATCACCACCACCCTGTTGCTCCTACACCTTTCCATAATCTGTTTACATATTTGTACCTCTATCTCACGCTCGCTGTTGGGAGGTCTGTCGTACAGCCCCAACATTGTTACTGCACCCTTTCTATTTCTGAGCTCTGCCCATATCGCCTCACTGCTCGAGTCCTCCATAGTACTCTCCTTCAGCACAGCTGTGATATCCTCTCTGACCAGTAATGCAACTCCTCCACCCCTTTTACTTCCCTCTCTATCCCGCCTGAAGCATCGATATCATAGGATATTTAGTTGCCAATCATGCCCTTCCCTCAACCAAGTCTCAGTAATAGCAATAACATCATACTCCCAGGTACTAATCCAAGCCCTAAGTTCATCTGCCTTGCCTACTACACTTCTTACATTAAAACAAATGCACCTCAGACCACCAGTTGGTTGGTTGGGGGATAAATTGAGGTTCATGAAAGAAAATGTGGGCTTGGTTCTCGTTGCATGTGTTCATATTCTTATGGGAAAGATTACATCGAAACTGAATATGAAGGATTATCTGGCTTGAATATTTGAACCAGGGTTGAATTATTTATTATTCGGCTTGTTAAAGCTTGTGATTATATATTCTTGTTATTGATCAGATCCCAGGAGATCAACGCTCTGAACAATTGTCATCCATCGCCGTTCTGATTTACACTTGTGATCTGGCAGTTTGATGCCACAATCCCTGTTGGCCAGTTGGAGACTAGTTTATAAGATGAATATATGTTTTTCATATGGGTGGGTTGGGTCCCTCTTTAGAGCATGTGTAGAAACAAAAATATCAATGGCATATGTGGATATGCAAGGTCAAAATTAAATAAGTTCATAAATGCAGGATATGCTAGGAATTTGCACTGAGCTGATTCTGTGGGTCTGCAGGTTTGTATTGTTATGCAAAGCCTTGTACAAAACAGGCTCAGTGCATATCAGTTCCCATGAAAAGACCTTTTTTAAATCTGCCTCTGACAGACTGAAATTTTGCAGTCCGCTTTTTTAGTTTAGCAGTGATGTCGCAAACACTCCTTCAAGGGGTGTAGAGTATGTTGAGTGTAGTGTTCAAATCCTACACTTGAGGAGGAAGCTGCATTTCGTTGATATGGCTGCTGTAACATGGGAAACAAACTGAACGTATCTATTACAGTCAAAATCTGCACTAGTGCAAGTTGTTCTTGGCTGATTTATTTTCCTTGCTGGAGGCTTTTTAAGAGCTTGAGGGCCTTTTCATTCAAGTTTGCTTTATCAATTCAAATGCATAGACTACATTATAGAATTGGACATTGGTTGTGTCATGATATGCACTCATGCACATAATGAGATACAGACAGGCAGTGACAGACACCCAGTACAGCCAATCAACACACAGGACAGAACACAACAAATCACCAGGCAGAGCACTAGAAGGTGGTCTCGCACTATAAAACACACGAGGCATCAACACTCTGCCTCTTTCCACTGGTGACAACTGTAGTGACAGTTGGGGTGTATATATTAGTTAGCACCTTCTACACGTGGCTCAGAGACAGTCTCGTCTAGTTAGTTCTAGTAAGCATGCTTCGATTAGTAGAGTGTCAAACCCACAGTGAACTGTGTGCACTGCTTAACAAGTTCAATAAAGTGTATTGAACTAACATCAAAGTTTGGAGTTTACTTTCAAGTACAACTGCATCCAGTTGCAGTCTGTGTTACTCCAGGGTGATTAACACGACGGGTTGCTCCTCTCTCTTCCTTGACTGACTCAACATTTGCATGTGTGCCATACTTCAGAAACTGAGGGTTTGAATTTCAAATTCTTTGCCTTGCCTTGAAGTGATTTACATTTTCAATTAAATTGTTCCTGCGATTTTTGAAAAATGGTTTCTTTGGCTTTCATTCTTGCCTCAGGGATAGAACTTGAAGGTAGCGTTAGAACGTTGTGGGGTTGAGTCCCACTCAAGGCATTTGAACATATGATTTAGTTTGACACTTCTGTGCACTGAATGAATGAGACTTGCCATTCACATGGGATGTTAAAGTTTAATGGCATAGTTTTGGAGAAGATGCGGAGAATTTTGATTTCTTGGCCAATCTTTATCCCACAATAGCACTTAAGAACAGGTGATCTAATCATTTATTTAACTCTTGTTTGTGGCAGTTTGTACATTTATTGCCTGTAAAGTGTTACGTCACATCCAGAGACTGTATATGCTTTGATAAAGAGTCATCCAGACTCTAAATGTTAGCTCCCGTTTCTCTCCACAGATGCTGTCAGACCTGCTGAGATTGTCCAGTATTTGTTTTTGTTGTGTATGCAAGTCTTCCTTCCTGTAGCGATGATGAAGTATTATTGCTCTGTTTTACAATCCATCCTGTCCTGATATTGGTTTCTTGGAATTGTCGACATCTTGCTAGGACAAGTGTACATCCCACTTGATTCTATATTCTGATAAATCAGTAGTGTGGCTTTACAGTAGCATTTGAAGGTATAAGTTCAAAGGAGAAGTTCCTTTTTGAATTTGAAAACCTTTATAGTTCCAAATACAATTTATACCCCTAATATGATTTTGTTTGAAAGTAACCGTAATCCCTGATGATTTGAATAACATGGCAATGTACACACCTCACTCAATTCTGCCATATCTCAGATTGTTTGCTTGATGTTGATCTTGGATAAGTCTATACTTCTCCAGCTCAGTGTCAGGAAGGCTAAAGCCTATTGTCTTTAGTTCCACTCCAAACTCTGATCCCTTGCTACCGATGTTGTCCACCTCTCTGGTACCAGGCTGAGATTTACCCGTTTGCTTGCAGCATTAATGTATTGTTTGCCTTTGAATTGAACATGAAACCCCATCCCATCTCCATCCACCCATCCAGTGTAACATTGCTCTCTTCCAGCTCACCTCTCCTGTTGAAACTTTCAGCCCTCTCCTGTTGAAACTTCATCATCTCCAAGTCCAGCTATTTGAATGCTAGCATCGCATTCTGAACCAACTCCAACTTTTCCAAACGTTTGCTGCATGTTTGCTGCTAGAGGATATGCCGGGCCATTATTGTTCCAGATGGTGGTTGAATAGAATTCTACTGCCACTGATGTCCTACAGCGTTTCATGGTTGTGCAGTTTGAGTTGATAGATGTGTTCCACATTTAGCCCATTTAGCATGTTTGTAGTGCCACACAACACGATGAACGGTATCCTCAGTGTGAAGATGGGGCATTGTCTCCACAAGGACTGTGCGGTGCTCACTCTTACTGTCATGGACAGATGCATCTGTAGAAGGCAGGTTGGTGAGGATGGGGGCAAGCATATTTTTCCCTCACTGGTCCAGTCTAGCAGTTATGTCCTTTGGGACCCGATGAGCTTGGTCTGTGATGGTGCTGCCTGAGCCACTCTTGTGATGGATAGTGAAGTCCCTCCACTCCGAATACCTTCTGTGCCCGTGCCACCGTCAGTGCTTCCTCCAAGTGGTGCTGAACATTGAGAAGTACTGATTCATCAGGTGGGGGGATGGGTTGTGTCCATTTCACCAACTAAGTTTCTGGACACGTTCCCAGTTTCCGTTTCATGTTCAACATCTATCTTTCATAAAGTAAATACTAATTAAATAGAATCTGGTGAATAACAGTGACTAATACCGTATTTTACTGCATTAAAGATCATGAATAAGTGGTCCACGCAATTACATCTTATGGAGTTTACATATTAAGTTGTAACAAAATTGATTTGACAATTAATTTCATTTTACTCTTTTATCAGTACTTAAATTTGTCTATAGAAATTGGTCGAATGTGAGGCAAGAAAGATGGCTGTGCTTGTAGAAGGGCAGGAGGAATTATCACTCCCCAGAACATCACTGCATAAGTTCCTTGAGAGTGTTCTTGGTCCAGCCATGTTGAGCTCCTGCTTTAGTGACTTTGCTTCTGTCATTAGGAACAAGATAGAAGAATCAGAATGGTCACCTGTAATTCAGCAAAGGACAACATGGCTAGTTCTTCCCATGTCTGCATGGGTTTCCTCCGGGTGCTCCAGTTTCCTCCCACAGTCCAGAGATGTGCATGTTAAGTGGATTGGCCATGCTAAATTGTCCCTTAGTGTCCAAAGATTAGGTGGGGTTACAGAGATAGGGCGGGGTGTGGCCCTAGATCATGTTCTCTTTCAGAGGATTGGTGAAACTCAATGGGCCAAATGGCCGTCTGCACTGTAGGGATTCTATGAATCCGGCTTTGTAACTGAATTTTAGTTTTGGGAGACTCTTGCATCAAAGTGCTTTTTTATATTCGAACTATTTAAAAGCTTTGAGAAACCCTGGTTAATATGTTCAAGTTCTTCGAGTGAATTTGGGCCTCCCCAAATATTGAAACTAGTTCTCAAAGGTAACCTAGTGTTAATTTTGTAATTCTAGAGTTATATTCCAGTTAATATAACTCCATGTGAAACTTATTAAATGTCACAGTAATTTCAAACATCATCCATGAATTTGAAGGTAAGGTGGAAAAGCTTCTCAACCTGCTTTTGTGTCCTGTGTTATAACAATTCCACAGACTCCTGTATCAGGATACAAGTTTTTTTTCTGTATAAAAATGAATTATGCAACTAAACATAGATTATTTTTGTTTTGCTTACTTGATGTGAAACTAATTTGACCAAGCCTTCCTGTTTTTTATTTGACGTATATTTATTAGGATTTTACATTTTTGCAAACAGCATAACAAAATTACCAAATAATCACAGTAGGAAAGGAAAAACTGATCAACATAAAGGAGTACAGAGGGGAATAGGAGAACAATATTATAAGTGGCTCAATACCATCATTAGTCATAGCTAGATGCCTCTATAAGCCCCACAAGAAACCAAGGGAGAAACGGGATGAAGCCACGAAAACATGATAAAATGGTGCACACCCTCCCATAATATGTCTTCGCAATTACCACGAGTTCAGGATAGATTGTCAGCATCATGTTCGGGCACGCATCAATGTATATCTCCCTCAACTCCAGCAGTACCAAAGTCACCGATGACTCACCACAGCCTCCTATCCTCTGATATGAAACCGGTCTGCACCCATTCTTTATTCCCACTCTTACAAAAGAAAAGAAAATGGGCGAAAACCCCACACATTGCAACTTACTCCCAGTATTGGTTCCAGTACAGAACCAACATCCTCCCATATATTTATACAGAGTGGACCGGCAGCAACATGTTTGGATTACGATCAAGCCTTTAGGCCACGCAGAAAAAAGAAAAGAAAATACCCCAAAACCCCACACAAAGCAACTTACTCCCAGTCTCAGATCCAGTACAGAACCAACATCATTCAATACATTTAAACAGAGCGGACAGGCAGCAACATGTTTGGATTACGATCAAGCCTTCAGGCCTCCCAGGAAAAACAGAGGGGTAAAAGACTAGCTACCAGAAGTAAACTACAAGACAACAAAGGATCAGGCCTAATCCTGGTTCGATATTTCCTGGTGCTAATCACCCATTAATGAGGAAGAGAACAAGCTGCTCATTCAAGGCACCCGCGGGGTGGCAATAGGATGTCAACTAAAATACGGGACTCCGTTCAATCAGGCCTTACTTCACTGAAGAAGCAATACCCAGCCTCTGAGGACATCCCTAATAGGCACCTTCAAGAAGGGACGTCCCAGGCTCAATCAGGATAAATAACATGCCATGAAGCAGGATCTTAATGTCTTGAAGGAAGGCCCTCGCCAGAATGCAAGAAGTCTCGTGTGCCTCCACAATTCTCCCAAGAATTCCGTGCAAATCTTCCAAGGGAGCTCTAAAGACCTGCATCACAGAGCCAAGATTGCATCCAAAACAACATTCCCAATGGTGCCCATCATCCTGATGCACACACCACTGCTGAGGTGAAAGACCACTCACCAAAGAGTGGGCCCCATCCAAGCCCACTCCGACTGTCACGGCCAAACAAGGATTTTCTATAATTTATCTCTACTCTTTTTGAATAACACCAATCAGGATTCTCCAGGGACATAGCACAAAACATATCCCAAGAAAATACATATATGCATGTGCTTTAGGATAAAATAAAGGATCACAAGATGAGCAGAGCCAGAGCTCACAAAATCACAGCCCACCTCCCTCCCCCACCTTCCTGTTTTAAAAATACATAGCACCAGCATCTGTCGCCTGCGTGAAATGGACCTCCTGGAGCAAAATGTGCACTGGAAAGCAAAATCTTGATGGTAACTTTGATCCTTCATAGTTTGTCAAACTTAAAAAATCAGGTGAACTTTTGGCCAACCCAGCAGAAGTAGGATGGCCTAGGCTTGAAAATAACTATGCCGAACGTACCAACTCTCCCATTCAGATCCCTTTCGCCACCATATTTTCAGTGGTCTTCTAATGGATGAGCTAGTAATGCACTTGAATTAGTAGGGATCCTCATTGCTGCATTCAGGTTGGGGGGGGGCATATGTTGCAATGAGGACTTGGATGCAGTTTAAAGAGGGCAAGGAAATTGTGAATGTCATCCTTGAAGGAAAACAAAATATAACTCAAGGTTTTAACCTTGTTCTCCAGATTGACGCCATGTGCAAATTTTATTTTTTGCTTTGGTGTAACAATTCTGAACCCATTCTTTCTTTCATATGATTAATTACACGAGGTATATCATTGAGTCCCTCCCCTACATACTGACATCTGCTTAAGGTTCATCCTCTCTGTTGCCAGCCACAGTAGGTAAAGGTACGGTAAAGTCACCATAGTCCCAGATGACCATAGGCTGCTTTCCCTTTTTGAGGGGGAGAGCTAATTGGTGGTGATTTAACCTGAGGATCACCACTTGGGTGAGGGGCAAGGTTGAGAGATCGGAGCCTTCATGATCAACCTCAACGGGTACGGGATGTGCTGCTAGCCTCGCTCTGCATCATGAACCAGCTGTCTAGCCAAGTGAGCTAAACCGGCCCCCATAGTAGAGGGACACTGTTAGTGACCGCTGATGACCCAGCAGTGTTGTTTCCTCACCTAATACCTTGTCCAACCATCGGAGTTGATGCAGATGGCAGTGGTAATGAGTATGTGAGGGAGATAGATGCACAGTAGATCAACCCCTACCATGTTGCTTGGCTTCAACTGTGGAGTTTAGTTAGAAGCCTAAAGTGCTGCTGTCATGTGGGAGAAGGCAGTACAGAATCTATGCGCTGAATCTTTGCAAACAGCCTCTCTCCTCTTGTTACCTCTTAAAACCTTTGCCATGGGCCCCCAGTTGAGAACCCATGTGGTAGGTAGTGTGCCCAACCTTGGGGATTGACATAGTTTCTGAAGAGTCTGTTGAAATGATCCTCTTGGACATTGCTGATCCAGTAATTGAAAAAATGATAGAGAAAAATCCAGTGGGGCTGCAGTGTGCTTGGGCAGCACTGTACCCCTGATAATTTTAAATATTTTACTGAATTGCACTGAATTAAACATGTGGACAAACATGGTATCTCATTGTGAAATTTGAAGTGACCCTGTCTAATTTGTATGGCTGCCTTTGTCATTTTGAGTTTTCATTGAAGCATGTGATATCTAGATTTGTAAACCGGCAAATATTTAATATTTGTACTTTCAGATAACCGTGAACACATGATATATGTTGACTTGGTGACGCCCCATGATTCTTGATTTATTTTTAAAAATTCTTCCGCTCTTATAAAATAAGAGTTGATATTCCATGCAACAATGAGTATTGGAATTGAATGATGTATTAGAACATGACTGAATAGATTTTAAAAATAATTTAACAATTTTATAAATTTATTATTTCTACAAACATTTTTCTGTATCTTCCTCTTCAAAATATTACAGTAAGTAAAAGTACCAGGTTAGTTGATCAGTATCTGGAGACATAAATAATGGTTTGGTTTGAAGCTCCAGAACTTGATGAGTAGCAGAGTAATGTCAGCTTTCACAATTAAGTTAGCCGTTCATTCCAATTTGTGTATGAGACGCTGGCTAGCAAAGAAGATATTAGCTGCAAATGCTTTGTGGGAGTGAAGTTCCTTTTATCTATCTGGTATTGCACAATATGAAACAATCATTCTGATACTTTCGTTGTATTAATAGTATGTTTAATAATAGTTTTCTTTGTATTTATGTTTGGTGCTGTGCTTGGTGTCTCAATCATTTATCCCCTTGCAAGTGTCAAGATTCCGAGCTCCTTTAGGTCAGTAGAATGAGACTGATATAGGTCTGACTTTACATTTCAGTCTATAATTGATTAGCTCCTTGCCATTTTTAGAGCTATTTCAAATCTTTTTCACATTCCCTCTGGGAACTCGCTGATGATGTCTCGACTTGGATGTACAGAACTGCTCAACCTTGGCATTACCTGAAAAGAATTGTAGGTTCCTTGACGTCTCTTTAGTGTAATTAATACCGAAACATTTTCCAGATGTCAGGTGTGTGTCATTTATTCTCTAATTTTGAGGTTTTCGTTGTAATATTGATACCATTAGGAGGTTACTGTCTGGCCGTAATGAGGTTTGCACACCCTTAGGGATAGCTTTCAACTATGCATGCTTGATGTAATACGTCTGGGATGTTTAGACAAATGTTTTATAAATAATGAGTTGTACTTGCTATTTATATCAATGTACATCGTTTATAGAAATGTTTGATATAAGCAGTGCGCTATGTAAATAAGTTAATTTTTACGATCGATTCTATTTCAGCATGCTTCATAGACACTGAATTACTTTGAATTGCAGTCACTTATGGGGCTGGTTATTTTGAGCTCCAGGTCTCCCATCAGTGGTGTTCTGCTACCGACAAATTACTTTTTCATCTTGATGCTGTTCCTGGTTTCAAAAATAGTTTTGAATGTCCAGTAGTCGTATTTATTATTTGTATTTGATATAGGTTTTGAAAATTCCTTTAAACATTTATTACAATTGCCTTGTTTGTGTTGTTGGCTTGTTTTGAGGCTTGTCCCTTCCCTCAACTTGTTGCAAAAGAAAATCTTGTAAATTGTGTTGGTAATGACGGCAAAACTGTGTAGAATAATATGACAATCCAAAAGTTGCGATTGTTGAAGCACTCCTAGATTGCAATCAATGAATTGACAAGAACCTCCCCTCATGCTGTTGCTCATTGTGGAAGAAACAAAATCCCCATGGAAAATGTTATGCTGTATTACAGGCATTGTCAAACCCGGGGGCGCGACCCGCGAGAGGGGGGGGGTCGCGGAGCCGTCTGTCGCGGTGCTCCCAATCGCGCAAATCTGCCCGCCACAGCTGTAGCAGCCGGCTGTTAACGCCGGCTGCCAGCGGCCTTCAAAATGGCCGCGAACATGAAAAAAAAGCGCATGCGCGCTGATCTGGTACGCATGCGCAGTGTGGCCGCTTTTGTTTTTTTTAAACGGTCGCAGCTTTTTGTTTTACAAGTTTTTTTGGGGGGGGGGGGGGGGAATTTTTTTCATTTTATTTTTATTTTTTACAAGTTTGGGGGATTTTATTGGCAAAATTTTAGAGGAAAAAAAAAAAGCAGAACTTTGGACAGTTGGAGACTCCACACTCTCCGACACCAGACGGCTTCACCTTCATCCAACCGGTTCCATTGGAGGAGCGTGTACGGGGGCCAAAGGGACCCAAAACCATTTCCTCCATTTTTGTCAATAAACAGGGTAAGAGAAAATGGTGGGTCGCGAAGGTCGGCCGGCGTGGGTCACGAAGGTCGGCCGGCGTGGGTCACGAAGGTCGGCCGGCGTGGGTCACGAAGGTCGGCCGGCGTGGGTCACGAAGGTCGGCCGGCGTGGGTCACGAAGGTCGGCCAGTTGGTAAAAATGGGTCCCCGGAAAAACACTGCTGTATTGAATGAAATGTAACTTGGTTTTTAACTGTGTATGCTAAACACTCTCACCAGCCCTGAAAAACCTTTTTAAAAAAAACCATTTGTGAAATATCAGGATGCTTCATTGTAATAACTTTAAAAAATACGATGAAATATATTTTAGCTTCTATCATATTGAAACAGCCAATGGGAAAGGGGAAAACTGCATGACAGAGATCACGAGATGTTTGCACTGAGTGCTGAATTTGGTGCATTTGAGTGCTATAGTGAGAGTTTGGTGACTGAGGGAGTATAGGGCTTCATTTTTAATCTAAAGTCTAGTCTTTCTTTTATTTAGTTAATTAACTTAAGTTGCTGTTTGAAAATTCACCTTCTTCTAAACCAAACAGCATCTTTTAAGTTAATTAACTAAATAAAAGAAAGACTAGACTTTAGATAAAAATGAAGCCTTATACTCCGTCATTCACCAAACTCTCACTATAGCACTCAAATGCACCAAATTCAAAGTCTGCACTGTAGGTGGATCACTTTTATACTGTGAATCTAGCCTCTGAAAACTGGCCTAATCCAATTAACTGATTAACAAGCTCCAGCTGCAAGTGCCTACAAGTAGAAGCTTTGTTTAAAGCTGATTGGTTTAGAAGAAGGTGAATTTTCAATCAGCTTTAAACAAAGCTTCTACTTGTAGGCACTTGCAGCTGGAGCTTGTTAATTAGTTAATTGGATTAGGCCAGTTTTCAGAGGCTAGATTCACAGTATAAAAGTGATCCACCTACAGTGCAGACTTTGAATTTGGTGCATTTGAGTGCTATAGTGAGTTTGGTGACTGAGGGAGTTAGGTGAGGAGGGAGTGAGGTGCTCCTTTCATTTTGTTTCCTACATTTCCGCAAAGAGTGAGAAGAGAGCCAGGAGTTTACAGAGTGCAGCTGACTGGGAGCAGAGTCGGAGGGCGGAGGTCCAGTTGGTCCACAGGGCAGCTATATTCTGTAGGGCAGCTATATTCTGTAAGGTAAGAGGGGATGGAGGCGAGGCCAGTTGCATGCTGCTCCTGTAGGATGTGGGTGGTGAGGGATACCACCGGTGTCCCCGCTGACTATACCTGCAGGAAGTGCACCCAACTCCAGCTCCTCAAAGACCGTGTTAGGGAGCTGGAGTTGAAGCTGGATGAACTTCGGATCATCCGGGAGGCAGAGGGGGTGATAGAGAAGAGTTACAGGGAGGTAACCACACCCAAGGTACAGGACAAGAATAGCTGGGTTACAGTCAGGGGGAAAAAACAAACAAGCAGACAGTGCAGGGATCCCTCGTGGCCGTTCCCCTTCAAAACAAGTATACCGTTTTGGATGCTGTTGGGGGGGTATGACCTACTGGGGGAAGGCCCTAGCGGCCAGGTCTCTGGCACGGAGTCTGGCTCTGGGGCTCAGAAGGGAAGGGGGTGAATAGAAAAGCAATAGTCATGGGAGAATAGAAAAGCAATAGTTGTAGGAGATTCAATGGTTAGGGGAATAGATAGGAGATTCTGTGGTTGCGAGCGAGACTTCCGGAAGGTATGTTGCCTCCCGGGTGCCAGGGCCAGTGATGTCTCGGATCGTGTCTCCAGGATCCTTAAGGGGGAGGGGGAGCAGCCAGAAGTCATGGTGCACATTGGTACCAACGACATAGGTAGGAAAAGGGGTGTGGAGGTAATAAACAAGTTTAGGGAGTTAGGCTGGAAGTTAAAAGCCAGGACAGACAGAGTTGTCATCTCTGGTTGTTGCCGGTGCCACGTGATAGCGAGGCTAGGAATAGGGAGAGAGTGCAGCTGAACACGTGGCTGCAGGAATGGTGTAGGAGGGAGGGCTTCAGGTATTTGGATAATTGGAGCGCATTCTGGGGAAGGTGGGACCTGTACAAGCAGGACAGGTTGCATCTGAACCAGAGGGGCACCAATATCCTGGGAGGGACGTTTTCTAGTACTCTTCGGGAGGGTTTAAACTAATTTGGCAGGGCAATGGGAACTGGATTTGTAGTCCAGCAACTAAGGTAGCCGATATTCAGGATGCCAAAGCGTGTAATGAGGCAGTGGGGAAGGGAACACTAACAAAGGAGAGTACCTGCATGCACGGAGATGGGTTGAAGTGTGTATACTTCAACGCAAGAAGCATCAGGATTAAGGTGGGTGAACTTAAGGCATGGATCGGTACTTGGGACTACGATGTGGTGGCCATCACGGAAACTTGGATAGAAGAGGGGCAGAAATGGTTGTTGGAGGTCCCTGGTTATAGATGTTTCAATAAGATTAGGGAGGGTGGTAAAAGAGGTGGGGGGGGGGGTGGGCATTGTTAATTAGAGATAGTATAACAGCTGCAGAAAGGCAGTTCGAGGAGTATCAGCCTACTGAGGCAGTATGGGTTGAAGTCAGAAATAGGAAAGGAGCAGTCACCTTGTTAGGAGTTTTCTATAGGCCCCCCAATAGTAGCAGAGATGTGGAGGAGCAGATTGGGAAACAGATTTTGGAAAGGTGCAGAAGTCACAGGGTAGTAGTCATGGGTGACTTTAACTTCCCAAACATTGAGTGGAAACTCTTTAGATCAAATAGTTTGGATGGGGTGGTGTTTGTGCAGTGTGTCCAGGAAGCTTTTCTAACACAGCATGTAGATTGTCCGACCAGAGGAGGGGCAATATTGGATTTGGTACTTGGTAATGAACCAGGGCAAGTGAAAGATTTGTTAGTGGGGAAGGATTTTGGAGATAGTGACCACAATTCATAGTCATAGAATTTACAGTGCAGAAGGAGGCCATTCGGCCCTTCGAGTCTGCACCGGCTCTTGGAAAGAGCACCCTACCCAAGGTCAACACCTCCACCCTATCCCCATAACCCAGTAACCCCACCCAACACGAAGGGCAATTTTGGACACGAAGGGCAATTTATCATGGCCAATCCACCTAACCTGCACATCTTTGGACTGTGTGAGGAAACCGGAGCACCCGGAGGAAACCCACGCACACACGGGGAGGATGTGCAGACTCCGCACAGACAGTGACCCAAGCCGGAATCGAACCTGGGACCCTGGAGCTGTGAAGCAATTGTGCTATCCACAATGCTACCGTGCTGTCCCAGGGGAAAAGGTAGCGAGGCCCTTTAGAAGAGAATCATGCAGGGAGCAGGAGTACAGTCAGAGTAAGTGACCAACAAGGAGACCTAAAAAATGACAAAAGCTAAATACCGTGGACGCAGGAAATTAAAATGTAGAAGATGCCGGAAATATTCAGTAGCTACGGAGAAACAGTTAATGTTTCAGGCCAGCGACTGTTCATCAGATCATTCAGATAAAACGGTCATTGTCTTGAAACATTAACTATAATTCTTTACGGTGCGAGAAATAAAATTATACAGGTGGCTACATATTCTCCACACGCACCCCATATTTTCTCTCTCTCCTCTCTTAGAAGTGCTCCAGTACCAATACCATTCCAGAAGTCCCAGCTACCCATTATCTGCCTCACGCTAATGGCGCTCTTCATGTGTTAAGTGAGACAATAAATGCTGGTGGGTTAGTCTACTCAGCAAGGCATCACATAGCCGGATTATGGCCCAGAGTGCACAAAATGGATGAGGATGACAAATTTTTCACAAACTCAGTAAAGATTCTGCAAGACAATTTTCACACAGCAAGGTCTGGAATACACTCCCCAAGTAGGTTTCAGAGACAGGTTTAATCTCAAGCCACTCAAAAAGAGAATTAGACGGTCGGAAAAAGAAGAATGTGCAGGGTTATGGGGGGGGAAGAGAGAAAGAGAGAGAGGAGGATGCCATTAGGTGAATTGCCAGATGAAACACCAAAGATAGTCTTCCTGTACTTGCAGATTCTGGATGAATGGGGAACAAAACCTTCTTTCACAACATTCGTCCTGACAGATTCGCTGGTAGTTCGCTCGTGAGGCACAAAAGTGATTTCCTCTTGGAGTTCATGGTGCAGATACGATGAGGTGAACAGCCTCCTTCTGTGCTGTAATAATTTGGTGATTCTGGATTTGCATTATAAACTGGTAATTCTGAAAAAAGCTGCTTGATTGCTTATGTGCACCAGACAATTTAATACCGTACGATCCCTATTTGCCCTCACAAAGTTAAGACAAATACAGACAAACTCTCTTATTAATGATCGCAAAAGGGACTTCCGGTGGCGGCAATGAGTGAGTGATACGCACATTCGGGGGCTCTCACTCCGGCGGGATTGGAGGACCCGGTTCCCCGGTTTTGCAGGGCTGTGGAGCGCTGAAAGGACGGCCACGGGGGGCTAAGGAGCGAGCAGAGCTGCATGGAACTGCGGGAGAGCAGAAAGCAGCGCAAATGGGAGAGGAAGGGACAAAGGCAAGGTGCAGGGGAAGCTGACCCGGGAGCAAAGATGGCGGAGCTGGTGATCCAGCAGGCGCTGGAAAACATGCTGCAGGTGATAAAGAGCAGTTTTGAGTCGTTGAAGCGGGATAACTTGGACCCACTTCAAAAGGCAGTGGATCAGCTGAACCAGAGACTGGATGCCCAGGATGAAAAAGTTAAGGTGCTGGGGGAGGCGGTGGAGGAGCAGGTGGATGCGCAGACGATTGCTGCACTAGAAGTCGACGGGTTGAAGGAGAGACAGAGAAAACTGCTGGACAGAGTAGAGGAGCTGGAAAATAGAGCCCGTAGACAAAATCTGAGGATCATCAGCCTCCCGGAGGGGGCGGAGGGAGCTGATGCCATAGCGTTCGTGGAGGACCTGTTGATGCAGCTGATGGGGGCTGAAGCCTGTCCGCGACGGCCGGAGCTGGAGGGGGCACACAGACCCCCCCGTCCGATAGTGATTAGGTTACACAGGTTTGTGGATAAGGAGCGGGTGCTGCAGTGGGCAAAGAGCACTAAGAGCAGCATGTGGAATAACAGTCTCCTTCGCATTTACCAGGACCTAAGCCAGGAGGTGGCCAGGCGGCGTGCAGCCTTTAAACAAGTTAAGGAGGTGTTGTTCATAAAGCACGTGAAGTTTGGTCTGCTCTTCCTGGCCAGTCTTTGGGTTACGCATCAGGGCCAACACCACTACTTCTCCGAGCCTGAAGAAGCAATGGACTTTGTGAGGGATCAGGGGCTGGTCTCGAAAAAAGGACCCACGGACGCAAGCTAGGGTCCGTGAATTACTGGTTGAAAGGACGCCTACAGTGCCTGGACTGCAGGTCGACTGTTTATTGCTTTAAAAATGCCTTGTGGTGTATGTTTTGTGGGCAGTTTTTGCCTGTGGGGGAAGAGTCCCAGACGGAGGAACTGAAACTCAAATGGGAGGAGTTTGGCGGGGAGATGGAGGACGGGCTGTGGGCGGAAGCTCAGAGTAGGATAAACTCGACCGCAACATGTGCCAGGCTCAATCTGTTTCAATTTAAGGTCGTTCACCGGGCCCACATGACTGTAGCTCGGATGAGCAAATTCTTTGGGGTACAGGACAAGTGCGCTAGATGCGCGGGAGGACCTGCGAACCATGTTCACATGTTTTGGGCATGTCCTAAGCTTAGGGGGTACTGGGAGGGATTTGAGTAGAGTAGGAGGGATAAATAGGCGGGTAGGTCTGGGGAGAGCAGCGGGCATGTGCAGTATGGTTTGATTGAAGTATTGGTTTTATATTGATGTTTGCACATTTCTGTTATCTGGAACTGTTTACAATACCAAAAAATACCTCAATAAAATTGTTTCTTAAAAAAATGATCACAAGCAAAACATAACATGTATTGAATTGTGATGTCTGTGTAATAATAATAATAATAATAATAATAATCGCTTATTGTCACAAGTAGGCTTCAATGAAGTTACTGTGAAAAGCCCCTAGTCACCACATTCTGGCGTCTGGTACGGGAATTGAACCCGCGCTGCTGGCATTGTTCTGCATTACAAGCCAGCTGTTTAGCCCACTGCGCTAAACCAGCCCCTACATCATATGTTTAGCCCACTGTGCTAAACCAGTGTACATCATATCATGTAAGACAGACATAAAAACATAGAAAATAAGAGGAACCGATCATTTGGCCATTAGAGCCTGCTCCGCCATTCAATATCATGTCTGTGACTTTCGCTTTAGTAATGGAGAGGGATAGGTGCGTGCAACAGGGCAAGGTTTACAATTGGGGGAAGGGTAAATACGATGTTGTCAGACAAGAATTGAAGTGCATAAGTTGGGAACATAGGCTGTCAGGGAAGGACACAAGTGAAATATGGAACTTGTTCAAGGAACAGATACTACGTGTCCTTGATATGTATGTCCCTGTCAGACAGGGAAGAGATGGTCGAGTGAGGGAACCATGGTTGACAAGAGAGGTTGAATGTCTTGTTAAGAGGAAAAAGGAGACTTATGTAAGGCTGAGGAAACAAAGTTCAGACAGGGCATTGGAGGGATACAAGATAGCCAGGGGGAACTGAAGAAAGGGATTAGGAGAGCTAAGAGAGGGCATGAACAATCTTTGGCGGGTAGGATCAAGGAAAACCCCAAGGCCTTTTACACACGTGTGAGAATATGAGAATGACTAGAGCGAGGGTAGGTCCGATCAAGGACAGTAGCGGGAGATTGTGTATGGAGTCTGAAGAGATAGGAGAGGTCTTGAATGAGTACTTCTGTATTTACAAATGAGAGGGGCCATATTGTTGGAGAGGACCGTGTGAAACAGACTGGTAAGCTCGAGGAAATACTTGTTAGGAAGGAAGATGTGTTGGGCATTTTGAAAAACTTGAGGATAGACAAGTCCCCCAGGCCTGACGGGATATATCCAAGGATTCTATGTGAAGCAAGAGATGAAATTGCAGAGCCGTTGGCAATGATCTTTTCGTCCTCGCTGTCAACAGGGGTGGTACCAGGGGATTGGAGAGTGGCGCATGTCGTGCCCCTGTTCAAAAAAGGGAATAGGGATGACCCTGGGAATTACAGGCCAGTTAGTCTTTCTTCGGTGGTGGGCAAAGTCATGGAAAGGGTACTGAAGGATCGGATTTCTGAGCATCTGGAAAGACACTGCTTGATTAGGGATAGTCAGCACGGATTTGAGAGTGGTAGGTCTTGCCTTACAAGTCTTATTGAATTCTTTGAGGAGGTGACGAAGCATGTGGATGAAGGTAAAGCAGTGGATGTGTGTACATGGATTTTAGTAAGGCATTTGATAAGGTTCCCCATGGTAGACTTCTGCAGAAAGTAAGGAGGCATGGGATAGTGGGAAATTTGGCCAGTTGGATAACGAACTGGCTAACCGATAGAAGTCAGAGAGTGGTGGCAGATGGCAAATATTCAGCCTGGATCCCAGTTACCAGTGGTGTACCGCAGGGATCAGTTCTGGATCCTCTGCTGTTTGTGATTTTCATTAATGACTTGGATGAGGGAGTTGAAGGGTGGGTCAGTAAATTTGCAGATGATACGAAGATTGGTGGAGTTGTGGATAGTGAGGAGGGCTGTTGTCGGCTGCAAAGAGACATAGATAGGATGCAGAGCTGGGCTGAGAAGTGGCAGATGGAGTTTAACCCTGAAAAGTGTGAGGTTGTCCATTTTGGAAGGACAAATATGAATTTGAAATACAGGGTTAACGGTAGAGTTCTTGGCAATGTGGAGGAGCAGAGAGATCTTGGGGTCTATGTTCATACATCTTTGAAAGTTGCCACTCAAGTGGATAGAGCTGTGAAGAAGGCCTATGGTGTGCTCGCGTTCATTAACAGAGGGATTGAATTTAAGAGCCGTGAGGTGATGATGCAGCTGTACAAAACTTTGGTCAGGCCACATTTGGAGTATTGTGTACAGTTTTGGTCGCCTCATTTTAGGAAGGATGTGGAAGCTTTGGAAAAGGTGCAAAGAAGATTTACCAGGATGTTGCCTGGAATGGAGAGTAGGTCTTACGAGGAAAGGTTGAGGGTGCTAGGCCTTTTCTCATTAGAACGGAGAAGGATGAGGGGCGACTTGATAGAGGTTTATAAGATGATCAGGGGAATAGATAAAGTAGACAGAGACTTTTTCCCCGGGTGGAACAAACCATTACAAGGAGACATAAATTTAAGGTGAATGGTGGAAGATATAGGCGGGATGTCAGTTGTAGGTTCTTTACCCAGAGAGTAGTGGGGGCATGGAATGCACTGCCTGTGGAAGTAGTTGAGTCGGAAACATTAGGGACCTTCAAGCAGCTATTGGATAGGTACATGGATTACGATAAAATGATATAGTGTAGATTTATTTGTTCTTAAGGGCAGCACGGTAGCATTGTGGATAGCACAATTGCTTCATAGCCCCAGGTTCGTTTCAGGCTTGGGTCACTGTCTGTGTGGAGACTGCACATCCTCCCCGTGTCTGTGTGGGTTTCCTCCAGGTGCTCCGGTTTCCTCCCACAGTCCAAAGATGTGCAGGTTAGGTGGATTGGCCATGATAAATTGCCCTTAGTGTTGGGTGGAGGTGTTGACTATGGGTAGGGTGCTCTTTCCAAGAGCCGGTGCAGACTCCATGGGCCGAATGGCCTCCTTCTGCGCTGTAAATTCAATGATCTATGATTAATCTAGGACAAAGATTCGGCACAACATCGTGGGCCGAAGGGCCTGTTCTGTGCTGTATTTTTCTATGTTCTCTGTTTATTGGCAACTTTCTTAGGTCAGATCCCAAAATCCAGCTCATTGTGTTGGGAGAAGGAAAAATGATGTATAGTTCACGGCAAACTGCACTTGTGAAGGATTTGGTGATTTTTCAATAACTGAACTGTGATGAGTTGTCTTTAGGTTCTGTTAAGGGGATATTATGCCGTCCTGAAATTTTACCTTGACAGAGCTAATAAAACATCCGGAGTCTTTACAATCTGCATAGGACGCAGTTATCATGACAATATTCATGATTTGTTTCAGAATTAGTCCACCTAGTAACTTTGTATGACGGGCATTTGTATAATTATAGTCGTAATATCCTGAAATTAAGGACCTTTTAATGGCATACTTGTTTTCTCTCATAATGTAACTAATTTTAAGATAGCTAGCAGTTATACGCCGTTCCAGCAAACTGATTTACTGGGCCATAGCCAGGCTGTCATTGGGATAGAATTTAGTCTTCACAACCGTTGCCAAAAGCATTCCTGTGGTGATCGCGAGCAGAACATTTGTCAAAGCTGATGCTGCAACGCAGAACCTTTCAGCAGACTTCCCATATGTGCACAAAGCAAAGTCAATATTTATGGAGTAGCTTAAAGAGGGATGGTGCAAAAGCTAGTGAGGGCAGTTACTCTTGGTAGGTCTGTGCTCAATTTTTAAAAAACCTTGCAAGTTCTTTGTAGAAGACTAATTGTAGCTTTTTCAGGACGAATGATTGATTATTCTGTCCTTGGGGTCAGTTAGTTTGTAATTTCAGAAACATTTATGAAACAGTTGTAATGTAATGTTACCGCATCTGAAGTGTAGAGTTCTCTGCCTATGTAAAAGCAAGCTGCAGTAGTTTTTGTTTCTTTTGAAATTAATGTTAGTTTACTTTGTCTTGTGTATTGGAGTTCTTTCTCACAACCATCCAGTGCCATATTTTAGGAACGTTTTCAGGAATAAAAGAACATGAAATATTAAAGTTTATTTAAAATTACAATCTACATTTTGCAACATGGCAGCTTTTGTAGATCTGTTTTAATCAAACAGGTTCACTATAACTGGTCGGATTAGAACAATGTGCAATCTGCTCCTAGGAATTGATGTTTGGAAGGTTACAATTAGCACATCATTCCTCTAACCTTTAATTATGAATAATTGCCTTGTGATTTTCTCATGAGTTGGCAAAATGAAAATTAACTGTTGACTGTGGTGAACACTATAACATGTGGCCATTTCTCATTTGAATTCAACCAAAACCAGTAAAGATGCACTCATAGTGCATAGCTCTGCAATGCTGTATTAATTCAACATTATCAGCAACAGTGCTACCCACTGCTACCGTGCTGCCCAGTCCAGCATTTTAGTTTATCTGCTAACCTCCTATACTCGGCTTGCAGGTCCTCATCCTTTAGTTTGCCTATATCGTTGGTACCAATGTGACCATGGCCTCTGGCTGTTCACCTTCCCTCCCCAGAATATTCTGCAGCCTCTCCGTGACATCCTTCATTCATGTATGCGGCTATAGAAGCATCTGTCTCTGCCCCTAATTATTGAATTCCCTATCACTAGCCCTGCCACTCATTTTTCCTACATCCATCTGAGCAGCAGAGCCACCCATGGTGCTGAGAACACTGCTTCTGTTGCTTTCCCCTGAGAGTCCACCCCCCCCCCCCCCCCCCCCCCCCCCCCCCCCCAACAGTATCCAAAGCGGCTTCATGTCAGTGCCATGTAGAACTGTGCCACTTCTCTGATCCAATTTCTGAAAAATATCAACCATCCAGAGAAATATTGCTCTACAATTTTGGGTCTTGAATTATTAACAGCATTAACAAGTAACAAAGCCTGCAAAATTTGTCAGACCATCTCATGTGCCCTGGCTGCCACTGGAGTGTGTGCACTTTCTCTTTGTGCAGTACTATGAGAATGAGCCATTTTCTAACTGGATAAAGATGAATTAGTTATTGAAGGGAATTCCAGGGACGTAATTGTTTAGCCTATATTAGTGGAGCGATGGAAACAGGGAACTAAGATAATTAATTCACAGTCCAAGGAACAGATGGTGGGGCTGGAAACTAATTTTATTAGAAATCCTGGTGTTGCCTGCAGATTTTCAACTTTTGCATTTCTCCACCAGCTTTTTTTATACCAGGACATTGTTTTTTATTTGGCATTCGCAGTGATGATTAATTTACAGTTTTGTTAGTGTTTTGTCGCCTCTGTTTAAAATTACTTCAGTGCTAAGAACTGAATTGTGCAAAGTTGGTTTCTAGGTTACTTCCTACAGCTGCTGCATTTGTGTTTATTGGATATTATCAATTCAGAACATCTGCCACATTTTGATCAACTATTTCAAACTAGACTTCACCACGGTGGCAATGATGTGCTGAGCGGATGCACGTCAGGTGGCTCTCCTCCCAAATGAACCCAACAGGCAATTTAGCAAGAATTTTGGCTCAAAAAGCCCACCAAAACCCAGCCAAAGGTGAAAGAAACATAAAAGGAACATGCCTGGAAGTAATAAACGGAGGGGACGGCGAGACACTAGGAGCAGCAGCGAAGGAAAGGGGCAGGAGCTGCGGGCGTGCCGACAGGCGGCCCCACAAGGCGAGACGGAGGTTCAGGCGAACAGGAAAGGGGGAGGTTCAGGCGAACCAGGAAGCGGAAAAGCTGGTGAACCAAACCGGAGCGACCCCCCCCCCCAAAAAAAAAATCCTAAGGTAAGCTCGTCAGACAAAATCGTGCACATAAGAAGGGAAGAATATAAGGGTGTACCAAGACATTGGTGCGGACCTGGCAAAAAAGAGGGCTGAGTTCAACAGAGCAAAATCAGCACTCTACAAAAATGGGGTGCGATTTGAGATGTTATTCCCGGCCAGACTCTAGATAACATTCAAGGGAGGAACTGTTTTTCAACACCCCAGCGAAAGGCTGACTAGTTTGTTAAATTGAACAAATTGGGGGAGTAACAATCACAACAACAATGTAAACTGCAGGGCGGAAAAAATAATCGGAACAAAGAGCGGAGGACAGACTGCAAACAGAGACAATAATATCACAAACTGTATGCATATGTTTTCCGTTTTACGGGGGACTGTGCTGCCTTGTTTTCGGGCTCGTCTCCTCTCAATGTGATGAGGGCGAGCAGAGCAAGGGGAGGGCGAGTGAGAAAAGTAGACCGGAGGGAGAGATAAGTGGCGGAAGAGGAGAGTAAAGTAGGGCCAGAGCCAGAAAAATACTGGGAGGGGAGCCACTGTTCTAACAAGGAGGGGCAAGACGGGAGGGCAGAAAGCAAGGAGGACCGCGGTGCACCTCTCGAGGGAGAGGGAGCACCTGGAACAAAGAGGGGACGGAACAGAAGCGAGTGAAGACCACGGGAGTCGGGGAGGGGGGGTGCAAAACAAAAAACGGAGGTAGAGTTGGAGAAACCGAATGGACTTGGGACTCTGCTTGGAGCAGGGTGAGGAACCAATTTGGCACCGCAAACCGCCACTCGACGACATGAGGGCGAAGGGAGACCCCGGAGTGCAGGGGCGCATCCACGTGGTGTATGCATAGTTGGCGGCCATGTTGGGTGCCCTCTGTACAAAGGGAAACCCCGGAGCGCTGGGGCCCAACCACATAGTGAGAGCAGCGACCGTGGCCATTTTGGACGGCCCCCTAACAAAGGGAAACCCTGGAGTGCAGGGACTCGTCCACCAGGTAAGTATGGGTGATGCCGCAGGGCAGGGGGGCAGAAACCCCCCACCAGGATTGTTACCTGGAACGTAAATGGACTAAACGGCCCAGTGAAAAGCACCAGATTCTTCGCCCACCTAAGCCTAAAAGCAGACCTAATCTACTTTCAAGAGATGCACCTGAGGGAGAAGGACCAACTGCTGGTAAGGAAGGGCTGGGTGGGACACGGTTACGGGGTGAGGGCAAGGGGAGTAGCAATACTAAACAAGAGAAAGAGGTTTACAGAAATCAAGACCGTTACGGACCCAGGGGGACGGTACGTCACGGTCAGCGGTGTCCTGGAAGGGGCACCGGGGGTACTGGTAAATGTGTTCGCTCCCAACTGGGACGATACAGAATTCATAAAGCGGACCATGGCGGAAATCCCCTGCATTGACACACTGACTGATTATGGGAGGAGCGGTGGGGGGAGGACCTAACTGTATGCAGGACCTACTGCAGGGCGACTTTAACTGTGTGCAGGACTGATCGATCAAACCCCAGAACTGGCTATGGAACTAGGAGCTTTTATGGAGCAGATGGGGGTGGTGGACCCATGGAGTTTCCTGCACCCAGGAGAAGAGGAATTCTCATACTTTTCACAAGTGCATAAGGTGTACATCCATATAGACTTCCTTGCGGTGGGGAAATCGGTGCTTTGATTTGATTTATTATTGTCACCTGTATTAGTATACAGTGAAAAGTATTGTTTTTTGCATGCTGAACAAATCATGCATACCGTACATAGGGAAGGAAGGAGAGACTGCAGAATATAATGTTACAGTTATAGCAAGGTGGAGAGAAAAGGGATCACTGCTTCCCTGGATCACGGGAGCAAAATACTCCACGATTGTCATCTCTGACCACGCTCCACGCTACATCGATGTGTGGTTGGAGACGAGCCGTGCCCAGCGCCCCACATAGAGGCTGGACATACTAATCCGTGATTAGAGGAGAGATCATAGACTACAAGGCAAACAGAGATAGGAAGAGAGGGTGCCCAGGCAACGAATAGTGGGCTCCATTCTGGAAGTCGACAGAAAATACTCCGATACCCCGGCCATAGAGCTACTGGCAGAGAGGAAGAAGCTGCAAATGTATTTTAATCTGCTGTCCACCAGGAAAGCCGTGTACCAACTCCGCCAGACACTGGGGACCTTCTACGAACACGGAGACAAGGTTTTCCGCCTATTGGCTCACCAGCTGAGAAAGCAGGCAGCCACGAGGGAAATAGCGCAGGTAAACTATAGCAGAGACAGACTGGTAACCGAATCGAAGGAGGTCAGTCGGGCATTTGAGACCTTCTACCAGGACTGTATACCTCCGAGCCCCCCAACGGGGATGCAGGGATGAAACAGTTCCTGGATGGACTGGAACTACCAGTTGTGGGGGAAGTGTTGCTCTTTTTAGCCTTAGTTTATTAGCTCTGATTATGTCACCTTTGCTCATGAGTCGCCAGGTATCTTTCTGATACCGCCACGTGGTTCAAGCTCGAGTTATGATTAATAAGTCAGCATGCCACTTAGTAAGATTGAAATCAACGGTCATTTATTATATGCAACAAGTAATGCTTACACAATCCTACTATCTATATAGAAACCTACCACTACTGACCAATACTCAACTTTAGGAAGGGCCCACCAGGTCAGGGAAACAAATGGCTTATCGAATTGGATCTGGCCTGCAGGATTCAAAAGGCTGATACGGGTCGATGGCTAGGAGTCTTTATCGGGTAGCGATCGCTGGAGTCAAACTTACAGTTTCTGGTTGATGTTCTTGCGAAGGTCTCGAGCAGGAGAAGAAGGGAGAGAGAGAGTGATCTGAACTTGGCCCCTCACTTTATAGGGCCCCCCGCGGGGCTTCCCGCCTCTCGGGGCGGCCCTTGACCCTGAGTCCCAAGTGATTGGACTTGTTCCCAATCACTGGGTTCGATATGTCCAATAACGGGGCGATTCCTTGATCGGGGGGTGGTCGTTCACCTGTCTTTGTTTCGGCCACTGCAGGCGTCGACAGGTTTGGCCCGGCATTCAATTGCTAATGTGTTGCAATTGTTCCCGGGGATAGCCGATTAAACTGCAGATCTCTGGGTTGATGTGCTGCTAATAGTCTTGAGTATCGATCTGGGCCGACTTCCCCAGAGCCGAATACGCTATTCTGTCTGCAGCTGTCCGTTTGTGTCCTGTTGGCTGCTTTTCCCATCAGCCTTTTCGGTTAGCCATTTTAAATCGGGTTTTGGCCAAATTAATAGGGAATCAGCCATTTTAGGTGGCTACAGAAGACAGCAGGGGGGAGCTTCAGCTCCATGTAGACGGGGAAGGCACCGGGACCCGCCCGGAGGATTTCTATAAAAAATTGCACCAGTCCTGGCCCCGCACATAAGGGATATGTTCGCGGACTCACTGGCAAGGCGCACTGTGCCCCCCACGCTAGCGCAGGTCACAAATTCACAGATACTCAAAAAAGGTCAAGACCTGACAGAATGTGAATCATGCAGACCCATTTCACTGCTGAATGTGGACGCGGAAATACTTGCAAAGGTCCTGGCCAAAGCGCTGGAGGGTTGTGTACCGGAGGTGGTTGCGGAGGACCAAACAGGTTGTCAAGGGTAGGCAGCTCACCGTGAACATCAGGCGGCTGCTGAACATAATGATGACCCCCGCCCCGGTAAGAACACCAGAGGTGATCATATCCCTCGACGCAGAAAAGGCGTTCAACGAGTCGAATGGAATTGCCTCCTCGGGGTAATGGAACGGTTTGGGTGAGGAGTGGCGTTCACCGCCCGGGTGAGGCTTCTGTACAATGTTACCAAAGCGAGCGTCCGAACTAACCCCACCAGCTCTGAATACTTCCAGCTACAGAGAGGAACAAGACCGGGCTGACCCCTGACCCACTCTTGTTCGCGCTAGCGATCGAACCCCCTGGCGATAGCCCTGTGGGAGGCGAAAAGCTGGAAGGGAATCCGGAGAGGAGACCACGAGCACAGAGTTTCACTCTATGCAGATGACCTGCTCCTCTGTTTCGAAGCCACAGGAGGGACTGAAGGCAATAGTGCAGATCCTGAAGAAGTTTGGAAACCTTTTTCGGGTTACAAACTTAACCTGGGCGAAAGTGAGGCATTCCCAGTGAACCCAAATGGGGGAGGGGCAGAGCTGAAGAGGCTGCCGTTTAAAACTATCCAGAAAGGATTCCGTTATCTGGGGATCCTGATAGCCAGAGACTGGACACATATCCACAAATGGAACCTGACCAGCCTGGTGGGGGAAGTAAAAAAGGACCTACAAAGGTGGGCTCACTTCCACTCTTCCTAGTGGGGAGAGTGCAGAAGATCAAGATGAACGTACTGCCGAGGTTCCTCTTCCTGTTTAGATCCATACCAATCTTCATCCCCAGGCCGCCTTCCAAAATGTCGACAGTCTAATCATGGCGATTGTGTGGGGGAGTTAAGAATCCGAGAATTCCCAAACCAACACTGCAAAGAAGGAAAATCAAAGGGGGCTTGGCTTTACCGAACCTACAATACTACCACTGGGCAGCAACGGCAGAAAGACTGAGGGGATGGGTACACTAACCCGACACAGAGTGGGTACAGATGGAGCAGGCCTCCTGTAAAGGAACGACCCTCTTGGCCCTGGCACTCCCATCCCTCTCAACAAGATACACAACGAGCCCAGTGGTAATGGCCATGCTGAGAACATGGGCCCAGCTGCGACAACACTTCTGACGAACTAAAATGGCTCCAATCTGTGGTAATCGCAGATTCCCCCCAGCCATGCTAGATACCACCTTCCAAAAGTTGGAGGCGGGACGGGGGCACTCTGACCGTCGGGGACTTTGCGTAGGGCACAGGCTGGTGACGCTGGACAAACTGATGAAGTGGAAACTAGCAAAAGGGCAGGAAATTAAACTCCTCCAAATAAAACACTTCCTCCGCAAAGTGACCGTAGGGTACCCTGGGGCCCCAGAAAACACACTTCTCGAGGACCTGGTAGGCACGTGGGAAAATATACTGACCAGTTACTGGACACCGCTCGAACACCACTGGACAAGACCAGACAAAAATGGGAGGATGAATTCCGGACAGAAGTAGGGTGGGAACTCTGGAGCGAAGCACAGAGCAGGGCTAACTCCACCACCTCCTGCGCAAGGTGTGTGTCGTCTCTTCCCCCCCCCCCCCCCCGAAAATAGAAGCACAGCTGAAACCTATAGGGGGAGGCAGGAAGGGACGGAGTACGGGAGGGAGGAAGGACCATAGACCGATCCAGAGGGTGGCAAAATGTATGTAGGACCAATTAAAAGAAAGACTAAATAAACCTTTCAGTACAATAAAGTAAATTAACATGTGGCGCAGTGCTTAGCACTGGGGCTACGACGCTGAGGACCCGGGTTCGGATCCCGGCCCTGGGTCACTGGCTGTGTGGAGTTTGCACATTCTCCCCATGTCTGCGGGGGTTTCACCCCCACAACCCAAAGATGTGCAGGCTAGGTGGATTGGCCACGCTAAATTGCCCCTTAATTGGAAAAAGAATCATTGAGTAATTTATTTTAAATCTTACCCCAGGGAACAATTACCGTTTGTTGACCTAGTCATTTTGTTTTATGAAGCAGGGGCATCCGGCCTCTGACACTTGAAACACTGGCAACTTAGTCCTGCGGTATTTGTGATGGTTTCTTGTTTGCCGTGTTTGAATTTAATTGGATTAAGGAGTAGGGTTTGATGCTGATGTTTTATTTTTAAAGCTTGCTATTGCCCCATTGGTGGATAAAGTCTAAATGATGATATCAAGAATGATTAATGCATATGTAAATTAATGGTGACATAGTCTCTCAACTTAATTTGTGATCTCTGAAACCCTGTGGTTTGCAGCCCTGCAGCCCACAAAAAGTCAGTTTCGATATTTGCTGCAGTGTTGTACAATGAGCCAACCCTTGGCTTTGACAAAGGGTCAACTGGACTGGAAATGTTAGCTCTTTTCTCTCCCGACAGATGCTGACAGACTTGCTGAGATTTTCCAGCATTTTCTTTTTGGCCTTAGCTACAACAGCATTGATTATAAAATGAGGTGAATCTTTCATTAATTTAATCCTACTCTTCGTAACTACAGTCCAAATATTTACCAATTATTCTAGGTCTTGGTTGCTTCATTGTAATTTAAAAAATGTATTTCTATTTTGCACATTGTGGGCCACTCTGGCCAGACCAGCATTTATTGTCCATCTCTAATTGTGCTTGAGAAAGTGATGTTGAGCCACCGCTGTCTTAAACCATTGCAGTCCATATGGTATATGCATGGTGCTGTTGGGTCGAAAGTTGCTAGATTTTGGCTCTGTGGAGTTGATGTTACGGGTTGGTGTCACTTGAGGTGATGCTGTTCCCAAGAATTTGCCCGTGTCCTTGTGGGTGGTGGAGAGTCATGAGTTGAGAGGCACCGTTGAAGACACTTTGTTGAGTTGCTGCGGTGCATCTTGTATGTGGTACAAGCTGCTGCCACTCTCTGCTAATGGTGGTGGGAGTGATTTTTTTAAGGTGGTGGCTGGGGTGCTGATCAAGTAGCCTGCTTGGTCCTGGATGGTGTTGAGGTTCTTGTGTGTTGTAGGTGCACTCATCCAGGCAAGTGGAGAATATTCCATCACACTCCTGACCTGATTGCGTACTTACCTGTGCAGTTGCTTTGTAACGGAGTAAGAATCGTAGAATCCCTACAGTGCAGAAGGAAGCCATTCGGCCCACTGAGTCTGCGCTGACCCATAGAATGAGCACTCTACCAACTTGCACTCCCCCGTCCACCTCGTCCTATCCCCGTAACCCCATAACTTAACTTGCACATCCATGGACATTAAGGAGCAATTTATCATGGCCAATCCACTTCACCCACACATGTTTCGACTGTTGGAGGAGGAAACCTCATCACATTTAAAAAAAATTAACTGTATGCCTGAGCACACCTTTTAGGACTATTTGCAAAATCAAGTAGTGATATTCAGAGCAAAATTTATGTCCTGCTTGTGGATTGCCAAAGTGTGCTGTCGTGTAATAATTTTCCATACAACTGTGTATCTGTTCTTGGTATTCAACCCAGCAGCCTGAAGACTAACATGAGAATTGAAATAGGAAAGTATGGGACTTCTGGGTGCGGCGATGACCAGCTAAGTCGCACGTTTCGGCAGCTCCCGGTGGAACGGACTTTTGGGCTCTTAATAGGAGCCCCAACGGCAATTTTTAACGGCAAAAAACACTGTGCGGTAATCCAGAAGGGAATCCCCCCTGGACACGGATGGAAAAAAGAGAGGAAAGTGGCCGGATTGCGGTGGATCCTCTAGAGCAGCGGCCAGGAAGGCAGGCACAAAGCAAGATGGCGTCGGAAGGAGGCAGTTTAATATGGGGCCCTGAACAACAAGAGTTCCTGCGGCGTTGCGTGGAAGAACTCAAAAAGGAGATGATGAAGAAGGAGCTGTTGGCCCCGATATTACAAGCGATTGAGGGGCTAAAGGAGGAGCAAAATACCCAGGAACAGGAGCTTCGGGTCGTGAAGGCAAAGGCTGCTGAGAATGAGGACGACATACAGGACCTGGTGGTGAAAACGGAGATGCACGAGGCACAACACAAAAGATGTGTAGAAAGGCTGGAGGTGCTGGAGAATAATGCGAGGAGGAAGAATTTAAGGATTCTTGGTCTTCCCGAAGGTGTAGAAGGGGCGGACGTCGGGGCATATGTGAGCACGATGCTGCACGCGTTAATGGGATCGGAGGCCCCGACGGGTTCGCTGGAGGTGGAGGGAGCCTATCGGGTTATGGCGCGAAGACTGAGGGCTGGAGAAATTCCTCGAGCAATAGTGGTGAGATTTCTCCGACTATAAGGACCGAGAGATGGTCCTCAGATGGGCAAAGAAAACTCGGAGCAGTAGGTGGGGAGAACGCGGTGATCCGCGTATATCAAGATTGGAGTGCGGAGGTGGCGAGAAAGAGGGCAAGCTTTAATCGGGCCAGGGCGGTGCTGCACAAAAGGAAGATTAAATTTGGAATGCTGCAACCGGCAAGACTGTGGGTCACACATCAAAGGAAACACCACTACTTCGAAACGGCAGATGAGGCGTGGACATCTATTGTCGAGGAGAAACTGGAGTGAGCGGGCCAGAAAAAGAACGTTTGGGACAAAGTGGGGGGGTGAATATGTGGGATGAAGGGGGGAAATGGGGGAAGTGATGACTTCCCAAGTTGTTAATCCTGCGACCCTGTAACTTTTCTCTCTTCCCCATGTCGTGGGGGAGGGGGGGGAGGGAGGATGAGGAGCTGAGGGCGCCGGCCATTGGGGGCGGGTCCAAATGGGAAGCGTGGGCTTTGTTCTCGCGCTATGGTAATCACGGTGGGAACAGGGAAGCAGGAAGGAGGGGGCCTCACACAGTGTGAGCCGAGGTCACCGGGGGGGGGGGGGGGGGGGGGGGGGGGGGGGGGCCCGAGGTCGGCCAGAGTTTGATGACTTCTGGGAGCAACATGGGGGGTGCAATTACGCTAGTTTAGGATCTAGCGGGGGGGGGGGGGGGTTGTTAACTGGGTTTGCTGCTGCTGGGGAGAAGAGGAGCTGGTATGGGGGGGGGGTGCCGCCTGGGGGAGATACGGCTACGTGGGAACCGGGTGAGGAGCTGGATTGAAAAAGGAGATGGCTAGTCGTCAAGGGGGTGGGGGGGGGGTGTAAAGAGCCCCCCCAACCCGGTTGATCACGTGGAATGTGAGAGGGCTGAATGGGCCGATTAAGAGGGCACGGGTACTCGCACACCTAAAGAAACTTAAGGCAGATGTGGTTATGCTTCAGGAGACGCATCTGAAGCTGATAGACCAGGTCAGACTACGCAAAGGATGGGTGGGGCAGGTGTTTCATTCGGGGCTAGACGCAAAAAACAGGGGGGTGGCCATACTAGTGGGGAAGCGGGTAATGTTTGAGGCAAAGACGATAGTGGGGGCAGATACGTGATGGTGAGTGGCAAATTGCAAGGGTAGGCGGTGGTATTAGTGAACGTGTATGCCCCGAACTGGGATGATGCCAATTTTATGAGGCGTATGTTAGGACGAATCCCGGACCTATAAGTGGGGAAGTTGGTAATGGGTGGAGACCTTAACACTGTGCTGGACCCAGGTCCAGGACCGGAAGGAGGCCGGCTGCAGCTAGGGTGCTTAAGGACTTTATGGAGCAGATGGGAGGAGTAGACCCCTGGAGATTTAGTAGACCTAGGAGTAAGGAGTTTTCGTTTTTCTCCTATGTCACAAATAGATTTTTTTGTTTTGGGAAGGGCACTGATCCCAAAGGTGACGGGGACGGAGTACACGGCTATAGCCATTTCGGATCATGCTCCACACTGGGTGGACCTGGAGATAGGGGAAGAAAATCAACAGCGTCCACCCTGGGGAATGGACATGGGATTATTGGCAGATGAGGGGGTGTGTTTATGGGTGAGGGGGTGGATTGAAAGGTACTTGGAACTCAATGATAATGGGGAGGTACAGGTGGGAGTGGTCTGGGAGGCGCTGAAGGCAGTGGTTAGAGGGGAGCTGATATCTATTAGGGCACATAAAGGAAAGCAGGAGGGTAGGGAAAGGGAGCGGTTGTTGAAAGAACTTCGGAGGGTGGACAGACAATATGCGGAGGAACTAAGGAGGGACTGTACAGGGAAAGGGAAAGGCTACATGTAGAATTTGACTTGTTGACTACGGGTAATGCAGAGGCACAATGGAGGAAGGCACAGGGTGTACAGTACGAATATGGGGAGAAGGCGAGTAGGTTGCTGGCCCACCAACTGAGGAAAAGGGGAGCAGCGAGGGAGATGGGGGGGGTGAGAGATGAGGAGGGAGAGATGGAGCGGGGAGCGGAGACAGTGAATAGTGTTTTCAAGGCATTATACGAAAGATTATATGAAGCGCAGCCCCCGGATGGGAAGGAGAGAATGATGTGCTTTCTGGATCAGCTGGAATTCCCTAAGGTGGAGGAGCAGGAGAGGGTGGGACTGGGAGCACAGATTGAGACGGAGGAAGTAGTGAAAGGGATTGGGAGCATGCAGGCGGGGAAGGCCCCGGGACCAGACGGATTCCCAGTTGAATTCTATAAGAAATATATGGACTTGCTGGCCCCGCTACTGATGAGAACCTTTAATGAGGCGAGGGAAAGGGGGCAGCTGCCCCCGACTATGTCAGAGGCAACGATATCGCTCCTCCTAAAGAAGGAAAAAGACACGCTGCAATGCGGGTCATACAGGCCCATTTCCCTCCTGAATGTGGATGCTAAGATTCTGGCCAAGGTAATGGCAATGAGGATAGAGGATTGTGTCCCGGGGGTGGTTCATGAGGACCAAACTGGGTTCGTGAAGGGGAGACAGCTGAATACAAATATACGGAGGCTGCTAGGGGTAATGATGATGCCCCCACCAGAGGGGGAAGCGGAGATAGTGGTGGCGATGGATGCCGAGAAAGCATTTGATAGAATGGAGTGGGATTATTTGTGAGAGGTGCTGAGGAGATTTGGCTTTGGGGATGGGTATATCAGGTGGGTACATAGGGCCCCGATGGCGAGCGTGGCCACGAATGGACGGAGGTCTGACTATTTTAGGCTCCATAGAGGGACGAGGCAGGGATGTCCTCTGTCCCCGTTATTGTTTGCACTGGCGATTGAACCCCTGGCCATAGCACTGAGGGGTTCCAGGAAGTGGAGGGGAGTACTTAGAGGAGGAGAAGAACACCGGGTATCTCTGTATGTGGATGATTTGTTGTTGTATGTGGCGGACCCGGCGGAGGGGATGCCAGAGATAATGCGGACACTTCGGGAGTTTGGAGAATTTTCAGGATATAAACTGAACATGGGGAAAAGTGAGTTGTTTGTGGTGCATCCAGGGGAGCAGAGCAGAAAGATAGAGGATTTACCGTTGAGGAAGGTAACAAGGGACTTCCGGTACCTGGGGATACAGATAGCCAAGAATTGGGGTACATTACTCAGGCTTAATTTAACGCGGTTGGTGGAACAGATGGAGGAGGATTTTAAGAGATGGGACATGGTGTCCCTGTCATTGGCAGGTAGGGTGCAGGCGGTTAAAATGGTGGTCCTCCCGAGATTCCTTTTTGTGTTTCAGTGCCTCCCGGTGGTGATCACGAAGGCTTTTTTCAAAAGAATTGAGAAGAGTATTATGAGTTTTTGTGTGGGCTGGGAAGACCCCGAGAGTGAGGAGGGGATTCTTGCAGCGGAGTAGGGACAGGGGGGGGGGGGGGGGGGGGGGGGCTGGCACTACCGAGCCTAAGTGAGTACCACTGGGCCGCCAATGTTTCAATGGTGTGTAGGTGGATGGGAGAAGGGGAGGGAGCGGCGTGAAAGAGATTGGAGAAGGCGTCCTGCAGGGGGACTAGCCTACGAGCAATGGTGACGGCACCGTTGCCGTTCTCACCAAAGAAATACACCACAAGCCCGGTGGTGGTGGCTACATTGAAAATTTGGGGGCAGTGGAGACGGCATAGGGGAAGGACGGGAGCTTCGGTGCGGTCCCCGATAAGAAACAATCATAGGTTCGTTTCGGGGAGAATGGATGGGGGATTTGGAGCATGGCAAAGAGCTGGGGTAGTACAACTGAGAGATCTGTTTGTAGATGGGACGTTTGCGAGTCTGGGAGCGCTGACGGAAAAATATGGGTTGCCCCAAGGGAATGCATTTCTGTACATGCAATTGAGGGCTTTTGCGAGGCAACAGGTGAGGGAATTCCCGCAGCTCCCGACGCAGGAGGTGCAGGATAGAGTGATCTCAGAGACATGGGTGGGGGACGGTAAGGTGGCGGACATATACAGGGAGATGAGGGACGAGGGGGAGATCATGGTAGATGAGCTGAAAGGGAAATGGGAAGAAGAACTGGGGGAGGAGATTGAGGAGGGGCTGTGGGCTGATGCCCTACGTAGGGTAAACTCATCGTCCTCGTGTGCCAGGCTAAGCCTGATACAATTTAAGGTGCTACACAGGGTGCATCTGACCTAAGCATGGCTTAGTAAATTTTTGGGGGTAGAAGATAGGTGTGCGAGATGCTCGAGAGGCCCAGCGAATCACACCCACATGTTCTGGTCATGCCAGGCACTACAGGGGTTCTGGGTGGGGGTGGCAAAGGTGCTTTCGAAGGTGGTGGGGGTCCGGGTCGAACAAAGCTGGGGGTTGGCTATATTTGGGGTTGCAGAAGAGCCGGGAGTGCAGGAGGCGAGAGAGGCTGACGTGTTGGCCTTTGCGTCCCTTGTAGCCCGGCGCAGGATATTGTTAATGTGGAAGGAAGCCAAACCCCCAGGTGTGGAGGCCTGGATAAACAACATGGCAGGGTTTATAAAGTTAGAACGGATTAAGTTTGTGTTAAGTGGTTCGGCTCAGGGGTTCACCAGGCGGTGGCAACCGTTCGTCGATTACCTCACAGAAAGATAGTGGGAATGGAAAAGAAGTAGACAACAGCAGCAACCCAGAGGGGGGAGGGGGGAGGGGAGGGGGGAAGGGGGGGGAGGGAGGAGGGGGAGGGGAGGGGGGAAGGGGGGGGAGGGAGGAGGGGGAGGGGAGGGGGGGAGGAGGGGGGGGAGGAATCGGACGGACTCTCAGGGATGTTATTGTATATGTATAGGTATTTGTTATAGGTAATTGTATATTGGATTGTAGGATTGTATTTTTGGAGAGTTTATTTTGGACAAGGCAGTTGCCATTTAGTTTTGTTTTTGTTTATATATTATTTATTTATTTGTTTAAAACTGGCCACTTATTTATATTGCTTTATTGTTGTGTAAAAGAAACACTACGTATTGTTATATTTGGCCAAAAAATCTTGAATAAAATATATTTAAAAAAAAAAGAAATCGCAACGTATTTGCATGATCCAACTGTTCTGCTGCAGGTATTGTCTTATTATTGGGAGGTGGGTAGAATCTGAAAATTAGGAATATAGTGTTATGGGGAGGTGTTTTCAGAACCCCAAAATGTATCATGGAGTTGAACCAACCTCCTCCTTTAATGTATTGTTGCTTTTCCGAGCACACGGCTTGTTCTCCAGGTGTGCGATTACAATTATGGACACGTGGGTTTTTAAACACAAAACAATGTTTATTCCATGAACTCAACTTAACCTTTTAAATAAACATTGGATCTCTTAACACCCCTTACTTCAAAGATAACCCCAAAAATAATACAACACTACCCAATCCTGCAAACTGTTCTTTTAAACCTCCAACAGACTTCAATCCTTCAAAATTAGGAGCACAACAGGTTACATTCAATATATTTATAGTCTTTGGATTTGCAGAAATCACCAGACCAGCTCTTTTCCTTGCTGCAGCTCTCCGCAAACCAGCCAGGCACTTTTCAGCTGCTCTCTCAGACTGAAACTTCAAAATGGCTGAACTGAGCTCAGCTCCACCCACTCTCTGACATCACTGCATTTCTTAAAGGTACATTGCTTAAACATCCATTTCTTAAAGGCGCTCTCACATGACAATAGGCACAGGAACATTTAGACCCTCAAGCCTGGTTAGCACTGTTGCTTCAGTGCCAGGGACCCAGGTTTGATTCCCGGCTTGGGTCACTGTCTGTCTGTGTGCAGAGTCTGCACGTTCACCCCATGTCTGCGTGGGTTTCCTCCAGATGGTCTGGTTTCCTCCCAAAAGTCCCAAGACATGTTTGTGGGTGAATTGGACATTCTGAATTCTCCCTCTGTGTACCTGAACAGATGCCGGAATGTGGCGACTAGGGGCTTTTCACAGTAACCTCATTGCAGTGTTGATGTAAGCCTACTTGTGATAAATATTATTATTATATTCTTTAGTAGGGGAAGGATGTACTTGCAGGAAAATTAACTAATAGTTGAACTATTTCATTTTCAATAAAAAGGTTGTCTACATTATAGTCCAAAAAGCCAGTTTGTGAAAGAAAGAACTGTAATCCGCTTTTAAACGTTTCGTTCTAAGCATTTATTTAACGAGTTACACATTGCAAATAAACACCGTCTAATCCAGCAACCACAAATTCAGTCTGTCTATTTACTGAGCCAGAATATGCAATTCATTCCCAAAACCTGCATACAATTAAACACAATTAATATACAATTAATATTTGGGCAACACAGTGGTGCAGTGGTTAGCACTGCTGCCTTACAGCGCCACGGTCCCAGGTTCGATCCTGGCCCTGGGTCACTGTTCGTATGGAGTTTGCACATTCTCCCCGTGTTTGTGTGGGTTTCACCCCCACAATCCAAAAGATGTGCAGGGTAGGTGGATTGACCACATTAAATTGGCCCTTAATTGGAAAAATAAAATTGAGTACTCTACATTTAAAAAAAATATATATATACAATTAATACGTAACACAAGAACAGATCTGCAATGTAATGGTAATGCTACTGGATGAGTAATCCACAGATCTGGACTAATGCTCCGGCACAAGTTCAAATCCACCAGGGCAGCTGGGGTGTTTAAGTTCCACTGTTCTAATTATTTAACAAATCTGGGAAAAAAAGCTATTATTAGCAATGGTGCAAAAAGGGACTGTCATAAAAATCCATCTAGTTTGCCAATTCCCTTGAAGAAATCTACCATCATTACCCAGTCAGTTCAACATATGACTCCAGACCCACAACAAGGTGATTGATTTTAATGCCACCAACACACAGTAGCAGCAGTGCACTGCAGTAACTTGTCAGGGTTCCCTCAATGGTATTTTCCAAATCCATGACTTCTACTACTTAGAATGATGAGGGTAGCAGAAGTATGGGAACACCACCACCTCCAAGCCCCACCACCTTGACTTGGAACTATATCACCATTTCTTCAGTCATTGAGTCAATATCCTAGAACTCCCTTTCTATCAGCATTGTTGGATGTTCCTACATCAGATGGACTGCAGTTGTAGAAGGGGGCTCACCGCCAACTCCTTGGGGATAATTAGAGTTGATTGACAAATGCTAGTCTTGCCAGCGATGCTCACAGCCTATAAAAGAGTCTCAGCAGAATGTTATCCTGAGTCTAAATTACTCTTTGACAAAATTAGCCCTAAATTTACTTTAGCATGGAAACCGTGAGATTAGTTAAATTTCCAACCTGCTCACAGCGCTGAGGTCCCAGGTTCGATCCCGCCCCGAAGTCACTGTCCATGTGGAGTTTGCATATTCTCTCCGTGTTTGCGTGGGTTTCGTCCCCACAACCCAAAGATATGCAGGGTAGGTGAATTGGCCATGCTAAATTGCCCCTTAATTGGAAAAAATTAATTGGGTAATCTAAATTTATTTAAAAAAAATTCCATCCTGCAATTCACAGAATCTTCTGAATTGAATTTGATGTATTCTGAATCTCGAAGTTCTTGGAAGAACTTTGTAAAATGATAATTCATGAAATTGTCAGAAAAACTTCATACAGCTATTTCTGCCCAAAATAAACAGCGCATACATATTACTGGTAACTTTGAAATTGAGGATGCAAATTTGTAATAGTTGCCACTTTTTGAATGAAATTAGGGGCGGCGTGTTTTAAAAGTTGGCTTTTCAAACTTTGGAAACGGTATAGAGAATCTGAAGTTTGGATATTTGCTAAAGATTGCTGTGCTCAGTACCATTTGCAACTCCTTGGGTACTGAATAAGTCCTTGCCAGCATGCAGCAACACCTGGAGAGCATTCAGGCTGGGCTGATAAGTGGCAAGTAACATTTGCACCACAAATGGCAGACAACAACAATCTCCAACAAGAGAAAACCTAACCATCTCTCCTTGATGTTCAACAACAGTACCATTGTTGAATCTCCCACCAGTAGCATCCTGTCAATTGCCAGTGACCAGAAGCTTACCTGAATGAGCTTTATAAATTCTGGGGCTACAAGAACAGGTAGGCTGGGATTCTACAGCGAATAACTTCTGACTTCCCAAAGCCTTGTCCCATCAATAAGGCATAAATAAGAGGTGTGGTGGAATACACTCTAATTGCCTGGTTGCGTGAATAATATTTCCCATCTGGAGTAAACAATTAAACCGTTGCAACGTCTCTTGATAGTTTGGATGCCTTAAGGAATCAGGTTGTTCACTTTTTTTGCACTTGTCATGTTTAACTAGAATAGAAACCCTACAGTGCAGAAGGAGGCCATTCGGCCCATCAGGTCTGCACCGACCCTTTGAAAGAGCACTCTACCTACACCCACTCCCCCACCCTAGGGGCAATTTAGCATGGTCGATCCACCTAACATTCTTGATTCTAACTAGATTCTTGATGTAGTACAGTGACGGAATTGTGCATTGTGCTCCAGGTATGACTGTATCAGTGCCTTGTGCACACTTAATTACTTTTATTGGAATGTTCAGTTCTGTTGCTCCTGGCTATGCATCCCAAGATCCATTTATCTTATTATTCCTCCCACGCACCGTGCTGTTAGCTTCTGTGAACAGTGCTGCCAACTGTCCTTCCTGTGTCCAGTAGCCAAGAGCTTTTGTGAAGTTGATCAGAAATTTGTGAAGTTGATCAGAATTTCTTGTAAATATTGTATTTTACAGCATTTTGGAGACTATAGTTCTTGAGTTCAGAAGAGTGAGAGATATCTCATTGAGCCATGAACATTCTTAATGGGGCCTGGGTAGGTAAACATGGAGGGTGTTTCCTCTGGCTGGGGAACTATGAGGCATAGTCTCAGGATAGGGGGTCAATCATTTAAGACTGAGAAGAGGAGAAATTTCTGCACTCAGCGGATTGTGTGTTTTGACAATTCTCTACCCCAAAGGGATGTGCATGCTACATTGGCCAATAACTTCCGAATTCCTCAACATCGCATTTAGGGAGTACCATATGATGCGCTGGGAATCCCTCTCGGAAGTTCCCACGTAAAGGTTTACCTGGCAATTGCCCAGAAGAGCTAAATTCCTCTGGACAATTGCATTGGGTGGGCTGATAACCATCTGACAGCGATTTAAATCACTGGTTTGGATGGTTCTGCCAGTTTTACCCTGATAGTGACTGAAAGAGTTAACAGGGGAAAAAAACCCTTCTACCTTCAGAGTAATTGTAAACACCCTGACCCAGCCTCGCACGGACACCCCACGCAAACGCGACCCCCAGGAAACCCACCACACCACAGTCTCTCTTCCACCCCCCCCCCCCCCCCCCCCGCCATTCCCTAAACGTTGCAACTTACCTGCTCCCTGTAAATTGGCCCTTTAAACCTAAGAAAGGGGACTGACTTAACTCTTTGCACCCCAGTTGCTCCATAACGATCCTACCGGAGGCCAGCTTCCCTGCTCCTGCCCACCCAGCCTCCGTATGGAAGGTTGGGCGAGACGGTGGCTTGGGAATCCCAGCACAAGTATATCTGGCGAGAGTGGCAATCCGCTGGAGATTGTTATTCTGTGGAATTTGCGGGCCATTATGTTAAAGGCTAAAATCAACAGAATTTTGGACTCTGAGAATCGAGGGAAATGGAGAGTTTGGGGAGGGTGAGGCGGCATGGTGGGATGGAGGAAAAAAAATTACAGTTTATAATAATTGAGCTCGTCTAACAATTCTTCGTCAAAACCATAAAGCAGTACAAAGACGCACGAAAATCATTTAATACATTTGTAGCTATCATGTACTGTGAAATATCTAAAGTTTTTCAATGGCTTACATGGCAATGTATTCGAATAAAATTACACCAGTATCAGCACTTTTCTAACGCCATGTCAATTCTCTTGTAAAATATATTTTATTAGGTTTTTAATTTTTTTTGGACAAATAAAACAAACCCATTCAAAGTAGGTGCAAAGAAGAATTATTGCAAATAGAAGAAGATATTTTTCCCAATGATACAAACAAAACAAAGAAAAATCAAATAACTTAAACTTTATCCCTGTCAGCTGACAGTGTCTAGATCTTTGAAAAAGGAGATAGAGGGCTGCCATCGCAGGTAGAATCTCTCAACGGAATCCCTGATGGTAAACTTAGTTTATCTCTAACTGCAAAAAGGACACCAGTCCCCTAACCAGTCAGAGCACGAGGCGAAACGGAGACCTCCAATTGAGCAGTATTCGCATCTGGGCTATCAATGAGGCAAAGGCCATAACATCTGCCTCTACCCCAGAGTGAACTGCCGGAGCATCCGAAACGCCAAATATGAACACCTGCGGACACGGCCGGAAACCTTAAGGAAGCCCAGAAGCTGACGCGTCTGTGGCAGGGCCAAAACGTGTGTGATATGCGGGGGCAAGTGAACAGCGGTCACATCTGTTCTCAACATTCGGGGGAAAAACTGCTCATCCTTGCCTTGGTCAAGTGCATCCTATGTACAACTTTGAACTGAATTAAGCTCAACAGGGCATATGATGTGGAATTGATCCTGTATAGAGCTTCTCTCCAAACCTTGCTTGTGAGTGTAGGGCCCAGTTCTCTCTCCTGTTTCACCCTCCCCCTGTTCAGTGGGGAGGGATCAGATTAGAGAATTTGGTCATGCATGTCTGAGATAGACCAGCTGCCCGGTTGAGCCGAACAAATAATCCTCTCCTGGAATCACAGGAAAAGAAGGGAAAGCCGAACGGATAAAACCACGAACTTCAAAAGTCGCTAAAAAAACTAGATTTGGGTAGCTGAAATGTGTCCACTAATTCTCTAAAACTGGCAAACCTCCCCTCTATGAACAGGTTACTAAAGTGCTCGAGACATAGGAACAGGATTAGGCCATTCGCCCCTCGAGCCTGTCCTGCCATTTGATGAGATCATGCCTGATCTGTGACCTAACTCCATATACCTGCCTTTGGCCCACATCCCTTAAAATCTTGGTGTAATAAAAATCTACATTTCTACAGTCCCTTCAATTTCCACAAGTTAAAGGTTGAGTCCAGCCCTGAGGTGAGAAAAGGTAGATGTTACAGATAGGGGCTAGTGAATACTAGGATAGGAGTTTTAAATGTAGCTGGAATTGTTTCCAGATTCCAGATTCTAAGAGTGCAGACTATCACCTGGCTTGAGGAAAATCTAGTGGGAGAAAAGGGCAATGGTTTAGTAACTACATGGCAAGGACAGTAGATTTAATGCAAGAGCGAGCCTCCATTTGGCGCAAGATTGAATAGGGATCACTGATCCACAGTAAGGTTTTTTGGATATTGACGGCCCAGTAATAAAACAAGAAGTTTCGGAAGGTCAAACCACGTGTCTGTCTTTCCCTCTGGAGTAGAACGCTGTGGATTCTGGAATTCCTGCCCGCCGAGAGAAAGGTGATGTCGATTTATTAACATTAATAAAAAAGCATTTAGGCAAGAAAATGGGACGGTATTGAAAGAAAAATCAAAATGTTCATTTTTATTGTTTGAATTCTGTTGGCTAAAGATAAGGGAAGGTTGTTCCATCTCTGTAGGTCTGTTCTAACATTCTTAATCTGGCTAGAATAATTCACTTTGTGGAGTGAGGCCCAATTGACCCCCAAGTAACAAAAACTCGTACTGGAGAGACAAAACTGTAATATGCACAAATGGGCTCATCTCCCAAGGGGGTTGACTGGAAAACGTTTACTCTTACCTAGATTTAATTTATAGCCAGAGAAGGAGCCGGCCAAAAGTAAGTGCCTTCATTAGACCTAGACATAGAATTTACAGAAGGAGGCCATTTGGCCCATCGAGACTGCAGAGACCCTTGGAAAGAATCCCCACACCTCCACCCTATCCCCGTAACCCCACCTAAATTTTTTGGACACTAAGGGCAATTTAGCATGGCCAATCCACCTAACACAATCTGCACATCTTGGGACTGTGGGAGAAACCGGAGCACCCGGAGGAAACCCACTCGAACCTGGGACCATGGAGCTGGAAGCCACTGTGCTACAATGCTGCCCACCAATGCCACTGATGGAGGGAAATGGGTCTATAATTTATGAAAGTAGGTTATCTGCATAAAGAGATACCTAATTATAAAATCCGGACAATGCTGAAGGCCATTCGGCCCATCAATTCTGCACTGGCCCTTGGAAAGAGCACACTACTTGAGCCCAAGCCACCACCCCAGCCCAGTAACTCTACCTAACCTTTTGGACACTAAGGGACAATCTAGCATGGCCAATGGGCTGTGGGATAAAACCAGAGCACCAGAGGAAACCCATAAAGACACGGAGAAAGTGCAAACTCCACACAGGCAGTCACCTGAAGCCGGAATTGAACTTGGGTCTCTGGAGCTGAGGTAGCAGCGCTAACCACTGTGCCACAGTGCTGCCTATGTTCCACCCTGTCTCGATTAATATCCCTCCCTTTATTGGAAGCTCTCAAGGCTATAGAGAGAGGCTCTATTGCCATGGCGAGAAAAAGTGGAGAGAGTGGGCAGCCCTGCCTAGTGCCCCTATACCAGGGGAAATAATCTGGATATAAAGTGTTTGTGTTTGCGCTGGAAGTAGGGGCATTGTATAGCAAGTGGATCCATGAGACAAATACTTGTACAAATCCGAAACTTCCAAGAATCTCAAACAAATAGTAGCATTCTACTGCTTTCTCTGTGTCTTGAGATGCTATCACTTCTGGTTTAGATGCAGAAGAGGTAGAAAGTATGACATTCAAAAGGCAAACATCTATTAGCTGGTAACTGACGGTCCTTTGCAAAACCTATTTGGTCCCCTGAAATTATGTTTGGAAGGCAAGGTTCCAACCGGAGCACCAGAACCTTAGCGAGCAGCTTAACATGTGCATTTAAAGGGCAGCACGGTGGCGCAGTAGTTAGTGCTGCTGCCTCACTGTGCCGAGGTCCCAGATTCGATCCCGGCTCTGGGTCACGGTCGTGTGGAGTTTGCACATTCTCCCCGTGTTTGCGTGGGTTTTGCCCCCACAACCCAAAAAGATGTGCAGGGTAGGTGAATTGGCCATGCTAAATTGCCCCTTTATTGGATAAAATGAATTGGCTACTCTAAATTTATTTTTAAAAAAGGAAAAAAATTACTAAATCTGCATTTAAGAATGAGATGGATCTGTATGAACCGCATTCGGTCAGGTCCTTATCCTTCTTGAGGAGCAAGAAAATAGAAACTTGAGTAAAGGTTGGATGCAATGAACCATGAGGTAAGGAGTTGTTGAACATGTCTAACATCAAAATAAGTTTTTCTGAGAATTTATTGTAAAACTCAATTGGAAAGCTATTTGGGCCAGAGGCCTTACCAGCCTTCATAAGGCCAATGCTTTTTGAAATCTCGTTGGGGCGTAACGGGGAGTCCAACTCATAACTCGACTGTTTCCACTGATGGGATGGTCAGGCCATCCAGAAAATAAGCCATGATCGATTTTTCTGCAGGAGACTCCGATTTATACAGATCACAGTAGTAGGATGTAAAAGCGCATTGATCTCGAGAGGGGAGGAAATGAGTTTGCCGCTGGATTGAGTATCTGGGGGTTCTCACGGGTGACCAATTGGCATTTACGTTGGTGTGCTAAAAGACTGACCACCTTCCCACATTCCGTAGAAAGCACCCCGGCAACGCTGTAGCAGGTGTGCGGCCTTATTGGTGGTCAGTAGCTCAAGGTGGGTCTGCAACGTTTGTCTGCTTGCATATAATTCCAGTGTGGGATCAAGTGAGTACTGATGATCTACCTCTAAAATGGAGTTCACCAGTCTCTGTTCTAATTTCTTAATGTATAACGCGTGCAATATAAGAAATAATTCTCACCTCCCCCTCCCCCCACAAAGTCAGCTTTATGAGCCTCCCACAAAGGGCAACATGGTGGTGCAGTGGTTAGCACTGATGCCTGAGGCCCTGAAGACCTGGATTTGATCCCGGCCCCAGGTCACTTTCTGTGTGGAGTTTGCACATTCTCCCTGTATTTGCATGGGTTTCACCCCCACTACCCAAAGATGTGCAGGTTAGGTAGATTTGCCACCCTAAATTGTCCATTGGAAATAAATAATTGGGTACTCTAAATTTTTTTTTTTTTAAAAGAGCCTCCCACAATGTGGAAGGGGAGATTTGATTTAGTGGACAGGCGTTTGCAAAAATATTTATCGGCCAGAAAAGTAGTATCCAACAGGGTGGGCGTTAGATGGGGCCGGCCTCCAGCAACAGATCAACAAAATGTGGGGCGTGGTCAAATTACAATTGCGGAGCACTCGGCCGCCACCACTGATGGGAGGAGAGCCCTATCCAGAATGAAAACATCAATGCGAGAGTGAAACATGGTGAACATGAGAGGAAAAGGAGAAATCCCTGTCATTTGAATACACCCAAACAAAAGTCATGAAAAGTGCCCATTCATTGAGCCGTAGATCAGATTAAACGGAGCACAAATCATGCCTCTGGACAAAGGAGTCTGCCTCTCCCAATGAGGCACAACAATTGTTCTTTTCACAATGTTACACGAAGGTGGGCTGGATAAATTATTCCAAAGTTGACTCCATTCTTGTGCAGGGAAGATTTCACTTTGTTAAAGGCGGCCCTTTTTCTTGGCTTGATTCACATTCCTGTCCTTGGAAAATCTGACTGGGTGGCTTTCCCATGCAAAATCCTGGTGCTCTGTTGCCGATTGAAGGAACAACTCCTCCCCTTCTCAAAGTTGTGAAACCTTGTGATTACAGCACGGGGTGGATCTCCAGAGTAAGGCTTGGGTGGGAGGGAACGGTGGGCCTGATCTAATTCTGGAGAGGATGGAAGCATGTTCCCGCCCATCATTTTGTGGAACAGGTCTGAGAAATGTGGAGTTGAGGTGCGGCGTTCAAACCCCTCCAAGAACCCTCCCAACATCAACATTTTGCCTTTTGGATCTGTTCTCCAGGTCGTTTAGCTTGGATATTAATGTCCTGTTATCCTTGATCACCCTGGCAAGGCCAGACTCCAAGGTGGTGATCCTACCACTATGGTCAGGCAATACAGTCGCCATGTCCTTGATTGTAGCTCCTTCTGCTTCGATAGTTTGGCTGGCGATCTCGAGAACTGAACGAATAGAGGCCAAGGCCCCCTTGATTATCTTTAAAGGTCCAAAGTCGAGCATTGTCGGTATTTTTTGAGCTTAGTGGAGTGGCTGGAGAAGAAGCTGCTGTTGCCACCTTGCCTCCAGTTGAACAATGGGATGCTTCAGAGTCTGTCGTTGAAATTCGGGTGGCACAGTGGTTAACACCGCTGCTTCACAGTACCAAGGACCTGGGTTCGATTCAGACAGTGGGTGACTGCATGGGTTTCCTCCAGGTGTTCCGGTTTCCTCCCACAGTCCAAAGATGTGCAGGTTAGGTGGATTGGCCATGAGAAATTGCCCCATAATTGCCCAAAGATGTCAAGGTTAGGTTATGGTGTTATTGGGAGAGGGCAGGGGAGTGGGATTGCGTGGAGTGTTCTTTCAAAGGGTTGGTGCAGATTTGATGGGCCGAATGGTCTCATTAGCACCGTATGGATTCTGTGATTCGGGACGATTCTTTTCTGGCTTTGCCTCTCCTGGCATCACAGAAATGAGGGAAGTCTAAAAGTTAAAGGCATGTGGCCTCGGGAGAAAGGGTCGAAAGGTCAGATTTCCCCCCTCATTGTGCCACCGGAAGTTCGCCATGTCAATTCTGACAGTAGTTGATGTTTTTATCTAGTTCTCTGTACAAGTGGCTGGCGATAACTTGTAGATTGCCCTGCTGGCAGAGTTCTCCTAAAATTCTATCTTGCACCACTTGTCAGCTCTTAGTAAAAAAAGTGGTTTGGCTGGCTAACAGGATAATACTTGGTAATAATGGCAGAGACAAATGAAGCAGCTGGCCGAGTAGTAAAAATAGTTAATTTGCTCAGCAAATTCTTTTCAAAGCGTAACCTCTTTTCATTCTCATTGTATAAAGGTTCCACCTGGTGGGCAATGGGGCATAAGTACCGTTGTGCTGAAAATCAGCCGTGACCTTACTGAATAAAGTTGCAGGCTTAATTATGCTATTCTCTCTTCCTTTGAGGAAGAAAAGATTTCCCTGGAATATACGACAAAAAAATTGATGAGGCATTTAACTTGTTGATTTCATAGTCTTTTTTTGTGTGCCTAAAATTAGGCTGCTTCTTTAGTTGGACAGTTTTTACAGTGTAAATGAAAAGAGGTTACACTGAAAGGAATTTGCTGAGCAAATTAACTATTTTTATTATTCGGCCAGCTGCTTCATTTGTCTCTGCCATTATTGTTAAGTATTGTCCTGTTAGCAAGTCAAAACCCTTTTCTACTATATAAAAATGTCAACTACAATCACAATTGACACCACGTGAGCAAAGAGCTGATGCTTGTGTAGATTCATTAGAATATACTGCCATGTTTAAGCTTTTGGAACTTGAGACATTTCACTTCCAATGTCATACATGACATTTGTGTGTCTTTGTAGTGTTATATGGCTTTGATTGAAGAGCTGAATTGTTGTTATAAGCTGTCTTTTTCTTTATGAATGTTCACTGCTATATTCCCAGTGTTTTCTGTCTTCATTTTATAGATCCAGCAGTTATTCTTTGAAACTGTTTTCATTAATTGTTGCATGCAATCAGTTCCTGGTGGAACCATTTGGCATATCCATCTTAATTATGAAGCCAATGAGAAGGCTTCTAGCAAACTACTGTGTGCATCAGCTTTGGCACTGACCATTGAAGTGGGGAGATTATTCGATTGGAGAAAGCAATATTGTAGCCAGGTTGAATTAAACAGAAGAATTATTTGGATCGTTGATAAAATATCCCTAATGGAAACCATAAGGGTACTTTACATTTCAGTCAGCTGCACCAATTTAATTGTGTAGCTAATTGCTGTGCATAGCTGACATTTAATTAGTGGTAGATCAGAAATCTGGGATACTAACAGGGCACATCAGATGTGCACTCAAGCAGTTTGCATGCAAAAAAAAAAAAATGCATTTATGCCGTAAAAGTATTTAAAGCTAAAAGTCTATGTTCCGGCCGTTTGCTGTAACGAAAGATGGTCTCCCACTGCTGTTTAAGTTTTTTAATTTAAATATTTTTCGCCCTCTAATGGGCATGGGGAAAAATCTCAGGCGATGCGACCACTCAGAGTACAGTATGATAGACAGAATGATTGCCCCATGTTAAATTTACATGATCGTTTTTGTTTTCCCTTGTTCAGCTGAATGGGGTAGTTGGATAGGCAGGGTTTAGGGTGGTCGGGAGGGGTTGTCGAGTTGGGCGGTTCATGGGGAGAGTTGGGGGGGCGTGAAACTGTGTACTTAACTCGAGTTTCCCGCCTAACATTTATTGGGTAACTATATAAGTACATCGAAAATGTCTGACGCCTCTGATTTGGAATTGGAGTTATGTTCACAGAAGGCCCTGGGGAGCAGGGCAATTGCTCATCGGAAGTTCAAACTTCCAGGACAATTTGCACGGAGGTCAGCACATCGGGGCTTCCACGAGGTCTCCATTCCCTAGGTTGTATTTCTGGTCTCCGACAATCCAGAGACTGGAATATCTGGACCAACATTTGGGTCATTCAGCTTTGATCAGAGCCGGGGAAAGTTGGAAATCAAACTGATTTTAAGTAAGTTTAAGGGGAGGATGGGCAAAAGAACAAAGGAAAGGTCTGCGATGGGGCAGAAGAGATTACATTACAATGGTTCATGATACAAGACAAAAGGGGTGTTTTAGTTAGGTTGCATTTGTAATTGGCATGGCTGTTGGTTCTTGGATTGTTGATCTGAAATTTTCGCAGTGGGTTGAATCATGCCATTCAATTGTAAGTATCCTGTGGGATACTGGGGCGTTTAGTCAACTGACTCCTGGGATGAAGGGTGTCTCTTATGGGAAAGGTTGGGCAGTTTGGGCCTGTATCCATTGAAGTTAAGGGGACTTGACAGGATAGATGGTGAAAGGATGTTTCCTCTTGTGGGAGAGACTAGAACTAAAGGACACACTGTTTAAAAATAAGGAGTCTCCCATTTACGAGAGATGACTATAAGTGTTTTCTTTCGGGGTCATCCTCCCACCAGAGCAGTGGAGGCTGGATCATTGTAGATAAGGGAGTCAAAGGCTATATGGACTAGGCAGGAAAATAGGGTTGAGGCCACAATCTGATCAGCCATGATCTTATCAAAAGGTGAGCAGGCCCGTGAGGCCGAATGGCCTATTTCTGCTCCTAATCTAGGTTTGCATGGACTCGTTTATGTTTGGCTCCAATTATAGGCGCAAATGTTACTGTTTATCCTGTGAATGTCTGGCTACTTTTTTTAAATGTATTTTATTACAAACCTGTATCAAAGCAGGTTACAGCAAATAAACACCCCGGGAAATATACTTCCCAACAATCAACAGTCTGTACAGATTCTTCTCCCCCACCCCCCCCCCCACCCCGCGCGACGAACAGCCCCTCAAACACGGTCACAAACATCCCCTACCTTTTTTCAAACTCCCTTACTGAGCCCCTTCACTCATACTTTATCTTCTCTAACTGCAGGAAGTCGTATAGGTCACCCAACCATGCCACTACCCCCGGTGGCGATGCCGACCGCCACTCCAGCAAAATTCACCGCTGTGCGGTCAGAGGGGGAAGGCCATGACATAGGCCTTCGTCCTCTCCATGAGCTCTGGCTTCTCTAAAACCTCAAATATCGCCACCAAAGAGTCCGGGTCAACCTCCTCCACCACTACCCTGGCTAAGATCGCGAACACCCCCGCCCGCACTCTCACACTCATCTGCTACTCCCTGAAAGATGCCACTCATTCTCGCCGAGTCATATGCACCCTGTGCACCACCTTAAACTGTATCAGGCTCATCCTTGCACAAGAGAAGGTCCCGTTTACTCTTTGCAGTGCCTCACTCCATACTCCCAATTGATCTCCCCTCTCAACTCCGCTTCCCAATTCTCCTTGATCTTCACCACCCGCTCACCTCCCTGCTCCCCCAGCCACTTGTATATATCCTCAATTCTTCCCTCCTCTTCCACATCAGGAAGCAGCCGTTGCTCCAGCAGGGTGTATCCCGGGAACCCAGGGAACCCCCTCCAGACCTTTTGGGCAAAGTCCCGAACCTGCAGATACCTGAACTCATTACCCCTCGGCAGCTCTACCCTCTCCCTTAGCTCCTCTAGATTGGCGAACCCTTCCTCCCAAATACAAATCTCTGGCCTTGACCAGCCCCACTTCCCTTCACCTATATACACTATCCTAACTCCCTGGCTCAAACCCATGATTCTCGCACAGCGGCATTAGCACCAACATCCCTTCCATCCTAAAATGCCTCCTCAGCTGATTCCATATATTCACCATGGACTGCACCACTGGGCTCCCTGAATATCTACTCTGAGCCATTGGCAACACCGCCGTCACCATAACTGACAAACTAGACCCTTTACAAGATCCCTCCTCCATCCTAACCCACTCTACCCCTTCTCCTTCCCACCACAGCCGCACCTTGTCCACATTCGCCGCACAATAATAATGAAGCAAGTTCGGCAATGCCAACCCCCCTGCTTGCCTCTGCCTCTGTAGCAGGGTCCTCCCCATCCTCGGCACCATAGACCCGCCTCTATCTCTCCTCCTAGCTCGTCTTTCCCACTTGCCCTTAAGCTCCTCCACCGGAGTTTCCTCCGCCTCCGAAAGCTCCTGGTAAATATCCGATACCTTCCCCTCTCCCACCCAGGTACTGGAGACTACTCTATCCTGTATGCCCCGTGGCAGCAGCAGCGGAAATGCCAGCACCTGTTTTCTCAGGAAGTCGCGCACCTGCAAATACCTAAATCCATTCCCTGCTGGGGCCTGAAGCACTTTTAATCAAAAAACAAAGTTTATTCTACGAATTTAGTTAACATTTTTATAAACACACACAGTAAGCATTTTTGTCAACTACAAACATTTTTTTTAAAATATGTTTTTATTAAGAATTTTTCAATAACAATATTTTCCACCTTACATACAAACCCCCCCCCCCCCCCCCCCCCCCCCCCCCGTACAAAGAAAAGAAAAAGAACTCGCGTGGCAAGTCAATAAGATACAAAACTTTGTACATTGGATTCTTCCCGTACATGTCAGTTTCTGGATCATTCCTGTGTGTTCTTGCTCAAATGCCCTCCAGAGGGGACCCCCCCCCCCCCCAAACGAACAATGTCCTGCCCCCCCCCCGGTTGCTGTTGCTGCTGTCCGACCTTCATCTAACGCTCCGCGAGATGGTCTAGGAACGGTTGCCACCGCCTGTAGAACCCCTGCGCAGACCCTCTCAAGGCAAACTTTATCCTTTCCAACTTGATAAACCCTGCCATATCATTTATCCAGGCCTCCACGCGCTGGGGGGCTTCGCCTCCTTCCACGTTAACAAGATCCTTCGTCGTGCTACTAGGGACGCAAAGGCCAGAATGCCGGCCCCTTTCGCCTCCTGCACTCCCGGCTTGTCCACTACTCCAAATAGTGCTAGCCCCCAGCTTGGCTTGACCCGGACTTTCACCACCTTGGATACTGTTCCCGCCACTCCCCTCCAGTGCCGGGCAAGACCAAAACATATGGACATGGTTTGCCGGACTTCCTGAGCACCTCTCACATCTGTCCTCCACCCCAAAGAACCTGCTCAGCCTCGCCCCCGTCATATGCGCTCTATGAACCACCTTAAATTGTGCGCTCTATGAACCACCTTAAATTGTATCAGGCTAAGCCTGGCACACGAGGAAGAGGAATTAACCCTACTTAGGGCGTCAGCCCATAGCCCCCCCTCAATCTCCTCCCCCAACTCCTCCTCCCATTTACCCTTCAGCTCCTCTACCAAAGCCTCCCCCTCTTTCATCTCCTGGTATATCGCCGACACCTTGCCCTCCCCGACCCATATGCCCGAAATCACCCTGTCTTGAATCCCCTGTGCCGGGAGTAGCGGAAATTCCCTCACCTGCCGCCTCACAAACACCCTCGCTTGCATGTACCTGAAAGCGTTTCCCGGGGATAGCCCAAACATCTCCTCCAGCGCCCCTAAACTCGCAAACGTCCCGTCAATGAACAGGTCCCCCATTCTTCTAATCCAAACCCGATGCCAGATCTGAAATCCCCCATCCACCCTTCCTGGGACAAACCGATGGTTGTCTCTGATCGGGGACCACACCGAGGCTCCCGTTGCACCCCTGTGCCGTCTCCACTGCCCCCAGATCTTTACCGTTGCCGCCACCACCGGGCTCGTGGTATACCTTGTCGGCGAGAGTGGCAGCGGTGCTGTCACCAGTGCCCCCAGGCTCGTTCCTTTGCAGGACGCCATCTCCAACCTCTTCCACGCCGCCCCCTCTCCCTCCCATCGCCCACTTACGGATCATTGCCACGTTAGCTGCCCAATAATAACCACCCAAATTCGGCAACACCAACCCTCCTCTATCTCTGCTACGCTCCAAGAACCCCCTCCTTACCCGCGGGGTCTTGCTCGCCCACACCAATACCGTAATGCTCCTGCTTACCCTCTTTAAAAAAAAGGCCTTCGTGATCACAATTGGGAGGCATTGGAATACAAAAATAAATCTCGGGAGGCCCACCATTTTAACCGACTGTACCCTACCCGCCAGCGCGAGTGGCAACATGTCCCACCTTTTAAAATCCTCCTCCATCTGTTCCACCAACCGCGTCAAATTAAGTTTGTGCAGTGCCCCCCAGCTCCTAGCTACCTGAATCCCCAAGTATCGAAACCTCCTTTCCGCCTTCCTCAACAGTAGGTCGTCTATCCCTCTTCCCTGTTCCCCTGGATGGATCACAAAGAGCTCACTCTTTCCCACATTGAGCTTATAGCCCGAAGTCCCTAAACTCCCTTAGGATGTGCATGACCTCAACCATCCCCTCCACTGGATCCGTCACATACAGCAACAGGTCGTCTGCGTACAGCGACACTCTATGCTCCTCTCCCCCTCTGACCACCCCCTTCCATTTCCCCGACTCTCTTAATGCCATGGCCAAAGGTTCAATTGCTAATGCGAACAGCAGAGGGGACAGGGGGCACCCCTGCCTCGTCCCTCGATACAGCCGGAAATACTCCGACCTCCGCCGGTTCGTGACCACACTCGCCACCGGGGCTTTATACAGGAGCTTGACCCAACTGATAAACCCTCCCCCGAACCCAAACCTCCTCAACACTTCCCAGAGATACTCCCACTCTACCCGATCGAAGGCCTTCTCCGCGTCCATGGCTGTCACTATCTCCGCTTCTCCCCCGATGGCATCAATATCACATTTAGGAGCCTTCGTACATTATATTTAACTGCCTATCCTTTATAAATCCCGTCTGGTTCTCCTGAATCACCCCCGGGACACAGTCCTCAATCCTCATGCCCAACATTTTTGCCAGCAACTTATCATCTACATTAAGGAGCGAGATCGGTCTATACGACCCACATTGCAGTGGGTCCTTATCCCGCTTCAAGATCCAAGAGATCGTCGCCTCCGACATTGTCGGGGGCAGGGTCCCCCCCCCTCCCTTGATTCATTGGAGGTCCTTACCAGCAACGGGGCTAACAGGTCTACATACTTCCTGTAGAACTCCACCAGGAACCCATCCGGCCCCGGGGCCTTCCCTGCCTGCATGCTCCCCAGTCCTTTAACCTGCTCCTCCACCCCAATTGGCGCCCCCAACCTAGCCACCTCCTGAACCTCCACCCTTGGGAACCTCAACTGATCCAAGAATCGCCGCATCCCCTCTTTTCCCACTGGGGGCTGGGACCTATACAGTTCCTCGTATAAGGCCTTAAAAGCCTCATTCACTTTCCCTGCACTCCGCACTGTAGTTCCTTTGCCATCTTTGACTCCACCTATTTCCCTCGCTGCCATCCTCTTACGGAGCTGGTGTGCCAGCATTCGGCTCGCCTTCTCCCCATATTCGTATATCGTCCCCTGTGCCTTCCTCCACTGTGCCTCTGCCTTCCCTGTGGTCAACGGGTCGAACTCCGTCTGGAGACTTTGTCTCTCCCTGAGTAGTCCCTCATCAGGAGCCTCTGCATAGTTCCTGTCCACCCTTAAAATCTCCCCCACTAACCTCTCCCTTTCCCTGCCCTCTCTCTTCACCCTGTGAGCCCTGATGGAGATGAACTCTCCCCTGACCACCGCTTTCAGCGCCTCCCATACTACTCCCACCTGCACCTCCCCGTTGTCGTTAGCCTCCAGATACCTTTCAATACACCCCCGCACCCTCCCGCACACTTCCTCGTCTGCCAGCAGTCCCACATCCAACCTCCACAATGGGCGTTGGTCCCTCTCCTACCCCAGCTCCAGCTCCACCCAGTGCGGGGCATGGTCTGAAATGGCTATGGCCGAATACTCCGTTCCCTCCACCTTCGGGATCAATGCCCTGCCCAGAACAAAAAAATCTACCCGGGAGTAGGCCTTATGTACGTGGGAGAAAAAAGAAAATTATCTGGCCAAAGGCCTGGCAAATCTCCACGGATCTACTCCCCCATCTGATCCATAAACCCCCTCAGCACCTTGGCCGCAGCCGGCCTCTTCCCCGTCCTAGATCTGGAATGATCTAATGCTGGGTCCAGCACCGTGTTAAAATCCCCACCCATTATCAAACTCCCTACCTCCAGGTACGGAATACGCCCCAACATCCGTTTCATGAATCCAGCATCGTCCCAGTTTGGGGCATATACATTCACCAGTACCACCTCCGTCCCCTGCAACCTACCACTCACCATCACGTACTGGCCTCCCTTGTCCCCTACTATGTTCTTGGCCTCAAACAACACCCCCTTTCCCACCAGTATTGCCACCCCTCTATTCTTCGCATCCAGCCCTGAATGGAACACCTGTCCCACCCATCCCTTCCTTGACCTGACCGGATCTGCCACCTTCAGATGTGTCTCCTGAAGCATGACCACGTCTGCCTTCAGTCCCTTTAGGTGCGCGAACACTCTGGGCCCTCTTAACTGGCCCATTTAGGCCTCTCACATTCCACATGATCAGCCTGATTGGGGGGGGTTACCTTCCCCCCCCCCCCCCCTTTCCCCAGCTGACTAGCCATCTCCTATCTTAGGCCAGTCCCGTGCTCGCGCCTCCCGCACCCTCCAGTCCCCCAGGCGGGGAACCCCCGCCCCAACCACCTCTTCCATTTTCAGTTCCCCCTCGGACAGTGCAGCAGCAACCCTAGAATCCCCCCCACCCTAGATCCGCATCTAGCTCTTTTGCTCCCCCATATTACTTCCGTGAGTCAGCTGACTTCTGCTGACCCCGGCTTCCCGTTGATCTCCCCCGTGTGGGAGTCTCTCCTCCTCCTTACCTTCCTCCATCCCCCCCCTCCCCTTTTTGCGCGGGAAAAAGCCCGCGCTTTCCTGAACCAGCCCCGCCCCCTATGGCGCAGCTCCTGTTGCGGCCATTATCCCAGTTCCCTCATCCCCGAGTCTCACCTTCAACTACAAACATAAATACCCCACACAGCTATATAACCTTTAATAAATTTCTCTTGACTGTTTCAGTTTAATAACAACATCCCGTAAACCAGAAAACCCTTTTCAATGGTGTGGCCCAGCATATGGCACTCTCACTGTCTTTGAGACCAGCCTATGGATGCTCTTGTTTTCTTTTCAAAATATCAGGTTTGAATTCCTTCCAGAAAGCAGTTTATTTCTTTTCAAATTATCAAGTGATCTGGAAACACCTTTTAACATGCAGAGATAGAGAGACAAGATAAAGCTTCTCTGTCTGAATCCAGCATCCAAATGTGAAAATGAAAGCAAAAAAACTCAGCCACACAACAGCTCCCAACTCAAAAACGAAAGTAAAACCCAGAGAGCCACAGTCCAGCTAAACATTTCTTGAAGGGACACTCCCATGACAGGGGAGGGCCTGAAAGATAAACCAGAACCTCAGCCGAATATTCATTTTCGCCACTTGGACCCTCCCCGCCAACGTTAAGTGCAGTGTATCCCACCTCCTAAGATCCTCCCTGGCCTCCTCCACCAACTTCGTTAAGTTTCACTTATGGAGCCCCGTCCATTCCCTCACTACCTGAATCCCCAAATACCTAAAACTATCCCTCGCTACCGTAAATGGTATCCCCCATAAATTAGCCCGCTGTCCCAGTTCATTCACCGGGAATATCTCTCTTTTCCCTACTTTCAATTTGTACCCCGAGAACCCTCCAAACCTTCCCAACAGGCCCATAATCCTTCCCATATTCTCCAAAGGATCCGAAACATGCAGCAAGAGATCATCGGCATAGAGCGACACCCGATGCTCCCAATGTCCTCTCATAATCCCCTGACACTCCGCCGACCCCCTGAGAGCCATCGCCAACGGCTCTATGGCCAGCGCAAACAGCAACTATGACAGTGGGCACTCCTGGCTCGTATCCATGTGCAAGTCAAAGCTTTGTGAGCTCATATCATTTGTCCTCTCCTTCGCCCTTGGCGCCACATACAGCAACTGCATAAATCTTGGCCCAAAACCAAACCTTCCCAAAACTTGAACAAGTACCGCCACTCCACCCGATCAAATGCCTTCTCTACATCCATGGACACCACCACATCCGGTACCAGAGCCCCCGACGGATTTATCACCACATTCGATAGGCGTCTTATATTGCACATGAGCTGCGTGCCCTTCACGAAGCCTGTTTGATCTTCTGTAACCACCCCGGGGACATAGTCCTCCATCTTCCCCTCCAACAACTTAGCCAATACTTTCACATCCGTGTTCAATAGTGGAATGTCTGACTACTTAAACTCATTCGGAGCGTTTGTTTTCAACGTTAGCTCTACATTATCATAGGAATTTGGAACTCTGCCATGGCTTATATAGCACAAAATCGTATGCAACAATGTAAGGAGTAAAACACCAGCAACTTGAGGATTAGATGATTTTGGTGATTCACACAGGAGAGGTGCCCAAAGTTATTTTTGACAATACAGACTGTCATTCTTTTAAATTGAAAGTTGCTACTGATTGATTTAAAAAATATATATTTTTAAAAATATATATTTCTATTCTCCTTTTTCACATTTTCTTCAAAACTTACAGCCACCTACAATGCCTCTTCCACTTCCTTCAGTGTCTCACCCTGCTCTCGCACCTCGGCCGATACCCTCGATACCGCCGCTCTCACCGGGGCAATCACCTCCTCCACCAGCACCTTCAATACACCCACAAACTAACAAATATAATGTCAATCCCCTGATTAACAACAACGATCCCATCCTCCTACCAACCCCCAAACAAAGTCCGCATGACAACATAAACATCAAATAAAAAAAGGAATCGGGAATCCCCCGCCCCTGCTAATATTTAAAGCCACCTCTCGAAAACTCCTCACCCAGTATCGGTCCCCTCCCCCAACCTTTCACACCTTCTAGGCTCATCAAAATCTGTTCTACCAGGCTCTGATGGCCGCAGCCCCACCCTCACTACACTCACGTTCACTGGCCAGCTGAAACCAGCCAGTGTGGAGGCCCCTGCCCTGGCCTCTCTCCCCTCCCCCTGCCCGTTCCCAGGAAAACAAAGAAATCCCGTTTATAACACAACTCCAGTGCAAACACACAAATCCCAAAGAACCATCATTTGAAAAGAAAATCCCAACTCTTACCTTGTCCAAATAGACAACGTCGACTCATTTAGCGCACATACCAACATGCAGTAAAAAAAAACTAAAGCTACATCCACTCCTACAAACCCCCTACCCTCAGTGCAAGACCAATCCTCAGTCCCATTTCTCAATTCTGCCCCAGTCCTTCTGCCTTCACAAACCCTCTGCCGCTTCCACCGTCTCAAAATACAAGTCTTTGGGTTTGTAGGTCACCCTCAACTTTGGGTGCACTAATGCCGCACCGCACCCTGCAGTTATACAGCCTTTCAGTCTTATACATACCTTCAATACTGCCACCATCTCCTTCCTCATCACCTCTATGTGCTTTGTGAACTGTTTTTCAAGTTCCGCGACCATCACCTCGGTCATCTTTCCTGCTGTGAGCAGTGCGGCCTCACATGGCGACCCAGCCTCCACCTTCCTTCCAGCTCCTGAGCCGACCCTTCCACTTGACGGCGAACCTTCATTAGCCCTTATCTTCATGGACATTTTCCTTTGGGTTTTGGACATCATTCTTCCTCATGTCTTCCTGCACATATTTAACCAAAAATTGCCCCTGGGACCGGGCATTAAATTCTAAAGAATCTAGCCTCGAACAGGAGCCCTCCAATGTGTGACCTCCTCCTATATGTCGCCACCGGTAGTCTCCCTGAGAGTGATTTGTTTACCTCCTTAATGTTCAAATATTTGTCAGGTTTATATTTTTTAAATTATAAAATGGAGTACAGTAATGAGATTAAAACAGAGAATGTTGAAATACTCAGCAGGTCCAGCAGCATCTGTGGAAAGATGATGAAAGGTCATTGATTTGAAAAGTTCATACTGCTTCTCTTTCCACAGATGCTACCGGACGCGCTGTGTCAATTTATGCGTTATTTCAGATTTCCAGCATCCATAGTATTCTGCTTTTGAGCAGTCAGGAAAGTTTTGAGGTTCGACTCCTGGATCTCACGACATTTACCTATACGATGGACAGAATAAAATGCACACAAATGTTTGCAGAATACTAAGTTAGTTTATGCAAATAGCCAGTGATGTTGAATACAAGATAATATCTAGCAAACACCAAAGATGTGTATGACTTGCCTCAACTCACGGTATAACGTGATAGCTCCCTATTTCGTATGGCTTAGTGATTTACTTGGCAAGCTCATTTTAACCTTATGATTTTTTTCATAGTCAAAACTAAATACTAATAAACAATCCAATTCAGATCCCAGTATGCTGAATTTTCATGTTTCAGTCGAACTGCATTATATTCCATTCCTCTCATTGTTCCATCCCTCTCCCTGGCAACAGAACAAAAAGATTTTTCTTTATCTCCAGTTACTTATCCAATCCCTTTTGTGAGACACAATTGAATTTATCACCATACCCCCTCGGAGTGCATTCGAGATCCAAACTACTCGCTGAGTAAATGTTTTTCCCCCACATCACCTTTGGTTCCTTTGCCCCTGCCACCAAAGGGAACAGTTTCTTTCTTTTCTGTCTCGGTCCCTAATGATTTTGAACACTTGTAAGAAATCTCCTCTCAACCTTTTCTTCTAAGGACAGCCCCAATTTTTCCAATCTATCTACATAAGTGAAGTCCCTCATCACTTGAACCATTCTCATGAAATCTTTTCTGCACCAGAATTGGACACTGCTCAGTTGTGTAATGGTTCGAAGAAAAGTGGCATAGTGGCAATGCTGCTGGACTAGTAATCCAAAGGCCTGGAGAAATGCTTTGGGAAATGGGTTCAAATTCTGCCACCGCAGTTGGTGGAATTTGAATTTGATTAATAAATCTGGAATATAAAGCTAGTCTCCGTCATGGTGACCATGAAGCTATCATTCATTGCATTCATGTCGTAAAAAAACTCCATCTAGTTCACAAATGTCTCTAGTGAAGGAAATCTGCCTCCTTGCCTGGCCTACAGGTGACTGCAGACCCAAAGCAATGTGGTTAACTCTTCTGAAATGGCTGAGCAAGCCGCACAGTTTCCAAGGAATGGGCAACAAATGCTGGCCTTGCCAATGATGTGCATACCCCAAGTAGGCTGCAGGGTGACCAGGGATGGGAACTGAATGTCCTGGGGTATTCGGTGTTTAGGAAGGACAGATATAGGAAAAGGGAATGGAGTGGCAGTGCTAGTTAAAGAGGAAATTAACCGCAATAGTGAGGAAGGAAATGAGCTCTTGACAATGTGGAATCTGTAATGTAGCCACCTAAAATGGCTAATTCCCGATTAATTTGGCCAAAACCCGATGTAAAATGGCTAACCGAAAAGACTGATGGGAAAAGCAGCCAACAGGGCACAAACGGACAGCTGCAGACAGAACAGCGTATTCGGCTCTGGGGAAGTCAGCCCAGATCGATACCTGCGACCATTAGCAGCACATCAACCCAGACATCTGCAGTTTAATCGGCTATCCCCGGGAACAATTGCAACATATTAGCAATTGAATGCCGATCCAGACCCCTCGGCGCCAGCAGTGGCCGAGACAAAGAAAGGTGAACGACCACCCTCCGATCAAGGAATCCCCCCATTATTGGAGCATATCGAACCCAGTGATTGGGAACAAGTCCAATCACTTGGGACCAGGGTCAAGGTCCGTCCCGAGAGGCGGGAAGCCCCCGGGAACTATAAAAATAGGGGCCAAGTTCAGATCGACCCTTCTCTCCCTTCTCCTGCTCGCAACTTTCGCAAGAACCATCGACCAGCAACCGTAAGTTTGACTCCAGCGATCGCTACCCGATAGAGACTCCTAGCCATCGACCTGTATCAGCCTTTGAATCCCGCAAGCCAGACCCAATTCGATAAGCCATTCGTTTCCCTGACCTGGTGGGCCATTCCCAAAAGTTAAGTATTGGCCAGTAGTGGTAGGTAGTAGTCTAGAAATTAGGATTATTGTATAAGTATTTATTGCTGTATATAATAAATGACCGTTGATTTTAATCTTACTAAGCGGTGTGCTGTCTTATTAATCATAACTAGAGCTTGAATCATATGGCGGTATCAGAAAGATACCTGGCGACTCGTGAGCAAAGGTGACAGAATTAGAGCTAATAAAACTCAGGCTAATAAGAGCAACAGTATGGGTGGAGCTGCGAAACACCAAGGAGCAGAAAACATGAGTGGACATCATATATAGACCCCCAAACAGCAGTGGTGATGTTAGAATGGAAAACAGGAAATTAGGGACACGTGCGATAAAGGAACAGGGTGATTTAAGTCTGCGTATAGATTGGGCAAATCAAGTTAGCCAGAATAGAGGGCAGCACGGTGGTGCAGTGGTTAGCACTGGGACTACGGCGCTGAGGACCCGGGTTCGAATCCCGGCCCTGGGTCACTGTCCGTGTGGAGTTTGCACATTCTCCCCGTGTCGGCGTAATTTTCACTCCCACAACCCAAAGGTGTACTGGTTAGGTGGATTGGCCATGCTAAATTGCCCCTTAATTGGGGGAAAAAAAATAATTGGGTACTCTAAATTTAAAACAAAATTAGCCACAATACCGCAGGCCATCCTAGACTGGGTAATGTGTAATGACCGGAATCATTGGCAATCTAGTTGTGCGAGACCACTTGGGGATGACCGACCATAATATGATGGAATTTTTCATCAAGATGGATAGTGACGTAGCTGATTCCGAGACTAGGGTCCTGAATCTTAATAAAGGAAGCTACGATGATATGAAGCGCAAGTTGACTATGATAGTTTGGGAAATGTTACTTAAAGGGATGACAGTAGATAGGCAATGGAAAATATTCCAGGAGAACATGGGAGAACTGCAACAATTGTTCCTGTTTGGCACAAAAGTAAAATGGCCTATCCATGGCATAAAAGGGAAATTACAGATAATATTCGATCCAAGGAAGAAGCATGCAAATTAGCCAAGAAAAATAACAAGCCTGAGGATTGGGAGCAGTTTAGAATTCAGCGAAGAAACACCAAGGGATTGATTAAAGAAGAGAATATAAAGTAAGCTTGCAGGGAACATAACTGACTAAAAGTGCGTGAAGAGAAAAGGATTGGTGAAGAAATGTAGGTCCCTTACAGTCAGAATCAGGGTATTATAGCGGACAAAGAAATGGCTGAGCAACTAAATACATACTTCGGTTCTGTTTTCACAAATTAGGTCACAAATCGGACAACAGAAATATTGGGGAACACTTTAGTGAGAAGGAAGAACTGGAAGGAGGTGATTATTAGTAAAGAAGTGGTGTTGGGGAAATTGATGGGATTGAAGGTTGATAAATCCTTAGGGCCTGATAATCTACATCCCAGAGTAGTTATGCAAGCGCCTCTAGAAATAGTGGATGCATTAGTTGTCCCAAATCAGGGTCACAGTTTGAGGATATGGGGTAGACCATTTTGGACAGAGATGAGGAGAAATTTCTTCACCTAGAGTGGTCGGTTTACCTATGGAATTTGTTACCACAAGAAGTAGTTGAGTCCAAAACATTGCATATTTTCTTTTTTTTAAAATAAATATTTTATTGAAAATTTTTGGTCAACCAACACAGTACATTGTGCATCCTTTACACAATATTATAACAACACAAATAACAATGACCTATTTTATAAACAAAAAATGAATAAATAATAAATAACAAAAATGAAAACTAACCCTAATTGGCCACTGCCTTATCACAAGTAACACTCTCCAAAAATATAATTTAACAGTCCAATATATAATTATCTGTCGCAACGACCTATACATATTATACAGTATATATTAACAACCATGAGAGTCCTTCTGGTTCCTTCCCCCCCCCCCCCCCAATCCTGGGCTGCTGCTGCTGCCTTTTTTCCATTCCATCTATCTTTCTGCGAGGTATTCGACAAACGGTTGCCACCGCCTGGTGAACCCTTGAGCCGACCCCCTTAGAACGAACTTAATCCGCTCTAGCTTTATAAACCCTGCCATGTCATTTATCCAGGTCTCCACCCCCGGGGGCTTGGCTTCTTTCCACATTAACAATATCCTGCGCCGGGCTACGAGGGACGCAAAGGCCAAAACATCGGCCTCTCTCGCCTCCTGCACTCCCGGCTCTTTGTGCAACCCCAAATATAGCCAACCCCCAGCTTGGTTCGACCCGGACCCCCACTACTTTTGAAAGCACCTTTGTCACCCCCATCCAAAACCCCTGTAGTGCCGGGCATGACCAAAACATATGGGTATGATTCGCTGGGCTTCTCGAGCACCTCACACACCTATCCTCCACCCCAATAAATTTACTGAGACGTGCTCCAGTCATATGCGCCCTGTGTAATACCTTAAACTGAATCAGGCTTAGCCTGGCACACGAGGACGACGAGTTTACCCTGCTTAGGGCCTCTGCCCACAGCCCCTCCTCGATCTCCTCCCCCAGCTCTTCTTCCCATTTCCCTTTTAGTTCATCTACCATAGTCTCCCCTTCGTCCCTCATTTCCCTATATATATCTGACACCTTACCATCCCCCACCCATGTCTTTGAGATCACTCTGTCCTGCACCTCTTGTGTCGGGAGCTGCGGGAATTCACTCACCTGTTGCCTCGCAAAAGCCCTCAGTTGCATATACCTGAATGCATTCCCTTGGGGCAACCCATATTTCTCGGTCAGCGCTCCCAGACTCGCGAACTTCCCATCCACAAACCGATCTTTCAGTTGCATTATTCCTGCTCTTTGCCACATTCCATATCCCCCATCCATTCCCCCCGGGGAAAACCTATGGTTGTTTCTTATCGGGGACCCCCCAAGGCTCCAGTCTTTCCCCTATGCCGTCTCCACTGTCCCCAATATCTTCAGTGTAGCCACCACCACCGGGCTTGTGGTGTAGTTCCTCGGTGAGAACGGCAATGGGGCTGTCACCATAGCCTGTAGGCTAGTCCCCCTACAGGACACCCTCTCTAATCTCTTCCACGCCGCTCCCTCCTCCTCTCCCATCCACTTACTCACCATTGAAATATTAGCGGCCCAATAATACTCACTTAGGCTCGGTAGTGCCAGCCCCCCCCTATCCCTGCTACGCTGTAAGAATCCCTTCCTCACTCTCGGGGTCTTCCCGGCCCACACAAAACCCATGATGCTCTTTTCAATCCTTTTTAAAAAAAAAAAAAGCCTTCGTGATCACCACCGGGAGGCACTGAAACACAAAGAGGAATCTCGGGAGGACCACCATCTTAACCGCCTGCACCCTCCCTGCCAGTGACAGGGATACCATATCCCATCTCTTGAAATCCTCCTCCATTTATTCCACCAACCGCGTTAAATTTAACCTATGCAATGTGCCCCAATTCTTGGCTATCTGGATCCCCAGGTAACGAAAGTCCCTTGTTACCTTCCTCAACGGTAGGTCCTCTATTTCTCTACTCTGCTCCCCTGGATGCACCACAAACAACTCCCTTTTCCCCATGTTCAATTTGTACCCTGAAAAATCCCCAAACTCCCCAAGTATCCGCATTATTTCTGGCATCCCCTCTGCCGGGTCTGCCACGTATAGTAGCAAATCGTCCGCATACAAAGATATCCGGTGCTCTTCTCCTCTAAGTACTCCCCTCCCCTTCTTGGAACCCCTCAACGCTATCGCCAGGGGCTCAATCGCCAGTGCAAACAATAATGGGGACAGAGGGCATCCCTGCCTTGTCCCTCTATGGAGCCGAAAATATGCAGATCCCCGTCCATTCGTGACCACGCTCGCCATCGGGGCCCTATACAACAGCTGCACCCATCTAACATACCCCTCTCCAAAACCAAATCTCCTCAACACCTCCCACAAATAATCCCACTCCACTCTATCAAATGCTTTCTCGGCATCCATCGCCACTACTATCTCCGTTTCCCCCTCTGGTGGGGCCATCATCATTACCCCTAACAGCTTCCGTATATTCGTGTTCAGCTGTCTCCCCTTCACAAACCCAGTTTGGTCCTCGTGGACCACCCCCGGGACACATTCCTCTATTCTCATTGCCATCACCTTGGCCAGGATCTTGGCATCTACATTTAGGAGGGAAATAGGTCTATAGGACCCGCATTGTAGCGGGTCCTTTTCCTTCTTTAAGAGAAGCGATATCGTTGCTTCAGACATAGTCGGGGGCAGTTGTCCCCTTTTCTTTGCCTCATTAAAGGTCCTCGTCAATACCGGTGCGAGCAAGTCCACATATTTTCTATAGAATTCGACTGGGAATCCATCCAGTCCCGGGGCCTTTCCCGCCTGCATGCTCCTAATTCCTTTCACCACTTCTTCTACCTCGATCTGTGCTCCCAGTCCCACCCTTTCCCGCTCTTCCACCTTGGGAAATTCCAGCCGATCCAAGAAGCCCATCATTCTCTCCCTCCCATCCGGGGGTTGAGCTTCATATAATTTTTTATAAAATGTCTTGAACACTCCATTCACTCTCTCCGCTCCCCACTCCATCTCTCCTTCCTCATCCCTCACTCCCCCTATTTCCCTCGCTGCTCCCCTTTTCCTCAATTGGTGTGCCAGCAACCTGCTCGCCTTCTCCCCATATTCGTACTGTACACCCTGTGCCTTCCTCCATTGTGCCTCTGCAGTGCCCGTAGTCAGCAAGTGGAATTCTACATGTAGCCTTTGCCTTTCCCTGTACAGTCCCTCCTCCGGTGCTTCCGCATATTGTCTGTCCACCCTCAAAAGTTCTTGCAGCAACCGCTCCCGTTCCTTACTCTCCTGCTTCCCTTTATGTGCCCTTATTGATATCAGCTCCCCTCTAACCACCGCCTTCAACGCCTCCCAGACCACTCCCATCTGGACCTCCCCATTATCATTGAGTTCCAAGTACTTTTCAATGCACCCCCTCACCCTTAGACACACCCCCTCATCTGCCATTAGTCCCATGTCCATTCTCCAGGGTGGGCGCCCTCCTGTTTCCTCCCCTATCTCCAAGTCTACCCAGTGTGGAGCGTGATCCGAAATGGCTATAGCCGTATACTCCGTTCCCCTCACCTTCTGGATCAACGCCCTTCCCAGCACAAAAAAGTCTATTCGCGAGTAGACTTTATGGACATAGGAGAAAAACGAGAACTCCTTACTCCTAGGTCTGCTAAATCTCCACGGGTCTACACCTCCCATCTGCTCCATAAAATCTTTAAGTACCTTGGCTGCTGCCGGCCTCCTTCCAGTCCTGGACTTCGACCTATCCAGCCCTGGTTCCAACACCGTATTAAAATCTCCCCCCATTATCAGCTTTCCCATCTCTAGGTCCGGAATGCGTCCTAGCATCCGCCTCATAAAATTGGCATCATCCCAGTTCGGGGCATATACGTTTACCAAAACCACCGTCTCCCCCTGTAGTTTGCCACTCACCATCATGTATCTGCCCCCGTAAAACATTGCATATTTTCAAGGAACAGTTATATATAGCACTTAGGGTGAAGGGGACCAAAGGATATGGGGGGAAAGCGGAATTAGGCTGTTAAGTTGATTAGCCATGATAATGAATAGCAGAGCAGGCTAGGAAGAACTGAATGGTCTCTCCTTCCTCCTATTTTCTATGTTTCACTTGGCACTCTCCAAAGAACTCCACGAGGCCCAATCTGATTACAAGCAGCAATCCCAAATTCCTCTTCCCAGTCTCTCATGAGACTACTAACCAGTGTGCCTGCAAAGATCTGTCTTGCCAACCACCACCACTGTGTTCTGCTCAACCCTACTATTGCTGATCCTATGCATTCTACTGCCACCACCCCTCTATGCATCTATCTCTAGAATGTCCATTTGCTTATGAACAAGGCGCTTACTGCCCATGAACCTATTGTGAATGATTGAATTAACATGTCCTCAACGGAAATCTGGTTGATGCGACCTTGTCCCTTAGCAAAGCCCCCTTACCCCACCCTACCCATCTTCCACCATATGCACTGTCAAGACTGTTGTACTCCTTATCGACAGAACTCGCTTTGGCTTGACCTATTGTTCTGAAACTTCGCTTTTTGCGCATCTAGCCTTGTTCCACCCTCTCATCTCATTCTCAGTGCACTCCAAAATATGATTTTCTAAATAAAAAAAATTCTTGGAGATACCTTCACTGCATTCCTGCCTCAGCCTCTGCACCGAATGATTATTTTTTTAAAAAAAATTAGAGTACCCAATTCATGTATTCCAATTAAGGGGCAATTTAGAGTGGCCAATTCACCTGCCCTGCAAATCTTTGGGTTGTGGGGGCGAAACCTACGCAAACACGGGGAGAATGTGCAAACTCCACCTGGACAGTACACCGAATGATCATTATCCTCAGCCATTTCAATCTCCAGCTCAACTCATTACTTTCTGTCTGCTCTGCGTTTACTACTGTCTTATTCTCACTAAATCTCTCCCTCCATGTTAACTTCCCAACTCATGTTCATGGCTGCCCCATTAACCTTACCATCTCACCTAGTCCCATTGTATGAATTGCAGTTAAGGCCTGTGATATTTTCCATGTATTTCTCTCCTATCTGTACACACCCAACTCGCTCTTCCTTCTGTATCTACAAATGGAGAAATCAAAACTAATCCCCATTGAACTTACAACTCCACTTTCAAAATTCTAACTCTGTTTATCGGAGCTATCGATCTGTTCAAACACACCCTCACCACTCCCTCTTTGATGTGCCAGTGCCCAATAAAATTGTCACACTCCCTCACCTGACCCTGGTAGTTTCCCTAAAATGGCTATCATCTCTCCTTTAAGTCTAAGGAGACAGACATGAAAGGATAGGGTGGACAATTAGAGAAGTGGAGATGAAAATAGGTAGTGGACAGAATGTTGTTTTAAAAGGGTTGATTTTTGGTGCAACAGTTGCATAGATTATATGCCATCTGATTTAGTCAGAGTGTGATCATGACACCACAAGGCTGTACAGTTGAGTGATTCTGATCCGAAAGCTCCTAACTGTTAAGAGCTGTAAAGGATGGCATTGATTTGCTCTCACTGTTCGACATTGTTCAACTCATCCAGGGCATTGTCAGGTCACTTGAAAGTATGGCAACAATCTTTGAGTTGGTGGTCGAGGAGTTCAGTTTGATTTGCAGCTCTTCAGAAAATGAAATCGTAATCTGTGCTGACATAGAGCAAGACCAGGGCAACATTCGGGCTTGGACTGGTAAGTGGCAAGTAACTTTGGTGCTGCACAGGTGCCTGACACTCGTCACCTCCAAAAAGGAAGAGACTAGCCATAATCCCAAGACATTTGATAGCATTACCATCCCAGGTTCACCAGTGACCTGTCCTAATATCTCACTGTGCAGCTGAGTGTCAAATTCTGTTCATGCTTCACCTGTGGTGCAGTGGTAGCTCTGTGACCTCTGAGTCAGGATTCTGTGTTCATGTCCCACTCGAGGATTTGTACACTAAAATTGAGGCTGAAACTACAGTGCAGCACTGAGCGAATGGTGCACTGTCAGTGTTTCTGTCATTTGATGAATCATTGAACTGAGAACCCATCTGCCTTCTCGAGTGGATGTTAAAGTTTCCATGGCATTATTTTGAAGAGGAGTAGAGGAGTTACCCCCTTGTTCTGGCCAGTATTTATTCCTCCATGAACATCAGAAAAACTGATTATCTGTTCGTTATCACATTGCTGTTTGTGAGAGTTGCTGTGCTCAAAGCTGGCTACTTCATTTCCTGCATCACACCAGTGATCGCTACAAAAGTACACTTTGAGACATCCGGTCATCATGAAAAGTACTGTATAATGCAAGGTTTTTCTTTGGGTCGCTTTTGTGAAGCACCTTGGGATACTATATTACATTAAAGGTGCTATATAAATGACAGTTGTTTAATTTGAATTTTGGCCAAGTTTAGATTGATTATTTTGAGTCTTTAACCTGTCTAGAGATCTAAATTTAGTGGTGTAACTGCAAAGGTCTGGCTTACAGATGCCAGTCTCCTGGAATCTAAAATAAAACCGTTTCACTATAAAAGTGACTTGAGATGAGCATCTGGTGAGAACTATATTAATGCTGTTGCAACAATACTCTATTTATGTAAAACAATAGACCCATTAAATATAAGCATGTTCACTCATTGTGACTCACTGTTGATTAGAATTTAACCACCAAAGAGCAGTTACAATCGGCACTTGTTACTGAAGAGTTATAAGTATGTACTGGATTTTAAGTGCATCCCTTTGTGTAGAAATTTTCCATATCAAATCTTTAAATTTTATTGAACTAGTCACGCTCCTCTGTTGCAGTTCGTCTTCATGCAAGGTAGAAATAGAGTGAAGCTTAATTGCAGCATAGAGCATAAACCTAATTCAGTGTTAAAACTCAGTTTTTGCTCTCCAGTTTACTCGGCATGACTTCGTAATTGCTGAAGATATGGTCAAAAAGGGGAAATTGTTTCTGCCATCTTTACCGAAATTTTTTTTTTATAAATCTAGTAATGAAATATATCCGATTGAGGGATTCAATTTGATCCTTATTTAGCACCATTCTTATTTAGCCCAACACATCATGAGGTGTGAAAAGGAGCAGCTGCCAACAGATAAAATAGCATGAACATCTGCTCAGGGACTTTGAATGCAATGGAATCTACCTACCATAATTTTAATAGAAAAAAAAACTTTAATTTATACAGTTCTTTTCAAGACTTTGATGTCCTGAATTATCTGAATTATTTTACAGTTGATTGTGTGTATTTCTTGAAGTATAGTCGCTGTTGTACAAAATGTGGCACACAGCAAAGTCCTACTACAGCAATGTAATCACTAACATCTGTGTTTTGTATTGTTTTAAGGATAAATATTGGCCAGGATACTGAGGAGAATTTTTCTGCTTTTCTTCAGAATAGTGCCTTTGGATCTTTGTTTGATTGAAAGGGTAGATGGAACCTCTGTTTAACATCCCCACTAAATGCAACAGTGCAAGATAACGTTTAGCATTGCACAAGAGTGTCAGCATAGGCTTTCACGTGGGACTTTCTGACTGTGAGTGAGTGCAACCTGACAACTCCACCAGTTTCTTGCACCGCTTCTGTCCAGCCCAGTTGGTACCATTCGTACCATTACATGAAAACTTAAATGCTGCTTGAAGGCCACGACAAGCCATTACAGATTTTTATTTTTGCTCAGATTTTTATGTCATGGTGACGTTTGGAGCTGGCAATTGCGGGTAGCCTTAAACTAGGACTATACAAATCAAAATAGAGTTTTTCTTTTTTTTAAATTAAGAGTACCCAATTCATTTTTTCTTATTAGGGGCAATTTAGTGTGGCCAGTCTACCTATGCTGCCCATCTTTGGGTTTGTGGAAGTGAGACCCATGCAAACACTGGGAGAGTGCAAACTCCAAACAGACGGTGACCCGGGGCTGGGATTGAACCCGGGTCCTTGGCACTGTGAGGCGGCACGGTTCGATTCCCAGCTTGGGTAACTGTCCGTGCAGAGTCTGCATGTTCTCCCTGTGTCTGCGTGGGGTTTCTCCTGATGTTTCGGTTTCCTCCCACAAATCCCAAAAGACATGCTTGTTAGGTGAATTGGGCATTCTGAATTTTCCCTTAAGTGTACCCTAACAGGTGTCATAGAGTGGCAAAAAGAGGATTTTCACAGTAACTTCATTGCAGTGTTAATGTAAGCCTACTTGTGGCAATAATAAAGATTATTAAAAGATTATTCTATAAAAAAAGGAACAAGCTGTATTGATAAATCATTCGATTTATTTTAAAGGTGCTAAGAACTTCTTCATTCTGATGTTTTTATTTCTGGGATATGTTACATTTTGTGTCTTGTATTCTTGTACTGAAAATCTGAAGCAAATTTCTATTGAATATTATCCAGTCAATTGAGCTCAGGAAATGTAATTACAGAGATTAGGCTTCCTGAGCCAACCTTTTCAAACATACCTGTATTTTTAATAATGTCAGCAAACTTATTGAATTCTTCCCTCCCTATAAAAGCTGAAGTTCCATATGCCTTAATTATACTTGTATCAACAGCTTGCATTTTATAACACCTTTAACATTAAATACCGAGCCATTTGGTTGAAATGTTGTCAAACAAAATTTGACACCGAACCACAAATCGCACTATTAAGACTGGTGATCAAAAGTTTGATCAAAGAATAGATTTTAAGGAGCATCTTAAAGGGAAAGAGAAATAGGCAGAGAGGTTTAGAAGAGTAATTCCAGAGCCTTGGGCTAGGGCAGCTGAAAGCCTAACTGCCAGTGATGGGCAAAGCTGCTCAAGAGTCCAGAATTGGAGCGGTGTAGAGATATCGAAATAGGAATAGGATCAGAAGAAATAGAAGCGGCTGTAGGTCATTTCGGTCATAAAGCCTGTTCGGTCATTCAATAAGATTATGCTTGATCTTATTCTGGCCTGAACACCACTCTGCTCTCTACCCCCCCCCCTCCCCCCAACTTCCTTGTAGATCTCAAAAATCTGTCTAACACAGCCTAAATCGCTGGCTGTGAATGCAGACCAAGGCAGGCTAGCAGCGTGGTTCAATTCCCGGACAAGCCTCCCCGAACAGGCGCCAGAATGTGGCGACTAGGGGATTTTCACAGTAACTTCATTTGAAGCCTACTTGTGACTAAGCGATTTTCATTTCATTTTTCATTTCATTTCTATGACTCGGGCAGCAAGGTGGCACAATGGGGAACACTGCTGCCACACAGGGCCAGGCACCCGGGTTCAATTCTGGCCTTGGGCGATTGTCTCTGTGGAGTTTGCACTTTCTCCCTATGCCTGCGTGGTTTTCTCCCACAGTCCAAAGATGTGCAGGTTAGGTGGTTTGGCTGTGCTAAATTGCCCTTTCGTGTCTAAAAGGTTAGTTGGGGTTATTGAGTTGCAGGAACAGGGTCGGGGCGTGGACCTAGGTAGGGTGCTCTTTCCAAGGGTTGGTGCCGACGAATGGCCTCCTTCTGCACTGTAGAGATTATATGATTCTAAAATCTTTAAGCAGAGGATTGTTTTCTTTAGCCCATTAAATGGAGTTCTGGCCCAAACATGTTTTTAATAGTAGCATTTCCACCACTGAATCATAAGGTGCAGGGTTTAAATCCCTCCTAGAAAATGTCAATATCGTTATATCTTGGTACCATCACTAAACTGTGATAGTGTTATTGATATATAGCATAATGGTGAAATCAGTAACGTAGCTTGCACCAAACATGAAGTTTTAATTCCAGTGAGTGCTTGCTTCTAGTTCCTTTAAAAAGAATGGTGTGCGTGCGTGCGTGTTCCCGTTGTTGTAATTAGGGGCCACTTTAGTGTGGCCAATCCCCACTTACCCTACTTATCTTTCGGGTTGTGGGGATGAGACCCACGCAGACACTGGGAGAATGTGCAAACTCCACACAGACAGGGACCCGAAGCCGCGATCAAACCCGGCTCCCCTGTGTCGTGAGGCAGAGTGCTAACCACTGCCAGCGTGCTGCCCTGTATATACATGAACTTAATGCTTCAGATCACGAACAGACTTTATCCACTATGGTCGAATAAACTGTGTGTGTCTCTACAGAGCTAGGATGGTATTCAATATCTTCTTCTGTATGAATAAGGAACATTCCAAGTGCAATTCTCCATATCAAATGCGTACAATTTTACATTTTATTTGCGGTTTGTAACTTAATTGCTCTGGTGACTGGGGAGAATAAATTAATCATTGACACTAAAACCTCCAAAAATTTCAACTCTTGAAAAGTGAGCTGCTCTTTAGATGCACAACCGTTTAATTTCAAAAGATCTTTGATAAGATACCACATCATTACTGCATGTTTTGACCGTAGCCAGGGGACAAGTCATGGAATGGATAGAAACTGGTAGCAAAACAGATTAGGGGTTAAAGACAGTTACTCAGGCAGGCAAAGTTATTCGGATTGATAAAAGCAAATTACTCCAGATGCTGGAATCTGAAACAAAAACAAAAAATACTGGACAATCTCTGGTCTGACAGCATCTGTGGGCAGAGAAGGGAGCTAACATTTCTAGTCTGCATGACTCTGTCAGAGCTGGAGAGAACTAGAAATATGGTTAGATTGATCATGTTGTGGGGGGGCATCGTGGAGCAGTGGGCTTAATAGAGGGCTGCGATAGGTGGATATTGACCGATGTGGACAGAAAAACAGGAAATGTAAATGAGGGTGATTAAGGCTAAGAAGGCTGCTGACAATGGCACACGATGTAGAGATGCCGGCGTTGGACTGGGGTGGGCACAGTAAGAAGTCTTACAACAACAGGTTAAACTCCAGGTTTGTTTCGAATTACTAGCTTTCGGAGCGCAGCTCCTTCCTCAGGTGGCACATGAAGAGATTAGAATGTGTCAATGGCTCAACAAAGGTAAGCAGTCTGTCAAAAAGCAACTAGAAACAGGAACACATGGCCCGGGTGAGGTGGGGTGGAGTGGGACGAGGGGGACAATGGTGAGGGAAAAACAGATCGAAATAAAAATGAATTGATAGAAATAAAAATGGTATGAAGCTGGGGGCGAGTTCACAGACTGAAGTTATTGTACTCCGTGTTAAGTTCGGAAGGCTGCAATGTGTTTATTCGGAAGCTGAGGTGCTGTTTCTCCAGTTTGCGCTGGGCTTCACTGGAACATTGCAGCAGGCCCCAAAACTTCCCCAACTTCGGGCAGGAGCAAAACATGTGCACATGGTTAGCCGGGCCCCTCCCACACTGCTCGCAAGTGTGGGAATGGGTCATTAAACGCTGAGAAAAAATGATTTGGTTTGAAAAGAACTTTTTTTTGATCATTGTTCACACAATGATGACTAACAAATATTCACAATAACCTGTCTTGGGTAAGCATCATCATACTTGGGAAAGCTCAAACACCATCAAACTACCTGCAACAGCTGTCCTGATATTAGGATATAAATCTAAGCAGTTGTGACTGCCACTCCGGGCAAATTACAGACTCCCAAAACCCATGAAACACTATTATAAATCTGAAGAAATAAATTGGTACAACCTCGCCTCTGATCCATAATATATAATAATATGATAGTATATTCAACCCTTTGGCTTGGGCACCGTAGCTGTACTGGATGCACTCATTAAGTCAAAATGAACAGCTTTCTCCATAATTGGTGAATGTTGAGAGGTAACAACCATGGGTGTCGGTTGGTTCTGTTGCTAATCACTGTCCAATAGCTGGAGTATGTGGTGCACTGTTGTTCAGTGAGGAAACAAGACTTTTACTTTTATGGTTAAGCAGCCTGTCAACCTTCTCTACTGATGCTTCATGGATTAAAAATAGATGCGGGTGATTACTATAGAACTGTACCTCCGAAAGAAGTGAATGCTTTCAGAATGAGACGGTATAAAAAGGCAGTTGAGGAGAAAGTATGCTTTCTTTTAAAAAAACATATTGGGCCAATTACACAATCACGTGACTTTAGAAAAAGCATACTTTTAATTTTTTAAAAACAAACCAGTAAACACTTAATTGCCCAAATTTATTTCATTTTTTTCCTTGAAGTAGCATACAGTATTTTTTAAACCTCCATATAAATTCTTCCTGATTGAGTGGTCAGTGATATTTACATTTGACCTTGCACCAACTGAAAGAATAACCAACATTTCAGAAAGAAAAATCATACATGGATCACTTCACAGTAATCGGTATGGTTTTCCTTTAATTTTTATGAATTGATGCAATGGCACTATTTGGCTTATTTGGTCGGGAAGTTTGTGAGCCGATCCTCCTCCTTGCAGTAGTTCCATTGACTTTTTTTTTTTAAAAAAAAGCAGATTATTTGATTCTCTCCGCCACCCCATAATTAAAAAAAAAAAAATACGTGTTCATGGAATGTGGGCGTCGCTAGCTTGGACAGCATTTATAGAATCAAAGAATTTACAGTGCAGAAGGAGGGCATTTGGCCCATCGAGTCTGCACCGGCCCTTGGAAAGAGTACCTACTTATGCCCTTGCCACTCCCCCATCCCAGTAATCCCACCTAACCGTTTGGACAGGAGGGGGCAATTTTAACATGGCAGTCCACCTAACCTGCACTTCTTCGGACTGTGGGAGGAAACTGGAGCACCCGGAGGAAATCCACACAGACATGGGGAGTAACTGCAAACTCCACACACAGTCACCCAAGACCGGAATTGAACCCAGGTCCCTGGAGCTGTGAGGCCACAGGGCCACCGTGCCCTTTCCTAATTACCCTCGAGAAGGTGGTGGTGTGTTACCTCCTTGAGCCACAAGCAGTTCATGTGTTGTATGAACAGCCACATTTGTGTTAAAAAGGGAGTTGCAGGATTTTGACCCAGTGGCAATGAAGGAACGATGATATCGTTCCAAGTCAGGATGGTGTGTGACTTGGAGGAGAGTTTGCTCATGTCCTTAGAGGTGGTAGAGGTTGTGGGTTTGACAAGTGCTATTTAAGGAGCCTTGGTGAATTGCTGCTGTGCGTCTTGTAGATCAGTGTTCTTCAAAGTCAGGGGCGCAAGTCACGGGAGGGTCGCTGAGCCATAGTCTGAGGCGCTCCCGATCGCGCAAATCCCTGCGCAGCAGCAGTGGATTTCCTCCGGGTGCTTTTCATAACGCCGGCTGCAAGTAGCCGCGAACATGTTTTTAAAAAATAATAAAATTCGGCCGCATTGCGCATGCGCGCACTATGATCAGCGCGCAGGCGCAGTGCGGCCGCTATTTTTTTTAATGGATGCAATTTTTTGTTTTAAAAGTTCTGTAGTGGTTTTTATTCACCTCGGGTGAATCGGGAGTGTAGTGCTACTCAGTAGCGAAGGTGCATGGAGAGATCAACTCAGTCCAAAAGAGGGTAATTTTGGAGCCGGGTAACAGCGGGGAAGAAGCTGTTTTTCAATCTTGTTCGTGCGTGTTCTAAAGACTTTAGTATCTCCTGCCCGAAGGAAGTAGTTTGAAGAGAACAACCTGGGTGGGGGGGGTCTTAAATTATGCTGTTGATGTTGTGATTTCCAATGAATACCTTGTAGAATTCGTTGGTTAGTCAATGATGATTCCAGGACTGTTTATGCAGTACGAATAAATTGCCATCATGTCTGATTAATTGAGCAATTGGTTCATAAATAATGAAAATAGTTTGGCTGCATTTTGAAAGTTTTTTTCGTCAAATCACAGCCACAGATGTGTGCCTAATAAACCTCACTGTGCAGGATGTCGTTGACATGAAAAACTGAAATATAGTCAATTTTCCCAACATTTTAAAAAAGAATGTATTTTTATTGAAGTTTTTCCACAAAAGCCCAGGATTGCTCGTATCGCCGACAAGATTTCAGGATAAGATCTTCGTGCTATGTTCGTGTGCGCACAGGGACACATCTCCCTCAACTCCAGAGGCATTAATAATACATTATATGACGTCCTATTCTTGGATACAAGACCTGCTTGTACCCTTGCAGGAACCAGACACCGATCCTTTAACACCATGATACAGAAATTTTAAAATTACACTAGTTCTAAAAGGATATTTGCATAGTGGTTAGCACCGCTGCCTCATGGCACCAAATACCCGGGATCGATCCCGTGTGGAGTTTGCACATTTTCTCTATGTCTGCGTGGGTCTCACCCCCACACCAAAAAAGACGTGCAAGCTAGGTGAATTGGCCACGCTAAATTGCCCCTTAATTGGGGAAAAAAGGAATTGGGTACTCAAAATTTATAATAAAATAATTAAAAGACAAGTAGAACCAAAGTACGTGAAAACGCAGCCATTCCCGCGCCCTCATCACATGACCCCCCCCCCCCATATTCAGTATTTTATTAACAGCTGAAGCCCTCATGATGCAATTAACTTATACATTCTGCAATACATGACAGAGAAACCAGACTTTTTTCCTACATTTTCTCTCTTGGATGTAGCTTAATGTCTGCTGTTTCGTTGATTGCCTGTTGAAATTCCTCTAACTGTTAATATGGATTAATCTTGCTAGAATAGCTCATGTTTAAAGTCTATGCCATACTTTGGGATTTCATAAAATATTACATGGTACTAAAGGGCAGTGGGCCTAAATCTATGACAAAGTTTTAAGGAATTGTATCATTTATTCAGGATGTAAATATTCCGAGTAAAGCACTTTTACGTGAATTCTAACTGGTGGCAAGGCAATGTTGTGTGAGCTGCTTGATAATACATGCATCTGTCCTGATGTATTATCCATCACCTTCAATAGAAACAAGAATCCAAATTTGTAGCCAATCCATTATTGTGTGGGTTGTTGTTGCCAGCAATTACAATGACCTATGTGGAGTGGGATTGGTCTAAACTGAGAATGTATGAATGCAACTTTTTACATGGTTTATACTTCATCCTGTCTTTAGACAGCTAACAGGTTATTTGAAGTAATACTCCAGATTTTGACACAAGAAAACCACAGCCCGATGCAAATGTTGTCTGGAAATCTTTCTCAATTCTGTGTTCCTTAGGGAATTGAGTATGATAGTTTATAGCTTAATGAAAACATCTTCAGCGTTAATACTGTAAAATTTTGTGACATAAACACACCTGACAAAATATTAGTTCACAATTACTTGTATGCATGAAATTATTTATCCATACACCTGCAAATGCTTATACTTTTGTTTTGAGTATACAAAATGACAGTGGGTAGTGCAAATTGTACGGAGGGTGGAGGGTGTACCTACACCACATGGATTCCAGCTGTTCAAGAAGGCAGCTCAGCATCACCTCGAGGGCAATCAGAAATGGGCAATAATTCCTGAGTTTTCCAGCAACATCCACACCCCATGAGAGTATAATTTAAAAAAAATGATTTTTGGGGAATTTACAAAAGATTAGATTTGCTATTGAAGAAATAAAAATTGACTACTCAATGTGGTGGGTTGACATTTAAGGAAATTTTGGTGTGTCCTGAGGAAGACTGCATCATATTTTAAATTGTAGTTCCCTTGTTGCAATGTGGCTAATTAGAGAATTTCTTCAATATTTCGTTTTTTTAAAATGCGAATAGGAATGCTTCTGTTCGGAGGAATTGCTGATGACTGCATGCATGCATCTGTTTTCAGAATGAGCTGACTTCTCGATTTCTTGACATAAATTATGTATTTTATATTTAGAAAGCTGGGGATTGTTTCACAGCTGAAGAGGTACGTTTGAAGTGTAATGACGTTTAACGTAGGGAAATGCGACAATTAATCTACAGCCAGGTCTTGCACAGATCAATGAGAGGAATTACCAGTCAGTCTCTTTTAGTCATGTTGTTTGAGGGGTCAGTGTTGGCCAGGACACCAGGAGAACTCGCCTGGTACCGTTTGCATTCAGCTGAGAAAGTCAATGAACCGGGCGGTTGCACTCTGCATTTGTAAACCAAGAATATGTACTAAAGTCTTATCGAGTGAGGCTTTGAACGCTTTACCCTCTGACTGACTCCGAGGTGGGAGTGCTACTATTGATCCAAGGCTGATTCCCATGACAATTATTATTCATGTCTGAGCCGTAACAACAACAACAATGCAGTATTACCAACCATACACAACTGCACTTCTGGCAAAAGCAGTTGAAATTGCTGACCATTTTTGCATTTTTCACTCTGGGATCTTGATTGGTGACCATCATCTCTCTCGACATGTTGGACCTTCCTGTAGTTCAGCTGGCCAATGGAAAAACTTGACAAGACATTGGGAAAGTTTAATTAAATTAACAAATATTTAAAGTAGTTTGAAAATGATTTTTCAAATGCTTAATGTGATGTCACTTTCAAATATAATCTAAATTTTGTTTTCACTTCCTTCTTTAGGGCCTATTCCCTTGTGGATTCCAGCCAAGTTTCTACCTTTCTCATCTCCATTCTACTCATAGTCTATGGCAGCTTCAGGTATGTTTGTTATTAGCTTTGGTAGCAGAGATGTATTTATATAGGCATTGATTGACTATGCATTGTGGATAACCAACATTAACCAGGGCAACAGGTGCTGAGAGCTGTGACTCCTGGAAGCTGACTTTTCGGAGGGGATCAAGGGATATGGGGGAAGGTGGGATCAAATATGATCATAATTAATAGCAGAGCAGGCTCCATGGGCTGAATGGCCTTGTCTTGCTTCCATTTTACATGTATGTCTATATAAGTTTATCCTTTGAAGAAAATACCACCCTGAAGGTGGTTTTCTTTAAAGAAGTTGCATTTTGGCAGAATTGATTTGGGTTTGTTATATCAAGTTTGACTTGTGGTTGTGGTTAAAGAACTAATTTGGTGTGTTCTGGTTATTATGCCTAAACATGTTGGATGGTGTAGAATGGATGGGAGGCAAATGAATTAAACTTTCCTGACTTCCAGTTATGTTTAGAATCAACAAATCTTTGTTGTTTCCTACATTGCTGACAGATTTGGAATTGAAGTTGGCACTCAACTGCAGTCATTTCAGATTAGTACTAATGATAAGTAGCTATTTGTTCCTGAGGTCACTGAAGTTGTCAGCCTAAATAAAAGCAAATTACTGCGGATGCTGGAATCTGAACCCAAAGAGAAAATGCTGGAAAACCTCTGCAGGTCTGGCAGCATCTGTCGGGAGAGAAAAGGGCTAACGTTTCGAGTCCAGATGATCCTTTGTCAAAACCTAAATAAAATATTGTTTCTTAAAGCTCCACTCATGTGACCTTTAGACTAATATCCATCTTACAGGGGAAGCCATGAGGAGATAGAGGAATGTGGGAATTGTCAAAGATAATAGAACAACATAAAACAGAGAGGAGTAACCACATGTAGAAATTGCTGAATTGGAAAACATTGATCGTCGGAGCAGCGAATAGCCTGAGGAAGCCTAAAGGGAAATTATTTTTCTTTTGCATTTTGCTATTGTTATGGGAGAGGTGTTTTCAGAACCCCAAAATGTATCATGGAGTTCAACCAACTCCCCCTTTAATGCATTGTTGCTTTTGAAGCACACGGCTTGTTCTCCAGGTGTGGTATTACAATTATGATGGACACGTGGGTTTTTAAACACAAAACAATGTTTATTCCATGAACTCAACTTAACCTTTTAGATAAGCATTGGATCACTTAACACCCCTTACTTCAAAGATAACCCCAAAAATATTACAACACTAAATAATCCTTCAGTTATTCCTTTCAACATCCAAGAGACTTAACACCTTTAAACAGAAACACATCCGGTTAAAGGCATTACTATTATGAGTTTAAATCACCCAAATGATCCAGAGATAGTCTTTCATGGCAGAGATCACAGCAGATCCAGCTCACTGCAAACACAGACACACCCAAGCTCCTTTCCTCAAAACTGAAACTAAAAACCGCAAAATGGCTGAGCTAAAACCCAGCTCCACCCACATTCTGGCATCACTGCATTTCATAAAGGTACATTGCTTAAACAACCATTTCTTAAAGGCACTCTCACAAGACACTATGTTTAGATTTCTGGTGGCTATTTCTTGCCATTTGGGTTCTCCCTAAATTAGTGTTCTGTTGCTTTTCAGTTGCAATGCTAGATATAAAGGGAATTAATTCCAGGCATATAACTATTGAGAACCAGTTGACTTAATGCTGTTGGACCAACCTGCAAAAGCATGATACCTGTAACACTAAGAAACTAAAATATTCTACCACATGTGACACTGACCATCGCTCAAGGTTTCTGATGTTTTCATTTACCTGCGAGGTTTAACCAGTGCTTCTAGAATAAATGCCAATTTAAATAATTTTGTTTTTGGCTTGGCAGTAAATGGTAACTCCAAATTTTCTTGTCTGTTGGTAAACACAGTTAACTTGTGCATGATTAGCAACATGGAAATCCTAGGCATGCTAAAATCCCCAGAGATGGGTGATGTTACATCCCAAGTGGTAATGGAGATTAGCGAGGCTATGTTAGTGGCACTGATGGCTTCACTGGGGGAGACGAATCAGAAACTGGCAACTACGGACCCAGTAGTTTTCCTTTAGTCCATGTAAAATAATGGGACCGATAGTATAAACTTCAGGATTACTGTACATTAATAATTTGGTGAACAGTAGTCAACATGGATTAGCTGGGACAGATCCTGGGCAGTCTTCACTTGCCCGAACTGACAACATCTTCAGATCAGTCCCGATAGCTGACAGTATTTGAATTGCTTGTGTATATGATTCTATAAATGCAGGCAAATGGGGTTAACTTAGATGGGCTTTTTGGTTGGCATAGACCAGTTTGGGCCAAAGGGCCTGTCTCCGTGCCGTAGACTCTATGATTCTACTGTTGTGCTGGGTAGAGGATATGAACTGAAGCGGTAGAGACCCTCATTCTCTGACCCTGTCATAACTGTTTGAACAGCAGGTATCCTCCATATAAAGTAAAACAAATAAAGCCGCCAAACAAATAAAGCTGCCAAAATCCCAAGTGACCATAAACTGCTTTCCCCTTTGAGGAGGAGAGATAACTGGTAGTGGTTTAATCGAGGATGACCACACCTCCGGCAAAGGGGCAAGGTTGAGTAGGTGGGATTTCATTAATAATCTCAGCCAGTATGGGAATTGAACTTGCACTATTAGCCTCACTCTGCATCACAAACCAGCAGTCCAGCCAACTGAGCTAAACTGGTGCTTAAAACCAACCACCAGTAAAACACTCTTTAACACATTCCACTTTCACAATGCTATTGCTAAGAGGGAACTGAACATCACCCTGGATGGCCAGAGACTGAAGCACCTGTTTATCTTAGTGTCATCCTTGGCAGAACCCAACACTGCCTCATCAAGACTGCAGAAAAAATTAAAGTCTGTAATAATCTCCTCACCATGGTGGCGAGTACTCATGGGGATCACAGGTCAAGACTCTTAAGGACGTCTGCTCTTGCCATCACGTACTCAACTGCAAAATACTGCGTACCAGTATGGTACCAATCTGCACGGACCAAATTTGCCATTGTGCAATTCAGCTCAGCATGCGCATCATCACAGGTATTCTTCGACCAACTCCACTCTCCGGTCCCAATCCTGAGCAACATTCCGTCCCAACATCAGGAGCGTGATTGCAACAAGCAAGTTGCTGGAGAAGATCTACTCCAAAGAAAGCCTGCCCTTATTCAAGGACCTATTCAACCAACAGCAGTACACCTTCCCTCATGCCTCCCCATATGGCTAACCCCAACACGCTCAGAAGTAACTGAGGACATTTGACAGGACAAAAGATTTACCAGGAACCACTCTCATCGAAGACCTCTCTGCTCATTCACCTGGCTTCGATGTAACAGTGTGGGCCCTTTTAAACGTTTCCGGACTAGCCAAGCCTTCTATGCAGCCACCCAACATCAGCGAGGGTAGTCCAAGAAATTTCAGGCTGCAGCTGCGGTGCAGCCCAAATAATGATTTGTATTGTCGAGTGGCTGCTGACTAAACCTCAAGTCGGACTTAAAGAAAACGCCATCTAGCCACTGACGAGGCTATTGCTTGGCTCTGTGACTATGTGCACACTAAATAAATAAATAAATGACAAAAATATACCAAAGAGCTTCATATAGGTGTAATTAGATAAAAATGGGTGCTGGGCCAATGAAGAAGATATTGGGAGAAGTGACTAAAAGCTTAGCCAAAGAGGTAGGTTTTAGAACTGTTTTAATGGATTGGAGAGAGGTGAGCTGATCGTGGAATTTAGAGAAAATTTCAGTGCATGGGGCCCAGGTGGTTGAAGACACATTGCCAATAATGGAGCAAGTGAAGGAGCACTCAAAAGGCCAGTTTTACATGAGGAACTGTGGTGCATTTCAGGTTGGGAAGGTTGTAGGGCTGGAGGAGATTATAGATCGGGAGGGACAAGACTTGAATGGGTTGCATTCATTATCGTAACGCTTGGTGAACTTGCTGATTAAGCAATCAATGGAAGCTAATCCCAGCATATTTCAGAGAGTCGTGAACACGCAGGTCCATCACACGAACCTGCCTCCCATCCATTGACTCCATCTACACCTCCCGCTGCCTGGGGAAAGCGGGCAGCATAATCAAAGATCCCTCCCACCCGGCTTACTCACTCTTCCAACTTCTTCCATCGGGCAGGAGATACAGAAGTCTGAGAACACACACGAACAGACTCAAAAACAGCTTCTTCCCCACTGTCACCAGACTCCTAAATGACCCTCTTATGGACTGACCTCATTAACACTACACCCTGTATGCTTCATCTGATGCCAGTGCTTATGTAGTTACATTGTATATGTTGTGTTGCCCTATTATGTATTTTCTTTTATTCCCTTTTCTTCCCATGTACTTAATGATCTGTTGAGCTGCTCGCAGAAAAATACTTTTCACTGTACCTCGGTACACGTTACTATAAACAAATCCAATCCAAGAGCTCGCACTGCAGAAATTTATTGACACAATTGACATGGGGGGCGGGGGGGAACACAATTTACTAAATGTACAATTGAGAAGATTTGTGTCTGGTCACGAGACCAGGTATGCCATTGGTAGTCCAGAACCAGTTTTTCTTTTTTTTTGCATTAAAGAAGCCTTTGAAAATTAGCAAATTTGTAGATTCTTAAGACCATTCTATTTTACTGAACATTCTTTGTGCAACTGAGAAGGTTCCAATGTAGGTCGCTCACAAAAACTACAAAAAAGATGAATAGACACTCGGGTAGATGTAGAGAAGTAATAGGGGGATATACTGATGAGATCGGATTAATTAAGGTGGGAGGAGGCTCATATGGAACATACCCGAGGCCCATTGGGCTGTAAGGCCTGTTTCAATGTTGTACTTTATATGTAAGAAAAAATTCAACTTTTGCTATGGTAACTGGGTTATGCAGAAGACCTGGATTGATGAAGTACTCCAGATACTTGCACATAGAATGCAGTAGTTGTACTAACATTGTTGGAACAGGCTGTTTCCATTGAAAATGTCTCACGCAAATGTTAAAGTTTTGAACTGAATTTCTGTCATTTGCTTAAAATAATCAGGTAATTATGATGTGGCAAAAGAAGATTAACAGAATGCACTACTTTGTTCATAGAATTCCTACAGTGCCGAAGGAGGCCATTTGGCCCGTCAAGTCTGCACCAACCTTCTGAAAGAGCACTCTACGCAAATCCACTTCCCAATAACACATTAACCTAACCTTCATATACCTGGACACTAAGGGCAATTTAGCATGGCCAATCCACCTGACCACATCTTTGGACTGTGGGAGGAAATCGGAGAACCCAGTTTTTAGACTGGAGAATTATAGTTTTCCGGGAGCTCTGACCTGTAGTTGTAGTCGAATGCAATCAGCGGTTAGGTGATTCGAATAAGAAATAGATTTTGTCATGATATGCAAACATGCAGCTAATGAACACATAGAATAGGACATGACCAATGAGCAGTCAGGACACTCAGGGGTGGTATCTCACTATAAAAGGGATGAGGCACTCACCCCCCCCGTCTCTTTCCACAGACCAACATCTACAGAGTGAGACAGGATGTATCCTCAGCATTACACCCCAGCACGTGGCTTAGAGCAAGGCTGGTTCAGTTAGACTGAGTTACTACATTTAGATTAGCAGAGAGTCAAACTCATTGAGAACTGTGCTAATAGTTCAATAAAACACATTGAACTCACTTCAAAGTCTGGAGCATCTTTTACTCAAAACTGCATCAAGTGGCAGCTTGTGTTATTCCAAATTACATAACACAACATGTTACCAGGAGTCTGTTCAATCTAGTTAGTTCAACTCAGCAAGATCCGTGACGACCAGCGCATGTATACCGGCACAATGGAAAAGATTCCGGCTCCTCACCAGCTCAGGACCTCCGGCAATCTCCGTGCCAACTGGCGGACATTCAGGCAGAAATTTCAGCTTTACGTCGAAGCATCAGACCTCAATGGTGCATCTGATGCACGGAAGATAGCTCTTTTCCTCACCACAGCGGGTGATCACGCCGTGAAAATATTCAACTCCTTTCACTTCGCCGAAGACCAGGACAAGACCAAGTTTCAGACGATCCTGGACACGTTTGACAACCACTGTGAGGTGGACACCAACAAAATCTTCAAGTGGTAAATATTCAAGCAGCGATTGCAAGGTAAAGACGAATCCTTCAACTCATATTTAACTAACCGTAGACTGCTAGCGCAATCCTGCAATTCGGTGATATGACTGACTCCATGATCAGAGACCAAATCTTTTTTGGAGTTCACTCTGATCCTCTGAGAGAGCAGTTACTGAAGATCAAGCATATGATCCTGCCAGTCGCGATTGAAACATGCACAGTGCATGAGCACGCTAAAAATCTCTCTTCCCAGTACAAAACGGCTGAAAATGATAAACTAGCCTCCCACGAGGCAGAGAGTGTGCAGGCCATCTCCCGGATGCAGCGCCTCAACACTCAACAGCGCTCTTCCCCGGGTCCGACGCCTGCGCGATGCGAATGGGATAACGAAGCGGCCGAAACCCGCACTGCACAGGTGCAGATGTCTGAGAACGGCACTGCGCATGTGCAACGACGCACGGAGTGTCAGGACGCCGATGTCATGACGTGTTTGAACTGTGGCACCGCCCATTTAAAGAAACACTGCCCTGCAAGAGGCAGACACTGTTTAAACTGTGGGAAGCCAGGCCACTATGCAGCCTTGTGCAGATCTGCACCACCAGTCAGGAGCCAGTGCTCCCAATTCCGACAATGGCGCATCCGGAGTGTGCAACAACGCCGACAGGATTCTGATCCCGGCAGTGCAACGGATCCAGCTGCTGAATGCCTGGACAACGCCTACCATGTAGGCATTATTACAAAGTGTGAATATTACAAAGTGTGAATATGCCATATCAGACACATATCCAGTCCAATCAATCCTAGCTGTGGATTCTGAGGATGAATGGCGAGTAGTGATGAAGGTCAACCACTGCCCCATCAGTTCAAGCTGGACACGGGTGCCTCTGCCAACCTCCACTCACAGACAGACTTCAGACGCATTAAGAAGCCCCCCCCCACGGTCCTTCCAGCTGCCTGCAAGCCCCTGGATTACAACAGGAATGCCATCACGGCACTGGGATCCTGCCAACTGCACATATCCAACCGACACACACAAGCACGGTTGCGCTTTGAAATTGTTAAGCCGGACAGGGCATCCCTACTAGGTGCGCACGCCTGCAAGCAGCTGAACCTCATTCAAAGGGTTTACACCACGACATCCTACCATGTGCATCTTCAGGCCGGCATCGGCGACATCCTCGCCCAGTATCCAGATGCGTCCGATGGGATGGGCACGCTGTCGTATCGATACAAGATTCTGCTACGGCCTGATGCCAAGCCAGTTGTCCACGCACCGCGACAAGTCCCTGCTTCACTGAGAGAGCACCTGAAGGCACAGCTCGAGGATCTTCAGCAAAAAGGCATCATATCCAAGGTCATCGAACCGACTGACTGGGTCAGCTCGATGGTGTGCGTAAAGAAGCCTTCAGGGGACCTGCGCATCTGCATTGATCCCAAGGATCTCAATAAGAATATCATGCGGCAACACTACCCCATCCCGAAGCGGAAGGAACTCACGAGTGAGATGGCACACGCGCGCTTCTTCACCAAATTGGATGCATCACAGGAATTTTGGCAAATCCAGCTGGAAGAGGCCAGCAGAAGGCTCTGCACCTTCAACACGCCTTTTGGCAGATACTGCTACAATCGCATGCCATTTGGCATCATCTCGGCATTGGAGATATTCCATCGCATCATGGAGCAGATGATGGAAGGCATTGAAGGGGTTTGTGTGTTCGCGGACAACATAATATGGTCCACGACCCCTGAAGAACATGTGTTCCATCTCCAGAAGGTATTCCACCGTGTACATGCCAGCGGCCTAAAGTTAAAGAGGTCCACATGTTGTTTTGGCACATCAACGCTCAAGTTCCTAGGCGACCAGATCTCTCAGCATGGTGTGCGCCCGGATACAGACAAAATCAAGGCCATTGAGGCGATGAAGGTCCCCGAGGACAAAAAGGTGGTGCTGCGCTTCTTGGGTATGGTCAATTTTCTGGGCAAGTTCATTCCACACATGGCCACGCACACCGCAGCCCTACGCAACCTGGTGAAAAAGTCAACTGCCTTTGAGTGGAAGGCGGCACACCAGACAGAGTGGCTGGAGCTGAAAGCCAAGCTCACCACTGCACCAGTCCTGGCATTCTTCGACCCAGACTGGGAGACAAAGATATCCACCGATGTGAGTCAGGTTGGCATCGGTGCGGTGTTGCTTTAACGAGATGACACCTCATCCTGGGCACCAGTAGCCTACTCATCAAGGGCGATGACACCCACTGAAACCAGATATGCACAGATTGAGAAGGAGTGCTCGGGTCGTCTCACCGGCATCCTCAAATTTCATCATTATGTCTACAGCCTGCCGACATTCACTGTCGAGACGGATCATAGGCCTCTGGTCCACATCACCTACAAGGACCTGAACGACATGACGTCCTGCTTAAGCGTAGGTGGTATGACTTCAACTTGGCGTACACACCAGGGAAGGAGCTCATCATCGCTGATACATTGTCCCACTCTGTCACCTCGCCCAGTGAGCCGCTGGAGATCATCCAGCACATCGAATTGCAGGTGCAGCTGTGTGCTAGCACTCTCCTGGCGACAGATGAGAAGGTAGTTCTCATCCGTGATGATACAGCCAAGGACCCCGTCTTGCAGCGCGTCATCCACAACCTCACCAATGGCTGACAGAAAGGGCAGTGCCCACAATTTTACAATGTGAAGGACGACCTGACGGTGATTGATGGTATCCTCCTCAAGCTGAATGACAGGATTGTCATTCCGCTCAGTCTCCAGAGTTTGGTGTGGCGCCAGATTCATGAGGGACACCTGGGCATCGAGAAGTGCAGATGCAGAGCCCGGCAAGCTGTCTACTGGCCCGGCAACAGCCAGGACATCACAAACATGGACCTGAACTGTGCTACCTGTCAGCGGTTCCAGACAGCGTAGAGCAAGGAGACGCTCCAACAGCATGACATAGTGACCTCTCCGTGGTCCAAGGTTGGCATCGACCTCTTTCATGGTTGCGACTATGTATTGATCATCAACTATTTCATGAATTACCCTGAGGTGCTGAAGCTCCCGGACCTCACCTCTCGGACCGTCATCAAAGCCTGTAAGGAGACATTCTCAAGGCATGGCATCCCAATCACCGTCATGAGCGACAATGGCCCATGCTTTAACAGTCGAGAATGGTCCACGTTTGCCAGGTCATACAATTTCCAGCATGTCACCTCCAGTCCGCACTATCCGCAGTCCAATGGAAAAATCGAGAAAGGGGTGCACGTTGTGAAACAGCTCATCTGCAAGGCCGCGGACTATGCTTCTGACATACACCTTGCACTGCTTGCGTACAGGGCGACTCCATTGTCCGATGGCATGTCGCCGGTTCAACTCCTGATGAACAGGGACCTGCGGATGACATTTCCAGCCATACACCTGCCCAACCTGGATCACCTCCCAGTGCTGCAGAAGATGCAGCAGCTCCACGACCGTCAAAAGCAGGGCTATGATGCCCATGCCACCGATCTGGCCATGCTATCTGCGGCGGGCACTGTCAGGATCCAGATACCGGATGGTGGGTGGTCTGCCCCAGTTGTCGTTGTTCAACAGGCCACGCCCCGCTCTTATGTTGTACGTATGGCTGGTGGCTCCATCGTGCGAAGGAATCGGCGGGCACTGCGCAAAGCTGCCTGCCCGCAACCACTTTCCCCTCCATTTCCATATGTTGAATTGCCACCTCCTGATACCTTGCACCATGAGGCCACCAGTCAGGCTTCCATCCCGCCTGTCAAGGCGCCATCGTCCCCTCCGCCACCTTTCCGGCGGTCAACCAGGATCAGACACAAGCCTCAGAGACTGGACTTGTGAACATTTGTTTTGTTTGCTCTGTTCTGTTGTCCTCTGTCAGTCATGTTAGACAGACCCATTCATGTGTAACTACATTCACATATGCCAACAAAACATTAAAAAAGGGAAGATGTCATGATATGCAAACATGCAGCTAATGAACACGTAGAATAGGACATGTCCAATGAGCAGTCAGGACACTGGGGTGGTATCTCACTATAAAAGGGATGAGGCACTCACACCCTCTTTCCACAGACCAACATCTACAGAGTGAGACAGGGTGTATCCTCAGCATCACACCCCAGCACGTGGCTTAGAGCAAGGTTGGTTCAGTTAGACTGAGTTACTACATTTAGATTAGCAGAGAGTCAAACTCATTGAGAACTGTGCTAATAGTTCAAAAAAACACATTGAACTCACTTCAAAATCTGGAGCATCCTTTACTCAAAACTGCATCAAGTGGCAGCTTGTGTTATTCCAAATTACATAACGCAACAGATTTGTGGGAAGTGCCAGCAATTATATCTAATATCAGAATTAACGTAATGTCAAGGCATTTTATATGCATCTGTAGTTGGTGAGCACATCGAGCATTTTTATTTCAATATTGGTCTGTTACTTGTCAGGGAGGTCACCAGGCATGCTCTTCTCAATTCCAGTTTGATAGCTGTTTAGTAAATTGACTATAGATGTGCTCCATATGTGAGATCATTGTATCAAACATGGAACTGAGTCTAATGGTATCCTCAGTTTTCTTGTTGAAGTAACTTCCTTTCCCAAAACTGGTGATATCCTATAGAACGTTATGCATCCCATCTTTGGATTTAGTGGCAATCCTTGTATTTGTACTTTCTGAAGGTATTTGTATTATTTCACCACATGCCATTTACTCCTTCTTGGATACCCCTTCTTAGACTATCACCAGATCTGTTTCTCTCAAGGTTTCATCTAATCTTTTCTGCTTTATAATGTTCGAGCTACATGTCAGCAAACTCATGTCATAAGTATTATTTTATGGCGTACTAGACTGAGATCTTGTTGACTTGTAAACTGTTTCTTAGCTTAAGGTGCCTGACCATATTTTCTGGCTCTTCTGAGGCCTTGTTTCTTTCTTTAATGAATACCTGTTTTCATACCCCACACTTGGTTCAATAATAACACTTGCATACCTGTAAAGGTTTTCTTATTCATTTTACTAACCGCACTCCATCCATTATTCCCATTTCTTTGGGTTTCTTCAGCCCAAAACATCAAGATTCCCTCTCTCTCTTAATGTTAGGCACTTTGAATGGTCCCCAATTGTTCATCCTGAAAGTGTTGTCATTATGTAGATTTTCACTTTGTGAATCTAAACTCTTATTGTGCCTCAAATAATTATCTCATTTGTATCTGTCCTTGTAACTTTCTCCACCTTCCCATCGGAGCCATCCCATAATCAGTACAAAATGTTTGAATCTCTCCTATGTCTTATGGGAAGGAAGAACTGTATTTATACACCACCTTTTTAAAAAAAAAAAAAAAAAAAAAAAATATTTTATTGAAAATTTTTGGTCAACCATCACAGTACATTGTGTATCCTTTACACAATAATATAACCGTATAAATAGCAATGACCTGTTTTATAAACAAAGAATAAATAATATATAACTAAAACTAAATGGCAACTGCCTTGTCTCAGATAAACACTCTCCAAAAATATGATTTAACAGTCCAATATACAATTATTTATAGCAGTGACCTATACATATTATACATATATATTAACAACCCGGAGAGTCCTTCTGGTTCTCTTCCCCCCCGCCCGGGCTGCTGCTGCTACCTTCTTCTTTTCCATTCCCTCTATCTTTCTGTGAGGTATTCGACGAACGGTTGCCACCGCCTGGTGAACCCTTGAGCCTATCCCCTTAAGACGAACTTAATCCGTTCCAGCTTTATAAACCCTGCCATGTCATTTATCTAGGTCTCCACCCCCGGGGGCTTGGCTTCCTTCCACATCAACAGTATCCTGCGTATCATATAGCCGGGCTACTAGGGACGCAAAGGCCAAAACATCGGCCTCTCTCGCCTCCTGTACTCCCGGCTCTTGTGCAACCCCAAATATAGCCAACCCCCAGCTTGGTTCGACCTGGACCCCCACTACTTTCGAAAGCACCTTTGTCACCCCCCCCCAAAACCCCTGTAGTGTCGGACATGACCAGAACATGTGGGTGTGATTCGCTGGGCTTCTCGAGCATCTCGCACACCTATCCTCTACCCCAAAAAATTTACTGAGCCGTGCTCCAATCATATGCGCCCTGTGTAATACCTTAAACTGAATCAGGCTTAGCCTGGCACACGAGGACGACGAGTTTACCCTGCTTAGGGCATCTGCCCACAGCTCCTCCTCAATCTCCTCCCCCAGCTCTTCTTCCCATTTCCCTTTTAGTTCATCTACCATAGTCTCCCCTTCGTCCCTCATTTCCCTATATATATCTGACACCTTACCGTCCCCCACCCATGTCTTTGAGATCACTCTGTCCTGCACCTAGTGCGTCGGGAGCTGCGGGAATTCCCTCACCTGCTGCCTCGCAAAAGCCCTCAGTTGCATATACCGGAATGCATTCCCTTGGGGCAACCCATATTTCTCGGTCAGCGCTCCCAGACTTGCGAACTTCCCATCCACAAACCGATCTTTCAGTTGCATTACTCCTGCTCTTTGCCATATTCCAAATCCCCCATCCATTCTCCCCGGGGCAAACCTATGGTTATTTCTTATCGGGGACCCCACCAAGGCTCCCGTCTTTCCCCTATGCCGTCTCCACTGTCCCCAAATTTTCAAAGTCGCCACCACCACCGGGCTTGTGGTGTATTTCTTCGGTGAGAACGGCAATGGGGCCGTCGCCATAGCTTGTAGGCTAGTCCCCCTACAGGACGCCCTCTCCAATCTCTTCCACGCCGCTCCCTCCTCTTCTCCCATCCATTTACTCACCATTGAGATATTGGCGGCCCAGTAGTACTCACTTAGGCTCGGTAGTGCCAGCCCCCCCCCTATCCCTACTACGCTGTAAGAATCCCTTCCTCACTCTCGGGGTCTTCCCGGCCCACACAAAACTCATGATGCTCTTTTCGATCCTTTTGAAAAAAGCCTTAGTGATCACCACCGGGAGGCACTGAAACACAAAGAGGAATCTCGGGAGGACTACCATTTTAACCGCCTGCACCCTCCCTGCCAGTGACAGGGATACCATGTCCCATCTCTTGAAGTCCTCCTCCATTTGTTCCACCAATCGCGTTAAATTTAACCTATGCAATGTACCCCAATTCTTGGCTATCTGGATCCCCAAGTAACGAAAGTCCCTTGTTACCTTCCTCAGCGGAAAGTCCTCTATTTCTCTGCTCTGCTCCCCTGGATGCACCACAAACAACTCACTTTTCCCCATGTTCAGTTTATATCCTGAGAATTCTCCAAACTCCCGAAGTGTCCGCATTATCTCTTGCATCCCCTCCGCCGGGTCCGCTACATATAACAACAAATCATCCGCATACAGAGATCCCCGATGTTCTTCTCCTCCTCTAAGTACTCCCCTCCACTTCTTGGAACCCCTCAATGCTATTGCCAGGGGCTCAATCGCCAGTGCAAACAATAATGGGGACAGAGGGCATCCCTGCCTTGTCCCTCTATGGAGCCGAAAGTATGCAGATCCCCGTCCATTCGTGACCACACTCGCCACTGGGGCCCTATACAACAGCTGCACCCATCCAACATACTCATCTCCAAAACCAAATCTCCTCAGCACCTCCCACAGATAGTCCCACTCCACTCTATCAAATGCTTTCTCGGCATCCATCGCCACCACTATCTCCGCTTCCCCCTCTGGTGGGGGCATCATCATTACTCCTAGCAGCCTCCGTATATTTGTATTCAGCTGTCTCCCCTTCACGAACCCAGTTTGGTCCTCATGGACCACCCTCGGGACACAATCCTCTATCCTCATTGCCATTACCTTGGCCAGAATCTTAACGTCTACATTTAGGAGGGAAATAGGTCTATAGGACCCGCATTGCAGCGGGTCCTTTTCCTTCTTCAGGAGAAGCGATATCATTGCCTCAGACATAGTCGGGGGCAGCTGTCTCCTTTCCTTTGCCTCATTTAAGGTCCTCATCAGTAGCGGGGCGAGCAAGTCCACATATTTCCTGTAAAATTCAACTGGGAATCCATCCGGTCCCGGAGCCTTCCCCGCCTGCATGCTCCTATTCCTTTCACTACTTCCTCTGTTTCAATCTGTGCTCCCAGTCCCACCCTTTCCTGCTCCTCCACCTTGGGAAATTCCAGCCGGTCCAGAAAGCCCATCATTCTCTCCCTCCCATCCAGGGGTTGAGCTTCGTATAATTTTTTATAAAATGCCTTGAACACTCCATTCACTCTATCCGCTCCCCGCTCCATCTCTCCTTCCTTATCCCTCACTCTCCCTATTTCCCTCGCTGCTCCCCTTTTCCTCAATTGGTGGGCCAGCAACCTGCTCGCCTTCTCCCCATATTCGTACTGTACACCCTGTGCCTTCCTCCACTGTGCCTCTGCAGTACCCGTTGTCAGCAAGTCAAATTCTACGTGTAGCCTTTGCCTTTCCCTGTACAGTCCCTCCTCCGGTGCCTCCGCATATTGCCTGTCCACCCTCAGAAGTTCTTGCAGCAACCGCTCCCGTTCCCTCCTCTCCTGCTTTCCTTTATGTGCCCTTATTGATATCAGCTCCCCTCTAACCACTGCCTTCAGCGCCTCCCAGACCACTCCCACCTGGACCTCCCCATTATCATTGAGTTCCAAGTACTTTTCAATGCACCCCCTCACCCTTAGACACCCCCCTCATCTGCCATTATCCCATGTCCATTCTCCAGGGTGGGCGCCCTTCTGTTTCCTCCCCTATCTCCAAGTCCACCCAATGTGGAGCGTGATCCGAAATGGCTATAGCCGTATACTCCGTTCCCCTCACCTTCGGGATCAACGCCCTTCCCAAAACAAAAAAGTCTATTCGCGAATAGACTTTGTGGACATAGGAGAAAAACGAAAACTCCTTACTCCTAGGTCTGCTAAATCTCCACGGGTCTACTCCTCCCATCTGCTCCATAAAATCTTTAAGCACCTTGGCTGCTGCCGGCCTCCTTCCTGTCCTGGACCTCGACCTGTACAGCCCTGGTTCCAACACCGTATTGAAATCTCCCCCCATTACCAACTTTCCCACCTCTAGGTCCGGGATGCGTCCTAGCATAAGCCTCATAAAATTGGCATCATCCCAGTTCAGGGCATATACGTTTACCAAAACCACCGTCTCCCCCTGTAGTTTGCCACTCACCATCACGTATCTGCCCCCGCTATCCGCCACTATAGTCTTTGCCTCAAACATTACCCGCTTCCCCACTAATATAGCCACCCCCCTATTTTTCGCATCTAGCCCCGAATGGAACACCTGCCCCACCCAACCTTTGCGTAGTCTCACCTGGTCTATCAGTTTCAAGTGCGTTTCCTGTAACATAACCACGTCTGCCTTAAGTTTCTTAAGGTGTGCGAGTACCCGTGCCCTCTTTATCGGCCCGTTCAGCCCTCTCACGTTCCACGTGATCAGCCGGGTTGGGGGGCTTTTTACCCCCCCCCCCCCCCCCCCCCTGTCGATTAGCCATCCCCTTTTTCCAGCTCCTCACCCGGTTCCCACGCAGCTGTGTCCCCCCCCAGACGGTGCCCCCCCGCCCATCCCACCCCATACCAGCTCCCCCCTCTCCCCAGCAGCAGCAGCCCAATAGTCCCCCCCCCCCCCCCGCTAGATCCCCCACTAGCGTAGTTACACCCCCCATGTTGCTCCCAGAAGTCAGCAAACTCTGGCCGATCTCGGCTTCCCCCCGTGACCTTGGCTCGCACCGTGCGACGCCCCCTCCTTCCTGCTTCCCTATTCCCGCCATGATTATCATAGCGCAGGAACCGAGCCCGCGCTTCCCCCTTGGCCCCGCCCCCAATGGCCAATGCCCCATCTCCTCCACCTCCTTTCCTCCCCCCACCACCTCCTGTGGAAGAGAGAAAAGTTACCACATCGCAGGATTAATAACATAAAACTCCTCTTTCCCCCCTTTTTACCCCCCTCTTCGCCCCCAATACTCGCCCCACCACTTTGTTTCAACCGTTCTTTTTTTTAATAACCCGCTCATTCCAATTTTTCTTCCACGATAAAAGTCCACGCCTCATCCGCCGTCTCAAAGTAGTGGTGCCTCCCTTGATATGTGACCCACAGTCTTGCCGGTTGCAGCATTCCGAATTTTATCATCTTTTTGTGAAGCACCGCCTTGGCCCGATTAAAGCTCGCCCTCCTTCTCACCACCTCCGCACTCCAGTCTTGGTATACGCGGATCACCGCGTTCTCCCACTTACTGCTCCGAGTTTTCTTTGCCCATCTAAGGACCATCTCCTTGTCCTTAAAACGGAGGAATCTCACCACTATGGCTCTAGGAATTTCTCCTGCTCTCGGTCCTCGCGCCATCACTCGGTATGCTCCCTCCACCTCCAGCGGACCCGCCGGGGCCTCCGCTCCCATTAACGAGTTCAGCATCGTGCTCACATATGCCCCGACATCCGCTCCCTCCGCACCTTCAGGAAGACCAAGAATCCTTAGGTTGTTCCTCCTTGCGCTGTTCTCCAGCGCCTCCAGCCTTTCCACACATCGTTTATGGTGTGCCTCGTGCATCTCCGTCTTCACCACCAGGCCCTGTATGTCGTCCTCATTCTCGGCAGCCTTTACCTTCACGACCCGAAGCTCTCGCTCCTGGGTCTTTTGCTCCTCCTTTAGCCCTTCGATCGCCTGTAATATCGGGGCCAACAGCTCCTTCTTCATTTCCTTTTTGAGTTCTTCCACGCAGCGTTTCAAAAACTCGTGTTGTTCAGGGCCCCATATTAAACTGCCATCTTCCGACGCCATCTTGGTTTTTTGCTTGCCTTCCTTGCCGCTGCTCTAAAGGATCCACCGCAATCCGGCCACCTTCCTCCTTTTTTCATCCGTATCCAGGGGGGATTCCCTTCTGGTTCACCGCACAGTACTTTTAGCCGTTAAAATTGCCGTTGGGGCTCTTATTAAGAGCCCAAAAGTCCGTTCCACCGGGAGCTGCCGAAACGTGCGACTCAGCTGGTCATCGCCGCACCCGGAAGTCTTTATACACCACCTTAACCTGAGTATATTCCAAAACAGCCAATTAAGAATAGTTGAGGTGCTGTCACTGTCGTGATGTAGGTCATGGGTTCCCAAACTGGGATCTGCGGAACCCAGGGAGTCCATGGCAAGACGGGCATGTTTGAAAAATGCTGTACAGCTACCTGATTGGACGAGCATGGACAGTGGAGTGATGGGGAAAGGGCATTGGAACAGATCTCATGAGGGGGTGCCGGAGCATGTGGGATGGGGGTGGTCCAGAGTGAGCCTTGGAACAGTGGGGTGGTCTAGAGCGGGCTTCTGAAATCTGGGAGCGGTTCCTGATATTTCGAGGGGGCAGTGGGTGAGTGAGGGGAAAGGTCAGGATGAGAGTGAGGGAAGAAAGAATGGGGGGGTGGCGTGTGAGTGCTGGGGGGTGGGGGGGTCATCAGCATGTGTGAGTGCGGGGGTGTCGGCGGTGTGTGAGAGTGCAGGGGGGGGCGGCAGGCGGCATGTGAGTGCGGGCGGGGGGCGGCAGGCGGCGTGCGAGTGCGGGGGGGGCGGCAGGTGGCGTGCGAGTGCGGGGGGGCAGTCTGTGTGCACATGGAGGGGGTCAGTGTGTGGGGGGGGCTCTGTGTGAGTGAAGGAAACTGAGTCTGTTTGTTTGTGTGTGGACCAGGGCCTGTTCGCAGAGGGTGTCTGCATATGCACCTATGTGGCAGCAACAGGGACGTCGACGGTATGTGCTTGGGGTTCCCTGCTGTACCTGGGAGGGCACTAGAGGTTCCGTGGCCTGAAGGTTAGCGAAGCTCTGATGTAGATACATACAGTAAGAAGTCTTACAACACCAGGTTAAACTCCAACAGGTTTGTTTCGAATCATTAGCTTTCGGAGCGCTGCTCCTTCCTCAGGTGAATGAAGAGGTGGGTTCCAGAAACATGTATATAGACAAAGTCAATTATGCAAGACGGTACTTTGAATGCCAGTCTTTGCTGGTAATTAAGTTGGTAATTAAGTCCACAGGTCCAGACGGAGCAACTGGAGAGTGGGATAATCACAGGTTATGTGATTATAACCTGTGATTATCCTGTTGGACTTTAACCTGGTGTTGTAAGACTTCTCACAAGAATGACAGGGAGTGGGATAGCTTGATCTTGGCTTCGGACAATGCTCGGCACAACCAGGTCCTGTGAATAATCTTAAAGCAGTGGCCAAATAACTTTTAATGATGCAGTTTGAGGGATAAATATTAGCTCGGATCATAGCAGAACTCGTTGAATACTGGCATGTGATCTTTTATGCTCACCTGAGGCCAATTAGACTTCTGTTTATTTTTCATTGATGATGTTTGCTGATTCATGGTTAAAGTATGATGTGCCTTCCTGGAACATAGCCAATTCACTGGACTGGAATTCCTCACTGTAGGGTTTGGTTGCTAAAAGGATTGTGTACAGAGGAGCTGCTATCATGTGATTAACAACATTACGGATTGATGTAATCTAATTAAGATGTGGAGATGCCGGCGTTGGACTGGGGTGAGCACAGTACGAAGTCTTACAACACCAGGTTGAAGTCCAACAGGTTTGTTTTGATGTCACTAGCTTTCGGAGCTCTGCTCCTTCCTCAGGTGAATGAGGAATGGACCCACGATCGGGAACACCGTGTCACACGGCCCTGCGACCTCACGACACTGGCCCGCAACCACCCCATGGCCCACGACCCTGGGTTTGAAAATGACTGATCTAGAAGAACAACGTACCTGGGAATCCCACCACCTGGAGCGTCCCCTCCAAGTCACTCACCACCCTGACTTGGAAATATAGATCACATTCACCTGAGGAAGGAGCAGCGCTCCGAAAGCTAGTGACATCGAAACAAACCTGTTGGACTTTAACCTGGTGTTGTAAGACTTCGTACTGTAATCTAATTAAGTGATAAATGAAAGATTTGCACTGATGGCGAAGACTATCCCTGTGAGTAATTGAAGTCTGCATAATGGACGACCACCACACTTGAGCATCTTTACAAAGTTATTTTAAAGTTGCTTTTCTAGTCCTTCTCAAGCATAGATTTTAGACTGGCTGTAAAGCTGTCAGGAATTGTTTGAACTGTGGCAGAGCAGAATATGTGCTGACTTGCCAGAAACTGGTCTTTCAGGTTTTCGCGAGTTCTACATTTGGCTTGCAGCCAGTGCAGTGTAACCCAAACCTTGGCAATCACAGGCAGGCATGCATCCAAATGACACCACTGACACCAATACAAAAGGACCAATAAGTAGATAATGTAGTAATATCATGTACTGTTAAATAATGATGATAAATATGTGGAATATATGTATTAATCATCCCTGTATAGGTAGAAATAAAATTAACCGGTGAAATTGTAGCCAATTGTTCTATTAATCAATTATTTTGTAAGATGCAAATTTTTTTAAAAATTCATTTACGGGATGTATTATTTTACTTTGCACATTCCCAGTTGCCCTTCAGAAGGTGGAAGCGAGTTGCTTTCTTGGACCGCTGCAGACTTTGAGGTGTAGGTACACCTGCTGTGCTGTTAGGGAGGGAGTTCCAGGATGTTGCCCCAGCGACAGTGAAGGAATGGCGATATATTTCCAAGTCAGGGTGGTGAGTGACTTGGAGGGGAAGCTCCAGGTGGTGGGGTTCCCAGGTACGTTGTTCTTCTAGATCAGTCATTTTCAAACCCAGGGTCGTGGGCCATGGGGTGGTTGCGGGCCAGTGTCGTGAGGGTCGCAGGGCCGTGTGACACGATGTTCCCGATCGTGGGTCCATTCTCCACGGCGTTCCTGATTGCCGGAAGTAGTGCCCAACAGCACAACCATCTTTGAAAAATGCCGATTTTTATTTTATTTTTTAGAATACCGGCCGTTCTGTGCATGTGTGCCGCATCAGCAGTGTGCTGACCCAAGAGCAGGTTTTTTTAAAAATTGCTGGAGTCTTCTACATGGAGCAGTGGCTGAGAGCAGGTCACGTGCATTGATCGCTGAACTCATGTTCTGGGCGCGAAGGAGATTCCTCCATTTTGCAGCTGGCAGCAGTGCCTGTGTGAACTCCAGGGCCTCTGGTGAACAGAGAAGAAGCTGAAAACGGGAACAAAGATTCATAAAGGTGATTACTTGAGGTATGGATTATTAATTGTGCCACTGCAAATCAGGATTCAAAGTTCATTTGTGTTCTATACAGTGAAGCACTGGCAAATGAAAGTTAAAACCCTCGAAGACGTTTGAAGACTAAGCATGGCGAGTCTGAGGACAAACCTCTATTTTTCAACGGATGCAGCGAGAGCTTTACTCATCAGCTGAAGTCATTATCAGAAAACATTGAATAACAAAGCAAGTGAGATCGTGAGGACCGAGCAGGTCGCCTGTCACATGTAAAGTTCAGGCTTTCCGGCGTGAGTCGCGAAGGATGGCTGGTTGGTAAAGATGGGTCCCGGGCAAAAAAGTTTGCAAAACACTGTTCTAGGTGATAGTGGTCGTGGGTTTGAAAGGTGCTGTCTAAGGAACCTTGGTGAGTTACTGCAGTACATCTTGTAGATGGTACATGTGGCTGCCACTGTTTGTCGTTGGGAGGGTTTGAATGTTTGTGGAAGGGGCAGCAATCAAGTGGGATGCTTTGTCCTGGATGGTGGTCGGCCCTCTTGAATGTTGTTGGAACTGCACTCATCCAGGCAAGTGGAGGGTATTCCATTACACTCCTGATTTGTGTCTTGTAAATGATGGATAGGCTTTGGGGGGGGGTCAGGAGTGAGTTACTCGCCATAGGATTCCTAGTCTTTGACCTGCCCTGTGAAGTTCTTTGCATTCCTTGGTCTTTTTCCCTTCCAGTTATCTCCAGAATTTAAAAAGCAATTTTGATCTTCGGCAAAACTATTTTTTAAAATCCAGAATTCCCAAACTGGGGTCCGCAAAACCCAGGGGGTCTGCAGGAACCTCCCAGGAGGATTGGGACAGGATGGGTAAGTTTGAAAAATGTCGCAGAACCGCATGTCTGATCAGGGGGTGGTTTCTGAAGAAACCATTCTCTGATTGGACGACTGTCGATTACGGAGTGATGGGAAGAGACGGCCTCGGAACAGAACTCTGAGCACATGCAACAAGTATTGGAGGGGGGTGCTTCCAGCGCAGGCCTAGGATCGGGTGGGGGGGTCCAGTATGGGCCTTGGAGCACGCAAAGCTGGAGCATGGGGATGGGGGCTTCCAGTGCAATGCTCTAGTGTGTCTGCGTATGTGTAACTATGCTTACCAATGCAATGACACAATAGCCCTGAATCTGATATTTCCACTCCAGCAAAACCCATCTCGGGTGAAAATCCACTGTTAAATACGCTTACCTGACCCAGGCATACTTGCTTAATAAAGTTGTCTTGAATACGCTCCTTGATATATCCTTCAGGAACCAGCTGCAGATCCTGCCTGCCTCCGACTATTGTTTAAACTGCCAACCTGAGACACCGCTCCTGTCGGCAAATCTTTAACTTACTGTCTTGAGAACAGCCACTTGTCTGATCTGACCTCAGTCGAACCTTTAGAACCATAGAATTCCTGCAGTGTAGGAGGCCATTCGGCCCATCAAGTCTGTACTAACCCTTTGAAAGAGCACTCTGCAAAGGTCTACTCACTGACCCTATCCCCGGAACCGCATATCCCCGCGTAACCACATCTGAGGGGCAATTTAACGTGGCTAATCCACTTAACCTGCACACCTTTGGACTGCGGGTGGAAACCCGAGGATCCGGAGGAAACCACTCGAAGAGCGTGCAAACTCCACACAGTCACCCAAGGCTGGAATTTATCCTGGGTCCCTGGCACTGAGGCCGCAGTGCTAACCATTGTGCTATTGTGCCACCCCAAAAGCTGAACTGTTTTTCCAATAATCTGGTAGTTTGTCCCCAGACTGATCTAAATTCACTGTATTGAGATCAGCTGCTTCTCTGGCCACATCCCAATCTGAAACTGAATTTTTAACTGCTACCTCAACACCTGACTGCTTCAGCCCCTGGCTCCTCATATTAACTGCATCACCTTCTTTAAACTAAACACAATGTCTCTACTCTGCTGCGGACCCTCTTAATATAAACAAACAAAAGGGCAGCACGGTAGCATAGTGGGTAGCACAATTGCTTCACAGCTCCAGGGTCCCAGGTTCGATTCCCGGCTTGGGTCACTGTCTGTGCGGAGTCTGCACGTTCTCCCCGTGTGTACGTGGGTTTCCTCCGGGGCTCCGGTTTCCTCCCACAGTCCAAAGATGTGCAGGTTAGGTGGATTGGCCTTGCTAAATTGCCCTTCGTGTCCAAAAAGGTTAAGTGGGGGGTTACTGGGTTACGGGGATAGGGTAGATACATGGGCTTGAGTAGGGTGCTCTTTGTAAGAGCTGGTGCAGACTCGATGGGCCGAATGGCCTCCTTCTGCACTGTAAATTCTATGAAATTTATGAACTTCCATTAGCCCAACTTCAAACAATATCCCGGGCTGGAATGAATTATGATATTTTACAATGTTTTAATTGCACTTCCATCTCCAAAGAGTGAGTACCTGCTGCCTTTCAAACCACGATTTTTAAAAACATGACTGCAGAACTCTCACATTATCCCAGGTTTTTAACCATTACTGTACCAAATACATAATACATAACTGAAACTCCTTCATTCATCATGGGGAGGGAATGAGAGAGTGTGTGTGTGTGTGTTTTATAAGAGAACTTAAACCCTTGATCGTGTATTGAAACTGGATTCGTCAGCGTCGGAGTGAACATATATTGCTTGACAGTAAGCTTGTCATGAAACAAGCAAAAATCTATCATGACGATTACACATTTAAAGGTAACTGAATATTCAGCAGGCTGGTTCCAGAAATTTAAGTAAAGGTACAGCATTAACTACCTGTGGTAATAAAGCTTCTGCTGATCATGAGGCAGCAGAGCGTTTCATCGATGTGTTTGCCAAGATCATCACTGATGGAAATATGCAGAACAAATCTACAATGCTAATGAGACATTGTTGATCTGTATTTATTATCCCAGGAAGATACTGACTACAGCTGATGAGAAGGCCCCTACATGTGTTAAGAATGCCAAGGACAGATTGTCTGTGCTGGGATGAGTTAATGCAGCAGGCAAGCACAAGTGTAAACTTGGTGTGACAGGCAGGAGCATTCATCCATGTTGTTTTAAAGGAGTGAATACATTAACAGCCCATTATTATGCAAAAAGGAGGGCATGTGTACCGGGGATATTTTTTTCTGATTGGTTTCACACATGTTTTGTAATGATGTTTATTAGTGTCACAAGTAGGCTTACATTAACACTGCAGTAAAGTTACTGTGAAAATCCCCCAGTTGCCACACTCTGGCGCCTGTTCGGGTACACTGAGGCAGAATTCAGAATGTCCAATTCACTTAAGCACGTCTTTCGCGACCTTTGGGAGGAAACTTGAGCACCCGGAGGAAACCTACGCAGACATGGGGGGAATGTGCAGTCTCCGCACAGACAATACCCAAACCAGGAATCGAAGCTGGGTCCCTGGTACTGTGAAGCAACAGTGCTAACCACTGGTACCGTGCGCAGCTCGTGCCCACTGCAGGGAAGCTGGACTGGATGTCGACTGCAAGATTTAGTATGACAACTGTTCTGCATATCCCCCAGCTGAACTTCGAATAATGTTTATGCCAACTACTCTTTTCGCGCCCCCCCCCCCCCATTTGACTTTGTTAATTCAACCATGTGACCAAGGTATTCTTGGATCAATGGCGAATAAGTATAAAGACTGTTTCTTGAACACATGTTGGCAGCAGTGAGCAGGGGTGTGTGTGTGGAAGGTTTCCAAAAGGAGTTTAATGTGAAGGATGCCATCTATGCCACTGCTAACACATGGAACACTGTGGATAAAGACACCTAGGGCACGCCTGGCACAACCTGTGGCCTGCGGCTATGTTCAATGATGATGATGAACAAAGGGGAGTTTCAAGGGTTCCGCTTGATAAGTAAAGAAAATATGACATTGTACCTCCTTGCATACGCAAAAGAAATATGCTCTGATGCCATCAATAAGTTGGAGGAAATGGACATCGAAGAAGTTCTCAACATTGTTAATGAAGCTCCAGTTCATTAAATGATTGATGGTGAAATAGCTGAAATGGTTCTGAATCGAGGCATAGTGATAACTGTGAAGATGCAGATGACATTGTTAACACAGTGGAAAAGATGTCCATAGACGTCATGGTGAAAATATACGAAGGCCTAGAACAGCGTGCATTCAAAGCAGAATAAGAAATCATGTCAGTTCAGAAAATCAAAGAACGACTGCTGCGACAAAAACATTGTTCATGATGCAGAAGACGCTAAAAGAAACATTTACGAAAGCTATCCAGTATATCCTCATCCTTTTGCATCAAATCTGAATTTAATCTCCATGTAAATTAATTGGAGTTCTCATGGTTCAATGTACATCTTTTTTTTAGTGACTAAAAATATTGCATATTGAGTTTACTGAACCTTGTTTGACCTAAGCAGAATTAATTGTGGTTCAATGTACATCTTATTATTTAATGATTAAAAATATTGCATATTGAATTGTGGTGTCTTGTTGAATCTGTACATTAATTTTGTGCTTGGACTTGGGTCCCATCCCCGCTGGATGAGCTCCCGCATTATATAGGTAATTACAGGTATTCCGGAATCTGAGACAATTTCGGCCCCAAGAATTTTTGATAGGAGATACTCAACCTGTACTACATCCAGGGTTTAATGTTAAGGGGCCGTGAGAGGTTGGCTTGGCATGGGGTTAATGAGAGGGGGATGTGTAGCTGGTGAATGTATTTGTGACTATGTGCCACTTTCTAATTCCTAATATATCCATAGATATAGCTAGAAAAGACTTGTTTACCTTTGAATTCTGTGTATGCGCCTATTTCATGCACTAAGGATGTCAACATTGAGAATGCTTGGGGTTCCCTGATGTACTTCGGAGGTCACTAAGGGTTCCACGGCTCGAGAGAAACCCTGATTTAAATCATCTCATCATTTTCATTCTTTTTGGCCTTGTGGTGCTTTGCACTGAGTCTCAACTCTTCTCAAATATGAATGTGAAACTACTCTACTATTTGAAATCGCGAATAATTGCAATAGGTGTTGTGCTGAAATTTAATGCATGTTTTGAGATCTCAAGCCACAACTTTAGACCAAACTTGTGCAGAAAAAATGTCAAAATTTACATCCGTTTCTGCAGTAATCTTGCCAAGGAGAATTTACAGCAAAATGTTCCAAGAAATTCAAGGCCATTGTTTATACATGCAGATTACACGGTGCTGGTACTCTGGCTCTCTGACCAATCCAAAATTTCAATCACTGATGCAGCAATTTGTATAATTTCGCAGTATCATGGTGACCTGTAAGAAGAACTATTATCTCACACATTCTTAAAAACAGGAGTAAACCTTAGATAACATATCATACTTAGTTTATTATGTGACTAAAGCTAAATTTAGAATAGTATTGCAATCTGTTAAATAGGAGCTGTTCGTTACAACAGTTAGTTAGAAATTGTTCAGTACCATATCTTTGATCAGATTTGAATTTTCCCCATTGGTGTGAGAACCAGCCAAATTATTTTATCCCCTTTCTCCAATTGTATTGCCTTGCACTATTTGTCACTGAAGCAACAAGCTTGGAATTCTGCAATTTGCTTTGCTCAAATCTATCCACTGATTACTTTTTTCCTTTGAAGAATATGAACTATATATACATTAGTCTGGAGGCTGGACAACCGTCCTTGTACTCTACACTAATTTCCTCTAATCCTAGGTGATGCTAATTCTGATACCAGCACTGGGTGTACCTGCAAAAACAACATGGACTGCAATGGTCATGAGTCAGCTCATCACCATCTTAAGGGCAATCAGGAATGTGCAATAAATGTTGGCCTTGCTAGCAACTCCAACATCCTACAAACCAATTTTTAAAAATCCTGCCTTTGCACCCTGTCTTTTGCTTTGATCTTGACTTTCCTTGTATGTAAAATCTGGCCATATCTTTTTCATTCACATTCTGTCAATGACAATAGAATCTGCTTCAGTTTTGTGATTTGCATTTTGACGATATTCTCTAAGTAGTGGACAGCAGTGTCTGGAGCAAGTTGTTATTTCTTCAAACATACCAATTCCTTGGCTTGCCATGCCTCTGGTTTTGGAATATTTTCCATACCTACTATCAAAATAAGTTGTTTAGGGGTGGCATGTGGCACAGTGGTTAGCACTGTGACTGAGGCGCTGAGGACCCGGGTTCGAATCCCGGCCCTGGGTCACAGTCCGTGTGGAGTTTGCACATTCACCCCATGTCTGCGTGGGTTTCACCCCCACAACCCAAAGACGTGCAGGTTAGGTGGATTGGCCATGCTAAAATCGCCCCTTAATTGGAAAAGAAAAATAATTGGCTCAAAAAATAAGTTGTGTAGGAGTTCACTTGGCGAGAGTTGAGAATTTCCAAAGTGCTCTCTGATTTGCCTGTTGACATCTTACTAGTCTATGGAAGCGATGTGAAAGTTGAATAGTATTCCTACTTCCTCCATAGAACCTCAGATGTAATTTGCGGTTGTAATAACCTGCCTCTGGGTATCTCTATTCCTGTTGGCTCAGAATTTTATTGTGGAAATCTATTTTGCACATGGTATTTGTTTACATCCTGCACATGAGCAAACTATAGTCACAGGTTGTTGAGCAGATTTGTTTAATTTGACTTCACTTACTTGGAGCCTCTCTGATGCCATCAAAGATCCGACTGTTAAAGAAGACAGCAGGTACTTGTCACTGAGTTGGTTATTTTCATTGTAAAGACATTCACAAGTAATCTACATAGCCTTTTGGGAGTTAATAGCATTTGCTCCTGAATTAAGGCCATATATGGCCTTTTCAAAATGTATATTAGCTAAATGAACTGTAAATTGCATTGTCTATTGCCTGTAAATTATTAATAGGAAAGGAGTACTCCCATGATATACTTCTCTTGCTCGTGAATAAATTTATTGAAGGTTTTCATTGAGAGCGCTTTATCTGGGAAATTGTCTTGCTCAAGGTATTTACTATCTGTTATATTTGGCTACATTACCACTCCCACCAGAGTCAGTAAATTGTGGGTTCAAACCCCACCGTATGACTTGAGCACTGAACCTAGGCTGACATGTCAGTTCAACACTGAATTATTGGAGATGTTGTCTTTCAGTTCAGACATTTAAACTGAGGTCAGGTGCACCTGTTTATGTGAAGGTGGAACCTACTGTGGAATTGACCGAAGAGCAAGGAATTCTAATTGTGTACTGGTCACCATTCAATTGGCCATCCAATGAGGAAGGAAATGTGCAGCGAAGAACACAGGAAATAGGAGCAGGAGTAGACCACGTGGCCTGTTGAGCCTGCTCTGTCATTGAATATGGTTATGGCTGATCTTGGGTTTCAACTCCACTTGCCTGCCTGCCCCCCATATCTCTCGATTCCCTGAGAGACCTAAAAATCTGCCTATCCCAGCCTTAAATGTATTCAATGATGGAGCATCCCACAACCCTTTAGTTAGAGAATTTCAAAGCTTCACTCCCCTTCAGTAAAGTAATTTCTCCTATTCTCAGTCCGAAATTATCGGTCTCTTATCCTGAGACTGTGCCTCTGCGTTTTAGATTCCCCAAACAGTAGAAACAATCTCAGTGACACCCCATAAGCCCCTTCATCATGTATATTTCAGCAAGACAGCCTCTCATTTTTCTGAGCACCAGAGAATATAGGCCCACTTTGATCAGCCTCTCCATATAGAACAACCCCTCATCCCAGGGACCGAGGGACCAATTTAGTTAACATTTGCTGTACTGCCTCGAATGCAAGTATATCTTAAATATCGAGAACAAAGCTACACACAGTATTTCCAAATGTAGCCCAAGCTAAACCCTGCATAATTGTAGCAAGCCTTCTTTATTCCTCTGCTCCTAATCCCCTTGCAACAAAGGCCAATGTGCCAATTGGTTTCCTAATTTTTGTTGTACTTGAATGCTAACTTTCAACATTCCTTTTACAAGTGCGCACAGGTTTCTTTGAACATTGATACACTTGCAAGTTCCTCACCTTTTAAAGAATATTCTGCTTTTCTATCCTTCAACGTCCAAAGTGAATAACCTCACACTTCCGTACATTAAGCTCCACCTGCCATTTTTTTGCCCACTCACTTAAACTGTCTATATTTCTTTGCAGGCTTTCTGTGTTCCTCCCACAACTTATCCTTTCCATCTAATTTGGTAGCATTAGCAAACATAGATAAATTACTTTCTGTCGCTTCATCCAAGTGATTATTATAAGTTAAAAATAGCTGATGCCCCACCACTGATCCTTGCAGCACTCCACTATTCACTGCCTGCCAACTTGAAAATGCTCCATTTAAGCCCACTCTCTGTTTTCTATCCGATAACCAATCTTCTATCCATGCTAATATATTACCTCCAATTCCATAAGCCAGTGTTGCACCTTAATGAATGCTTTTTGGAAGTCCAGATATACTACATCTACTGGTTCCAATACTAGGTATTGTTTGTCAAACAGGATTTCACTTTCGTAAAACCATGTTGACTTGTTCTGATCACAATGCTTTTCTAAGTGCACTGATTTCCTTAATAAATCCCAACAATTGATGTTAGCTGGCCTGTTGTTCCCTGTTTTTTTTCCCCCTGTCTCTCTGCCTTCTTGAAAAGCAGTGTAATATTTGCCAACTTTGAATCTGATGGGACCATTCCCAAGTCTTAATTTTGGAAAACCGTAGCTCGCATATCCATTGTCTCCTAAGCTCTCTTTTAGAATCCTAGGTTCATCAGATTCAGGGGATTTGTCAGATTTTAGATTTAGATTTATTGTCGCTTATACCAATGTACAGTGAAAAGTATTGTTCTGCATACAGTCCAGGTAGATCGTTCCATACAGGTAGATCGTTCCATACATGAAAAACATAAGACATACATAGGACATTTAGCTCTTTAAGTTTCTTCAATTGCTTTTTCTCTGCTGATATTGGTTTCCTTGAGTCCTCACTCATTAGCCCCTAGGTTACTGTCAGTTTCTGATATGAAATTTGTACCTTCTATTACGATCACGGACCAGACCCCAAAGTTTGCTAGGATACAGAACAGAAAGACAGAAACCCCAATATTTTTTAATTTGTAAAGCTGAGGAAAGAAGACTTCGCTCCAGGAGTGACTCCATACACAAGTAGGGATATGGGATATTAAAGCAAATGTTATTATTAACACAATATTAAACTAACGGCATTAAAGAAATAGGTTACAATTACCAGTCAAGCAATGCTTAACAATAAAATGAGACGCTTTAAAATCCTAACTGCTACCTTCTTTATCTCCAATCAAGCAAAACCCATCTCTAGTCAAAACCCACTTTTTAATACAGTCAGCAACCACAGGATTTTGTGCTGTATAGAGAAGTCTTCGAGGAGATTCTTCAGGATGTGGCCTGCAAACCATAGCTTTTTCCAGAAACTATTATTCTGCTCACAACCAACTCTAAACTGGCTGACTCAAAACCTGATTGCTTCAGCCCCTGGCTCCTCCCATTAATTATATCATCCTTGTCCCACTCCGATTCCATGACCCAATTACTTGATTCGATCGAATGGCCTCTCGTGAGATTTGCGATGCTTGGAAAACCTTGTGAGATCTAATGAAATATCGCAAGGCATCGCGATCTGGATCTTGATCTCACTGGGCGAGATCCAGTTCTGCATATTTAAGTGAGCAGTTAGGCTCACTTAAATATGTCTGCACCCGATGCTCCCAAGGCCTTGAAAAGAACGCCCATGCCTGGGAGAGCTCACCATGACGTTGTTTAGCACTGGTCCAAACCAAGCATAACGGCACCTGGGGACGGGGGGGACGGGGACGACGACACATTGGAGACCCCCGTGTTGTCGAGCTCTGGGCAGGATGGCACCCTGGCGTCCCGATGCCACCCGGGCTCAGGCGGCCATGATGGGGATGCAGGGGGGGGGGGGCGGGGGGGTCAGGTCAAGAGTTCAGGGCAACATTTAAAAATGGCGCTCTGATCTCTTCCTGCACTGATGAGCTCAGCTTATCAATGCAGGAAATGAAGTTTAAGTGGGGGCTTTTCACAGTAATTTCATACTTGTGACAATAGAAGTTTAATATTATTATTGTTATTAGATGAAGCACCAAATGTATGGTAGCTAAATTTGACAATCATACCAATATGGGCAGGAAGTTGTCAAGAGGAGGTAAAGGGTTATGGGTAGGTTAAGTGAGAAGGCAAGATCGTCAGTTGGAGTATACTGAGAAAATGTTAAGTTGTCCACTTTGGCAAGAAGAATCGGAAAGCCGTATACTACTTGGATGGAGAGAGATTGCAGATATTGATGGTGCAGAGGAATCTAGTGTCCAATTGGGAAGGCAAAGATAACTTTGGCAATAAAAGGTGTTAAGTAATGGGTTAAGAGACATTGCAATTAGTTGTCTCTTATGTTAAGTATCCATTAATTGACACTGATATGTAAAGGGGCTTCAGGTGGCCTCTGTCAGGTGGTGTGTTGTTAAGAGTTTTGTGCAGAGGCTGTGGAAGTTAAATAAATGGTGTTTGGTGAAAAGGAACAAGAACTTTAGATTCTTCATTTCACAGCAACTAAAACGTCTAACAATGGTAGCAGAGGATGGTTGCTGTGCAAATGTGAAGGTTTGAAAAATACAATTTTCCCTGATCAAACCAAGGAGTGAGTGAGAAGGAAAAAAAAAAAGATGGCTGAACCCAGGATAACGATGGCTGGATATGACTATCCTCCCTTACTTTCTGAAAGGGAATCGTACGACCAATGGAGAAGTGCAGTAGTTATGTGGACTAAAGTAACTGCTTTGGGAAAGAGAAAACAAGGTATGGCATTGGCTCTTTCTCTACCATATGGCAGTAAAATCCGAAACAAAGTGCTTTCTGAGCTGGAATTGGAAGAGTTAGACTCAGAAGAACGTCTGGAGACTTTATTACATTATATGGATAAGATTTATAAGAAAGATGACTTGTTAAGTGCGTCTGAAGCATGACTGGATTTTGATAAGTTCCAGAAAATGGAGGATATCTCCATGGAAGACTATATAATGGAATTTGGCAGACATATAAAAGGCTGCAGAAACACGATCTGGAATTTCCACAGTCTGTGTTGGCCTTTAAATTACTTGACTGTGCTAGAGTGAGCAACATGGATAGGCTCCTGGTTTTGACAGGAGTTCAGTTTACTGATAAGGATACCTTATTCGAACAGACGACAAAAAGCGCTTTACAAAAGTTTCTGGGGAAACATTCGATTCCGATGGCTCTGATGACCCAAATAGGTCAGCCTGCAATAAGGCAGAATATGGAAGATACACTAGTAACAGGATGGTAAAATCGTGTAGCTACGAACAGGGCTCAAGACTATAGTCGGAGACCGAGACAAGGAAATTATGAAGACAGAAACCCAGTTAGAACCTACAATAGGAAGATGAACCCCAGAAATGCACGGGGCATGATAAATCGATGTTTTCGATGTGACTCTCAATACCATTATGCTTTCAACTGTCCAACTCGTTATGATAGAGTGTTTGAAGCGACACATGACACGGAAGAGTCAGAAGAGGAAAAAGATAGTGACCAGAAAGAAGGCATTGTCCTATTGACGAGCAGTTTTACGCCGGTAATGAGGGTGTTGGTTGCAGAATCCTTCAACTGTGCTGTATTGTACAGTGGCTGCACATCTACTGTGTGTGGAATTGACTGGTTAAAATGTTACCTGGACTCTTTGAATGCTGAAAATCGTAACAAGGTTAAGGAATTTGAAAGTTCCACAAGTTTCAGGTTTGGGGATGATAATACTCTGAAGTCGCTGAAAAGAGTGGTGGTCCCTTGCAATATTGCCGGAGTGAATCATTTCATTAGCACAGATGTTGTATCAAGTGAGATACCTTTGCTTCTGAGCAGACCATCGATGAAGAAAGCACACATGAAACTGGATATGGAACAGGATAAGGCAACAGTTTTTGGAAAGACTGGATTTACAATTTACATAGTCTGGACAGTATTGTATTCCATTACTGACAATTTTTCAAGTAGACTGGTTAAGGATGTGTTAATGGCAGTTGAAAATGGGACTTTAGCTGATAAAAAGCTTGTGGTATTAAAACTGCATAAGCAATTTGCACATCCGTCTCCTCGGAGGCGGAAAAATTTATTAAAGGATGCAAGGTTAAGGGATGACGACTATACTAAACTGATAGAACAGGTTAGTGACCGCTGTGAAGTTTGTAGGAAGTGCAGAAGGACACCAGCGCGACCGATAGTAACCCTACCTTTGGCCAGGGATTTTAACGACATTGTGGCCATGAACCTTAATAATATATTTATTTTGCATTTTGTAGATTTAACAACCTGATTTAGTCAATCAACGATTGTACGAAGTAAAGAAAAGCGAGTAATTCTGGATCAAATCGTGGAAAAATGGATAGGGACAGGAATGGGTCCACCGGCAAAATTCCTTACGGACAATGGGGGAGAATTTGCTAATGATGAATTTAGGGATATGAATGAATGAAATTAAATGAAAATCACTTATTGTCATGAGTAGGCTTCAATGAAGTTACTGTGAAAGGCCCCTAGTCGCCACATTCGGGCGTCTGTTCGGGGAGGCTGGTACGGGAATTGAACCGTGCTGCTGGCCTGCCTTGGTCTGCTTTAAAAGCCAGCGATTTAGCCCAGTGAGCTAAACCAGCCCCTGTGTGTGATATGTGTGAAAACATGAATATCAGAGTTATGAATACGGCTGCAGAAAGCCTATTTAGTAATGGTGTCTGTGAAAGAAATCATGTTGTCATCGATGACGTGCTTCGGAAAATTTTGCCTTTAATTGTGGCGCCATGAGCCTCAACAGTCTTATTAATGCTTTCTAAGGCCAAGCGAATAGGAACAGAGAAGAAAGAAGAGTTGAGGTCACAACCAGATGAGCCAAGATCTTATTGAATGTTGGAACAGGCTCAAAGGGCTAAATGGCATTGATTCATTGATTCTATGTCTTTGTGTTGAATTAGGCCACAGGTTTTCTTTGTCTGACCAGTATAATCTTACAAAGTTTTCGTTTTTCCCCCCCCCCCCACCAAGGTCCCTGAATATGGACTTTGAGAACCAGGATAAAGATAAAGATGTGAATTCTCCAAATGGCACTTTCAATGCAAACAATGCCAACAATAGTAAGTAGAAAACAAGACTCCAACCTCATCTGGTTTTGTTTCTTCATTTAATGAGGAAAAATTTTGTTTCTGTGCTTGAAAGTTTATTGACTCATGGAGTGATATATCAATGGATAACTATATGGTACAATGGCATATGGCACCCAAAGGCTCAATGCAATTCTAGTCGGTTTCTAACAGACATCATGCTACGAAGGGAGTTGCTGAATGTGAGTATTTTCTATGAGGCTGCGGTAACATGTGTTAGCTATTGTTGAAAATCGCTTATTGTCACAAGTAGTGCACCTTCATGGCATTGTGTGACAGCATGGGAACAGATAGTTATCCATTCTGCCCTGGGGTGCAAGACTCCTGCGAGAGGCAAACGAGGAGAGAGAAGTAATGGATGTGTCAATAACTTCAAATCTCTGGAGGTCATGTACAGAACCTTAAAGAGCATGTTGAGCATAAATAGCATATCGTTGAGATGCGTACTTAATGATGTAATAATGTTGTCATCTTTGCCAATACACCACTACAGCACAAGAAATAGAAAAGGGAGTAGACCAATTTTTATAATTTGAGTAGATCACTTGTTAGCACCCCTTGAAGAGTGTAATGGCACACTTCTGAATTCAATAGTTTGGCAAGTGCATAATTTATCATATTGTTGGTAAATTTCCTGTTGGCTGTTCCTTCCAATATTTTAATTTACAAATACCAATCAGTAGGAGACTTTATTTATTTTAAAAAATGAAGAGTGGACTTTGCGCCAACCCCACAGAACAAGATGACCACCGCTTAGAAATATTGTAGTCACACAGACAAATTGCCGTAACAATGACGAAGCAGCATTGTATTAAACTTCTGGCACAATACAAATTGAGGTATAGGCCAGCTCTAATAGATAGCACTTAATGTTACTGAAATGAAATTTTAAAAAAAGTTTAAAAGTGATTTCAAAATATTCCATCTACTTACTGTATGTGAACTAATGCCCGCACCCATTCAATATTTGGTGTTCAGATTTTTATACTGAATTCTAATTTAATAATGTAGACAAAGCCACTCAGTCAATTTTATTTCAAAACTTTACTGTTGAGATTGCTGGGGGATGTGTGGGGGGGAACCGAGAATTTGAGACCATTATTTTGTAGATGCATTTTGGAATGTAGCACAAGAAAGCTGCTGTTTGTTTCATCCCTACCATATTTGACTACAGGGATTCAACTTGAAATGAGTGTCCCCATCCATTATTTTTAAAACCTGGCTTAAAACAAATATCTATGCCACCAAATGTGATGCATGGTTTTAAAGAACTGTCTCATGGGTGGGTCTTGTAAAAGCAGTTTTAGCTGCAGGACAAATTGGCAGCAGATTTGTGCTGCAGGTCACGAAAAGTTTGTGTGTGGAGTCTGGAAAGAAGACTGCTAATGTTCTGCCTTTTATTTTTATGGCTTCTTTGCCTCTCCTGCATTGCTCCACACTGCTTTACTCCACCAACCAGCTAAAAGAAAATGAGTGAATTTGTTCATCAGTTTGCAGTGTGGCATAATTTTCAGTTTGATCAATTTTCTTAATTTAGCTTGCAATTTTTACAAAAAGAAATGTTAATGTCCATAACAGCCTCCAAATCCCAAGCTTAATTTTCCAACGAACATAAGAACTAGGAGCAAGAGTAGGCAATTCAGCTCCTCGAACCGCTCCACCATTCAACACGATCATGACTGATTTCACCTCTGCCTCAGCTCCACTTTCCTGCCCGTTCTCCAAAACCCTTCAACCCATTACTGATTAAAAATTTGTCTATCTCTTCAAATTTACTCGATGCCCTGGTATCCACAGGACTCTGAGGTAGTGAATTCTGCAGATTCACGACCCTTTGAGAGAAGTAACTTCTCCTCATCTAGGTTTTAAATTTGCTACCCCTCATCCTAAAACTATGACCTCGTGTTCTAGATTGCCCCACAAGAGGAAGCATCCGCTCTACGCCAGCTTTGACAGTACCGTTTATCATAGATCATACAATTTACAGTGCAGAAGGAGGCCATTCGGCCCATCGAGTCTGCACCGGCTCTTACAAAGAGCACCCTACTCAAGCCCATGTATCTACCCTATCCCCGTAACCCCCACTTAACCTTTTTGGACACTAAGGGCAATTTAGCATGGCCAATCCACCTAACCCGCACCGCTTTAGACTGGGAGGAGACCGGAGCACCTGGAGGAAACCCACGCAGACACTGGGAGAACGTGCAGACTCCGCGCAGACAGTGACCCAGCCGGGAATCGAACCTGGGACCCTGGAGCTGTGAAGCAACTGTGCTAACCACTATGCTACCATGCTGCCCCAATTGTATACCTCAATTAGATCTCCTCTCATTCTTCTAAACTCAACAGAGTATAAACTTAAACTGCTCAGTCTCTCTTCATAAGACAAACCCTTCATCTCTGGAATCAATCTAGTGAACCTCCTCTGAACTGTCCCTAATGCAACTACATCCCTCCTCAAATTAAGGAGACCAAAACTGTACACCAAAATCCAGGTGCGGTCTCATCAATGTCTTGTACAATTGCATTTCCCTACTTTTATACTCTATTCCTTTAGCTCAAAGTCAAAATTCCATTTGCTTTCCTTATTTGCTGCTGTACCTGCATGCTAGTTTTCTGCAATTCATACACAAGGACACTCTGCACCGAAGCACTCTGAAGTTTCTCTCCATTTAGATAATAAGTTGCCTTTCCAATTTCTGACCCAAATGGATAACCTCACTCTTATCCACGTTAAACTCCATCTGTCAGAGTTTGCTAATGAATGAATCCCTTGCCACTATTGCTCTTTCTTCCTTATTCCACTCCTCCACAAAAGGCTCCTGACTCCAGGATCGTACATTGCCCTCCTGGTACCAGTGTCTAGGATGTCCAGGAGCGGCTGCAGGAAATTCTGCTGGGTGAGGGTGAACAGTGGTGCATATTGGTACCAATGACTTGGGTAGGAAGGGGTATGTGTCCTGCAATCAGAATTTGGGGAGCCAGGAAAAAGATTAGCAAGCAGAACCTCAAATGTGGTCATCTTCGAATTACTCCCTGTGTCATGTGCAAGTGAGTACAGAAAGAGGAGGATAAGGTTGATGAATGCACAGCTGGAAAGATGGCACAGGAGGGAGGGCTTTAGATCCTTGGGCATTGGGATTGGCCCTGGGGGAGTTGGTACCTGCACAGGCCAAGCTGATTGCACATAAACAGAGCTGGAACTGAGTTCCTTGTGGGGCATTTTGCTGTGCTGTTGGGAGGACTTTAAACTGACTAGGCTAGGATGTGGGAACCAAGAGTAAATATCACAGGAATACCAGGATACATAAAAATATTGTGAGCACTGGATAAAACTAGTTTAGAGAACAGTAAGTTAATAGATGAAGTCGGATGAAGGGAAAAAGTAATGCGGTCTAAATCAGGGTTACTGTGCAATTATGTGAAGGCACAAATGTATAGTAAATAACATTGGGGAGTTGCAGACCCAGATTGTGTGGAAATATGATGCTGTGGCAGTAAAATAGACCTGGTTCATAAAGGGCAGGACTGTGTGTTGAATATTCCTGGGTACAGGGTTTTCAGAAAAGATAGGAAAGGAGGAGGAGTGGCGGTACTGGTTAAGGAGAGCATTGTAGTCCTGGAGAAAGAGCATGGCGGAGCAGTCAAGGTCGGAATCAATTTGGCTAGAGAAAAGAACATAGAAGTTACTATTATATTGCTTGATGTAATCTTTAGACTGCCAACCAGTGAGAAGGATGTAGATGAGCAAATCTGGAGGTAAATTACAGACAGATGCAAACATTATAGAGTAGTCACAATGGGAGACTTTACCCATATGTGGACTGGAACAGTGGTAGTGTAAAGGGCAGAGAGGGGCAAAGGTTCCGAGATTGTGTTTGGGACAATTTTCTACAGCAGTATCTGTCCACTCCCAACCCTTCACGGTGCCAGGGTCCCAGGTTCACTTCTCACTGGGTCACTGTCTGTGCGGAGTTTGCACATTCTCCCCGTGTCTGCGTGGGTTTCCTCCGGGTGCTCTGGTTTTCTCCCACAATTCAAAGACGTGCAGGTTAGGTGGATTGGTCGTGCTGAATTGCCCTTAGTGTCCAAAAAGGTTAGGAGGGATTATTGGGTTCCGGGGATAGGGTGGAAGTGAGGGCTTAAGTGGGTCGGTGCAGACTCGATGGGCCGAGTGGTCTCCTTCTGCACTGTGTATGTATGAGGTGGGCCAAGTAGATCGTGTCAGTCGGGAAACATTTAGGAGAGAGATCATTGTATTGTAAGTTTTAGGACAATGTTAGAAAAGGAAAAACAGGCAATCCAGAAGAAAAATAATTAACTGAGTGAGAGCTGACTTCAATGGGGAAAGAATGGAGCTGGACCGGTTAGACTGGAACAAAAGATTGGCGGGGAAAATTGTAGGTGCTGGTGTGGTATACATGAACATTGAAAAGGCATTTGATACAGTGCCACACATCAGACTTGTGAGAAAAGTTATAGCTCGATGAATAAAAGTGACCGGAGCAACCTGGATACAGCATTGGCTGAATAATAGGAAACAGAGCAGTAGTCTGAAAAATGGATAGTTTTCAGGCTGGTATTGTTCCCCAGAGGTCGGCATTGAGGTCTTGCTTTTGCGAATGATAGAAAACTCCCCCCCCCCCCCCCCCCCCCCCCCCCCCCGCCGCTTGCTGGCCCGCCTGTGCATCTCATCCCCCATCTCCCCCCCCCCCCCCCCCCCCCCCCCCCCCCCCCCCGGCCATGCTCGCTGGGCCGCCTGCGCCTTCCCACCACTGCACTCGCTGGCCTGCCTGCACCTCCCCCGCCGCGCTCGCTGACCCACGTGAGAAAGTGCTATCTGTTCACCAAAGAGGGGCACTCTGAACAAAATCCTTTTGACACTAGCAGAGAGGCACAAAACATTTGTGGGGCAATTAATATATTCATTGCAACAGTACTTCATTAAATCCTCATCTCATCCAACTTTCCCATGCTATCCCCCTCATTCCATTCGTCCACCTCATGTCATCTTCTTCCCATTTTCCCATCATCCACCTCTTCCAAGATATCCCTGTGACATACTTTTAATTTCTTCTTCACCCCAACCACACCACCTATGCCATCCCATCTGTTGTCCCCATCCTAATCCGTCCAGGGTAGCTACAGAAGAGACTGCCTAAGTGTATTTCATCAGGAGCCCCAAGAACTGAGCAGCAAGCAGCTGGCCGAATAAACTTGTTTATAGAGGTCTTTTCAAGTTAAGATAACTTTGTTACTGGACTCACGTTCCTTTCCACTGTAATTTTATCCATAACCCCTCTGCCCCTCACACATTTTGATCTTTTTTTTAGAAAATATTTTATTGAAATATTTGTAATTTTCACAATTTAACATGTTGACATTTCTAAAACAACGGTGCGGGTCGACGCACAAAATACCCCCTAAAATAACAACAAACAATAAACCATGTACCCCACTTCTCCCACCCTATCCCCAATTACCCGTATACTAAGTTCTCTGTCCTTATTTAAAATTACCATGCCTTCGGTTTTCCTCTCCTCCCCCCCCCCCCCCCCCCCCCCCCCCCCCCCCCACACACTTTTTTCCCCCCTTTTCCCCCATACTGCTGACGTTCAGTTTTTGTTAAAGAAATCGCTGAATGGCTGCCAATTCCGGGCGAATCCCTGTATTGATCCTCTCGGAGCGAACTTGATTTTCTCCAGACTGAGAAACCCTACCATACCGCTGACCCACATTCCTGTTTTCGGGGGCTCTTGAGTCCCCCCATCTCGGCACGATCCGTCTCCGGGCCACCAGGGAGAAGGCCAGGATATCGACCCCCCCCCCCTTGCCCCCGGATCCTCCGACACCCCAAATATTGCCAATTCTGGACTCTGAGTTACCCTACCTTCCAGGACATCTGACATAACATCCACAAATCCCAGCCAAAATTCCCTCAGTTTCGGACATGCCCAAAACATATGAACATGGTTGGCCGGGCTACCCCCACACCGTCCACATCTATCCTCCACCTCCTCGAAGAGCCTACTCATCCGGACTACCGTTATGTGGGCCCTGCGGACTACCTTGAACTGAATCAAGCTGAGTCTAGCACAGGACGAGGATGCATTTACCCTTTTCAAGGCTTTTTCCTACAGTTCAGTTTCCAGCTCCCCTCCTAGCTCCTCTTCCCACTTCCTCTTCACCTCTCTGATAGGGGCCCCTTCCCACTCTAACAATTCCCTGTATATCTCATAAACCTTCCCACCTCCAACCCTTGTTTTTGACAGCACTTTATCCTATAGTCCCCTTAGGGGGAGGTGAGGAAAGCTTTGGACCTGTCTCCGTACAAAGTCCTGCACTTGAAGTACCGAAACCCGTTCCCACCCAGCAAATCAAACTCTTCTTCTAATGTCTCCAAGGTTGGAAAGCCCTCCTGGATGAATAGATCCCCAAACCTCTGAATCCCTGCACCCCCCCCCCCCCCCCCCCCCCGGGGACAAACCGATGATTGTCACAGATCGGTGACCACACTGACGCACCCTCCAGTCTCATATGCTGTCTCCATTGCCCCCACACCCATAGGGCTGCCACCACCACTGGAGTACCGAGCCGGCGAGAACGGCAGGGGCGCCGTCAGTAAAGCCTCCAGATTCGTACCTTTGCAGGATGCTGCCTCCATCCACTCCCAGACCGACCCCTCCCCCACTACCCACTTCCTGACCATCGATATGTTGGCAGCCCAGTAATAAATAACAAAGCTCGGGAGAGCCAAGCCCCCTTCCCCGCGGGTGCATTCCAGGAGTGTGTCCCCTTTACTCTCGGGGTCTTACCCGACCATATAAACCTCAATGTTGCCGCATTCATACTTCTGAAAAAAGCCTTTGGGAACATTTTGATCTCTTGTCCTCCATTCATCGGAAGAAATTGAAGTCTCTCCCAAGGGCTGCTACACTCATTGCACACGGTACCTTAATGTTGCAATAAAATATTACAACATCTATTTAACCAACTGTCATCCCACAGGTGCACTGGATCGACATCCAACCAATCAAACAGTCCATCAGACGAAAACTAATTATAGTTTCACTGAAGTTGAAAACTTTGGAAAATTGCATTACTTGGCATTCTCAGGTTTTGAATGAAAACTGGTTAGGAATGATCTAAAAAAAAACAATTAAAAGCTGAAAACTAAGAACTTGGTTATATACTGAGATTAAGAATAGTTTAAACTGTTTGAACCTTGTTAAGAATTTGGGTTCAAAAGACACCGAGGGGACCATAGTAATATTGAAATTGAGAGATGCAGGAGTTGCCACATACTATGAAATATCAACTGAACTCAGTGTTAGATTATTGTATTGAAATCCATTATGAGCATCTGCTTGGAATCAAAAATATATAAGGCTTGAAAATAGACTTTGACATTGGTGTATTACATGCAGTGCATTAGTGTGAAACAGAGCTGGTCAATTGTAAACAAAGACATTTTATGCAGACACTCTAATTTCATGTGTCAGATGGCTCCATAAACCCTTTAATGTTTTCATTGTTTTTGTTTTATGTAGCAGTGATATATATTATGGATCAGTTTTCACCTGCCATATAGAAGGTAGTGTTTTCACCGCAGTAGTGCTTAGCAGACATTGGCAGTCATTGAGTTTGTGGCTCACTGTCCTTTATGAAAAGGAAAATTTAGCAATATGATCAAGCAGTTGCAAGAATTTCTTCTGCAGCAGATCCTGTGATTTAAATATGTTTAATTTTATCGGGTTTGCAGCCTGATGTGTTCAATAGATGGATGAAATCAAACTGGCTAAAGTGCCTATCTCACCTGAAAAAGTAAATTTGCAAATTGAGTTTTATATTTCCAGGTTGAGAAAACTATCTTGAAAGTAACTCTCCCTGCTCTACAGACAGGTTTATTCAGCCAGTTGCTGCTGGGTTCTGAGGGTCCTGATGAGATTGCACCATGACAGCCCCTTCTGTAGTTGATGCATAAAATTGCATCTAGAAATTAACTTGTAATTATATGAACCATTGCATTCTGGACTTTTGATTAAGTGAAATAAATACCCAATCATTCTCTGAAAGTGAATCAGGCTGAGGGTATAATTCCTTGGTTGCTAATGATCTCCCAATTCCGTGCTTGAGTAGTTATTTTTCTCTGCAAACTTATTCCCTCCCTCTAACCCAAAGCCAGTTCAGACTTACAATAGGCTATGCTCCCTCTTCTTAAAAACATGCTCTCCAGCTCTAATTAAAATACCAAAACTGATATTAGAAACTTGCGTTTTGCCCATAAAATGTTTGAGAGATTTGTTGGCTACTTTATGCAAAATTGATAGATCGTATAATGTGTTAATGCACTGTTACAGTATTGCACAGCAGGACCTGAATGTAAAGGCAAAGTAGTATGCTTAGCAAGTAGTATGCAAAGCGTCACAATTTCTTAAGGATAACTTTTACACACACATTACTCCTGTTTATATATTTTTAATAATGTACAAAAGATACTTTATGCCCTGCAATTTCATCCAACAAATTGTGTTATGGTTTGCTATTTGTTCTCTAATCTTCAATGTGGATGAATTGCTGCAATAAACTATGCAACTGTTGGCTACTGTGTGCTGGCCTTTGTAGGCATTTTCCTCTCTCCCCGGCCGTCTTTTTCATTATATAAAAGAATAGCAAAACAGCATCTGAGCTGTAGATGTGTGCTGTTGGACCTCTTTTATTGACCTTGTATTTACTTGAGTCAAAACCAATTTGAAGCAGTCTTCACTTATTTATATCTGTAAAATGTGGTGAAATTTGTCAAAGTTGTTTTGTTGCAAAACTCTTAACTAGTCATTTGTTTGTTTTCTAGGTATCCAGACCATAGACTCAACACAAGCTCTGTTTCTTCCAGTAGGAGCATCAGTGTCTCTCTTAGTGATGTTCTTCTTCTTTGATTCTGTTCAAGTAGTCTTTACAATATGCACTGCAGGTATGAATTAGTGTAGTATGTCTGAGGAATGTGAATTTTGTTTGTGTACCTTTTTAATATTTATGAACTGCACAGAATTTGGTATGTAAACTCACTGCAGAAGATGTTGGATTCTGGTAAAATTGTTGCTGCCAAAACGTTAGTGCTTTGACTTGCCCCTTGAATTGCTTTTGGGCCACTAATTAACTTTATTTATTGTCTTTAAATTTGAAAATGTGCTTCAGAGACATAATCAACAGTGGATGATAAACCAAAGAAGGAAATAGTAGGAGAGGTGACCAAATGTTTGGCCATAGGGATGTGTTTTAAGGAAGTTCATAAAGGAGGATAGGGAGTGTAAAAGTAAGAGGGATTTGCAGAGGGAATTCAAGACAAAGGTCCTAGGTGACTCAAGGTATTGCCACCAGTTGAGGGAAAGAGAGGGGTGAAGGGTGTGATGCACAAGAGTCCAAACTTAGATGTTTAGTCAAGCTCGTAACCTGGCTTATTTACGTTCGCTATAATAATAATCGCTTATTGTCACAAGTAGGCTTCAATGAAGTTACTGTGAAAAGCCCCTAGTCGCCACATTCCGGCGCCTGTTCGGGGAGGCCTGTAAGGGGATTGCACCTGCGCTGCTGGCTTTGTTCTGCATTACAAGCCAGCTGTTTAGCCCACTGTGCTAAACCAGCCTCACTCTAAGTGATAAAAGCAAATTACTGCGGATGCTGGAATCTGAAACGAAAGAGAAAATACTGGAAAATCTCAGCAAGTCTGGCAGCATCTGTAGGGAGAGAAAAGAGCTAACGTTTCGAGTCCGATTACTTTGTCAAAGCGATGTCACTATAAGTGATATACATTAATTTACAGAGACCAGTTCTCTGCAAACAAAGGGAATACTCCTGTCACTCTTCTTCTGGCCTGCTTCGCCATTTAATGAGATCATGGCTGAGCTCATTGTCGCCTCAAGTTCACATTCCTGCCTACCCCCAATAGTCTTTCGCCCCCTTGCTTATCAAGAATATATTTACCTCGGCCTTAAAAATATTCAAAGACTCCACTTCCATTGTCTTTTGAGGAAGAGAGTTCTAAAGACTCTCAATCCTCTGAAAGAAAAACATTCCTCCTCATTTCTGTCCTAAGTGGGTGGGCCACACCTTGTACCTAAACGGTAGGTGAACTTTCTCATTGTTTTGTTAGCAATTTATCATGTGAGGTACATTTTGCGACAGGAAAATTTCTGTCGCGTAAATGAGCCTTCGACACCTTTTAGACTTGGATGGATTCAGAATGTTTATTCAGTCTTATTGCTAAAAACAGTTCCGCACTATTTTCCCCTTTGAAAATCAAGTAATTTGAACATGCCCTCTGACTTCTGAAGATGTGACTCTGCACCTAGACTAGTCAGATAGCACAATCTTGCAAGGGCTTTGCCCATGATGGTGATGGTCTGCTATGCTCTTCAGTAACATGGCTCTCCAGTGCAGTATGGATCTTGAAGACTTTAAAGCACTGAATGGACTCGGGTCATGAGAGAAGGAGCGTGACTTGAAGATGTATTAAAGGAGGAAGGTGCAGAGTTTACTCTGCTGCACAGCGAAGTGGTCGGGCCCAGTGCAGGGCTCTAGCGTCACATCAGGATACTATCAACATCAGGAATCATTTGATTAGGGCTCATTCCAGCTGGAGCACTCTGATCTCAGAGGATCGCCATGGTATGGAACTCCATACCATTAAAGATTTAGCCTAGGACAGCATAACTCTTGCCAGATGTGCAACTAGCAATGGTAGTAAGAGGTTTCACTATCACCATTCACGGATCTCTGGTTCTTTTCACCACTTGAGCCCTCTTTTCCTGTATTGGCAATAATTGAGGACAGGATATTTGATGAACCACCTCCTCCAGTTAGTTATTTTTCGTTCTCCATTTGCAACTGGATGTGGCAGGACTGCATAGCTTTGATCTGATGCACTGGCTGTGAGATTGCTTTGCTCTGTCTAACATATGTTGCTTCTGCTGATTAGCATGCACGTAGTCCTGTGTTGAAATTTCACCCAGGTTAGCACCTAATTTTTAGGTATTCCTGGCATGCTGTTCTGAAATCCTGATTGAACCAAGATTAATGGTACAGTGAGGGATATGCTGTCAATGTGGTTACATTGTAATTGAATACAATTCTGCTGCTGCTGGATACCCAGTTTTGAGCTACTTAATCTATTCGGACTCTATCCCATTTAGCACCGTGGTAGTGCCGCACAGTGCAATGACATGTGACCTTGGTGTGAAGACCGGAATCTGTCTCCTCCACCAGGACTGTGCAGTGGTTACTCCCATCAATATTATCATGGACATGTGTATTTGCAGCAGGTAGATTGGTGAGGATGTGATCCCTCCTGGTGTTCTCATCTGCTGCATGGCCAGTCTGGCAAATATATCCTTTGGGGTTCAGCTAGCTAGCAGAGTGGTGATGCTACCGAGATTAGCTCAGTTGGCTGGACGGTTCGTTCGTGATGCAGAGCAACGCAAACAGCATGGATTCAATTCCTGTATTGGCTGAGGTTATTCCCCTGAGGTGTGCTGACCCTCAAGTTAAAATCACCAGTCAGCTCTCCCTCTCAAATGGGAGAACAAAGAACAAAGAAATGTACAGCACAGGAACAGGCCCTTCGGCTCTCCAAGCCCGTGCCGACCATGCTGCCCGACTAAACTACAATCTTCTACACTTCCTGGGTCCGTATCCCTCTATTCCCATCCTATTCATGTATTGTCAAGATGCCCCTTAAATGTCACTATCGTCCCTGCTTCCACCACCTCCTCCGGTAGCGAGTTCCAGGCACCCACTACCCTCTGCGTAGAAAGCTTGCCTCGTACATCTACTCTAAACCTTGCCCCCTCACCTTAAACCTATGCCCCCTAGTAATTGACCCCTCTACCCTAGGGAAAAGCCTCTGACTATCCACTCTGTCTATGCCCCTCATAATTTTGTATACCTCTATCAGGTCTCCCCTCAACCTCCTTCGTTCCAGTGAGAACAAACCGAGTTTATTCAACCGCTCCTCATAGCTAATGCCCTCCATACCAGGCAACATTCTGGTAAATCTCTTCTGCACCCTCTCTAAAGCCTCCACGTCCTTCTGGTAGTGTGGCGAACAGCCTATGGTCATCTGGGACTATGGCAAGTTTTGTATGGCCTCATGCTTCTGCCCCAAGTTTAAATAAACAGCTGTGTGCTATAGGCTAAAATAAGCACTTCCTTTCCTCCTCCCCCACATAGAATCTGGAGCATAGGAATTCAAAGCTTTCCTCGGATAATGTTGCAGTATCTGCCCTTAGCTCTGTCAATTTAATTTGTTTAAATTGCACAACAGTCCCGCCTACAACCTATCAATACAAAATTCTTTAAAAATGTGTTTCACTGTCTTTTTTTCTGTCTTCTGCCTCCTGTAAATTGCTACAGTCAAATCTAAATGTGCACAATGATATTTTATTGATGTTCAAAAAATCAATGTCTACTGCAGCAACCAATGCTTGCAGTAATAATGCATTACTAAAGATTCCTGGTGCAATTAAATAAGAGTTTTTAGATTTGAATAATATCAGAAATCCTTGACTGTGGTTACGTTTATCAGTTTCTCATCTCTCCATGATTAGAAACATGCTTTTATCTTGCTCTTCCTCGTGTCTCTCCAGTTGCATTAAGGAAGTGAAAAATTATTAAAAGATGCTCTGAAAATACCACATGACGTTTGCAGCCTGCAAATGCTGATAGGAACACTGCTGCTGGTCGAAATGCTAGAAAATACTGATGTGATTCCTTGAAAAGTGGATTTCTGTGAATATTGAGAATTCAGTGTTTATGACCACTATAAACTTTTTTTGAAAAAAACAAATCTCGGAACTCAAAGTTGAGAGTTTCTTGGCCAGCATAGTTAGGATCTGAAGTCAAAGATGCTTAAATAATACAGCAGTTTTATCACCACTTCCTAAAATTTTGCTAAGTCCAGCTGGAATTTCCTGATATGCAGGTACAACAAGTGATTAGGAAGGCAAAATGAATGTTGTTGTTTACTGCAATGAGAATGGAATATAGAAATAGGGATATTTTGCTAAGTTGTACAGGGCATTGGTGAGACAATGTCTGAGTACCATGTCCAGTCTTGATCTCCTTATTTAAGGAGGGATATAATTGCTTTAAAGCAGCTTAGTAAAGGTTCACTCGACTCATTCCTGGTGTGAAGGGGTTATCTAATGAGTGAAGCTTGGGCAGGTTGGGTCTTTATTCAATGTACTTTAGAAAATTGAGAGGTTATCTTATTGAAACGTGCACAATCCTGAAGGGACTTGATAGGGTGGATGCTGAAAGGATGTTTCCCTTTGTGGAGACGCCAGAAATAGGGGGCACAATTTAAAATGTGGGGTCTCCCATTTAAGATGGAGATGAGGAGAATTTTCATCTGAGGGTTCTGAGCCTGTGAAACACCTGTTCCCCACAGAGCAGTCGGTAGAAACAGGGTCATTGAATATTCTTTTGGCAGAGGTATATAGCCTCTGGGCTAACAAGGGAGTCATAGGGGATAGGCAGGAAAGTAGAGTTGAGGCGACAATCTGATCAGCCACGATCTTATTGAATGGCAGAGGAGGTTTGAGGTACCAAATAGCTTCTTAATTCATATGTTTGTATGTAATTGGTAAGGAGGACAAAAGAGCTGCTTTAGGCCACACTTTTTATTCATTGTTTTTGGCTTCTTTTGATGAAATTTTGCTGCACTATAATTATAACCATTTCTAAGTCCTGAATATACAGTTAGTAAAAGTGTATTTCTAGTCGTTAGTGTATCACCTGCAACTGCCTCAGCATTAAATCATTCAATACGTTAAAAAGTCGGGTCATCACTAAAGTTTCTCCTTGTATAATTATTAGTGCTGATATTTGCTGAAATAGAAATTTTACATATTGATCTTTTGCTTAACTGGAGTGCATCAATGTTTTAGTTCTGTGATTATATGGTATTATGGTTTTACAGTAATTACTAAAATATCATGAGCAATAATTTGTATACAACTAAATAGTCTGCTCATGATGGTTTAATTTGTGTCATGTGCCAAGGCATTTTCCACAGTTGAATGTGGAAGCCAGAGCATGGACATTTTCCACTTTCACTTGCAGTAATTCAGTAAGTTCAGGTCAATCTTAATGAAATTGCCATTTGCTTTTGTCACCTGCATTATCCCTCCTTTTGAATGAAGGAAGACATGTTTGTAATAAATTCAGTATGCCAGCTAAACTAATTATCAAGAGTTTGATCTCTCGAGTTTCTAAATTGCCTATTTTTTGACTTGACAAGGTGCTCTCATTAGCTGGAACTCAATAGACCTTTTTCTTTCAGTTCTCGCAACAATAGCATTTGCCTTTCTGCTGCTCCCAATGTGCCAGTATTTAACAAGACCCTGCTCACCTCAGAACAAGTAAGAATTTATAATCCTCTCTGTTGTGTTCTTGATGAACTTTAAGAATGGATGTACTTTTTAATTGTCGACTTTACTTGATTTCTTTTGCCTTTTCACCATAAAGAAAAGAATTAAACCCTCTGCTTACTTGCACAAATTCCATTTATAGTCTACCGCAAAGGTTAGTTTCATACATGCTGTATTAAATGGTAAATTGTCTGGGCTTAGCTAAGGTTTAAAATCTGTATTAAATCTGCATTAACCAAAAATTGCATTTATGTAGCACTTTTCACAACCTTTGGAAATTCTAAAACGCTGCACAGCCAATGAAGAACTTTTGAATTGTAGCTACTGTTTTAATATAGGGAATGTGGAGCCAATTGGCACACGACTCCCATAAACAATTATAAAACAAATTGCCTAATAATCTGTTTTAGTGCTGGTTAAAATGATTGGCCAACATGCTTGTGAGAACTCCCCCTTTGTTCTAATTCGGAAGGAATCTCTTATGAGGGACAGCACAGCGGCGCAGTGGTTAGCACTGCTGCCTCACGGCATGAGGTCCCAGGTTCGAACCTGGCCCTGGGTCATTGTACGTGTGGAGTTTGCGCATTCTCCCCGTGTTTGCGTGGGTTTCGCCCCCACAACCCAAAAAATGTGCTGATAGGTGGATTGGCCACGCTACAATGGCCCTTAATTGGAAAAAATGAATTGGGTACTTTACATTGATTTTAAAAATCAAATCTCTTATGAGCACTTGAAAGGACAGGTGCGACCTTGATTTATCATCTCATCTGAAAGATAGCACCTCCGACATTGCAGCACTCCTGCAGTACTGCATTGAGTATCAGCCTTAACGTGCACCAACCTCTGGAAATATACAACCTGCTGACATGGAGGTGAAAGTGCCGTGACTGATATCAAATGGTTTGGATTCTTTCATCATGGTAACTAATATGTAATTTCCTTTTTGAGTTCATGTGGTGCATGAGCTCTATGAATATAAGTTTTTTATATTGAGAACACCCTCCCAGAACTATAGCAGGGTCTGTCTTGTACTCAATTTTCACCCTACCAGCCCCTGCATTCAAAGGATCATCCGCTGCTATTTCTACCAACTGCAGCACTGAGCACATCTTTCCTTTGGTAATCCCTGTCAGCATTCTGCAGGGACATTTCCCTCCATGGCCCCCTGGTCCACTCCTCCAAATACCCCAACCCTCCTTCCCCTTTCTATGACACCTTCACGTGCAATCACAGAAGGTGTAATACCTGCCCCCTTAACTCCTCCCTCCTCAATTGTCCAAGGGCCAAATACTCCTTTCGGGTGAAGCAGAATTTCACTTGCACCTCCTTCAATTTTGTCAGATGTATTCGCTGCTCTCAATGCGGTCTTCTCTACATTGAGGAGACTAAACACAATCTGGGTGAGCACTATGCGGAACACCTTCTCTCCGTCCGTAAGTATGACCCCTGCCTTCATGTTGCTTGTCATTTCAACTCTGCATCTTGCTCTCATGCCCACATGTTTTTTGGCCTGCTGCAATGCTCCAGCGATGCCCAACACAAACTGGAAGAACAACACCTCGTATTCCGATTAGGCACGTAACAGTCTACTGAACTCAACCTCGAGTTCAGCAACTTTAGACAGCTTTCCGCTCAATCTTGACCCACTTTTTTCTTTCTTGGTTTCCTTGCTTTGCCCAATGCAACTCCACCCCTTCCCCTGTCCCTGTATTTCAGTTTTGCTTCCACTGAGCACTGACCTTGGTTCTCATAGAATCTCTACAGAGCAGAAAGAGGCTATTCAGCCTATTGTGCCTGAACCAACCCCCCCGAAAGAGCACCCTACCCAGGGTCAGGCCCCACCTTGTCCCCGTAGCCCAGTCTAACATCTTGGATATTAAGGCGCAATTTAGCATGGCCTATCCACCTAACCTGCACATCTTGGACTCCCTTATTAAAAAAGTCTGCTGTCTTACCTTTATGTCATTACTAGCACTTTTTCAGTCCTTAATACCATTGTTCATCTCGTGTCAATTACATCTTTGGCTGTCTCGTTTTAGCTCCAACGTACCTCTGACCTTCTCTTCTGTCCTATCCCCTTTCCAACTATATAATGCATCACATAATAATAATCTTTATTAGTGTCACAAGTAGGCTTCATTTACACTGCAATGAAGTTACTGTGAAAATCACCTAGTCGTCACACTAATGGCGCCTGTTCGGGTACACTGAGGGAGAATTCAGAATGTCTTTCGCGACTTGTGGGAGGAAACCGGAGCATCCGGAGGAAACTCACGCAAATTCCACCGGACTGTGACCCTAGCCGGGAATCTAACCCGGGGCCCTGGCATTGTGAAGAAACGGTGCTAACCACTGTGCTACCATGCCACCCATTACGTTCTGAAGAGGAGTCATACAAACTCTGAATATTAACTCCGTTTCCCTCTCCACAGATGTTGCCAGACCTTTCTATTTTTATGTGAAATCCTGCTGATTACAGGAAAACGCTTTGGAATGGTGGAAAAAAGTGAATTATGCCAATGTTTGGAAGGCATATTGTTTTGAATTTTAATGCTGGTAGTGAACTGAACTGAATTTATCTTGTGTATTTATTGCCTATTTATTGGATTTATGTTGGAAGTGGCTTGCAAATGTATTTTTGGTACAGAGAAATTAGAACATACATAGAACGTACAGTGCAGAAGGAGGCCATTCGGCCAATCGAGTCTGCACCGACCCACTTAAGCCCCCACTTCCACCCTATTCCTGTAACCCAATAACCTCTCCTTACCTTTTTAATCACTAAGGGCAATTTATCATGGCCAATCCACCTAACCTGCACGTCTTTGGACTGTGGGAGGAAATTGGAGCACCGGGAGGAAGTCCATGCAGACCCGGGGAGAACGTGCAGACTCCGCACAGACAATGACCCAGCAGGGAATCAAACCTGGCACCCTGGCGCTGTGAAGCCACAGTGCTAGCCACTTGTGCTACCCTACCGTTGTGGTAAAAGGATTCTGTATTTTATCCTGTGACCATGTGACGTGGGGAAAAGATACAGCTTGATCATACAAGTGTGTATTTAAAAAAAAATAAAAAATTTTTTTAAGTGACTGGCCATTTCCTGACTTTATTTCTGTTCGTGTAACTATGCATTTATTTCAATTAACCATGTGTCTATTGTGATGAATGTAGGAATTTAAGTTATATTGTGTTATTTGTATTTGGTGCAGTAAGGGTTAAAAGCCTGGGTTAGTGTGTGAGTGCTGCAGTCATGTTTTTAAAAATCCTTTTCAGTTTAAGTTCAGTTTTAGATCGACTGTTCACAGATCAGCAGCTGCTCTCAAAACAGTGAGTTTTGATCTGTTGGTGGACAGACTAGAGGTTTATCTCAAAAGCGAAGATTTGTTTGTGAATAGGACAGGACCAGTTTCTCAAAGGCTGGCAGGTTAAACAATACTCTTGAGACCAGCAAGAATCTGCAGGCTGTTTCCTGACCTGATTTCTCTTTCTCCAAACAGTCTTTTAAAACAATCTCTATTAAGGGTCTGCTAACTATTTATAAGTGGATTCTGACCAGAGATGTGTTTTGCTGGAGTGGAGATAAAAGATAGCAGTTAGGATTTATTGTTTCATTGTATTTTAAGCATTGTTTAATGAGTAATTGTAAGTGGTTTTCTTGTGTGTGGTTTAAGTTATTAATCCTGTGTTAGTAATTAGCTTTGTTTTAATATACCACATCCCTATTCATGCAGAATCCTGGAGCGAAGTATCCTTTCCTCACGGTCTTACAAATTAAATAAAAATTTGGGCTTTGTCCAGTGTCTTAGCAACTGTTGAGTTCTGGTCCGAGATCGTAATAGTATGTAGACATTGCTCACTAGCCAGTGTATGGTGTTTGCAACCAGTTTACAATAATAGAGTAATAAAGGCACTGGGTTGGGCATCATTGCAGACATTGTGAAACCAATCACCAAACTCTGAATACAGTGTGTGTTGTGCTCCTTTCCATCCCTGTCCCCTCTTTTGCGTCGCCCCGTCCCTCCAGCCTTGCTCCCTTGTTCCCCACATCCCCTTTGACCTGTTTCACCTCCACACTGTTGTCTGAATCTTTCTAAGATTCTAGCACTCTGGTTAATTAAAAACCTTTCAGCTATTGCAACAAAACTTTTATTTGCCAGTAAGTTTAAGGAAGAAAAGTGGAACTTGCAGTTATTTAGCCCCTTTCACAACCGTGGGGCATTCCAAAAATGCTTCCAAGCCAATGAAATTGTTTTGAAGTGTAGGTGAAGTTTTAATAGAGGGAATATGGTAGCCAAATTGCGCACATGGAGCTCCCATAAGCAGCAGTGAAATAATTTTGGGAGTTGGCTGATGGATAAAATTTGACCAACAAACTGGAGAGCGCTCCCCTGCTGTAATTCAAACAGTGCCACGGAATCTTTAATGTGCACTTGAGAGGGCAGATGAGGTCTCGACTTAACATCTTAAGTGGAAGCCAGCAGCTTTGTACTGCACTGAAATGTCTGCCTAATTTACGGCTTAAAGCTATGCAAACCCACAGCTCTGACTGAGCTTAGAATGCTGCTACTGAGCCAAGGCTGATGCCAGATGAGATAGCTTCACTTCTGTAATCTTGTAATTAACTTGTTCATTCTTTTGGTTATGGATGTTGTCGATACAAAATTGATATAAAAAATGAGATTTTTTTTCTGGCTGCTACCTCTCCCTTCCCTTATGCCCTCACTTGTTCTATCTTATTATTTTTGTTAGAGCTTCCTCTAAACAAATTGACTGCTACGTTTGTCTACAAGAGTCATTACGTAAGAGAAACAAGAGCTTGTGAAGAGCTTTGGGGTGTACCGAGGCTGTGGATGGTGTTATATAATGACACCTTTTAAAAATATTTATGCATTATTCCCATCACACAAAGATAAACTTGAATCTTGCCCTCCTGAGCACCAGAGTAGGTTTTGGACAGAACGTTCCATAATTTAAAAAAAAAGTCTGATGTCTTAAAGTAATTTTGGTGCTTAAAATCATAGCTTTTAAAAATAAAATCAGTATTCTTGATAACATAACAGCATGAAGTTGGTAGTCTGGTTCTTAAGCCACATTGTATTTGAATATAAACTTCACAACCATGCACCACTCTGCTGCCTTTGTTTTACATTGATGAAATGGTGTTTGTGGGCACAGTGATTTCTATTTTCACAAGCGATCTCGCAGGGAGCACATTAAAAGCCCAGCGCCCTATGTTTATATTGCTAAATTCTGTTTCTTTAAACAATTGTAGATTCAGATTTTTGTGGCCTGATGCTGCTTTTGTGATGATGGTTGTTTTTGTGCTAATTTTCATCACTTATGATACCTGTTTTTTTTAAATTCTTTAACCTTTCCCTCCTGACTACCATCGTTTGCATAGAGAATCCCTATGGTGCAGAAGGGGGCCATTCAGCCCATCGAGCCTACACCATCCTTCGAACCAGTACTTTACCCATGTTCACTCACCCGCCCACCCTGCCCTATCTCTGTAACCCCATAACCTAACCTGCACATCCCTAGACACTATGGGGCAATCTATCATGGCCAATCCACCTAAACCACACATCTTTCGGCTGTGGGAGGAAACCGGAGCACATGGCGGAAATCCACGCAGACACGAGGAGACCATACAGACAGTGACCCAAGGCCAGAATTGAACCTGGAATTGTACTAGCACTGTGAAGCAGCAGGGCTAATCACTGTGTCGCCTCTTGTGTTTCCTCTTGAGGAAGAGCATAACTCGAGGCCATTGTTATAAGATAGTCACGAACACGATCGTGGGGCAGCATAGATACTGCAGAAAATGCAGTCAGTTCAGTGTAGCATGAGTGCAGGAGCAATAACAACATGAATAAGAAAGGGAAGCAGAAAAGGAGAACTGGGGAAAAAGTCAAGGGGCGGGAGAGAAAATCAAGCAGAAGGGAGGAGAGAAACATGGGATGAAGTGAGAGAAAAATGACGAGGAAGGAAATTATAGGCTCTGCACACAGGGGTTGGCCCTTTCTTCTAAAATTTAAGAACTTGAGTTAAATGTCCCATTAGAACATTGGAATTGTATTCGGAATATGTTGCAGATAGGGCAGCATGGTGGCGCAGTGGTTAGCACTGGGACTGCAGTGCTGAGGCCCCGGTTTCGAATCCCGGCCCTGGGTTACTGTGTGGAGTTTGCACATTCACCCCATGTCTGCATGGGTTTCACCCCCACAACCCAAAAAATGTGCAGTTTAGGTAGATTGGTCGCGCTAAATTGCCCCTTATTGAAAAACAAATAATTGGGTACTCTAAATTTTTTTTAAAAAGGAATATGGTACAGGTAGGCCTACACTTAGCTCTGAACAGGGATAATAGATTTTTGCTACCATATACACCAGGTGATATTCTGCTGATGCATGTTATCTAAATTATGTTGTGTTGCATTAATTTGGAATGCTGCAATATAGTTCTCAAACTATCATGGTGAATAATTAGTGGTTTTCATACAAAAATGGAATGATGGCACGTGCTGCCCGTCCCCACTAATTATACACCAGTAAAGATTTCTTAATTTCATGAAATAAGAATGCAGTTTGGCCTATGTAGTTACAGTAAATAGTGGGTCCAATTAGAACCTGATATAATCCTAGAATACAACTCAAAACACCAGTCCTATTTTTAAAAATAAACTTAATTGCTCACTGGCCAGCTGTAGTCCTGCCCTTACTGGAAGTACTCCGGTCTGGCAGCATCTATGCTAGAAATAGAGTTAGCGTCTCAGGTCTGTGACCTTTCTCCACAGATGCTACCAGATCTGCCAGTATTTATGCCATTTTCTGTTTTCATTGCCGAATTGCAGCATCTATGATAGAAGAGAAATTTCGTAGTACTTGAGGGAAATTAGACTTTTAAGTTAATATTTGATCATCTTCTCCATTTGCTTTGAGATATTAAAATAACTTATCACCGCTTATGATTAATGTTTTTTAAAGTTCTGTTTTAGAATAGGCCCTGAGGAACAGAGGTTGGTTTACCAACTAAGACCAGAACAAGCAATCAACCTGAACCAAATTGCTCCGTAACGAGCAGTGCTTACTGACTGCTTTTGGAAATCTCTCTTTCCTGTCCCATTTGATGTTTTTTCTTCACCCCACCCCCCAATGACCCCCTGGATCCTCCATGTCCACTCACACTATGTGCTATGGAACCAGTGGGTCATCTAATAACAGGTCTTTTTAAAAACACTCATTCAAAATATCTGCTTTGAAAGAGATCAACTCCTTATAATCTCAAAGATGTCAGTTAATCAATACAACACTTAGCCAAACATTCAGAATAAGGCCACCTGGAGAAATAGATGTTGATATAGCTCACAGGTGACTTCATTATGACTGCTTACCTGAGCTCTAAATTAAGATGGATTAGCTCAACAGGGGTCTGACTTCATGGGTGGAAGCGTGGTATTTACTTTGGTTGACATCATGGATCAAAGTACGTTATTCTTTCTTTGAACTGTTTCTTTCAATGTCTCTGTTTATTTACACCAGATTAAGAGGTATGAAGTGAGGTAAAGCTTCTGTTATTGATTCTGTGATGGCTCTGCCTGATTGACATTTTATAGAGTTGGAAGAGCAACTTTTGTTCCTAAGCAGATTTTTAAATGTTTTTTTAAAATGCATTTCAAGACCTGCCATTGTCTTTATATGGCTCATTGGTTCTATAGTGTATACTGGATGAGTGGGTATGGAGGATACCGGGGACCATGGATAGAGGCATGGTGAACATAATGATCATCGGTAAAACATTTTAAACTGGTTCCCAAATCCAGACTTTGGTTGATAACTGTTCTGAGGGGCCTTGAACTATGTGGCCTTGAAGCTGGCCCAATTCCGATGAAAATTGCAGAAGGGTTTGCGGTGCCTGCTCTGCAGTGAAACCTGCCAGGTCAAGAGTGCAGGGTGTGGGCCTGCTATGCACACTTGTGCCGGCACCAAGAATGATCGTGGAATCTCTGAATCTGGTCCCACTAGCCGCTTTTAAAGCCCTTTAGGGTCAGCCCGGCTCCACAAAAATTCAACCCTCAAGTGCCAGCTAGTTACTCCACCATGGGAAGCATTTCAGCAAGGTTGAACTTATGATTTGTTTGACCCAGCAGAAATTATTAGCAAGTCAAGAATTGTGTTTCTGGTTATTTTCCCTCTTGTTCCCTTGCTGTTGTTCCAAATGTGGGCCTGTTGCAAAGTTTTACAGCTATCCAGACTGGAATTCACCACATATTGGAGTTTCAGTTTGGATCTCTTTTATTATGTCTGCTGACACATAAAACACCTGTTTCCATAACAATTTGCTTTAGGTCATTTGACATCTGACCGACTCATATTTTCTGGGCAGCACGGTAGCACAAGTGGCTAGCACTGTGGCTTCACAGCGCCAGGGTCCCAGGTTCGATTCCCTGCTGGGTCACTGTCTGTGCGGAGTCTGCACGTTCTCCCCGTGTCTGCGTGGGTTTCCTCCGGGTGCTCACCCCGGTTTCTTCCCACAGTCCAAAGACATGCAGGTTAGGTGGATTGGCCATGATAAATTGCCCTTGGTGACCAAAACGTTTAGGAGGGGTTATTGGGTTATGGGGATAGGGTGGAGGTGAGGGCTTAAGTGGGTTGGTGCAGACTTGATGGGCCGAATGGCCTTCTGCACTATGTACAAATTATTTCTTTTAAATCACACCAAGCAGCACCAATCGCAACTGAGCCATTGTCAGAGCCTCCCTTGGCTTTGTAAGTGGGTCAGTTGAATCACGCACCAATTCAATTTTGATTATCATAGCAAATCATTTTACAAATATATTTTTAAGCAGTGCTACAATTAAATAGCTGAAACCCGTTAAATGTTCTCTATGGCCTTCTCTGGGAGCTAATACACCTAATCTGGTAATAATGGAATAAGCTTTTGTAATGTGCGAGAATTTAGTAACGGGTAGGTCCCTATTGCAGTCTGCCAACTTGAAATGTAATTGCTACCTCAATATTTTATTGCATATGATATGCGTTTTCTGTTACTGAGTTCGAAATAACATTTGCCGAGATTTGAATTTTGGGATGATAGATAGATAAACTGAATAACATTTCCTGATGTTTGTCCGGAGAGGTTATCCAAAGTTTTGCATGCATTGCAATGTATGGACACTATGGACAGCACCACCAACAGTTTAAGGGAATTATTGCATCTTAAATGACCTTAACTGAACCAACCAAGAGATTTGATTCTTCAACTACTATGGTACTGTGGAGAGCATGCCAAGAGTGAATTCTGGGAATGGAAATGCATCAATTGGAATTGTGGTCAGCATCTAGTCTGGAGTAAATAAGTACCCAGAACTGATCATTTGATTTGAAGGGCTAACAGCAACTCTGAAAAATGGGAAAGTGGCACTGAGGTTCACCTTCCAGCTGAGTTAAGCTGACGGATGGCAAGGCCTTCAGCAGCAAATGTAAGAAGCTGCTCTGCTAAAGTAAAAGTAAGTAAAGTCGCCATAGTCCCAAATGACCATAGGCTGCTTTTCCCCGAGACAGAGAGATCTGACTGGTGGTGATTTAACTTGAGGATCACCACCCCTCAGGGGAGGAGCAAGGTTGAGAAGGTGGGGCCTTCCAGAATAACCTCAGCCGGTACTGGAATTGAACTCGTGGCCCTGCTCTGCATCATAAATGAGCTGTTTGACAAGGGGCTGGTTTAGTACACTGGGCTAAATCGCTGGCTTTTAAAGCAGACCAAGGCAGGCCAGCAGCACGGTTCGATTCCCGTACCAGCCTCCCCGAACAGGCGCCGGAATGTGGCGACTAGGGGCTTTTCATAGTAACTTCATTGAAGTCTACTCGTGACAAGTGATTTTCATTTTCGTTTTTCATTTCAGCCAACTGAGCTGAACCAGTCCCCACCGACCGGAAACAACTGACCTCAAGCTCATCAACTTGTTCTTTCACAAGACCCTTTCCAACTTTTGTGTTCTGCACAAGGGGGTCGGGTCTTTACACTTTTCTCAATTCTAAATTGCATTAAACAACAAATAAAGCAAATAGCATATTCTTGTTAACTTCATCCTTGTACATGAATGTTTACGATGTTGCAATGCTATGTAATGCCTTTTCAATGGAGAACATTACACTGAAGATAAATGATTGAGTTTGTGGAAAGCCATTTTTGTTTCTACGCCTGTGATAGGTGGGTCAATGCTTCACATGGTGGAAAAAAAAAGCACATCAGACCATTAACTTCAGTGTTCCCTGTATTTCCATCATTATTTTAGTGCATATGATTTAGTGGAATATTTAGCCAAGAGGGAAAAAAATCATTAATCTTTTTTGTGTTGCATGAGACTTCTCCCTCCACAAGAGGCAAATTAGGGTATAGTGCTTTCAGCTGAATGTCCCAATAAAATATCTTTGAACTATGGCTACAGTTATGCAGGCAAACACAGGCAATGTGCACACCAAGTGGTCCCACAAACAGGAAACAAGATATATAACCAGTTAATCTAATTTTTATTGGTGTTGCCCGAGGGTCAAATGTGGCACAGGAGACTGGGGAATTCCCAGGAATAATAGTCTTGCAATATTGCCGTGGGATCTTTTACATCCACCCGAACTGGCAAGTGGAACTTTGGGTCAAATCCTCCGGTCTATGGATCGTCAGAGAATGGACGTATGACTGAAATTGCATGTCAATACCCTGCAGAAGTCCTGATACATGGGACTGGCCCGAGAAGTTTCAACTTCTGAGTAATTTCCCTGCTCCTCAGGACCCTCTGCAAATGTCTCCAACTATGAGTCAGATAGTTCTGCAGTACTTGGTGACCCAGTAAATGTTAGACGGATTGAAACATAGTCGAACACCTGGGTAACTGCACGGCTGATTCCCAATCACCTCACCAACCCACTGACTTCACACACCCTACCCCCAGGCAACTAAACACTGCCACCCTCAAACCGTCTAACTGCTCAACCACCTGACAACTACCCCAATGCAACCTGACTATGCCTCCTGACTCAACTACCCACTTGCCCGTGGCACCTCGCCTACTTTGCCTACCCTAGCCACCTTGTCCTTCCATGCACTCCTATTCAAAGTGGACCTTTAAACTTACCATACCACAGCTAGTGCCCCAAAAGGATGGCATGTCCTGTCTTTTCCTGACTCCACTCCTATCCGGTGGACTTCCCCGAGGAATGTTGCATTGCATATGTCTGTGGACGCCATACTAGGAAAGTCCTGGAAGAAATGCACGTCAGCATTGAATCTGGGGAAATTACGAGCGAAGTGGTAATCTGATCATTGCCGCTGGTCAGAAGATCCGGGCCATTGATTTGATATCTATGCATAGAATGGCACCAAAATAATGCAGTACTGCCTCAGTCCTCCACTGCCTCGATTATAATCTAAAACATTGGTGTAGGGTTTTGAGAATATTTCCAAATACTTAAATGTATAATAAATGCAAAACCTTGAACTTTTGTGGAGGGAGTCCGATTTTGTAATTTTGAATGTGTAATAAGGATTTGATTGTACCCTTTCAATTGGTTCACTCCTGGATTGCAATGAAATGTCTTTTACATTCAACTCATTATGGAGCAAGTCTGCAATTGCACACTCACAATTCATACCAGCAGCATTTGCTGCCAGCTCCCAGCAGCAGTGGAGAAAATGTGATGTGTGTGATTTTCTACTTGTTTGATGGAAAAGCTAACGAACCATAATTCCTGTTCTGTTCTTGTTTCAGAATTTCATTTGGCTGCTGTGGACGATTCACTGCTGCTGAACTACTCTCATTTTCCCTTTCAGTCTTGCTTGTGCTTATCTGGGTATTAACAGGGCACTGGCTACTGATGGATGGTAAGTGAAGCAACAAGTGGGCGAATGCCACCATTTTGACAATTAAGATACCTTTTTATATTATTTCCCCATCACATCGATCCTGATTTCTGAAATTGGCAACATTTAGTGGAGTTGCACTGATCATCAAAAATAATTCTTACTCAATAAAATATTTTTTTTTTGCCTAATATACTTGCAAAATGTTATATTAGTCTGCTGCTGTTCAAGTCGTGGAAAGTGTTCATGTGAAATGCAATTTAGAGAAATTCAATAAGTGTTTAAAAGGGAAAAGTGAAGAGAATGGGAGTATGGAGGAAATCCAGGCAACAAAGAAAACATTGACGAACTGAAACCCAGATTGTTTCCTTTGTGCTGATGTGTACTTGTGCATTGTAGGGGGAAACGAGCACAGACACTTCTGATGTGTAAATATGTGGAGTGAGTGCATACTCTGAGCCTGTGGCAATATTTAAATGATTCCTGTGAGTAGTTGAGACCCAATTCTTGAATGTTGTCTTTGTTGTTTATTCTCCCTCAGTTACAAGGAGGAATGGCTCTAATCTGCGCTAACCTGTTGCTGAGTATTGTAGTAAATGTCAGCCTTGGGCATTAACAATTCTTACAGCAAAAATTCTCATATGAGGGCCGAGGTTAAATAGTTGCTGCCAGTAACTTTGATATGCAGCATTGCATTTGGGTATCAAGAAATTGTGGTCATTGGCCTATCGAAGCTGCATTATGTAACTATTTCCATCATGTTAAAGGCAGTGTTGATGAAGAAATTTTGTGGCTTGGTGCAAGAGCAGGGAGGTATTATTCCAAAAGTTGATTATGTAAGAACGCCTGCTTTCCATATCCAGGGCTCATTAACTACCATCATCCTGTTGAAAGGCTAACTAGATGTTGCTGAGATTCTGTATCTCCAAGAGGAGAAAAAAGAGTATCCATGTTTTAGTGAAATGACATTTTGTGACGAGTTATGCTACTCAGCATATTTGTAAGGAGCTCTTGGTGCTATTCTTTTTCAGTTCTCTGCCCGGAGTCAGGTCCCAAATTCAAACCAGCTAAGCCAAACAGTGTTTCCAGGATTCAAAGTTGCCATGGCAACATGCACTTTTGCTATGGGTAGTGATGGTAGAGGCCTCCAATTTTATTTCCATCACATGGCTGACCAGGAATCGCTCCTCTTACTACCTGACGTTGGCATAAATCGGAAGGATTTACAAGTTGATACTCAACTGGTTTGCCTTGTTACGAACGCATCTTCCTTGGCCATCAAGTCCTAGAGTTGGACTTGAACCTGGGACTTCTCGCTCAGCGGTTGGAATGTTACCTATGCGCCATAAGACCTCCGACCCCCAGTCTAATGGCCACTGAGGAAAGGAGAAACAGGGTTCAAGATGCCTCCAAAGTGACATATATTGATGTTAGTTTGAATCAAAGTCAACCCCCTGTGGCACATTTGGTAATTATTTTAGCCAGCCTGAAGGGCTAGAACTGTCAGAGGGAGCTTGCATTCTGTCCAGCTGTCAAGATAACATGTCAACCCAGTTCCCTAATGGGTGCAGTAATGCTTGCTGAACAAGCTGAATAAACAACAGAAGATTACTTTATTAGGCTGTGCAGTTATAGCTGAGTAAACTCCAGTTGTAACTCTGCATGCATTTTGGAACCTCAAAACCTTGGTTGTAAAGCTAAATTTGTGTGTGTGCATTCTCTATCTGGCAACCAAAACCATGCCTTGTATGTTCACTCAAAAAGCCTATCTTCCATTGTTTTCAGCGGATTGTACGTGATAAAGATTTCCATTACAATCAGCAACATTTTCCCATTGTACGATACAAAGAGTCTGTTTGTGCTATTCTGGTTTGTTTGAGGAAAGAGTGATCTATCCATCCAGCAGCTTGCTGTCTGCATGTTTTGGCGCTGAGGAATGGAGAAGTTTTTTCATTAGAAAAATTCAAGTCTAAGTTAATTATAGGAAGCTACTCTGTTAGTAGTGGTGAAATAGAGTACAATGTGAAAATGTTATGGGTTTAAAGCTTTGAATTTATCCAACAGTAAGTGCTAAGCTAAGGACATCTAGGAACAGACGTGGCTACTATTTTGAGCCGAGGGCAGCACTACATTTTCCAGCTGCAGACCCTGCTCTACGAGCCTACACCAGCATCTTGCTGGTCCTTTCCAACCTTCCCTAATCAAGAATATCCATAGCCAAAAAAGACTAGTTCTGTGAGGAACCGTTGTGATGATGACTTTAACTTTGAAAAACACTTGCGCGTTGCCTGGCCTGGGATATTTGGGCATTTTACAATTTTACCAGCTCAACAAAATAGCCTCCATGGCCATCAAGTCCTGAAGTGGGACTTGAACCCAGAGCTTCTAGCTCACAGATAGGGTCACGACCTCTGTGCCATAAAACCTCCCATCCGAACCATTATTTAAATGCAAACTTTGTACACTATAATTATACACCCTTGCAAAGGTGAAACTTTTATCACCTCAGTTTGTATGTCACAGCTCCTCGGTTATTACTTCAAAGAAATTTCTATCCTATACCCAACCCTATTTCTGCTTCCGAAATTGCTATGTGCTTTATCATACCATTGCATAAACATGACAATGCATGACAGTCAATTGGGACTATGTTTTGTGTGCAAACCTTGCCTTCTAACTGCCTTTCACCTGATGGTTTTCAGTCTATGTGTGTAAAAATATGGGTTATTGGAAAATGTAGTCCATCTGTGCAACATAAAACCTTTAATCGAGATCCTAGCTTTTACTGCTAATAACTGCTAGTTGATACTTTAATAATAGGGAGGGAGGGAGTGATTAATCAAATTTTGCACTACATTCTTTGCAATCATTTATAGTTTTATTGAAAAATAGTACCCTGAGAAATTAAAAACTTACTAATCACAAAAAGACTGGGAATAGTAGAAAGGGATGAGAATCTGGAGCAGCAGCACTGCAAAAACTATGGCTGGGAAGTAAAAGTGGCTTTGTGATATTGAGGACATTAAAAGAATAAACCAGCAGATGCTCTCTCTATTTTTAAAAAAATTTAGAGTACCCAATTCATTTTTTCCAATTAAGGGGCAATTTAGTGTGGCCAATCCACCTACCCTGCACATCTTTGGGTTGCGGGGCGAAACCCACACAAACACTGGGAGAATGTGCAAACTCCACACGGACAGTGACCCAGAGCCGGGATCGAACCTAGGACCTCGGTGCCGTGAAACAGCAGTGCTCACCACTGCACCACCGTGCTGCCCTCTGATGCTCTCTATGTTAACCTGGACCAGAACTATATTCACTTACCCCACTATAACATGACCTAAAGAAGAAAACAACTTCTCAGGAATACGTTTTTCAGTCACATGCTTAGAGTCATAGAATTTACAGTGCAGAAGGAGGTCATTCGTCCCATCAAGTCTGCACTGGCCCTTGGAAAGAGCTTTAAGACCACCATAACCTGGTAATCCCACCTAAACTTTTTGGGCACTAAGGACAATTTATCATGGCTAATCCACCTAACCTGCACATCTTTGGACTGTGGGAGGAAACCGGAGGACATGGGGAGACGGTGCAGACTCTGCACAGACAGTGACCCAAGCCGGGAATCGAACCTGGGACCCTGGAGTTGGGAAGCTACTGTGCTACCACTGTGCATGAAGTTGTTGACTTGATAACTGCATGTGGACTGTTCGGTAGGGGGAGAGGGTGGGCTAAGATCTTTTGTCATTTAAAGAATGCTTTGTGAAACCACTAGCAGGAAGAAAAATGCATAATTTATATATTTTTGGTTTGCTGGTTCTTTCTCTCTGATATGTGGTGGAACCTCTGCCTCCCATTCGTTATGTACGTTTCTCTGCTATTAATTTTAGACAATTAAAAAATCTCAACATCGGATATTGTTAGACCTGCCTTAAGTCTCTTTTCTTGTTACCTGTGATATTTTCTTTTTCTGTCTCACATTCAATTCTGGATTTTTCTTTTACCTTTGTTAAGTTTCCGCTCAATAAACTTCCTGAATTCTTTCTTTCCTCTCCCTCGATGTTTCTGCTTGGTTCTATGGTAGCACACTGCCCTCTGAGTTAAGGTTATTCATTTAAGTCGTACTTCCAATCCATGCTAACATTTCAATGCAGAATTGGGAGAGTGTATTGGAACTGCTGTGTTTCACACAAGATGTTAAACTGAAGCACTGGATGGATACAAAGGGCTTGATTCAACCAAATAGGAAGAAAGTCTCATAGCGAGCATGTTTAGCCACAAGTTTCCCAGGGCTCGCAGTGCTGAAACACATGGCTGTACAACGCAACTCTCATTGTATAAGGGGCCTCAGCAGGGTATGCATGTCCGAGGCCGCACATAGCCCTGTTTTGTACACTGGGGTGCTCCGTTAGCTGGGACTCCCCAGTGTAGCGAGAGCCAGTACTCCATTTACTGGAGTCCACCGAAGCGGCCACCCCCACACGCCCCAGACTGCACGCACTATGGGAGGGCCTCACAAGTGCCGTTCCATCTAGTCCCCGTTTGTAGGGACCAATGCTGAACGGTGCTCACCCGAGATCTCTGAGGAGAGCAGGATGAATCCCAAAGCCACAGGTACCAAGAGTCTACTATCTCGCTGTAATATGCAGATTTGCCAAAAAGTGGGCTGGATTTACATTGAAATCCTGTGCCACAGGGAGCTGCTTTTCTGACACAGTGTGGCCATTGAATTACACCCAAAGGTCCGATGGCATTTTTTCACCGGAGTCTGGGGTAGCTCTCAGCCAGCTAAAGCGGTAAACTGATCACCTTTTGTTGGTGAGATCCTGCTGTAGACAATTGGTTGCTGTTTTCCCACAAAATAAAAGCGACCACACTTCTAAAGGACTTCAAAGATGTCATGGAATCCAGATAATTGTTACAACCGAGAAGGAAGGAGGCCTTTCAGCCCATTGTGTCTGTGCTGGCTCTCTGCAAGAACAACTTCACCAAGGGTAGCATTGTGGATAGCACAATTGCTTCACAGCTCCAGGGTCCCAGATTCGATTTCGGCTTGGGTCACTGTCTGTTCGGAGTCTGCACATCCTCCCCGTGTGTGCGTGGGTTTCCTCCGGGTGCTCCGGTTTCCTCCCACAGTCCAAAGATGTGCAGGTTAGGTGGATTGGCCATGATAAATTGACCTTAGTGTCCAGAATTGCCCTTCGTGTTGGGTGGGGTTACTGGGTTATGGGGATAGAGTGGAGGGTGCTCTTTCCAAGAGCCGGTGCAGACTCGATGGGCTGGATAGCCTCCTTCTGCACTGTAAATTCTATGATCCCCATAGTAGTCCTGCAAGTTTTTTTCTCTTTGGATAAAAATCCTATTAAAGGTTTCAATTGAATCTGCCTCCTCCACACACTCAGGCAGTACATTTCCGAACAGTTTTTCCTTGTGTCATTGTTTCCCCAATCACCTTTAAATCAGATCTTCTAATTCTGAGTCCTTCTGCCAACGGCAACAGTGTCTCCCTACTTACCCTGTCCAGGCCCCTCATGATTTTGAATGCCTCCACTATCTCAAATCTCCTCTCAATCTTCTCTTCGCTAAGGAGAACAGCCCCAGTTTCTACAATCTGTGCACCTACTTTACTCATCCTTGGAACCATTCTCATGAATCTTTTCTGTCCCTCAAAGGCATTCACAAACATTTGCAGTCAAGTTGCACGCATTTGGGGACATCACGGGCGCACCCCAAGTGCAATGGGCTAGGGGGCGGCATGTGGTGCAGTGGTTAGCACTGGGACTGCGGCGCTGAGGACCCGGGTTCGAATCACGGCCCTGGGTCACTGTCCGTGTGGAGTTTGCACATTCTCCCCATGTCTGTGTGGGTTTCACCCCCACAACCCAAAGATGTGCAGGTTAGGTGGATTGGCTGGCCACACTAAATTGCCCCTTAATTGGAGAAGAATTTTAATTTTTTTTTTTAAAGTGCAATGGGCTAGCCTCTCCCTGGGCCAACCACCTTCATAATCATTCACATCATTCCTATAGTGTGGTGTACAGAACTGGGCGCAATACACCACCTGAGGTCAAACCAGTGTTTTACAAGTTTGTCATAACTCCTTGCTTATGGAATGCTTTGGGACATCCTTAGAACATGAAAAATAGTACAACATTGCACGCACTTCTTTTCTATGTATACCTCAGTGTCTCAGCATCCTCAGTGCAACTTACTTTGGCAGTATTAGGGACACTATTTCCCTTTGCCCTTGGTTTTCTCCTTTGCCACCTCATGGGTGTGATGTCTACTGGGTTATTTATGAAGGGAGGTGTAATGCATCAGAGCCAAACCCAATGGACTTTCAGCAGCAATGATTAAATTGGACTTTGCCCAATTAGACTATTTAGAGTGCCTCATTTTGCAACATTAATTCAGCACTGTATTTACCTACTAAATCATTAGAAAGAAAAACTTGCATTTATACAGGAGTCCAGAGCAGGTGGTGGCACAATGATATTGTCACTGGATTACTAGTTCCAGTGTAATGCTCTGGGGACCCGGGTTCAAATCCCACCACAGCAGATGGTGAAGTTTGAATTCAATAAGAATTTGGAATTAAAAGTTTAATTCTGACCATGAAAACATTGTTGATTTTTGATTTAAAAGCGACCATCTCGGGCGGCACGGTGGCGCAGTGGTTAGCACTTCTGCCTCATGGAGCTGGGTCACTGTCCAAGTGGAATTTGCGCATTCTCCCCGTGTCTGCGTGAGTCTTGTCCCCATAAACCAAAGATGTGCAGGTTAGGGGGAGTGGCCAGACTAAATTGCCCCTTAATTGGAAAACAATAATTGGGTACTCTAAATTTATAAAAATAAATAAAAACAACCATCTGGTTCATTACTGTCCTTTTGGGGAAGGAAATCTGCTGTCCTAACCTGGTGTGGATTACGTGTGACTCCAGACCCACAGCAATACTCATGGCCTAGCAAGTCACCCAGTTAGAGGACAATAAATGCTGGCCCAGCCAGCAATGCCCACATTCCATGAACAAATAGAAAATAAATAATCCATGGCTTTACAGCAAGCTAGGTTCTGGAGTGTAGTTATTGTTGTACTGTAGGAATGGTGACATCAGGGTCAAAAGCAGCAATGAGATTATCACCAGATAATTGTGGGTTGAGAGATAAATATTGACTAGGACACTGGGGACACCACCTCTTCAAAACACTGCTTATGGGATTTTTGTATACACCCGAGAGAGGAAATAGGACCTCGGCTTAACATCTCTGACAGCACAACACTCCCTCCATGTCAGCCTAGGCAACTTGAACCCACAATCTGCTCCCTGAGGTGAGAGTGCTACCAACAGATCCAGAACTTGACCCATCCACCAGCATTTTGATGCGCAATGATGAAAGTAGCTGACTACTTAAAAAGACCATAAGATGTAGGAGCAGAAGTTGGCCATTCGGCCCATCAGGTTTGCTCCGCCATTCAACAAGATCATGACTGATCCGATATGATAATCCTCAATCCACTTTCCCACCTTGTCCCCTTAACCCGGTTCCCTTCATCCTTGTCTACTCCTGCACAGTGGCTGTATACTGCAGCACATTTGATATTTGAGGCAGTGCAGCTGTGTAAAAAATATGTAAATCTGTAAAAATATTAACCTGCTTATTTTATACTTGCAAAAGTGCTAATAATTTTACGCCATCTTAATTAGATTGTTGGTGCGTGCGGTGGGGATTGGGGAAAGTATCAAATCATCATCATCATATTTTGCTGCTTGACTACTACAGTTTCGGATAAAGAGCCACTGTGTGCACTTTTTTACTTTCCATGTCAGTTATTAACTTTCTCTGATGGCATGTGTTAAATCTTGGCACAGTAATGAAAACCAGTTGGTTGTACTAACCGAACCATTGTCAGCACTGCCAGTCGTCATACAGTACAGGTAGCTTTAACGTTTCAGATTAATGTAAAATACATGCACATATGCCATTCAGGTTCTCTGTTTGTTTCGAAGTACTTTGCAGCCAATTAAGCGCTTTTGAAGTTCAATCACAAGGGGGCATGGTGGTGCACTGGTTAGCACTATTGCCTCAGGGCGCCAAGGACCCGGGTTCGATCCCGGGTCACTGTCCGTGTGGAGTTTGCACATTCTTTGCTTTGTCTGCGTGGGTCTCACCCCCACAAAACCAAAGATGTGCAAGGTAGGTAGATTGGCCACACTAAATTGTCCCTTAATTGGAAAAAAAAGAATTGGGTACACTAAACATTTTTTTTTAAGTTCAATCTCAATTATCTTGTAAACAGATGCAATCATTAGATGTAGCAAGTTTCCACAGGCAACAATAAGATAATGGCCAACTAATCAGTTTTTGATGGTATCATTGAGGGCTATATGTTAGTCAGGGTAAGGAAAATTCTCTTCAAAAACTGCTGAACCTTTACATCTAAGATATTCGATTGAGTCCCATTTTGTCTCAACTTAAAAATGACATATTTGAGAATGCAAAACTCTTTCAGTACTAGATTTTGTTCTTGAGTCTCTGCAATAGGTCATGAACACTCAATTTTCAGGCTCAGGCAACACCAAGCCGCGATAGAATACAATAGGAAATTGAGGAAATAGAAGCACAACACACATTTCCCTTTAATGCTGGAGTAATTATTGTAAAAGTTAAACCGATAATACTTAACTCGGCTTCCATTCAGGTCAGTAAGTAGCAAGAAATTACATGGATAGAAAGAAGATCACATTAAATTAGTGTATCAGATAAGATATTTTATTTCTATTTTTAAACTTTAATAACAGAACCATACAGTGATACAAGGTAGAGGAGGCTAAGAGCTGTCCAATTAATCTCACTTACATAGATACATAGAAGATAGGAGCAGGAGGAGGCCTTTTGGCCCTTCAAGCCTGCTCCGCCATGTATCATGATCATGGCTGATCATCCAACTAAATAGCCTAATCCTGCTTTCTCCCCATAGCCTTCGATCTATTCGCCCAAATGCTATATCTAGCCGCCTCTTGAATATATTCAATGTTTTAGCATCAACTACTTCCTGTGGTAATGGATTCCACAGGCTCACCACTCTGGGTGAAGAAATGTCTCCTCACCTCTGTCCGAAATGGGTTACCCTGAATCCTTAGACTGTGACCCCTGGTTCTGGACACACCCATCACTTCTGTGCTCCTTCCTCATAGCCTTATAGCTTTTTGCTCCCTCAAGTATATGGCTCCAGTTATTTTTTGAATATTACTATTGGAGCTGCTTCTCCTTTTCAGGCAGTGCATGCCGAGTCACAGCTGAAGTTGCTGAAGGTTTCCTCATGTCACCCTCTGCCTCTTTTGCCAATGTCCTTAAATCTCTGCCCCCTGGTTACTGATCCTTCTGGCGCTCACATTAATTCCATCAAAACCGTTCATGTTATAACCGCCATTGTCAAATGTTATTTTAATACTCTGTGATCAAAGAAGAACAATCCCAGTTTCTCCAATCTCTCCAGTTAAGACCCTCCTCCCTGGTACCATCTCTGGGTAAATCTTTTCTGCACCCTCTCCAAAATCTTGAGACCCTTCCTAAAGTGTGGTTACCAAAATTGGACACGCTACTCCACCCAGCTGAGGTTTAACCTGTAATTTATAAAGGGTTAGCATAACTTGCTTGCTTTTTGACTCTGCTCTATTAATATAACCATAGATTCCATAAGCTTTTTTAACTGCCTTTTCAACTGTTCTGTCACCTTCAAAGATCTGTGTCCATATACCTCCAGATCTATTGTCTGTCCCAGCACCCCCTTTAAAACTATGCTCGCCTCATTCTTTCCACCAGTGTGTATTACTTCATTCACACTTTACTGTTAAATTTCATCTGCCATTTGTCTGTCCATTTCAACCGTCTATGTCCTCTTGAACTCTTTGACACTATCAACCTCATTGTTTACTACTGTACTCTTAGTCTTTGACTTTAATTCTAGTTTTTAAACTCGTATCTCAGCTAATTGTGACTTTTGTTTTACTTGGCTGATTGACTATTATTCTCCAACTGATTATCAATGGTAAGGCAATAATTGTTTCTTTGGGGTGACCTGCCTAAACCAAGACGAATGACAACTTGCATTCATGTCATGCCTTTAACACACAAACCACCCCAAGGCTCGATTCATTTGAGCCCTGAAATTGGTTTTGTGTCAACTTTACAGAGCTGTATCTATTATTATTATTTAGATTCTACTATAAATTTAAAAAAATTGAGCATTGGTAACTAATTAAACATAATTACTTAATTATAATTTAGAGGGACATCTAAGCCAGAGATCGGAGAGTACTATATTTAGCTTTCACATTTCTATTAGAGATCTAGTGCTAGGAAACAGATAGTTAACAGTAACTTTAAAGTTTAAAAAAAAAATATTCCAAAAAATTTTTTTATCAATAATTTTAATTTTAATTAATTGACGCAATGTCAGTTAGAGGGGTGCTGTGCTCTGACTGTGAGATGTGGCAGGTCCGGGAGGCTTCCAGCGTTCCGGGTGGCTTCATCTGCAGAAAGTGCACCCAACTGGAGCTCCTCACTGGTTCGGTTGGAGCAGCAATTGGATGCACTTAGGAGCATGCAGGTGGCGGAAAGCGTCATAGATCGCAGCTATGTAAATGTGGTCACACCCAAGGTGCAGGCAGAGAAATGGGTGACCACCAGAAAGGGCAGGCAGTCAGTGCAGGAATCCCCTGTGGTTGTCCCCCTCTCGAACAGATATACCCCTTTGGATACTGTCGGGGGGGATAGTCTATCGGGAAAACAGCAGTAGCCAGAGCAGTGGCACCACGGCTGGCTGATGTTCAGAAGGGAGGGTCAAAGCGCAGAAGAGTAATAGTAATAGGGGACTCTATAGTCAGGGGCACAGATAGGCGCTCCTGTGGACGTGAAAGAGACTCCAGGATGGTATGTTGCCTCCCTGGTGCCAGGGTCCAGGATGTCTCCGAACGGGTAGAGGGCATCCTGAAGGGGGAGGGCAAACAGGCAGAGGTCGTTGTACATATTGGTACTAACGACATAGGCAGGAAGGGGCATGAGGTCCTGCAACAGGAGTTCAGGGAGCTAGGCAGAAAGTTAAAAGACAGGACCTCGAGGGTTGTAATCTCTGGATTACTCCCTGTGCCACGTGCCAGTGAGGCTAGAAATAGGAAGATAGAGCAGCTAAACATGTGGCTAAATAGCTGGTGTAGGAGGGAGGGTTTCCATTATCTGGACCACTGGGAGCTCTTCCAGGGCAGGTGTGACCTATATAAGAAGGCCGGGTTGCATCTAAACCGGAGAGGCATAAATATCCTGGCCGCGAGGTTTGCTAGTGTCCCACGGAAGGGTTTAAACTAGTATGGCAGGGGGGTGGGCACGGGAGCAATAGGTCAGAAGGTGAGAGCATTGAGGGAGAACTAGGGAATAGGGACAGTGTGGCTCTGAGGCAGAGCAGACAGGGAGAAGTTGCTGAACACAGCGGGTCTGGTGGCCTGAAGTGCATATGTTTTAATGCAAGAAGTATTACGGGTAAGGCAGATTAACTTAGAGCTTGGATTAGTACTTGGAACTATGATGTTGTTGCCATTACAGAGACCTGGTTGAGGGAAGGGCAGGATTGGCAGCTAAACGTTCCAGGATTTAGATGTTTCAGGCGGGATAGAGGGGGATGTAAAAGGGGAGGCGGAGTTGCGCTACTGGTTCGGGAGAATATCGCAGCTGTACTGCGAGAGGACACCTCAGAGGGCAGTGAGGCTATATGGGTAGAGATCAGGAATAGGAAGGGTGCAGTCACAATGTTGGGGGTTTACTACAGGCCTCCCAACAGCCAGCGGGAGATAGAGGAGCAGATAGGTAGACAGATTTTGGAAAAGAGTAAAAACAACAGGGTTGTGGTGATGGGAGACTTCAACTTCCCCAATATTGACTGGGACTCACTTAGTGCCAGGGGCTTAGACGGGGCGGAGTTTGTAAGGAGCATCCAGGAGGGCTTCTTAAAACAATATGTTGACAGTCCAACTAGGGAAGGGGCGGTACTGGACCTGGTATTGGGGAATGAGCCCGGCCAGGTGGTAGATGTTTCAGTAGGGGAGCATTTCGGTAACAGTGACCACAATTCAGTAAGTTTTAAAGTACTGGTGGACAAGGATAAGAGTGGTCCTAGGATGAATGTGCTAAATTGGGGGAAGGCTAATTATAACAATATTAGGCGGGAACTGAAGAACATAGATTGGGGGCGGATGTTTGAGGGCAAATCAACATCTGACATGTGGGAGGCTTTCAAGTGTCAGTTGAAAGGAATACAGGACCGGCATGTTCCTGTGAGGAAGAAGGATAAATACGGCAATTTTTGGGAACCTTGGATGACGAGAGATATTGTAGGCCTCGTCAAAAAGAAAAAGGAGGCATTTGTCAGGGTAAAAGGCTGGGAACAGACGAAGCCTGCGAGGAATATAAGGAAAGTAGGAAGGAACTTAAGCAAGGAGTCAGGAGGGCTAGAAGGGGTCACGAAAAGTCATTGGCAAATAGGGTTAAGGAAAATCCCAAGGCTTTTTACACGTACATAAAAAGCAAGAGGGTAGCCAGGGAAAGGGTTGGCCCACTGAAGGATAGGCAAGGGAATCTATGTGTGGAGCCAAAGGAAATGGGCGAGGTACTAAATGAATACTTTGCATCAGTATTCACCAAAGAGAAGAAATTGGTAGATGTTGAGTCTGGAGAAGGGTGTGTAGATAGCCTGGGTCACATTGAGATCCAAAAAGACGAGGTGTTGGGTGTCTTAAAAAATATTAAGGTAGATAAGTCCCCAGGGCCTGATGGGATCTACCCCAGAATACTGAAGGAGGCTGGAGAGGAAATTGCTGAGGCCTTGACAGAAATCTTTGGATCCTCGCTGTCTTCAGGGGATGTCCCGGAGGACTGGAGAATAGCCAATGTTGTTCCTCTGTTTAAGAAGGGTAGCAAGGATAATCCCGGGAACTACAGGCCGGTGAGCCTTACTTCAGTGGTAGGGAAATTACTGGAGAGAATTCTTCGAGACAGGATCTACTCCCATTTGGAAGCAAATGGACGTATTAGTGAGAGGCAGCACGGTTTTGTGAAGGGGAGGTCGTGTCTCACTAACTTGATAGAGTTTTTCGAGGAGGTCACTAAGATGATTGATGCAGGTAGGGCAGTGGATGTTGTCTATATGGACTTCAGTAAGGCCTTTGACAAGGTCCCTCATGGTAGACTAGTACAAAAGGTGAAGTCACACGGGATCAGGGGTGAGCTGGCATGGTGGATACAGAACTGGCTAGGCCATAGAAGGCAGAGAGTAGCAATGGAAGGATGCTTTGCTCATTGGAGGGCTGTGACCAGTGGTGTTCCACAGGGATCAGTGCTGGGACCTTTGCTCTTTGTAGTATATATAAATGATTTGGAGGAAAATGTAACTGGTCTGATTAGTAAGTTTGCAGACGACACAAAGGTTGGTGGAATTGCGGATGGCGATGAGGACTGCCGGAGGATACAGCAGGATTTAGATTGTTTGGAGACTTGGGAGGAGAGATGGCAGATGGAGTTTAATCCGGACAAATGTGAGGTAATGCATTTTGGAAGGTCTAATGCAGGTAGGGAATATACAGTGAATGGTAGAACCCTCAAGAGTATTGAAAGTCAAAGAGATCTAGGAGTACAGGTCCACAGGTCATTGAAAGGGGCAACACAGGTGGAGAAGGTAGTCAAGAAGGCATACGGCATGCTTGCCTTCATTGGCCGGGGCATTGAGTATAAGAATTGGCAAGTCATGTTGCAACTGTATAGAACTTTAGTTAGGCCACACTTGGAGTATAGTGTTCAATTCTGGTCGCCACACTACCAGAAGGATGTGGAGGCTTTAGAGAGGGTGCAGAAGAGATTTACCAGAATGTTGCCTGGTGTGGAGGGCATTAGCTATGAGGAGCGGTTGAATAAACTCGGTTTGTTCTCACTGGAACGAAGGAGGTTGAGGGGAGACCTGATAGAGGTATACAAAATTATGAGGGGCATAGACAGAGTGGATAGTCAGAGGCTTTTCCCCAGGGTAGAGGGGTCAATTACTAGGGGGCATAGGTTTAAGGTGAGAGGGTCAAGGTTTAGAGTAGATGTACGAGGCAAGTTTTTTACGCAGACGGTAGTGGGTGCCTGGAACTCGCTACCGGAGGAGGTGGTGGAAGCAGGGACGATAGTGACATTTAAGGGGCATCTTGACAAATACATGAATAGGATGGGAATAGAGGGATACGGACCCAGGAAGTGTAGAAGATTGTAGTTTAGTCGGGCAGCATGGTCGGCACGGGCTTGGAGGGCCGAAGGGCCTGTTCCTGTGCTGTACATTTCTTTGTTCTTTATTATTATGTTCGTGATGAGTTTTTTAATTGCCATGTTGCTATTTCTTTTCGAAGATGGCCGCGAATTAGGAGTTGAACACTTGTTTGTTTTAAGCTGTGGGCCTCTTTTTGTTGGAGCAGAGAAGACTGCGAGGTGACCTGATTGAGGTGTACAAGACTGAGGGACAAGGACAGGGTGGATTTAGAGCAGCTGTTGGGGTCAGACACAAGGGGACACAAGTTCAACGTGAGGGGCAGGAGGTTTGGGGGATGAGAGGAAAAATCTTTATATCCAGAGGGTCGTGACTGTCTGGAATGCATTGCCTGGGAGGGTGGCAGAGGTGGGTTGCCTCACCTCACCTTTAAAAAGTATCTGGATGAGCACTTGGCACGTCATAACATTCAAGGCTATTGTCCAAGCGCTGGTAAACGGGGTTGAGTAGGTACGGTCAGATATTTTTCACGTGTTTGAAGGAATCTTTAATTTATGGGAACCTTAACCTGTCGAACTACGCCAAGTTTGGGGGAAGCTGAGTTGATGAATCAAGTCCTGGCGCAATACGACAAGTTGTAAGATTTGTACTATTTCTAGACTGTGTTAAGTTGTTTGATTCCTTGTATTATTCGACTGTGTATAGTTGAAGGAATTTATATCATCTCTGCTATTGGGTTATCAGTAGCACTTTGCGAATACTGGAACTCAGCAGAAATTTGCAGTATAAACTCCTCAGGTGCCAAAAAGAATTGTTTTATTTGTAGTCGCTTGATTACAATTTGAAAGTCATTTAAAGGGCAATTCGTAGACAATTCGAAGCTTTCAGAGAATTACAGACATTATCTTTCTTTGCTTAGGCAGACAGCTCGAAAGTAACTTTTTAAAGGTCAAAGTCTGGCAATGAAACATGAAAAGAGAGAGAAAGCTAATCTTCAGCTAAACTCAAACTCAAAGTCAAAAGTGGACTAACATCACTGACACAGACTGTTAGGCTGTCAGAACCCCCAAAGACAATTACCTAAAAACTAAACACTAAAACAAAACTGGAGACTATAAAGGACAAAACTGACTAAACTAACAGAAAGACAACACAGCACAACACACCTTCAAAGACAATAAAAACCAAAATGGCGGGGAGAAACTTTTTAGTTATACACTTTCATATCTGTCTTAAGTCGTCTAATTACACCCCAATATAATCCTAATTGGTTTGGGTCAGACTCAAACACATTTGATTTGATGGCAAGCCGTCCATCTTCAATGTGCAACATCAGCTTTTCTGACCTAGCTGTTATCTGCATTGTGAACAATGTTGCTGTGTATTCAGTCCCTGTCCTTGACAATTAGCACAAGCAGTGTCAAATTATCTTGCTGTTTTAATGTCACACTGTCTTTGAAAATATGCATTTGCCAGAACAACGGACTTCAGTAAAAGTGAATTATGCTGTATAAATGGGTATTTAAAACTGGGGCTCAGCATTTATGCTTTAACAGCTATCTTTTACCTATACTAGTTGTATTCGAAATACCTGGCTTCTACAATTTTTCACGTGTTGGTGCAGGCTCAATGGGCCGATGGAACTCTTCTGCACTGTTTGATTTTGTGAGTGATGTAATTTTTTCAAAACTATGTTCACATAATAGGTAAATTCATAGTCTTGCATATAATATTGTTGGCTGCCTTTTGCTGATGCAAGTGACTATGTACCTGTATGTATCTTGTAGTTTTGTTTTTAGCTTATTTGTTGTCCATTTGAATGTCTAGTTTATAGGAGAAGAAACTCTTCCGTTGGTAACTTTGCTCACCTTGCAATGTATCTCGTGTATCGTTGCCGAAAGATGAAGATACTTTATATATTTTGAAAAAGTGATTTTGAAAGACGGTCACCGTCTTGTTTGGTTTCAAAGTCCTGTTAGTGAAAGACTTCTTTATTTAAAAATAAATTAACTTTATATTCAGATCCAAAAGCAAAGCCTGCAGCCTATCTGATTTAATGTCACATGCTGTAATGTGGTGGATTTTTAAAAAACTAATCGCTGTTCAGTGAAATAGTGTTAGAAAGTATATTGTTCCTTCTAGACTTTTCAACTGATAACGGAACTTCCAGTGATGTATATGAATATTATGTTGCGAAAGGGGTGGATTTTGGCAGTTCTTAGCTATCTGGGTACATTTTTTTTAGACTATCTTCCTCTGTCTGGCTTTCCCAAAATGGGCAGATATCCAGCAATTCATGTATGAAACTATACTCCTTTTAAACATCTGGTAGCATTGGAAAAGAAGAGTGTCTCTGGCAAAACCTAAATCTCTGGCAAAACCTAAAGCTTCCTTTCTCCTACTAGGCAAGCTTTCTTTTTTTTTAATAAATATTTTATTGAAAATTTTTGGTCAACCAACACAGTACATTGTGCATCCTTTACACAATATTATAACAGCACAAATAACAATGACCTATTTTATATTAAATAACAAAAATGAAAACTAGCCCTAATTGGCAACTGCCTTGTCACAAGTTACACCGCCCCCCCCCCCGCCCACCCACCCCCCCACCCCCAAATCCTGGGCTGCTGCTGCTGCCTTCTTTTTCCCATTCCATCTATCTATCCGCAAGGTATTCGACGAACGGTTGCCACCGCCTGGTGAACCCTTGAGCCGACCCCCTTAGAACGAACTTAATCCGCTCTAGCTTTATAAACCCCGCCATGTCATTTATCCAGGTCTCCACCCCCGGGGGCTTGGCTTCTTTCCACATTAGCAATATCCTGCGCCGGGCTACTAGGGACGCAAAGGCCAAAACATCGGCCTCTCTCGCCTCCTGCACTCCCGGCTCTTGTGCAACCCCAAATATAGCCAACCCCCAGCTTGGTTCGACCCGGACCCCCACTACTTTTGAAAGCACCTTTGTCACCCCCATCCAAAACCCCCGTAGTGCCGGGCATGACCAAAACATATGGGTATGATTCGCTGGGCTTCTCGAGCACCTCGCACACCTATCCTCCACCCCAAAAAATTTACTGAGCCGTGCTCCAGTCATATGCGCCCTGTGTAATACCTTAAACTGAATCAGGCTTAGCCTGGCACACGAGGACGACGGGTTTACCCTGCTTAGGGCATCTGCCCACAGCCCCTCCTCGATCTCCTCCCCCAGCTCTTCTTCCCATTTCCCTTTTAGTTCATCTACCATAGTCTCCCCTTCGTCCCTCATTTCCCTATATATATCTGACACCTTACCATCCCCCACCCATGTCTTTGAGATCACTCTGTCCTGCACCTCTTGTGTCGGGAGCTGCGGAAATTCCCTCACCTGTTGCCTCGCAAAAGCCCTCAGTTGCATATACCTGAATGCATTCCCTTGGGGCAACCCATATTTCTCGGTCAGCGCTCCCAGACTCGCGAACTTCCCATCCACAAATAGATCTTTCAGTTGCGTTATTCCTGCTCTTTGCCACATTCCATATCCCCCATCCATTCCCCCCGGGGCAAACCTATGGTTGTTTCTTATCGGGGACCCCCCCAAGGCTCCAGTCTTTCCCCTATGCTGTCTCCACTGTCCCCAAATCTTCAGTGTAGCTACCACCACCGGGCTTGTGGTGTAGTTCCTCGGTGAGAACGGCAATGGGGCTGTCACCATAGCCTGCAGGCTAGTCCCCCTACAGGACGCCCTCTCTAATCTCTTCCACGCCGCTCCCTCCTCCTCTCCCATCCACTTACTCACCATTGAAATATTAGCGGCCCAATAGTACTCACTTAGGCTCGGTAGTGCCAGCCCCCCCCTATCCCTGCTACGCTGTAAGAATCCCTTCCTCACTCTCGGGGTCTTCCCGGCCCAAACAAAACCCATGATGCTCTTTTCAATCCTTTTAAAAAAAAGCCTTCGTGATCACCACCGGGAGGCACTGAAACACAAAGAGGAATCTCGGGAGGACCACCATCTTAACCGCCGGCACCCTCCCTGCCATTGACAGGGCTACCATAGGCCATCTCTTGAAATCTTCCTCCATCTGTTCCACCAACCGCGTTAAATTTAACCTGTGCAATGTGCCCCAATTCTTAGCTATCTGGATCCCCAGGTAACGAAAGTCTCTTGTTACCTTCCTCAACGGTAGGTCCTCTATTTCTCTACTCTGCTCCCCTGGATGCACCACAAACAACTCACTCTTCCCCATGTTTAATTTATACCCTGAAAAATCCCCAAACTCCCCAAGTATCCGCATTATTTCTGGCATCCCCTCCGCCGGATCCGCCACATATAGTAGCAAATCGTCCGCATACAAAGATACCCGGTGTTCTTCTCCTCCCCTAAGTACTCCCCTCCACTTCTTGGAACCCCTCAACGCTATCGCCAGGGGCTCAATCGCCAGTGCAAACAATAATGGGGACAGAGGGCATCCCTGCCTTGTCCCTCTATGGAGCCGAAAATATGCCGATCCCCGTCCATTCGTGATCACGCTCGCCACTGGGGCCCTATACAATAGCTGCACCCATCTAACATACCCCTCTCCAAAACCAAATCTCCTCAACACCTCCCACAGATAATCCCATTCCACTCTATCAAATGCTTTCTCGGCATCCATCGCCACTACTATCTCTGTTTCTCCCTCTGGTGGGGCCATCATCATTACCCCTAACAACCTCCGTATATTCGTGTTCAGCTGTCTCCCCTTCACAAACCCAGTTTGGTCCTCGTGGACCACCCCCGGGACACATTCCTCTATTCTCATTGCCATTACCTTGGCCAGGACCTTGGCATCCACATTTAGGAGGGAAATTGGTCTGTAGGACCCGCATTGTAGCGGGTCCTTTTCCTTCTTTAAGAGAAGCGATATCGTTGCTTCAGACATAGTCGGGGGCAGTTGTCCCCTTTCCTTTGCCTCATTAAAGGTCCTCGTCAGTACCGGGGCGAGCAAGTCCAAATATTTTCTATAGAATTCGACTGGGAATCCGTCCGGTCCCGGGGCCTTTCCCGTCTGCATGTGCCTAATACCTTTCACCACTTCTTCTACCTCGATCTGTGCTCCCAGTCCCACCCTTTCCTGCTCTTTCACCTTGGGAATTTCCAGCCGATCCAAAAAGTCCATCATTCTCTCCCTCCCATCCGGGGGTTGAGCTTCATATAATTTTTTATAAAATGTCTTAAACACTTCATTCACTCTCTCCGCTCCCCGCTCCGTCTCTCCTTCCTCGTCCCTCACTCCCCCTATTTCCCTCGCTGCTCCCCTTTTCCTCAATTGGTGTGCCAGCAACCTGCTCGCCTTCTCCCCATATTCATACTGTACACCCTGTGCCTTCCTTCATTGTGCCTCTGCAGTGCCTGTAGTCAGCAAGTCAAATTCCACATGCAGCCTTTGCCTTTCCCTGTACAATCCCTCCTCCAGTGCTTCCGCATATTGTCTGTCCACCCTCAAAAGTTCTTGCAGCAACCGCTCCCGTTCCTTACTCTCCTGCTTCCCTTTATGTGCCCTTATTGATATCAGCTCCCCCCTAACCACCGCCTTCAACGCCTCCCAGACCACTCCCACCTGGACCTCCCCATTGTCATTGAGTTCCAAGTACTTTTCAATACATCCCCTCACCCTTAGACACACCCCCTCATCCGCCATTAGTCCCATGTCCATTCTCCAGGGTGGGCGCCCTCCTGTTTCCTCCCCTATCTCCAAGTCCACCCAGTGTGGGGCGTGATCCGAAATGGCTATAGCCGTATACTCCGTTCCCCTCACCTTCGGGATCAATGCCCTACCCAGCACAAAAAAGTCTATGCGCGAGTAGACTTTATGAACATAGGAGAAAAACGAGAACTCCTTACTCCTAGGTCTACTGAATCTCCACGGGTCTACCCCTCCCATCTGCTCCATAAAATCTTTAAGCACCTTGGCTGCTGCCGGCCTCCTTCCAGTCCTGGACTTCGACCTATCCAGCCCTGGTTCCAACACCGTGTTAAAGTCTCCCCCCATTATCAGCTTTCCCGTCTCTAGGTCCGGAATGCGTCCTAGCATCCGCCTCATAAAATTGGCATCATCCCAGTTCGGGGCATACACGTTTACCAAAACCACCGTCTCTCCCTGTAGTTTGCCACTCACCGTCACGTATCTGCCCCCGTTATCCGCCACTATAGTCTTTGCCTCGAACATTACCCGCTTCCCCACTAATATAGCCACCCCCCTGTTTTTCGCATCTAGCCCCGAATGGAACACCTGCCCCACCCATCCTTTGCGCAGCCTAACCTGGTCTATCAGTTTCAGGTGCGTTTCCTGTAACATAACCACATCTGCTTTAAGTTTCTTAAGGTGTGCGAGTACCCGTGCCCTCTTTATCGGCCCGTTCAGCCCTCTCACGTTCCACGTGATCAGCCGAGTTGGGGGGCTTCCCACCCCCCCCCCCCCCCCCCCCCCTTGCCGATTAGCCATCATCTTTTTCCAGCTTCTCACCCAGTTCCCACGCAGCTGTATCTCCCCCAGGCGGTGCCCCCCCCGCCCATCCTCTCCCGTACCCGCTCCCCCCTTTCCCCAGCAGCAGCAACCCAGTAATTCCCCCCTCCCACCCACCCCCCCCCCCCCCCCCCCCCCCCTGCTAGCGTAATTACTCCCCCCATGTTGCTCCCAGAAGTCAGCAAACTCTGGCTGACCTCGGCTTCCCCCCGTGACCACGGCTCGCACCGTGCGACGCCCCCTCCTTCCTGCTTCTCTATTCCCGCCATGATTATCATAGCGCGGGAGCCAAGCCCGCGCTTCTCCCTTGGCCCCGCCCCCCATGGCCAACGCCCCATCTCCTCTCCCTCCCCACCTCCCCCCATCACCCCCTGTGGGAGAGAGAAAAGTTACCACACCGCAGGATTAGAACATAAAACCCCTCTTCGCCCCCCACATTCGCCCCACCACTTTGTCCAAACGTTCTTTTTAATAATCCACTCATTCCAGTTTTTCTTCTACAATAAAAGTCCACGCTTCATCCGCCGTCTCAAAGTAGTGGTGCCTCCCTTGATATGTGACCCACAGTCTTGCCGGTTGCAGCATTCCAAATTTTATCTTCTTTTTATGAAGCACCGCCTTGGCCCGATTAAAGCTCGCCCTCCTTCTCGCCACCTCCGCACTCCAGTCTTGATAAACGCGGATCACCGCGTTCTCCCATTTACTGCTCCGGGTTTTCTTCGCCCATCTAAGGACCATTTCTCTATCCTTAAAACGGAGGAATCTCACCACTATGGCTCTGGGAGTTTCTCCTGCTCTCGGTCCTCGCGCCATAACTCGGTATGCTCCCTCCACCTCCAACGGACCCGCCGGGGCCTCCGCTCCCATTAACGAGTGCAGCATCGTGCTCACATATGCCCCGACGTCCGCACCCTCCACACCTTCAGGAAGACCAAGAATCCTCAGGTTGTTCCTCCTTGCGTTGTTCTCCAATGCCTCCAGCCTCTCCACACATCGTTTCTGATGTGCCTCCTGTATCTCCGTCTTCACCACCAGGCCCTGTATATCGTCCTCATTCTCGGCTGCCTTCGCCTTCACGACCCGAAGCTCCCGCTCCTGGGTCTTTTGTTCCTCCTTTAGCCCTTCGATCGCCTGTAGTATCGGGGCCAACAGCTCTTTCTTCATTTCCTTTTTTATCTCTTCCACGCAGCATTTCAAGAACTCTTGTTGTTCAGGGCCCCATGTGAAACTGCCACCTTCCGACGACATCTTGGTTTTTGCTTGCCTTCCTTGCCGCTGTTCCAAAGGATCTGCTGCAATCCGGCCACTTTCCTCTCCTTTTTCCATCCGTGTCCAGGGGGAATTCCCTTCTGGTTTACCGCACGGTGTTCTTAGCCGTTAAAATTGCCGTTGGGGCTCCTATCAAGAGCCCAAAAGTCCGTTTCACAGGGAACTGCCGAAACGTGCGACTCAGCTGGTCATCGCCGCACCCGGAAGTCCTAGGCAAGCTTTCTTTCAGACAATATAAGGATTTAAAGCATTGGGTTGAATTTTATGGGGCCTGCAAGTGTATTAGGAGGTGGGGGAGAAGCTAAAGCTTGTTTGGGAGGGTGATGTCTGGAGTGTTCATTAGATTAGTATCACCATGGTATTCTGTCGGCAGGTAGGAATGTAGAGAATGACCCTACTGCCCAGAGGGCAGCTGTCCCACAGAGGGGACCCCTGATGGCCTTGGTAACTGCCACCCCACCCAACCCCACTGACCATTTTGGAAGGGTGGCACTCTAGGGACCTGGTGCAGTCCCAGCAGTGGACAATGCTCCCAATGTCTCTTAAAGGGATGGCAAACACTGTTGTCTTAAACAGTTGAAATGCAGATATGATCCAAGGATTTTGATGCATACGTTAGGATTCTGACTGGTGGGAATTCTGGCTGATTAATAGCCTAAGAATAAGGGGTAAGCCATTCAGGACTGAGATGAGGAAGAACGAGTTCTGAACTTGTGGAATTCTCTACCACAGAAAGCTATTGGGGCCAATTCACTGGATATATTCAAGAGGGAGCTGGATGTGGCCCTTGCGGCTAAAGGGATCAGGGGGTATGGAGAGAAAGCAGGAGTGGGGTGCTGAATTTGCATGATTAGCTATGCCTATTTTCACATTTAAAAAAATATTTTCCATGTTAGCACTCCCAGTACAATTCAGCAAACCTCTTGCTACTCCAAACAATCATGAGTCAATTTTCTATGATGTCAGATATAATTTAATCATTTCTGTTACCTCTCTCTGCATCCTGTGAAATTACCAAACCAACAAAATGTTTTAACGGAAATTTTGTTGTGCATTGTTCCTTCAATGAAGTTAAAATTAAGTGAAACCAGTTGATTTCCTGAATTACCGCTTTTAACACTTCACACCAGTGACTGTATTAGAATCGAAAGCTGAGAAAAATATCCATCTTGATCATTGTGCTCTACTTTTTATAACCTCAGATCCACCAACTGATGCTTCTGTGCAGAATGCTCAGTTGGGAAACTGCAAGCTCATTAAAATGCTTAGCTTCCCCTTCTGTTTTAATCAGTGCTTTGTCCTCTACGCCAGTGCAGAGCCTTTGCAGCTACATATTATGTTTGTGCCAAGTTGCATTCTATCACGTTAGTGGTCTTTATCCTTGACGCCCTTTATAGCCCCATTAAAACAAATAGTATGTAGACAGTGTCTTGAGGGTTTCTTGCATGGTTATATTTAACTCTACAAAACACTGCCAAATTAAAACTCATTGTATGTTCAACCTCGAGATTTTGTGCACCTGGCACAAGGTGCTACCATTTCTGTATAGTTTATTCTAATCACGTAACTGGTAAAGTTCAGGTCTTTCTCATTACTGTGCTTAGAATTTACAAATTGCTACACAGTAAGGAGGAAATCTATCTCTGATTACTCCCTTGTGTCGTTCTCCACCCATATCTATCTTCCACCACCAACTTGACTTCCTTCTGTATCTGCCACTGGAAAAAAAACATTTCCCCAATTCCATTTCAGCTGCACTTTCACAACCCCACGGTCTAATCTTTGGCTTTCTGGTCACCGCAATGTTTCGGCAGCTGCCGATCTGCTCATCCACACTCATAACCACCATCCAATTTCTTTTTGTTTTACATTGTTCATGGGATGTGGGTGTTGCTAGTTAGACCTGCATTTGTTGCCCATCCCTGATTGTCCTTGGGAAGTTGGAAGTGAGCTGCTGCCGTGAACTGCTGGGGTCCAAGTGATGCTGCTGCACCCACTGCTGTTCAGGATGGAGTTCCAGGATTTTGACCCAGCAACAGTGGAGGAACGGCAATAGTTACAAGTCTGGATGGTGTGTGACTTGGAAGGGAACTTGCAAGTGGAGGTGTTCCTATACATCTGCTGCCCTTGTCCTTCTAGGTGGTAGAGGCCATGGGTCTAGAAAGTGCTGTTAAAGGAACCTTGGTGAGTTTGCATCTTGTGGATAGTGCACACTGTTACCACTGCGCATCAGTGAAGGTGAGAACGGATGTTGATAATGATGGAAGGTGTGCCTATCATGCCTTGTCCTGGATGGTGTTGAGCTTCTTAGTGTTGCAGGGGCTGCATTCATTTTTTAATGTATTTTTTTAATTTTTCCAATTAAGGGGCAATTTAGCATGGCCAATCCACCTACCCTGCATATCTTTTGGGTTGTGGTGGTGAGACCCATGCAGGCACGGGGAGAATGTGCAAATTCCACAATGACAGTGATCCGGGGCCAGGATCAAACCTGGGTCTCCGGCGTTGTGAGATGATTGTATTCTCTCTTGTTGGAGATAATCATTGCCTGTGGTTGCGTTGCACAGATGTTACTTGTAACTCGTCAGCCTACGCCTGAATGTTGTCCAGAATTTGCTGCATATGCACACAAGCAGATTCTGTATCTGAGAAGTTGCAAATGGTGTTGGATATTGTACAATCATCAGCTACTTCTGCTACTTTCCTCCTCTCCCGAGCCTGTTTGGCAAACCTCCACTAAAGTTTCCCCCATCCCTGAACTAATTTTTCTTTGCTTTTCCTCCTACATCCCTATCTGCTCCCTCAATACTAAACTTCTGACTAGTCAATTTCTCTTCCTGATTGCAATTTCCCCTCTCTTCAAATACTGTCCACCTTTCTTTCAAATCTGCCATCATTGATTGATTGATTTGATTTATTGTCACATGAACTGAAGTACAGTGAAAAGTATTTTTCTGCGGCCGAGGGAACGTACACAGTACGTATATAGTGGACAAAGAGAATAATCAACAGAGAACATTGACAATGGTACATCTACAATCAGTGATTGGTTACAGTGTGGAACAAGGGGCCAAACAAAGCAAATACATGAGCAAGAGCAGCATAGAGTGTCGTGAATAGTGTTCTTACAGGTAACAGATCAGTCCGAGGGGGGAGTCGTTGAGTCCTGGAGCTGTGAGGAAGAAGCTGTTCCTGTGTCTGGATGTGCGGGTCTTCAGACGTCTGTACCTTCTGCCTGATGGAAGGATCTGGAAGAAGGCAATGCCTGGGTGGGTGGGGTCTCTGATAACGCTGTCTGCCTTCCTGAGGCAGCGGGAGGTGTAGACCGAATCAATGTGGGGGTGGCAAGCTTGTGTGACGCGCTGGGCTGAGTTCACCACACTCTGCAGTTTCTTGCGATCCTGGACCGAGCAGTTGCCATACCAGGCTGTGATGCAGCCGGATAGGATGCTCTCTATTGCACATCTATAGAAGTTTGTGAGAGTCGATACAGATATGCCAAATTTCTTTAGCTTCCGTAGGAAGTAGAGACATTGTTGGGCTTCTTTGGTTCTTGTTTGGCACTGGTATGATGATGGACATAGTAGACAAAGAGAATAATCAACAGAGAAGCAGGTGTGGACCTCAGAACAGAGTAGGGAGAGGTTGAAGATGTCCGCGAACACATCTGTCAGCTAGTCCGTGCCTCATCACCCCTCTCTCAAAAAACAAGCCCACTATACTTGCAAACCACCACCCACTTTCAGCTTCCCTTTCTTCTCGGAAGTTCTGGAATGTATTGCCGCCTCCCAAATGCATGTCCATCTCTCCCAGAACTCTATCTTTCAACGCCTCCAATCAGGCTTCCGGCCCTGCCACAGTATCAAAACAGGTCTTATCAAGTCACAGATGGCATGCTAAAACAAGCACCACCAATAAACCCAAGAGAAGATCAGTCAGCTTTATACAGTGTGGCGAATGTGCAACTATACTACACATCTGTATGCTTCACCTGATGCCAGTGTCTATATTTACATTGTATACCTTGTGTTCCCCATTACATATTTCCTTTTATGTACTAAAGGATCTGTTACAGCTGCATGAAGAAAAATACTTTTCACTGTACCTCGGTACACGTGGCAATAAAAACATCCAAACCAATCCTTATAGGCCATTGTAATTTATTTTTAAAAGGCTGCGTTATTAAAAACAGTTCTGGCCAGCTTTGTTCCAGGTTAATAACGGTTACAGATGACAAATACATCCTCAACCTAAAATCCTATCCAGCTGCATTATGATGGGGAAGTATGACAAAGGTACACTATCAGTCTTTGTCTTCTGAAGCCTTGCTTGCAGTATTTGACAAGGTTGACCGCAACATTTTCTGCCAACGCCACTGTGTAAAGCTGACTGATCTTCTCTTGGATTTATTGGTGGTACCATTTTTAGTGATGTGTTCATCATCACACTGACTTATGGTAAATGCATACACCTGCTTTCTTACGGGTAAGATAAATTATGTGATCTTTGTCATCTTTAAAGGTTTATGAGGAATTTTTTTGATATATGACAGCAGCATAAATGGGTAAATACTTTCTTACATTTGGCAAGACCAAGTTTGTTTTTATTTGTTTGCCAAGCCATTTCAGAGTCAACAACATTGCTGTGAATCTGGAGTCAAGTATAGGCCAGACCAGATTAGGAGGGCGGATTTCCTCCCCGAAAGTGAACCAGATGGGTTTTTACAACAATCAACCATGATTTCATGATCATCATTAGACTTATTTATTTTATCATCTATTGTGGTGGGATTCAAACCCAGGTCCTGCGTCACTGGTCCAATGATAATATCAGTACACCACCACCGCCTGCCCTGTTGCATTAACATGCAAAACCACAAGAAAGGAATGAAACCGGGCGGACCACAGACACCAGAAATGACAAGGACATCCCCAGCCCTGAGGGAATCAACAAGAGGGACCTCATCCTCACCAATCTGCCTGCTGCATGTCCATGACAGTATCGGTAGAAGTGACCATCGCACAGTCCTTTTGGAGACAAAGTCCCATCTTCAAATTGAGCATACCCTCCATCATGTTGTGCGGCACAACCACCGAGCTAAATGGGATAGACTTTGAACAGATCTTTTTTTTAATAAATTTTTTTTGGGGGTTTTTGAACAAAGTATATTTACCGTTATGTACACCGGATAAGAAACATATACATACACACATATATAGAAGAGAAGGGCACACCCAAACATACCAAAGAAAAGAAAATAGTATTAAAAAAAAAAATACAATAAAAAATAAAATAGGATAACTGGTAGGGTATTGTGCACCAGCTCAACAGCAGCAACTCTGTACAACTGGCAAAATTATTTACAACACATATATAGGCAACTGGAGGAGAGACCGGAGAGGTAAATATACATTTGGGTGCTGGAGCGACAATTACAATGGGCAATACTCGAATGGGTTTGGTGGTGTTGTCGCTTGCTTCTCCCGGACGGATCTCCGTCTCGCGCTCACCTCCGCTTCTGCCGTTCCTCCCGTCTCTCGTCTTCATTCTCCTCGTTCCCTACTCCTGCCGATGCCATATTCGTTATTGTATCCCGTGCCTTCCTTCCGGCTCTCATTTCCCTGCCCCCCCCCCCCCCCCCCCCCTCCCCCTGGAGGGAGAGGTCTGACAGCCAGTCTGCAGCTTTGGGTGGTGCTGCTGACCGCCAGCCGAACAGGATTCTACGGCGGGCGATCAGGGAGGCAAAGGCAAAGGCGTCCACCCTCCTCCCCAGGAATAGAACTGGCTGGTCCGAAACCCCGAAGACCACCACTTTTGAGCTTGGCTCCACCCTCATCCCCACCACTTTGGACATTGCCTCGAAGAAGGCTGTCCAGTACCTTGCAAGTCTGGGACAAGACCAGAACATGTGGGCGTGGTTGGCCGGGCCTCCTTGGCACCGTTCACATCTATCCTCCACCTCCGGGAAGAACCTACTCATACGGGTTCTTGTTAAGTGGGCTCTATGTACCACGTTTAGCTGTGTCAGGCTGAGCCTTGCGCACGTGGAGGTGGAGTTGACCCTATGCAGTGCTTCGCTCCAGAGTCCCCACCTGATTTCAATCCCCAGGTCCTCCTCCCATTTCTTTCTTGTTGCGTCCAGTACGGTGTCGGCCCTTTCTATCAGTCGGTCATACATGTCACTACAGTTTCCTTTGTCTAGTATGCTTGCGTCCAGTAGTTCTTCCAGTAGTGTCTGTCGGGGCGGTTGTGGGTACGTCCTTGTCTCCTTTCATAGGAAGTTTTTGAGCTGTAGATACCTTAGCTCGTTCCCCCTGGCTAGCTAGAATGCTGGAATTTCTGTTTCGAACAGATCTAGCAACTCCAGACTGGGCATCCATGAGGCGTTTGGGCCATCAGCAGCAGAAGAATTGTATTCGACCGCAATCTGCAACCTCATGGCCCGGCATACCCCCCACTCTACCATTATCACCAAGCCAGGGGATCAACCCTGGTTCAATGAAGAGTGCAGGAGAGCATGCCAGGAGCAATATCAGGCATACCGGAAAATGAGGTATCGACCGGGTGAAGCTACAACACCGGACTACTTGAGTGTCAAACAGCATAATCAGCAAGCAATAGACAGCTAAGCGATTCCACAACAAATGCATCAGATTTAAGCTCTGCCATCCTGCCACATCCAGCCATGAATGGTGGTGGACAATTAAACAACTCACTGGAGGAGGAGTTCCACAAGTATCCCCATCCTCAATGATGGAGGAGCCCAGCACGTATGTACAAAAGACAAGGTTGAGACATTTGCAACAATCTTCAGCCAGAAGTGCTGAGTGGATGATCCATCTCGGTCTGTTTCAGAGGTCCACCGCATCTTCAGCCAATACGAATCACTCCACGCGATATCAAGAAACGGTTGACGGCTCTGGATATTGCAAACGCTATTGGGCCTGACAATATCCCAGCAATAGTACCGAAGACTTGTGCTCCAGAGCTTGCAGCACCCCTAGCCAAGCTGTTCCAGTACAGCTACAACACTGGCATCTACCCGGCAATGTGGAAAGTTGTCCAGGTGTGTCCTGTACACAAGAAACATGACAAATCTAACCCAGCCAATTATCGCCTCTCCATCAGCAAAGTGATGGAAGGAGTCATCAACAGTGCTATCAAGCGGCATTTATTCACCAATAACCTGCTCACGAACACTCATTTTGGGTTCCACCAGGATCACTTGGCTCCTGACCTCATTGCAGTTGAGTTCAAACATGGACAAAAGAGCTGAATGCCAGAGTGACTCCCCTTGACATCCAGGCTGCATTTGGCCAAGCATGGCATCAAGGAGCCCTAACTAAACTGGAGTCAATGGGAATCTGGGGGGGGGGTATTAATGTGCAGTATTAATGTGCAGTATTGCATGAACGTATATTTTGAAAATTGGTAGTTGCCACAGATTGAGGTACTTTGACAGAATCTTTATTCTGAGCAAAAATGACCTTGAGCTTTTTGGGAGAGTTCCATGCAGAGGTATTTACAATGTCAAATTGGTAGCCATTTCGACAGATACTGAACAATATCCAATTTGTTATATTTGGGTTATTCAAGAATATGTACATCTTGATGTGGACAAATTATTTTGGTATCTACTGATGTTGAGAAGGAAGACTTAAAAAAGATTTGGCACTGACACCAGAGTGGACTGTACAGGATTTATGCTGCCTGACCTGAACTCTGACAAGAGTGTTCTGTGTTAATACTCCCAGCTAGTGAGATGTAATTTTTTAAGGGGTCAGGTGAGAAGGTTTTCTCTTTCCCAGGTAAATTTTGGAAGATTTTTAAAAGTATGTTGAGGTCAAAGCAACTGCTGACCCCAGGTTCACTCCTCAGGCGAAGGTGAGAAATTACCTCCAGTTTATTGCACCGCTCTGTCCAGTCCAGTTTGTACCATTCGTACCATTACATGAAAACTGAAAAGCTGCTTGAAGGCCACGACAAGCCATTATAGATTTTTTTTTTTGCTCAGATTTTTATGTCATGGTGACGTTTGGAGCTGGTATTTGTAGGTAGCCTTAAACTAGGACCATACAAATCAAAATAAGTTTTTCTTTTTTTTTTAATTTCGAGTACCCAATTCATATTTTTCCCAAGTAAGGGGCAATTTAGTGTAGCCAATCTACCTACCCTGCAGATGTTTGGGTTTGTGGGGATGAGACCCACGCAGACTCGGGGAGAATGTGCAAACTCTACGCAGACAATGGTCTAGGGCCGCGATCGAAACCGGTTCCTCAATCTGTGAGGCAGCAGTGCTAACCAGTGTGCCACTGTGCTGCCCCTCAAATCAAAATAGTTAATTTTCAAGAGAAAATGTAATTGCAGCACTTCGTGACAAATAGGCACTCCATTTTGGTGTGAACTGGGCAGTTTGAACAGCATGTAGAGCATGATTGTTAAATCTTCATTGACGAGGAAACTTCAAACCTGATATGCAGTTCAAATTATTTTTCCCTCCATTCTGAGATTATAGGACTACTAATTTCTTTAAAAAAAGGTAACAAGCTATATTAATAAATGAAGCATTCAATTTATTTTCTTAAAAGTTACTGAGAACTTCTTCATTCTGATGTTTTTATTTCTGGGATATGTTACATTTTGTGTCTTATATTCTTGTACTGAAAACCTGAAGCAAATTTCTATTGAATATTATCCAGTCAATTGAGCTCAGGAAATGTAATTACAGAGATTAGGCTTTCTTAGCCAACCTTTACAAACATACCTGTATTTTTAATAATGTCAGCAAACTTATTGAATTCTTCCCTCCCTATAAAAGCTGAAGTTCCGTATGCCTTAATTATACTTGTATCAACAGCTTGCATTTTATAACACCTTTAACATTAAATACCGAGCCATTTGGTTGAAATGTTATCAAACAAAATTTGACAGCGAACCACAAAGGGTGCTATTAAGACAGGTGATCAAAAGTTTGATCAAAGAATAGATTTTAAGGCGATCTTAAAGTGAAAGAGAAGCAGGCAGAGAGGTTTAGAAGAGTAATTCCAGAGCGTTGGGCCAGGGCAGCTGAAAGCATAACTGCCAGTGATGGGCAAAGCTGCTCAAGAGTCCAGAATTGGATCGATATAGAGATATTGAAGGGTTGCAGGAATAGGATCAATAGAAATAGAAGCAGCTGTAGGTCATTCAGGTCATCAAGCCTGCTCCGTCAATAAGATCGTGATTGATCTGATTCTGGCCTGAACTGCCCCTCCCATTACCCTTGACTTCCGTGTAGATCTCAAAAATCTATCTAATGCAGCCGCGAATATATTCATTGACTGGGGCGGCAAGGTGGCACAGTGGTTAGCACTGCTGCCTCACTGCCAGTGACCCGGGTTTATTCTGATCCCTGGTGCCTATCAGTGTAGAGTTTGCACTTTCTCCGCGTGTCTGCGTGAGTATCCTCCGGGTGCTCCCATTTCCTCCCACAGTCCAAAGATGTGCAGGTTTGGTGGATTGGCCATGCTAAATTGCCCCTTAGTGTGTTAAAAGGTTAGGTGTGGTTACTGGGTTGCAGGGATAGGGTCGGGGCGTGGGCCAAGGTAGGGTGCTCTTTCAAAGGGTCGGTGTAGACATGATGGGCCGAATGGCCTCCTTCTGCATTCTATGACTCTTCCCCAGTAAGCAGTGGAGACTTTGGATAAACTAACAACCCATTCAGAGAAGCCATTTCTTCTCATTTCAGCCTTCAAATAGGAGACCGCTTATTTTAAACTACCCCTCCCCGCAGTTCTAGATTACCCCATGAGGGGAATTATCCTTCAGCATCTACACAACCAAGCCCCCTCATAATCCTATATGTTTCATTAAGATTCCCTCATTATTTTAAACCCCATGATTATATGCCTCAGGTAGCCTTAAACTAAGACCATACAAATCAAAATGAGTTGATTTTCTAGAGAAAGTGTAACATGCAGCTCTGTGACAAATAGACACTCCATTTTAGTGTGAACTGGGGCAGTTTGTATAGCTTGTAGGACTTTCCCAACCTTTCCTCGGTAGATAATTCTTTCATCCTACAAATCAGCCGAGTGAACCTTCTGAACTGCTTCCAATGCGAGTATATCCCTCTTAAGGAAGGAAACCAAAGCTGTATGCAGTGCTGTAATTGCAGTCTCACCAATACCCTGTACGGTTGTCACAGGATTTTCCTTTTATACTCCAACCCTCTTGCAATTAAGACCAACGTCCGATTTGCTTTCCTAATTATTTGCTGTAAAATGGAAGGTTAGAGAAATAGGGAGGGTTGAGATGATGGAAAGATTTGAAGATGAGAATGAAAATTTTAAAATAAAGACATTGCTTAATTGGGTATCAATGTAGATCAGTGAGCACAAGGATGCTGAATGAATGAAATTGGCCTGAGTTTGGACTTTGGCTGAAAGTTTATGTAGAGTAGAATATGGTGATGCTGAGGAGAGCATTGGAAAATTCAAAACTGGAGATGGCAAAGGCATGGAGGGGTATGCGTTGGAGGTAAATGTAGGCCGTCTTGAAGATGAAGGGATTATGTGGTTCAAAGCTTATCTCGGTTGCAAAAGATCTGGTTCGACTTCCATAACAATAGTGGTGTTGCTGTTGGAAGGAGCTGCATCGTTTTCATCCACTTGGAGAAGAGAATTTTATTCAGTTGGCCTAAATTCATGTGTAATAAACACAGAAAATACTGGAAACATCAATTCCAGTAGCACCAGTTCTGGATCCTGATGAAAGTTCATTGACCTGAAACATTAACTGTTTTTCCCTCCCCCAGATGCTGTCAGATATTCTCAATATTTCCAGAATTTTCTGTGTAATTTCCAATTGACAGTATTTTTTTCTGAATTATTGTGTAATTGTGTTGGCTCCATTAACCCAATTCAACAACAATATTGCAATTGGGGGTCTGAAAGTGTATTGTAAATGACTTGGGGAAGAGTTTTATTCAAGGGACAAATGGAAACAACTTACTTTGGGTAAGAATGTGAAAGTACAAAATTGTTGACGATGTTCTTACTACTGATGGAGACAGTGGGAGGAGTGTGACTGCAAGGGTTGACTAGCTTCTAGTGAGCTGTGAAATGGGTAGGAGAGTTAATATACAGAGTTGGGATGCTTATAGTAGAGGGAAAGGCAGTGAACTCTGAGAAAAGAGCAAGTGAAACTGAAATAGAGATTAAAATTACCGAGGATTAGGAGTCCATGCAGAAGTTGAGGAATGAAAGAAGGAATGCTTTCAGAGCAAGTGGAAATGGGGCTAAAGGGCCCCCCCCCCCCCCCCCCCCCCCCCGCGCCGTGTGTATCAATGGTGCCAAGGCAGAGATGGTTGACTGCTTCAAATTCCTAGGTGTGCACATCGTGAACAATCTGTCCTGATCCACCAAGGCGACTCTATGACCAAGAAAGCATAACAACACCTATACTTCCGGAAACTAAGGAAATTTGCATGTCCACATTGACTCTTACCAATTTTATAGATGCACCATAGAAAGCATTCCATCTGGCTGCATCACAGCTTGGTATGGCAACTGCTTGGCCCAAGACCGTAAGAAACTAGAGAGCTTGTGAACACAGCCCAGTCCATCACTCGAACCTGCGTCCTATCCATAGACTCTGTTTACATCTCCTGCTACCTTGGTTATTCTCTCTTCCAACCTCTTCCATCATCAGGAGACTTAAAATTCTGAGAACATGTACTAACAGATTCAAAAACAGCTTCTTCCCCGCTGTTACCAGACTCTTGAATGACCCTCTTATGGACTAAACTGATCTCTCCACGCATCTTCTCTACTGAGTAGCACTACACCCTGTATGCGTCCTCTGATGTCTATGTCTGTATGTTTACATTGTGTATTTATCGTATGTCCTATGTTTTTCATATATGGAACAATCTGCCTGGACTGTGTGCAGAACAATATTTTTCACTGTACCTTGCTACACGTGACAATATATCAAATCAAAGGTGTTGTCACTGGTGAGCCAAATTTCAATCAATGCCTCAACGACCAGGGCCTTTTTAAAGAGTAAATTAACACCTTGGAGTTAAATGCAGAGGGACAGTAATTGATCCTCTAGTAGAATCTAAGGTCGTAGACTGGATGAGGTGAGTGGAATGGGAAGTAGGTTAGTATGGATTGCGTCCAGTGAGTGTGCTAGATGTAAAGGTCAGTGAGGTTGGAAGCTGAGGTAGCTGGCATTGCTGCTCGTAAGGAGGCAGTGATTAATGCCTTACTGGCATTGGGGTGGGCGAAGTACTTCAGAAGGAAGAAATGTAATCATTAGCACGTGACAGAATAGAGATAGGAGACACTGGCCTAAGGAAGGTTGAGGAATAAAATAGATTAAAGAATGTGATTGCACCAAGTGTGGAAGCTAAAATATACATACTGTGTAAATAATCTGTCGAAGTTAAAATAGATATATTCCCCCAGCTACAACTGTTGTTGTTCTGATTGATAAATGTGTTGTCACCAGCGGGGCCAGAATACTCTTCAGTAAGTTAAGTTAGCTTTATCTCTGTTGGGGTAGCAGTTGGATTTCGACAGTTGGTCTCAATGAATCAGGGCTAAGGGGAAAAGTCAACCAAAATTCTACTCTTCAACACCATCCATTGACAGGTGCTGGAAAGTAGACTTATTTGGAGAGAACAGGGTCATGTTCTAGGTGCAATGACCTTCTTGGTTGAATGGTTCTTCCTGGACTCGCACAAGAATGGTCATTTGGTGAGAGAGTGTAATGCTACTGCCACTGTCGGTATGAATTGGTGTTCTCAGAAGAGGAAGAAAGTAGTGCAAAATTGTTGTTTTGATGGGCGATGCTCCAAGGACGGATCGTGCAGCTATTTGGAAAGCGAGAACTCTAATGGCAAACCAGACTGGCACTTGTGTTGTGTTAATGACCTTTCTGTTTTGAGTTAGGAAATGAGATTATCTTATTTACTGAAGGGAATATGGAGAAAAAAATGTTTTGATGCATTATCTTATGAAATGGTTAGAAATTTGAATTAACATGATACTTCCATTTTAAAAAGTGATTACTGTTGCTCTGCACGCCTTTTTCTTGAATGTGACCCATATAATTTTCTGAAAATGAGTGGGCATAACATTATAATTACTATTTGCAACTATGTAGATTTTTCCTATTTGAAATGTGCAAAAATGATTCCACGAGTAATTCATGTAACATTCCTCGATGAACAAATTAAAGTATATGGATCTTCGTCATTAGAATTATACAGCACAAAAGAAGACCATCCAGCCCAGTGTATCTGCCGACACATTGAAAGAACTTACCCAATTAGTCTCACTCCCTTGCTCTTTTTCAATTATTTATCCAATTCTCTTCTGAAAGTTACAGTTCGACCACCTTATCAGGTTGCACGTTCCAGAGCATAACTCACTACATAAAAGAACTCCACTGCATAAAATAACTCCCTTTACTCCCCCATGTCCTCTGGTTGCTGGCTTGCCTTCTAGTGACAATGGTTCTCTCTATGTACGTATCAAAACTCCTCATAATTTTGAACACCTAATTAATCTCCCAGCAGTTTCTCATGTATCTCCACCTAGAAGGGATGAGGAACTTTAGTACTCATTCCAGTAAATCTCCTCTACACCCCCTTGAAGGCCTGGACACCTTTTCCTAAAGTGTAGTGCCCAGAATATTCCAGATGAGAGGCCCAATCACACTTGCTTGCTTTTGTTCTCCGTGCCTCAATTTATAAAGCTTTCTCTACTTCTCCAGCAACCTTCGAAGATTTGTGCACGTATAACCCCAGGTCTCTGCTCCTGCACACCCATTGTATCATTTAACTTGTATTTCCTCTCGTTCTTTCTTCCAAAATGCATCACTTCATATTTCCCTGCATTTTCTGCCCATTTGACCAGTTTGTCTCTGGCCTCTTGAGATCGACTTAGAAGATAAGTGGTTCCTGGAAACCGTGTCGTAAATTGGAACCAATTTCCCCACCGGAACATTGGGCGGGATTCTCCGTTTCTGAGACTAACTGATAGCGCCAACGCAGAATTCATGGACCTTCACAACAGAAAAACTGGCGCCACACCTGGACTGATTTCGCTACTGCTAAGGAGCTAGCACCTGCGCCACGTGGAACACAATCGATTCGAATGAGAAACGGTGCAAATTCGCCGGTTTCACGACTCTCACCCGTGAGGCTGACGAGCTGCAGCCGCATATACACACTTCACTCCCCACACACACTGTCCCACACTGTCCCAGTCAACAAGATGGCAGCGAAGAGAGCAGGCCCGAGGGTTACAGATGCTGAGCTGGAGACCCTCTTGGATGCGTTGGAGGAGCGGAGGATGACCCTGGAGGCTGCCAGCTGCTCCCATTTGCTGTGCCTGGGCACAGTTGGCAGAGGCCGTGAGCGCTGTGGCAGCACCATCCGGACAAGCCAGCACTGCTGCAAAAAACTGCACAACCTCCTCAGGGCGGCAGGGTGAGTAGGCAGCCCTGTTCCCCTGACAGTAACCCAAGTCTCCCACATGGGTAACCTAACCAGGAAAATGGACGAACCCCCATCCTGCACCACATGCCCGTACCCAGACCAGCCGCCATGGCCAGGTGCCCCGGCCACTGAGGCCACCAGCTACCTGCTCCCTGGGCTCCATGCGTCGGACTGTCTAACACTGTCGCCTTCTGTTTCCGCCACGCACAACCGCCGGGAGCTGGAAAAGACAGGAGGGTGACCGCCAGACCTACGGTCCCTCGCCTATGGCCGAGCAGAGGTAAAGTCTGAACCAGTGTCGCAAACTGAAAACAGGTTGTCAATTTATAAGCGTCATAAATGCTGTTCGTCGTAATTCAAATGTCATATTATTATTAAAGTTGAGGACTATCTGTATCCTCCTCGTTGTTTACTACAGCTGTTCATTAGTCTTGTAAAAATGATACGTTATCAACATTTGCAACATTCCATTCTGTCAAAGTCTAATTCCAGAAATTCCACAAAATCGATGTGCAAGTCTGCCTGACACTTAAAATGGTTGGTCACACTGATAGGTGTATTCCATCTTTTCAAAACTTGAGGCGGAAAACCTTTTTAAAATTTGATTTATTGACACATGTATCGAAGTACAGTGAAAAGTATTTTTCTGCGGCCGAGGGAAGGTACGTACACAATATGTACATAGTAGACAAAAATATTAATCGACAGAGTACATTGACAAATGGTACATTGACAAACAGTGATTGGTTACAGTGCAGAACAAGGAGACAAACAAAGCAAATACATGAGCAAGAGCAGCATAGGGTGTCGTGAATAGTGTTCTTTCAGGGACCAAATCAGTCCGAGGGGGAGTCGTTGAGGAAACAGGAAGCTGTGGGAAGAAGCTGTTCCTATGTCTGGATGTGCGGGTCTTCAGACTTCTGTACCTTCTGCCTGATGGAAGGATCTGGAAGAAGGCAGTGTCTGGGTGGGAGGTGTCTCTGATAATGCTGTCTGCCTTCTTGAGGCAGCGGGAGGTGTATACAGAATCAATGTGAGGGTGGCAAGCTTGTGTGATGCGTTGGGCTGAGTTCACCACACTCTGTAGTTTCTTGCGATCTTGGACCGAGCAGTTGCCATACCAAGCTGTGATGCAGCCGGATTGGATGCTCTCTATCACACATTTGTAGAAGTTTGTGAGAGTCGATGCAGACATGCCGAATTTCTGTAGCTTCCGTAGGAAGTAGAGATGTTGTTGAGCTTTCTTGACTTTTGCATCAACGTGAGTGGACCAGGACAGACTGTTGGTGCTGGTGACCGCCAGGAACTTAAAGCTATCGACCATCTCCACTTCGGAGCCATTGATGCCGACGGGGGGGGTGTGTCGTGCTGCGCTTCCTGAAGCCGATGATCAGTTCCTTGGTCTTTCCGACATTTAGAGAGAGGTTGTTTTTGGCAAGTTTCCATTCTCTTGAACTTTTCCAACATTCTATTTGGTTTTTAAGTGCCTTTGCAAGCATCACTTGCACACTGCCACCTGCATTTTCAATTGAATATTAGTGCCTCGAACTGTGAAACATTTAGCTCAGTAATATAGAACAGTAATTTAAATCTATATCCTTTGATCCTTGGCTATCCTGAAGTAATATTTGAGCTTCAAGTATTTCCTTTATTAATGTGACTTGATTTGGTGCCGCCATAACTTTTTCTGTACACCGTAAAGCTTTCATTTCTTTAATCTTTCTTCAAAGCACTTTTAATGATTCCTTCGTTCTTTGCATCCTTCCATTCAGCAAACTGACCAAAATTGTACAAGAGACTCTAATAAGTATGATCTGATTGATGTATTTAAAAGCCTGTCTAGAGGTTTATTTCATCGTGCCTATTTATTCTGAGTGCTACTTCTCTGGAACTTTTCCAACATTCTATTTTGTTTTTAAGTGGCTTTGCATGCATCACTTGCACACTGCCACTTCCAGCTTTATTTTTAAGATTTCATGTACTCATTGTATTCGCTTCATTTTTTAATACCCTGTTCTTCTATTCATCTATATCAATGTTGGTCAGTGTTGATTTTGTCCAATAATATAAATCTATTTTGGTGTCATTTTTGTTTTTGTTTTTTCATCTTGATCGGGATGAGAGATCAATCAGCACAATCCAAATTTCAGTTTAAAACAGAGCCCCAGTCCTTCTCTCGGACTTGAGTACATAATCTAAATTGACATTTTAATGCGGTTCTGAGTGAGTGCTACATTGTTCAAGGTATCATTTGAAATATCAAACTTCCTGCTCTGTGAATGTAAAAGGGTCCATGGTAGTACTCTGTAAGCAGACTATTTTTGCTATGCTGGTCAACAGTTATTTCTCAACCAGCATCACCAAAATCGATGATGTAAACATAATGCCTGGACAATAAAAGCTACTTGCAATGGTCAACAGATCTGGCTAAAACTGTGTGGTTTGCTCGTTCCAATGAATATCTCTGCTGGCACTACATGGAAATTACGAAAAAGAACTCCCCATAAAGAAGAGGAACGGGCTTTGAATGCTTCCAAAAAGTACCTTTCAAAAAGTCCCCATCTTTCCAATGAATCAAACAACTGTGGAAACCATTGAAAATAATATAACTAGTTTCCATCAATTGTACATTAAATACATAAATATTTTTGGGCACCTAATGTACTGATTTTTTTTTTCTATGTTTAACACAGTAAATCAGAAATTACTGTTAAAACTTTGCAGTTTGCCCATGTATTTTTTGTGTTCTATTACAGCTCTGGCAATGGGGCTCTGTGTGGCCATGATCGCTTTTGTACGGTTGCCAAGTCTTAAAGTTTCCTGCTTGCTGCTTTCTGGACTGCTCATTTATGATGTATTTTGGGTAAGTTGCAATTAAACGTTATTGCACATGTAAACAGCTTTGCTCTTTGCAGCTTTGTTATTAACTACATAATTCTAAACACATTCCCTCAACTTTGTGTCTTTGGGCTTTTGCATGGAAATTAGTTTGTTTAAAATCTTCAGTGTAGAATGAAAATAAACAGTGACTTCATAATGCATGTCAGCAAATAATTGGACGTCATTGATATAATATGTAAATATTAAGCTTGGGAGGCTTTGGTTAGCAATTTAAAAAATAGTGTCCAGCTTGATTGCTGTTCTCAGCTGAAATCCATAGTCAAGACTTTCATCGAGGTCCCTGAATAGAACTCTTGAACCCTGAGGAGGATTTCCTCCAAGATTAAAGAAGCTCGGATCCCAGATTAATTTTGAGTCAGTGCAGCTTAATACCACACCATAAAGTTAATTTATCTGATGTGTAATTAAGAGAGCTTCTCTTGGCCAATTTAATAATAGCTTTGAAACCACCAATTGTAAACAATTTTTGGGCATGGTTGCAAGGTACAGAGTGTCAACTTCAAAAGTACACCAAAATCTATTCAGAAGATCAGTGACAGCTGTAACCATTTTGTAACTAAACCATCATCTTGAGTTTGGACAAAATGTTCTTTGGTATCGTACCCTTCTGTCTTGATTTAAGTCCTTCACTGAATAATGACATTGTTATACGTATGTTGTCGTCGATGTCAACTAAGCACGACTGCAATATATTCACCATCTGGGCTCTCCTGAGACTTCTCTAGTTTGATGTCAAACAGCACAATGAATGACTGCTTTTATATCTTTGCATCTAATGACGTTCTAGTTCTGTGCATTACCTATTATTTTTTTTACATGCATTTTATTACAAACGTAAAAAAAGTTACAAAACAAACAATTCTGGAAACAGGCTGCCCAACAAACGACCTCCTCTTTCCCGCCCCCCCCCCCCCCCCCCCCCCCCCCCCCCGAAGGAAATCATACACGTCACCCAGCCAGGCCACTACCCCCGGTGGCGTTGCTGACCGCCACTCCAAGATCGGCCTTCCACCCCTCCATCAGCTTTGGCTTCTCCGAAACCCCAAATATTGCCATCAAAGGATCTGGCTCCACCTCCTCCCCCACTATCCTTGCTAGGGCCACAAAGATGCCCACCCAGAATCTCTCCAACTTTTCACAGCCCCAGAACACATGCACGTGATTTATTGGTCCTCGCCCACACCCCTCACACTCATCTGCCACCCCCTCGAAGAACTCACTCATTGTTGCCCAAGTCATATGTATCCTGTGTACGACCTTGAACTGTATCAGGCTCATTCTTGCGCTGGAGGAGGTCACGTTTACCCTTTGCAGTGCCTCACTCCATACTCCTGAATTTATCTCCCTCCCAGCTCAACTTCCCATTTTTCCTTCATCTTCACCACCTCCTCACCTCCCTGCTCTCCCAGCTACCTGTATATATCTCCAATTCTACCCTCCCCTTTCACATCTGGAAGCAGCAGTCGCTACAGCAAGGTGTACCTCTGCAACCGAGGGAACTCTTTCCAAACCTTCCGCGCAAAGTCCCTTACCTGCAGGTACCTAAACTCTCTGCCTCTCAAAATGCCTCCTCAACTGGTTCCAGATCTTCACTGGACTGCACCACCGGGCTCCCTGAGTACCTGCTTGGCGCCCTGCATTACATATTATACTTACATTTCCTAAAATAGAAACCTAAATTACAACTTCTATGCTGTAAGTGTTTTTGAAAAGTTTGAAAAGGCCAGTGCTGATAAAATAGCTCTCAACTACATTTTCTAGCAATGTAGATACCATTGTAGTCCATTTGGCCCATCTTGGAATTCTATAAGTTGTGCCTACTGCTCCATATCTCCTGTTCATTAGACACGTTGCCAGAACTCGATCCTGTTCTTTTTGAAATCACCAATATTGTCGTCCTCCACTGCCTCTTGGATAGTTTGCCCATAGATTTTGCAGTTCAGATTAAGCTGTCTAATTTCCCTTCTACTTTCTGAGTTGATGACAGGGTCAGACTGGCAGACAAGTGTTGACTCAACTGCTTGACAAAGCAAGCCATCATTCTGACTAATTTTACATCATTATTCAATATCAACTGAAGACACAATGATTCATTAGAGCTCTCATGTCTTACGCTCCATTGCAGAATGTCTCATTTTAATTGGCTTAATAATGATTAATCCACAAGAACAGTAAGTTCAAACTTCACAGTGTTAAATGGATTTGTGATTGATAAACTTTTTCAACAGAAGGAGGAAAGTGATGGCATCTGGAGGGGGAAGTGCTTTCTATTTGAAGCTGGAACTGAAGTCCAATATTGTCTATCTGAAGAATTACAGTAACACTGTTGGTTGTTCAGTCAATCTCCTGCATTAATGTTCTAAGCAACAAAAAATAAATGTTAATTTTTCAGCTTGTTGGTGGTGATAAATCAGGCAACTGGAAAAGTAAATTATTTCTGAACGCAGGCAGTTTGTGCTGTGCAAGTTAGAAACATAAAAATAGGAACAGGAGGAGACCATTTGGCCCTTCGAGCCTGCTCTGCCATTTTTGGTAAATGTGGCAAATTTTAGAGTTCACTCAGTATGTGTAAATGCACAAAGCTGCAGGTACAAATGTGTTCATGTTGGATATTAAATTCAATTTGTTAAGATGTGGAAGGAAAGAGGAGTGGGGTTGGTAGCAATATTACAGTGCTGGAGAGTATGAATCTCCTGGAGAGGTCAAGGACAGTCTGTTTGATTAGAATTATAATAGCGATGCTGTTATGCTGCTGGATGTATTGTATTCTACAGGCCACTAAGTGGTGGGAATGATAGAGGAGCAAATTTACAGAGATATTGCAGAAAGGTGCAAGAGATGTTAGGGTATTGTTTAGTTGGGGGATTTCAGTTATCCAAATAGAGATGGTGGGGGGGGGAGGATTTTTCTGAAGTGTGTTCAGGTTTTCATTCTTTTCCCGCCCAACAAGGAAGGAGGTATTGTTGGATTTGGTTCTGAAAGTGAAGTGGGTAAAGTAGAACAAGTGTCCGAAAGGAATCATTTTTGGAGCATTGATCATCGTATCATGATTTAAATAAACTAGGAAAAGAACGGGGCAATCCAAGTAAAAACACTTAATTGGAGGACGACCAATTTCAACAGGTTGAGAACGGATCTGTCCTCAGTAAATTGGAATCAAAGATTCTTTCTTCACCCCCCCCCCCCCCCCCCCCCCCCCCCCCCCCCCCCCGGGAGGGTGATTTGTTTTCCACCTTCACCTTGGAAGGTGACCTTGCATTTTTAAGAAGTTTGTCCTTTCTCATTTCAAGTTGTAAAATATCCAGTCAGTTGAAAGTTTAAGTACTATTTTCAAAATTAAAGGGACTTATCTCGTGACACTTTATAAAACAGTAATTCAGCAAAAACTGTGAGTATTGTGTCCATTCTGGGCACCACATTTTAAGATGTGATAACCTTGGAGAGAGAGTGCAGAATGGTTCCAGGGATGTTGGATTTCAGGATAAAGATCGATTGGAGAAGCTGGGTTGTTCACCTTGGAGCGTAGAAATTTGGAGGAGATTTGATGGAAGTGCTTAAACTCATAAAGGGTTTTAGACAGAGTACTTAAAGATAACCTGTTCCCATTGGTGGATCTAAAACCAGAAAAAAAACTATCTAGGATTATTGACAGAAGAACTAACTGTGACATGTGTGACAAAGATTTATTCAGCAAGTGGTTATAATTTGGAATGCACTGCCTGAAAAGGTGATGGAAGCAAATTCAATTGATATTTTCAAGGGGAAATTAGGTAAATACTTGCGAGGAAACATTTGCAGGAGTAGGGGAGTGAGACAAACTCTCTTAGAGAGAGCTGGGAAGGATCTCATGGGCCTTCTGCACTGTAACCATTCTGAGATAATATAACTGTCTGGCTTGGTAATGTATCCACCCCTCTGCCTTTCAGGTATTCTTCTCTGCTTACATCTTCAACAGCAATGTGATGGTGAAGGTGGCCACTCAGCCTGCTGACAATCCTTTAGATGTGCTGTCAAGAAAACTTCACTTGGGCCCTAACGTTGGACGGGATGTTCCTCGCCTCTCGCTACCTGGGAAATTGGTGTTTCCAAGGTAAATGCTGTGGCATAGCATTTGATCTGAATCTTAGTTCTGAACGTTCTTGGCAAGTCTGAATTCTTATTCAGATTTCCATCCATCAACTTTATTTCACCGGAAGGAATAGACAGACTCATTTTCTGTAAAAGCATTGAAGTCATGCAAGTGGCGATGAGCTACGGGGCATGTTGATTGCCTGTATTGCAATATAGGTTGGGCCTGAATGGAATAAAGTAATGACCTTTACTTCACAAATCAACATACACAGAAGAGGCTCATTTAAACCTCCGTACTGCTATCATCCAGTTGTGATCTTGCTATCTTACCAGGCATTTCTTGCTATACCTTGAATAAATGTTTGCAGGAAAGCCTTGTTCAATATGTGCTCTTTCATCTATGCTTCTGAAGGTAACTGCTAGAAACTTTGCCTATTGTATTACTTCAGCTGCAAAGTGAGTATCTACGCATATTTTGCAGAGAGCTATTATATAATCACAGTGCAAAAGGAGGCCATTTGGGCCATCGAACCTGCACCTGTCCTTGGAAAGTGCACCCCACTCAAGCCCACACCTCCACCCTATTCCCAGAACCCAGTAACCCCTCCTAACATTTTGGGCACTAAGGGGCAATTTAGCATGGCCAATCCACCTAACCTACACTTCTTTGGACTGTGGGAGGAAACCGGAGCACCCGGAGGAAACCACGCAGACACTGGGAGAAAGTGCAAACTCCACACAGTCACCCAAGGCCACAATTGAACTCGGGTCACTGACGCTGAGAGGCAGCAGTGCCTAACCACTGTGCCACCATGCCGCCTATCAAGTTATGTTCAACAAGTTAATTGGCACAAATGCAACTTTTCCCTGCACAAGTACTGATAGCAGACTTGGTTTTGTTACCAATCTAGACCAATTTGTAAGTTGTCCAAATTAGTCTCATTTGTAACTGCACTTCCACTTGCTAAGTCAATGTGTCATGAAACAATGACCGTCTTCCAACTGGAAATGAGACCCACTTTTCTTTAGTTTACTTTATCCTGAGTCCTTCTGCTAGTTGTTCTTAAACAGAGTTAGGGGTTATGGAGCCACTTAAGACACAGAAGGAGGTCATTTGGCCCCTCCAATGCTTGCCGGCTCCCTGCAGAGCAATCCAGTCGGTCCCACTTCCCCAGTTGATTCATGTAGCCCTGAAAATGTACTATCTTCCAAGTGCCCATCCAATTTCCTTTTGAAATCATTGCTTTCTTTTTTAAGTAAATTTAGAATACCCAATTCATTTTTTCCAATTTAAGGTGGCCAATTCACCCACCCTGCACATCTTTGAGTTGTGGGGGTGAGACCCACACAGACACTGGACGAATGCGTAAACTTCACACACACACAGTGACCTGGGGCCGGGTTCGAACCCGGGCCCTCGGTGCCATGAGGCAGCAGTGCTAACCACTGCGCTACCATGCTGTCCCAAATCATTGCATTCTAAATGAATTATTTATTTTGAAAGTGAGCAAGCAACTTGACTTGTCGTTTTGATTGAGACTCTGGCAGCTATCTGAGGCCGTATCAGACTAGATTCAGCCTTGGTGCCATGTTTGATCCAGAGACAAACATGTTTGCACTATTGCAAAGACTCCCTATCTCGACTGCTATAACATACTCTGTCCCACCCTTGGCTGCTGAATCCCTTATCCATGGCTTTTCCCTCTTTAGAGTTGACTATTCCAGCGCACTCCTAGTCAGGCTCCCAATTTCCACCCTTTGTAAACTTAAGCTAGTCCAAAACTCTGCTAACGTTTTTCAAACTTGCATCAATTCCTATTCACCTATCATCCTTGTTGGGCCCCAGTCAAGCAATGTCACTAATTTGACTAATCTTTTGATCATCTGTTCTAATTTCTCCTTACACAGCTCATGGTCAAAGTTTGATAATGCTCCAGTGAAGTGCCTGGGGACATTTTACAATATTACAGCCACCATAAAGGTGCAAATTGTTGTTGAATGTAATTGCCATGCTTCAGATTTGTGGAGCTGCTGCTCTGCTACAATGTGGAAACTGGCAAATGAGGAACTGAATACTTGGGCACGTACAATAGTGGCTATTTTTTGGTAATTGGAAACAGACGCAGAAATAATTTTGCACAGTCACTAGATCAGAATTTTATTCATCTCCACCACTCAAATGGATGAGCACCTGTTGGCTAACTGCTAACTAGCCAAAACCTATTGAAATTTTGTAATATATAAAGTCCAGCAATCAAACAAGTTAGGAGAGAAGATCGAAAGATGTGAGATAATTTGCAGTGCTTGTGTAAACACACGTAGCACTGTAAATAAGGATGGTGAGCTGCAGATGCAAATAGCCACATGGGAATATGCAATTATGGAGAAAACAAGACATGGTTCTTAAAAGGGCAGGACTGGTACTAAATATATTCCTGGATATAAGTGTTGGGAAAGAAAGGGGAAGTGGGTGAAAATATTGATTTAAGAATAATATTGCAGTGCTGGAGAGAAGATGCTCTGATGGTGTCACAGAATCTTATTTGGCTTAACATTAAGAAACAATAGAAGCACCATTGAACTACTGGGTGTATTTATATGGACAACCAACCTAATGGGAAGGATATAGATGTAAAAATCTACATTTGAAGACGGATGCGTGCAGGAAGTAGTGATAGTAGAAAGACTTCCAACTATCTCAATATAGACTGGGATAGCAATAGTGTAAAGAATAGAGGGGGAAGAATTTCAGAAGCGTATTCCGGAAAACTTTCGAAATATATTTCCAGCCCAGCCAGGACTTTGCTGTACTGGTTCTGGGTAGTGAGGTGGGTTAAGTAGAGCAAACGTCAATAGGGCAAAATTAATAGGTTAGCTGTAGAAAAAGACTGAGCAATCTAGAGTAAGGATACTGAATTGGAGAAGAGTCCGTTTCAACAGCCTGAGAATGGACCTATCCCAGGGGTAAATTGGAATCCAAGCTTGATGAGCAACAATGTAATTGAACGATGGACAACTTAACAGAGGTCATAGTATGGCACAGCAAAGATACATTCCCACCAGAGCTGACAAAAGAGCTAAGAGTAAAATGAAGCAGGAAATGGGGGTGTATCATAGAACACATGAGAGCCAAAGTGAATGTAGGCAATTCAGAAGGGAAGTGCAAACCAAAAAAGGTCAACCAAGACTTGGGGTGGCGGCTATTTGCTGAGCGGTCACACGGTGACTCCCGCTAAGGTACTTGGTTTTTGGCCCTTTCTGCCCATTTTATCGGTGATTTTCTCTGGAGAAAATTGCTGCAGTTGAATGGAATAAGACCTCCTTGCGTTCGACTAATGCCCGGTACAAATAGCACAAAGCAGAAGTCAGGCAAGCGTTCGTCGTCCGACTGGAACGTTTACGAGCCTCAGCAGGGTGAAACATGGCATCAGTTTCTGCGGAGTCCTTGACCCCCTCAGTGGCCAATTGAGAAGTTTTTTTTTAAATTTAGAGTACCCAAATCTTTTCTTCCAATTAAGGGGCAATTTGGCGTGGCCAATCCACCTACACTGCACATCTTTTGGTTGTGGGGGTGAGACCCATGCAGACACGGGGAGAATGTGCAAACTCCATATGGACGGTGACCCGGGCAGGATCGAACCCTGCTCCTCAGCACCGTGAGGCTGCAATGCCTGCCACCGTGCCACCCTTGGACGACTAAGAAGTTGGTTAGCTTAACCAATGGGTTTAAGAAGCAGCAACAGGCAGTCGCTGAGGATTTGGATAAGGCAATGGCGGGGGCTTTGACCCTAATTCGGGTGGAGAAGATCGACGTGCAGAATGTGGTACGGGGGCAACGTTACAGAAGGTGGAGGCGGCGCTGTCTGACCATAGTGTTCGGATTGTCTCTCTGGAGGCAGAGATGGTGGTGCAAGCTGAGGAGCGGAGAGTGCTAAAGACGAGGTTGACTATCTGGAGAACCGTTCCAGGGGTCAGAACTTGAGGATCATCAGGCTGCAGTAGGGTTCCAACTCCACGGACTATATGTGCAAGATGTTCAAAAGGTTGGTGGGGGAAGGATCTTTCCAACCCCACCTGAGTAAGACCAGGCCCATTGATCGCTGAGGCAGAAGCCCAGATCGAGGGAACCACCTCAGACAATCATAGTCTGATTTAATCAATATCTAACTAAGGAGTGCTCCTGAGGTGGGCAAAGGACCATCAAGACTGTATTTGGGAGGACCATGCCATCGGAATATACCAAGATGTTAGGGCAGAGCTGATGAGAAGGCCATGTCCGTGCTGTACAAGAGCAACATGAGACTTGGTGAGATGTACCTGGCACGTCTTCAGGTAATGTTTGAGGACAGAGACTATTATTTCAGCGCGCCAGAGGATGCAGATCAGTTTGTCAAGAAACACAGACTGGGGGTGAACTGAAATGTTTGGGAACTATGAAGTTTGTTGTTTTCTCATTAAGTTCATCTGTATATGTATCTTTTGGAGGATTTTTGTAATATAATTTCTGCAGTGCAGAAAGAGGTTATTCGGCCAATCAATTCTGCACGGACCCTCGAAAGAGCACCCTACCGAGGCTCATTCCCCTGTCCTATACCCGTAACCCCACCTAACATTAAAGGGCAATTTTAATATGGCCGATCCACCTCACCTGCACATCTTTTATATTATATATTAAGAGAGGGGATCTCGGAGAAACATATAAAATTCCAACAGAATTAGACAGGATAGATTCAGAAAGAATGTTCTCAATGGTGGGGTGTCCAGAACTAGAGGTCATAGTTTAAGGATAAGGGATAAACCTTTTAAAACTGAGGTGAGGAGAAATTTCTTTACCCAGAAATGGGTGAATCTGTGGTATTCATTACTAATGGGCGGCACGGTAACACAGTGGGTAGCACTGTTGCTTCACAGCTCCAGGGTCCTAGGTTCGATTCCGGGTTTGGGTCACTGTCTGTGCAGAGTCTGCACGTTCTCCCCGTGTCTGCGTGGGTTTCCGTGCTCCAGTTTCCTCCCACAAGTTCCGAAAGACGTGCTATTAGGTCATTTGGACATTCTGAATTCTCCACCTGTAGTCACCCAAGTCCGGAATTCGACCTGGGTCCCAAGATTTATATATTGCACTGTTGAGTTGTCTTTTGGGGGGAGGGGGTGGGCTGAGTGTTGATTTTCCCGAGTGATCTGTGTTAAGATTTGGTCGGGGCTTGAGGGGGGGGGGGGGTTTGTTTGATCATTGATGTACTATTTCGTTGATTTTTGATATCTATCCTGTGCGGTGGCCACCCTGCTAGCAGTATAGCTAGTTAACAGGGGCGGAGAAGGGGAAATGTCTGCAGCTTGTTACCATAGGGTGGTGGTTTGTTGTGTTTTTTCATGGTAACGAGCTTAGACTTTGTGGTTCTGTTTTATTTGTACTTGAGGAGGGGGAGGGGCTTGTGTTCTTTTGTTGGTTGTTTCAGTATGGTGTGGGGTTGAGAGAGCGGGGGGGGGGGCGGAGGGGTGGACTGTTGACAGTGACCATTCCTTTGTTTTTGGACTGGCTTTATGGGGGATGTGGATGCCATCTTGAGTGGCCTGGAGCTGGCGCAGGCTGAGGTACTGCTGGATAGCCTCATTGAGGGAATATGGCTGATTTGGGGAGATGAATGCGGGAGGAGGCCTCAGATCAGTGAAAACATTGGAATGTGAGGAGGTGAAATGGCCTAGTGAAAAGGTCCCAGGTGTTTGCACACTTGAGAAGTCTGAAGGCGGATGTGGGTTTTTATTTACGGAAGACCCATTTAAGAATTAAGGATCAAATAAGGTTCCAGAAGGGATGGGTGAGGCAGGTATATCACTCTGGTTTTGATAGGGCGCGGGGGTGCTGCGGTGTTGACCAGCAACAGCTGGCTTTTTCTGCGGGTAATATATTGGTAGACCCAGGTGGGAGGTACGTAATCATCAGTGAGATGTTGGCGGGCACATCAATGGTGTTGGACAATGTACATGCACCGAACTGGGATATCACGGCATTAATTAATAATGTGCTGGCGGCTATCCAAAATCTTGATTCACATCAATTAATTATTTGGTGGGTGGGTGGGGAAAACTTTATTGTGTTTTGGATCCACGATTGGATAGGTTGAGTCCTAAATAGTCCATCAAGGGTGGCAAAGGAGTTATTGGTGTTCATGGATTGGGTGTCAGACCAGCGGAGGTTTAAGTTTCAGAGGGATAGGGCAGCACGGTGGTGCAGTGGTTTGCACTGCTGTCTCACGGTGCCGAAGTTCCAGGTTCGACCCCTGCTCTGGGTCACTCTCCATGTGGAGTTTGCACATTCTCCCCGTGTTCGCGTGGTTTTGCTCCCACAACCCAAAGATACGCAAGGTAGGTAGATTGGCCTTGCTAAATTACCCCTTACTTGGAAAAAATTAATTAGGTACTCTAAATATATGTTTTTTAAATGTTTTAAAATAAGAAAAGTTTCAGAGGATCAGGGAGGTTTTTTTTTCTCATGTCAATCTGATATACTCCTGGATTGACTTCTTTGTGGTGGGTAGGTCTCATCTCCCTTGGCGGTATAGGGGCAGGGTACTCGCCGATCATTATATCGGATCATGCTCCACATTTTGTGGACCTGACATTGGAGTCAGGCCACTCTGTGACCTCCAGGGAGACTGGACACAGCGTTGCTCACGGATAAGAGTTTTTGTGAGCATGTATCTTGCGCCATTGCAGAGTATGTCGAGTTCAACAGGAATGAGGTGGTTTTGCTGTCCACGCTCTGGGAAGCCCTGAGGTGGTGGTTAGGGGGGGAGGTAAGTCTCTTTTAAGGCACGTAGGGTTAAATCTGGGAGGGTGTAGGGATAAATCTGGGAAGATGTAGGAATAAATTTGGGACGGTGAAGAGACAGAGACTGGTGGATTCCAATCTTGAGTTTGACTGCCAGTACTCAATCACCCCAATATCAGAGTTATTGGCAGACAGAAAAAAATTGCAAATGGATTTTGAGTTCTCAACGGGTAGGGCAGTGACCCAACTACATCGCTCAAGGAGGACCTTTTATGAGTATGGGAAGAAAGCTAGTCGGCTGTTGGCTCACCAGCTGAAGCTGCAGGCAACCTCCTGGGAGATGGTGCAAGTTAGGGACTCTGGTGACGGTGTAATTTCTGCCCGAAAGAAGGTTAATGAGGTATTTTAGGCTTTCTACCGTGGATTGTAGGAGTCTGAGCCTCCGGAGGAGGGTGAATCAATGAGGCAATTTTTGGATGGATTGACCTTCTAGGAGGTGGAGCAGATGAGGAGGCAGAATTTGGAGACACCGATAGGGCTGGAGAAGATCAGGAGTTGTATTTGGTTAATGCAGACGGGCAAAGCACTGGGTTGGATGGGTCTCCCATTGAATTTTACAAATTGTTTGCTGGTCAGTTGGTCCCACTTCTGTTGGATATGATTAATTATTCCGTTTCCCCGAGGTGAGTTGTTGGCCATGCCGGTGCAGGCATGGAGTTCCTTGATCCTGAAGAAGAACAAGGATCCCATGTAATGTGCGTCATATCGGCCTATTTTGAAGTTAAACAAGATGCTACGGTGTTAGCTAAGCTGTTGGCAATGCATTTGGAGCCCAGCCTAACTGGGGTGATTTTGGAGGGTAGACTGGATTTGTTGAGGGTCAATTATTGTTGGACACAGCATTGCTCGCGGATAAGAGTTTTTGTTGTTGGCCAATATTAGGGGATTGTTAAATGTTGTGTTGTCGCACTCCTTAGGGACCAAACCAGAGGTGATCATTGCAATGGAGGCAGAGAAGGCATTCAATAGAGTTGTGTAACTCTTTGAGATCCTGGGCAGGTGTGTCTGTTGTCTCCATTTTTGTTTCCCTTAGCAATTGAACCGCAGGCCATTGCATTGAGGTTGTCTACCAAATGGAAGGGTAGAGCATGGGGGGAGGGAGCATAGGGTGTCCTTGAGTGCGGCTGGCTATTTGCTATATATTATGGATCCTCTCTCTAATATGGGGGAGATAATGGAGCTGCTCAGGAAAGCTAGACAAGAGTAAATTCTTTCCGGTGAACCCCCAGAGAGGGTAGCTGCCGTTTCGTCCGACCAAGGACTACCTTGCGGTATCGCGGTGGTCCATGGCTGGGCCACACTCCATAAACGTAACTTTTTCTTCTCCAGTGTTGGATTTGTTTATTGTCACGTGTGCCAAGGTACAGTGAAGAGTATTTTTCTGCGAGCAGCTCAAACAGATCATTTAGTATATGAAAAGAAAAAGAAAATACATAATAGGGCAATACAAGGTACACAATGTAAATACATAGGCATCGGGAGTGTATTAATCAGGTCAGTCCATAAGAGGGTCGTTTAGGAGTCTGGTAACAGCGGGGAAGAAGCTGTTTTTGAATCTGTTCGTGCATGTTCTCAGACTTCTGTATCTCCTGCCCAATGGAAGAAGTCGGAAGAGTGTGTCAGCCGGGTGGGAGGTGTCTTTGATTATGCTCCCCGCTTTCCTCAGGCAGCGGGAGGTGTAGATTGAGTCAATGGATGGGAGGCAGGTTTGTGTGATGGACTGGGCTGTGTTCACGATTCTCTGAAGTTTATCATGGGTCGCAGGCAGGGGCTTCCTGAGGCAGGTTGGGCTGGGTCCCGTGTTCTGTTCCCTCCATAGGTCGGGCCTCTCTGGGGGCGGGCGGGCCTCTCTGGGGGCGGGCGGGCCTCTCTGGGGGCGGGCGGGCCTCTCTGGGGACGGGCGGGCCTCTCTGGGGACGGGTGGGCCTCTCTGAAGACAGGTCTCATGATCGGGGCCAGGTCGGGTGCTCCAGCGAGTGGGTCAGGCGGTCCGGAGGCTGGCATTGGTACCTAGGCCGGGTTGGGTCCAAATCAAGGTCGGGGCCGCACATCCGGTTTGGGCCTCATTAGCTTTCAGGTCGGGTCATCAGGAGTGCAGCCAGGTCAGTTCGAGTCGGGTCAAAAGGTCTCCTCCAAGGGCCTCAAACCTGCAAGGGAAGATAAAAGAGAAAGGTTAGTGATAATGTTAGTATTAGAATTAAATTTTAAAAGATTAGTACGATTATAAGGGATGTAAAAAGAGGATCTGCTTGGGAGAGCTTGCAGAGAGTCGGCACGTTCCGACGCCACCTTGGGGATGGGGTGAAGGCCAATTTGAAAAGGTGGAATTCCCTCCCTTTGCCTTCAGCGGGAAGGATACAGACGGAGAATATTCTCACGATGTTTTTGTTTTTATGTTCCAGTGTCTCCCAGTCTTCTCGAGGCTTTCTTTTGCAGGGTTAATAAATTGATATCTACTTTTGTATGGACTGATAAGACCCCTCGGCTTCGTAGGACTTTTTTTTGCAAAGGGATAGGCAGTCGATGGGGTTGGCATTACCTAATCTGTTATGCTGATACTGGGCGGCAAATATTGATAAGGAGCAGGGGTGTTCTAGGATCCGGACTCTATTTGGGGGCAGATGGAGGAGGTTTCAATGCATTGTGTCGAATCTGAATGCCCTGGTTACAGTTCCACTCCCTTTTTCTCCTGCCAAGTTCTCCTCGAGCCCGGTGTTGATAGCCACTTTCAAGATTTGGACTCAGTTTTTTAAACTGGGCCCCATGTTGCTGGCTCTGATTTGCAGGAACCCTGCATACACCACTGTATGCTTCACCCGATGCCGGTGTTTATGTAGTTATATTGTGTACCTTGTGTTGCCCTATTATGTATTTTCTTTCATTTTCTTTTCATGTACTTAATGACCTGTTGAGCTGCTCGCAGAAAAATACTTTTCACTGTACCTCGGTACACGTGACAAGAAACAAAATCCAATCCATAGGTTTGTGCCACCTGGTTTAGATTCATCATTTAGGGCATGGATGAGGGAGGAGTTGGCGAGGTATAGAGACATGTTTTTGGAGAGTAGGTTTGCTGGTCTACACGAGTTATGAGAAATTCCAGCTCCCAGGGCAAGGCACTTCCATCATTTCCCCTGGTACTGTCTCCTTCGCTTATGGACAGGGTCCTGTCCTTGGTTGAGTTGGGGGAGACCCAAGTTTTCAGATGTTTATGGGTTGGCAACAGAGCAGGCATCGTTGGAGGAAGTGGGAGGGAGGGTGAGATGAGTGGCCTGGTGTGGTGGTGGTGGGGGTGGGGGGGGGGGTGGGGGGGGGGGGGGGGGGGGGGGGGGGGGTGGGGGGGGGGGGGGGGGGGGGGGAAACTGAAGCTCTTTACATGGTCAACTTCACATCCTCATGTGCGAGGTTAAGCCTGATCCAGTTCACGTTTTACCTGACTCGGGCATGTGTGAGTGGGTTCTTCTCGGGGGTGAAGGGTAGATGTGAGCAGTGCCACTGGGGGCTGGCGAATCGTACCACAGGTTTTGGCCTTGCCCCAAGCTTGTTTGCTTCTGGGTCTCCTTTTTTGATACAATGTCAGGGATTTTAGGTTTTCAGCTGGAGCCATGCCCTTTGGAGATCATTTTTGGAGTATCGGACTCACTGGTGCTGCAGACGGGAACGAGGGCAGATGTCCTATCCTTCACATCGCTAATAGCCCGGAGGCGAGTTCTGCTTGAGTGGAGGTCATCGGTGCCGTCTTGAGGCCTAGGCTTGGTTGGGGGACCTGTTGGAATCTTTGCACCTGGAGAAGATTAAGTATACCATGAGGGGGACGGTGGAAGGGTTCGCCTCGAGGTGGCAGACCTTCATCCCCTTTTTCAGGGAACTGGTTACCGTCAGCTGTTTGCAGGGGGGGTTGTCTTTTTGTAGTCTGATTATGGTTTTGTTTTCTTTGAGGCGGACGGGTGTGGGTGGGTGTATTTCAGGCATAATATGGTGTTGGGATTTGTTGTATTATTGGTTTGTCATAATGAAAATTTTGCTTGAATAAGTATATTTTTTTAAAGGTCAAAGAGAGGTTAAAAATAGACTAGTATCTAACTTAAACTGAATTCAAAAGTCTTCTATGGGCGTATAAATGATAGATGGATGGTAAGAAGAGAGGTGGAGCTGGTTAGGGACCAAAAAGAAGACCCATACATGGAGGCAAAGGATAATGGCTGAGTTACCAGATGAGTCTTCATATCTGTCGTTATCGAGGAGGAAGACACTGACAAAATCACAGGAAACCAGGAGTTAGTGGAGATATTAGAAGGCTATAAATTGATGACGAAGGCAGTGTAAAGGTTAAATAGATAAATCACGAGGATCAAATGGGATGCATCTAGTTTCTGAGAGAACTAAGGGTGGAAGTTGCAGTGGTGCTGGCCATAATCTTCTAATCCTCTTCAGATACAGGGCCTGGAGAATTGTAGATATTGCACTCTAGTTCAGAAAAGGATATAAGAATAAACTCCGCAACTACAGGCCAGTCAACGTAACGTTGGTTATGGAGAAACATTTAGAAACCGTAATCCTAAACTGGATGAGTGAATTAATTAAGAAAAGCCAGCACAGATTTGAAATTTAACACTGAAGTGATTAATTCTGATGAACAGAAAGAGGAGAAACAGTATAATCTAAAGCAGTGGATCCCAACCTTTTTTACTTCATGGCACACCTTTATACTGTAAACAATTTGGAGACATGCCTCTTATTTTCTCCAACTGAACTGCCCTCACAAAAGCCTTTTGTCTCTAAGATCTCCTAAATGTCAAGCCACCATTTAAAAACATTTTCACTAGTTTAAGATGTTTACAATGAAAGCCTTATCACCATTTGCATGTCAAATATAATATTGGAGCAAGTTTCTCCTTTTCTTAACTTACTGGGAACGTTTTTTTTTTGTCTCTCCCTGTCTTTTTTTTTTTTCAACCTCTCGCTTCTCCCAGGCTTTTGATCCCTTGTGTTTTTGCGCAGGCGTATGGGACCTTTGTCTTTAACTCTTGTGTTCAGCATCTCCAATTCCCAAAGAACTTGGAATCTCCTGTACATGTGCTAGCCAGGAAGGGGCTGCACATACGCGATTGGGAATGTTTTATGTTGGTAATCTGAACCGTGCGTGCATCAACCTTAAAGAGCAGGGCTACATGTGCGATTCTGATTTTTTTTACATCGGTTAGGCCAATGCGCATGTGCCTGATCCATGTTTAAAACAAAATCCAAACCGCACATGTGCACCCCATTATCAGCTGGTGCTTGCATGGGGCCCAAGGTTCATCGTGACTTGGAGATGCTGAGCACGCAGTTGAAAACGAAGATTAGATTTACTTTGTTTTCATTAATGTTTAATCATTTTGAACCTTATTTTGGGGCACACTTGTTGAGGCTTCACGGCACACCAGTTGGGAAACTCTGCCTAATGGGTACAATTCTGAAGAGGGTGCAGAAACAGAAACGTGGGGGTATATTTGTGCAAATTGTTGAAGATGGCAGGGCAGTTTGAGAAAGCGGTTTAAAAAGCATACAGAATCATGGACTTTGTTTACAGAGGCATAGGATTCAAATGCAAGATAGTTGTAATGTCAAATTTTAGGGATGATGTGAAGATCTTGGAGAGTGTGCAAAATGGCTGAGGGATAGGAGATTTCAGTTGTGTGTACAGATTTGAGAAGCTGGGGCTTTTCTGCTTAAAGAAGAAATTTTTTTTTCATAAATTTACAGTACCCAATTGTTTTTTTTACAATTAAAGGGCCATTTCATCTTGGCCAATTCACCCACCCTGCACATCTTTGGGTTGTGGGGGTGAGACCCACGTAAACACGGGGAGATTGTGCTAACATGGACAGTGACCCAGGGTGAGGATCGAACCCAGGTCCTCAGTATCGTGAGGCAGCAGTGCTAACCACTTCACAGTGAATGGTTATGATCTTGAATGCACTGCCAGAGAACGGTCGAGGCAGCTTTCATGGTAAATTAAGCATAGGAGAGGAACTAGCTGGATTGCTCTTCCAGAGAACCATCATTTGACTCGACAGGATGAAAGGCCTCCTGTGTTGTAATCATTCTCTGTTTCTGAGTTGGTTCCAGCAATCATTATAAATCCGGACTTCCCCATAGTTGCAAACATTGGAATTGCAAAACAATTGGGGGAATTAGCTGAATGAACCTGATGGTTGCTTTCAGACTTTTCCATCAAAAATCTAAAGAACTCATCTTGAAGTAAATGATTATCGCCAGATGATGTTCGCTTATTAAAAGTCTTCCCCCACATAGTTTAAGAACATACAACACAGAATCCCTACAGTGCAGAAAGAAGTTCGGCCCATCAAGTCTGTTCAAACCCTCAGAAAGAGCATTCTACTCTGGTCCACACCCACACACCCCCCGTCCTATCCCCGTAAGCCTCTTTGGATACTGTGGGGCAATTTGGTGTGGCCAATCCACGTAATCACATCTTTGGACTGTGGGGGGGAAACCAGTGCACCCGGAGGAAGCCTACGCAGATACGGGGAGAACATACACCTCCACATAGGCACCCAAGGCCGAAATTGAATATGCGTCCCTGACGCTGTGAGATTGCAGTGCTAGCCACTGTGCTACCATTCAGCCACTAACTTTGAGGAACTTTGAATCTAGCTAAAGTGAATTTTATTTCCAAATTCACAGTATTTTGGTCTATCCCAAATTTAAGGTTAAAGGTATAACATTATTGCAGAATTTAAACAGAACTAATTTCTCCTCCCATCACCCATGTGTAAATAGGTGTTTTGATTTATTTCACTCTCTATACGTGGTGATGTTTTCCCAACTCCTCAGGTTTTGTTTGGTCCAAATTTCTATTAACCCCACAACAACCTTGAAATACGATGAACTAAAAAAGTGTTAGTTTATTGCACACATTCAAAACAGGAAAGGAGGGTTGCAGTCAAAGTAAAGAGAGGGATAGTGGAAAGAAGTTTTATGGCACAGAGATAAAAAATATTTGTTCACATGAGTTCGAGTCTTTTTAAAAAATAAATTTTGAGTACCCAATTCATTTTTACCAATTAAGGGGCAATTTAGTGTGGCCATTCCATCTACCCTGCACATCTGTGGGTTGTGGGGGAGAAAGCCACGTTATCACGGGGAGAATGTGCAAACTCCAGAGTCGTGATCGAACTTGGGACCTCAGCGCCGTGAGGCAACAGTGCTATCCACTGCGCCGCCGTGCTGCCCATGAATTCCAGAGTCGAGAATCAAAGTCCAATGAGGTATTCCTTCACGATAGGCTTGCAAAGGTGAATGGGTCTTCTAGCCGAGAGCACAGAGCTTCCAACAGAAGCCAAGTAGATGGGGACCAAGTATTCCACTTGGGCAGAGCTCCTTGTCCGTGAGGCTGCTAGTTAGGCGGTAAACAGCATAATACGTTATACAGTTCAGCAAGGCAATATTTTTGTTCCACCAGCCAGATGCCCATGTCACATGACTATCGCATCTCCACCATCTTTGGCAAAGGATGTTTATTCATCGTCTGGATTCTTGAGACTGTTAAATGTCTCCGTCATTAGGAAGCCTTGGAATTTTGTGAGGCCTTATTTTTAGAAGACAATCCATCTTCTGGCCAGCATGGGTTATTAAATGTAGATGCTCTGTGTATAATCCTCTTTGAAGCTGGGCTGCATTCCACAAGGGGTCATCAGTGGCTCCTCTGAGATAAAGAGGTACGAATTTCCACGAAACTACCAAGTAACTTTATTTGTTTGGGAGTCACAGCCCAATACAGGTTCAGCCGTTTTAAAGGTCTTTGTTCAGTTTTGAAATTTAAACAATAGAAATGAGCATATCTATATATATTTTATTAAAATATGCAGTGTGAGTTCTTAGTCCCTCACAATATCGAAAGTTAGCATGACTGTACAGCTTCCAACGCAGATACTTGTTTCAAAATTTTCTGATGTCTGCCAATGGACATCATTATTATGCCTGGTGAATGTTGGTGATCCACTCATCTAAAATTTAAGTTGCATGTATTCAAAAGATCTGTTCATTTTCATCAAACCCACCTGTTTTTACTTCCTTGTGCCCAAGCACAAATCTGTTTTAACACATTCATTATTGCAGAATAATATTGTTTAAGCAGTTGACAGATTTTCAGTTTAGCAGTAGCTTGTTGCTAAAATTAATTATATTATATTAAGAGGTTACGAATATCAATCCTTTATACCAAATTTTTTAAATTATGCTTGGCCTTAAGATTCGTAACTACCTGAGTAGGTTAAATTATACAAGGTGGAGCTTTTGTGTGATGAGTTGGAAGGTATTGAACATCCTTTACCCATTTATTTGTACAGTTCCACAGGCACCCACTTTTCTATGCTGGGAATTGGAGACATTGTCATGCCAGGGCTTCTGTTATGCTTCGTGCTTCGATATGACAACTATAAGAAAATATCTAACAGCGAGGCGATCCCTCCCAATGTACCCGGCCGTATGCAAAAGGTGTCGTACTTCCACTGCACCTTGATTGGTTACTTCATAGGTAAGTGGAAGTAATTCAAGGAAAATAAAAGTAAATTACTTTTTAAAATATCATTCCCCAGTAGCAAAGGTTTATCTGGGCAGTAATATGAGGGCTTTGCAATGTTCAAAATGCCCCCTTTCATTTATGTATTAAGCTGTAAATATCTAATTAAATATTCTATTTAAACCAATTAACATCAATCTGTTCGTCTCTCTGACCCCTAAAGCTTGGGTTATTATTGACCTCAAATACCCCACAACTTTTCCTGTGTCACTTGTTTGGAGGAGTTTTTTATTTAAATTTGGCTAGGTGTAGATGTGTCTCGGGTCACTAGCTCATGGATTCAAGCCGCACTAAGATTTTATCTAATATCGAGGCTGGTACTTCACTGAAAGAGTCAATGAAGGAATTTCATTGTCAATTAATTGTCACTGCTGAAAGAAAGAGACATATTTTGTCAAGCTTTTCAACTTGCATCCATCAGGACACTCGCAAGAATTCAAAGTAGGGGAGAACAACTAATTTATACTGTATGAGAGGAGAGTGCTGATTGGTAGAGATGTTGCCATGGAGAATGCACTAGTTGATGGTGACTGACAGTTAGCTGCAAAGCAATGGTCAAAATTTAAACCAGACAGCTTGACTGAGTAGTCAAGGCACTGATTGCCCCAAGGAATGAGCCAGCAAATGGCTGTCAATTATTTTGTTCAGTTGAAACAGGCGTAATGTGTGTACATGTTCTGTCTATCTGCAAAGAACAGGGCTCTGTGTATTAACATATGTAGATTCCAGTAAACACAAATGTGCCACATTGTGAACCTGACTGCTTAACAAATTGCAGATTATTTTGTGCACTAGATGGGGGGGGGAACGGAAGCGAGTAAGAGGTGAGGGAAGTTGTGAGTGGGAGAGTCAGCAAGTTAGAGGTGGGATGCAGTGAGCAGGAAACACGTTAAATAATTCAAATTGTAAATTATGAAGAATTAGTAAGAGGATTTTTGGGCCAGGTAGGTTCAAAGCAGCTAATAGGTTTTTAATGTAAAAGTCATAGGTCAAAAACATAACCCACCATTATTTGACCTTTTTATGAGAAAGTGATTTTCATTTAGCAGTTTTTGTTCAGTACACTTTTGAGGAAAATATCAAGAGTAGTAAATGAGGGATAGATGTACCTTATAATGCAATAGTAAATCTTCCATGGTAATGTGTTTAGAGCATGTACGTTTTCTGACAATCTCTTATAATTTAGGTCTTCTGACAGCCACTGTAGCATCCAGAATTCACCGGGCTGCCCAACCTGCACTCCTGTACCTTGTTCCGTTTACACTGCTACCCCTGCTTACCATGGCTTATTTAAAGGTGAGTAGAATCTCAAAACCAAATATATTATCACCCTGCAGAAAATTAGTATATATTCAATTATTTGTCACCTTCTCCCCGTGCACCCCCAATTATTTTTACTCAAACCTTATCCAAATTAATCTGGCATTGCTGCTCTTGTATTGTCAGTTTATGCCTACAACTTGCTGACTGTTTTTATGCAATTGAGATTATTTTGCAACTCTATAATTTCTCGAGGCTTAATCCAACCATAGCGTCATCCAGCTTTCCTCAAAATTATGAATCGTTGGGAAATGTGGCATATTTAAGTGGCATAGTCTTGAGTGTTCAAGAAGGAATGCACTGGGACTTCCGGTTGCGGCGATGACCAGCTAAGCCGCACGTTTCGGCACCTCCCGTTTCAACGGACTTTTGGGCTCTTATCGGGAGCCCCAACGGAAATTTTGTACGGCCAAACCCAGTGTGAGGCGACAAAGGAAGGAGTCCCCCCCCGGGTGTGGATGGAAAGAAGCAATAGTAGTGGCCAGATTGCGGAGGATCCTCTGGAGCAGCGGCAGAGAAGAGAAGGGAGAAGCAAGATGGCGGCTGAGGGAGCCCAGATGGTATGGGGCCCGGAACAGCAGGAGCTCCTCCGACGATGTGTGGAGGAGCTCAAGAAGGAGGTGCTGGCGCCGATGTTGCTGGCGATTGAGGGATTGAAGGAGACGCAAAATGAGACGATGGAGCTCCGTGGAGTGAAGGCAAAGGCAGCCGAGAAGGAAGACGAGATACAGGGCTTGGTGGTGAAGACGGAGACGCACGAGGCACTACATAAGAGGTGCATAGAAAGGCTGGAAGCCCTGGAAAATAGCTCGAGGAGAAAGAATCTAAGGATCTTGGGTCTTCCCTAAGGGACAGAGGGAGCTGATGTTGGGGCGTATGTGAGTACGATGCTCCATACTTTAATGGGAGCTGAGGCCCCGACGGGCCCCCTGGAAGTGGAGGGAGCATACCGGGTCCTCATGAGAAGACCAAAGGCAGGGGAAATACCGCGAGCAATAGTGGTGAGATTCCACCGCTACAAGGACAGGGAGATGGTTCTGAGATGGGCGAAAAAGACACGGAGCAGCAGGTGGGAGAACGCGGTGATCCGCGTGTATCAGGATTGGAGTGCGGAGGTGGCGAGAAGGAGGGCGAGTTTCAATCGGGCCAAGACGGTGCTCCACAGGAAGAAAGTAAAATTTGGAATGCTGCAGCCGGCAAGACTGTGGGTTACACACCAGGGCAAACACCACTACTTCGAGACGGCAGAGGAGGCGTGGACATTTATTCAAGAAGAGAAGTTGGACTAGATTTGAGGAATTGATGTTTGGAAAGAAGTAGCGAGGTGGTGGCAAAGAAATGCAAAGGGGGGGGGGGGGGAAGAGGAGGAGGGTTTATCTGTAAAAATGTTAGACTAGAGAATTGTTCTCCTCCCCCCCCCTCCCCCCTGAGGGGGGGACTCACGAAGAAATGGGGGCGCCGGTAGGGAAGGGGAGAGGGAGCTGCGCCACTAGGGGCTGGGCCGAGAGGGAAGCGCGGGGTTTTTTCCCACGCTATGGAAATTGCGGCGGGAAAAGTGGGTGCAGGAAGGAAGGGGGTCTCACACGCAGGGAGGCCAAGGGTAAACGGGGGAAGCCGAGGTCAGCCAGAGTTTGCTGACTCCCGGAAGCAATATGGGGGGAGCAATCAAGCTAGAAGGGAATCTAGCGGGAGGGGGGGGGGGGGGGGGGGATGATTAACTGGGTTGCTGCTGCTGAGGGTAAGGGGGAGCTGATACGGGATGGGACGGGAGGGCGCCGTCTGGGGGACAAACGGGTGCGTGGGACCCGGGTGAGGAACTGGTTTAAAAAAGGGGATGGCTAGTCGACGATGGGGGGGGGGTAAAGGGCCCCCCAACCCGTGTGATCACGTGGAATGTGAGAGGGCTGAATAGGCCGTTTAAGAGGGCAAGGGTATTTGCGCACCTAAAGAGACTGAAGGCGGATGTGGTTATGCTTCAGGAGACGCACCTGAAATTGGCGGATCGGGTCAGATTAAGGAAAGGATGGGTGGGATAGGTATTCCACTCCGGCTTAGATATGAAAAATAGAGGGGTGGCAATACTGGTGGGGAAACGGGTATCGTTTGAGGCCAAGACCATAGTGGTGGACAGTGGGGGCAGGTACGTGATGGTGAGTGGCAGATTGCAAGGTGAGGCAGTGGTGCTGGTGAACGTATATGCCCCGAACTGGGATGACGCGGGTTTTATGAAGCGTATGTTGGGGCGCATCCCGGACCTAGAGATGGGAAATTTGGTAATGGGGGGGGGGGACTTCAACACAGTGCTGGACCCAGGGCTGGACCGGTCCAGATCTAGGACCGGGAGGAGGCCGGCAGCGGCCAAGGTGCTTAAGGGGTTTATGGAGCAGATGGGAGGAGTAGATCCCTGGAGATTCGCTAGACCGAGGAGTAAAGAGTTTTCCTTCTTCTCCCACGTCCATAAAGTATACTCCCGGATAGACTTTTTTGTCCTAGGAAGGGCGCTGATTCCGAAACTGGTAGGAACGGAATATTCGGCTACAGCCGTTTCAGATCACGCCCCACATTGGATGGATCTGGATCTAGGAGAGGAGAAGGAGCAGCGCCCACTTTGGAGATTAGACATGGGACTGTTGGCGGACGAGGGGGTATGTGGAAGGGTGAGGGGGTGTATTGAAAGATACCTCGAGGTCAATGATGATGGAGCGGTCCAGGTGGGAGTAGTATGGGAGGCGCTGAAGGCGGTGGTTAGGGGAGAGCTGATTTCCATAAGAGCCCACGGGGAAACAAGAGGGTAAAGAAAGGAAGAGACTGATTGGGGAGATTCTGAGGGTGGATAGGCAATATGCGGAGGCCCCGGATGAAGGCCTATACAGGGAAAGACGGAGACTACAGACGGAGTTTGACCTGCTGACCACGGGTAAGGCGGAGACGCAGTGGAGGAAGGCACAGGGAATACAATACGAATATGGGGAAAAGGCGAGCCGATTGCTGGCCCAACAACTTAGGAAGAGGGGGGCGGCGAGAGAGATCGGAGGAGTTAGGGACGGGGAGGGAAGGATGGAGCAGAGAGCGGGGAGGGTGAATGGGGTGTTTAAGTCATTTTATGAGAGGCTGTATAAGTCCCAACCCCCGGAGGGGAAAGAGGGAATGATACACTTCCTGGACCAGCTGGAGTTCCCGAGGGTTGAGGAGCAGGAGGTGGCAGGTTTGGGAGCGCAGATTGAGGTGGAGGAGGTGATTAAAGGAATTGGGAACATGCAGGCAGGAAAGGCCCCGGGACCAGATGGGTTCCCGGTGGTATTTTACAGGCAATATGTGGACCTACTGGCCCCACTCCTGACGAGAACCTTCAATGAGGCTAAGGAAAGGGGAACACTACCCCCGACAATGTCGGAGGCGACGATATCGTTGATCCTGAAACGAGACAAAGACCCGCTGCAGTGCGGGTCATACAGGCCCATCGCCCTCCTAAATGTAGATGCCAAGTTACTGGCCAAAGTGATGGCGACAAGGATAGAGGACTGTGTCCCAGGGGTGGTACATGACGACCAGACAGGGCTTGTTAAAGGGAGGCAATTGAATGCCAATATGCGAAGGTTGCTGGGGGTGATGATGATGCCCCCACCGGAGGGGGAGGCGGAGATAGTGGTGGCGATGGATGCAGAGAAGGCATTTGATAGAGTGGAGTGGGACTACCTGTGGGAGGTACTGAAGAGATTAGGATTTGAAGAGGAGTTCATCAGATGGGTTCAGCTCCTGTACGGGGCCCCGGTGGCAAGCGTGGCAACGATCCGACTATTTCCGATTACATAGGGGCACAAGACAGGGGTGCCCCCTGTCCCCGTTACTGTTCGCGTTGGCAATCGAGCCATTGGCCATAGCGCTGAGGGGCTCTAAGAAGTGGAGGGGGGTGCTCCGAGGAGGAGAGGAACATCGGGTGTCATTATATGCGGATGACTTGCTGCTATATGTGGCGGACCCAGTGGAGGGGATGCCAGAGATAATGCAGACACTCCGGGAGTTTGGAGAGTTCTCGGGATATAAATTGAATATGGGAAAGAGTGAACTTTTTGTGATGCACCCCGGGGAACAGGGCAGGGGGATAGACGATCTGCCGCTGAGGAGAGTAGCAAGGGATTTTCGATATCTAGGGATCCAGGTGGCCGGGAACCTTGCATAAACTTAACTTGACGCGACTGGTAGAGCAAATGGGGGAGGACTTTAAGAGGTGGGACATGGTGCCCCTGTCATTGGCGGGCAGAGTACAGGCGGTTAAAATGGTGGTCCTCCCGAGGTTTCTTTTCGTGTTCAGTGCCTCCCCATACTGATTACAAAGGCCTTTTTCAAGAAAGTGGACAGGAGTATTATGAGCTTTGTGTGGGCTGGAAAGACCCCGAGGGTAAAGAGGGGGTTCCTGCAGCGCAGTAGGGACAGAGGGAGATTGGCACTGCCGAGTCTGAGTGACTATTATTGGGCCGCCAACGTGCCTATGATATGTAAGTGGATGAGGGAAGAAGAAGGGGCGGCGTGGAAACGGCTGGAGATGGCGTCCTGTAAAGGAACAAGTTTAAAAGCACTGGCGATGGCGCCGTTACCGTCCCCCCCCCCCCCCCCCGAAAAAATACACCACAAACCCAGTAGTGGTGGCGACTTTGAAGATTTGGGGGCAGTGGAGACGACATAGGGGAGTGACGGGTGCCTCGGTGTGGTCCCCGATAAGGAACAATCACAGGTTCGTCCCGGGGAGGATAGATGGGGGATTCCAATCTTGGCAGCGAGCAGGAATTGGGAAGTTGAAGGACTTGTTCTTGTCGGGACGTTCGCGAGTTTGGGAGCATTGGTAGAAAAATACGGGTTGCAACCTGGGAATACCTTCCGATATATGCAAGTGAGTGCATTTGCGAGGCAACAGGTGAGGGAATTTCCGCAGCTCCCGGCGCAAGGGATCCAGGACAGAGTGATTTTGGGGGCATTGGTCGGTGAAGGTAAAGTGTCCGATATATACAGGGAACTGAGAGATGAGGGGGAGACGATGGTAGAGGAGCTGAAGGGTAAATGGGAGGAGGAGCTGGGGGAAGAGATTGAGGAGGGGCTGTGGGCAGATGCCCTAAGTAGGGTAAATTCCTCGTCCTTGTGTGCCAGGCTTAGCCTGATCCAATTCAAGGTTCTACACAGGGCACATATGACGGGAGCAAGGCTGAGTAGATTTTTTGGAGTGGAGGATAGGTGCAGGAGGTGCGCGGGAAGCCCGGCGAACCACACCCACATGTTTTGGTCATGTCCGGTATTGCATGGGTTCTGGGTGGGTGTGGCAAGAGTGATCTCAAAGGTGGTGGGGGGTCCGGGTCGAACCAGGCTGGGGGTTAGCTATATTTGGGGTTGCAGACGAGCCGGGAGTGCAGGAGGCGAGAGAGGCCGATGTTTTGGCCTTTGCGTCCCTTGTAGCCCGGCGAAGGATTCTACTTGTGTGGAAAGAAGCCAAACCCCCGGGCGTGGAGGCCTGGATAAACGACATGGCAGGGTTTATAAAATTGGAGCGAATAAAATACGCACTAAGAGGTTCGGCTCAAGGGTTCACCAGGCGGTGGCAACCGTTCCTTGACTATCTCGCAGAGTGATGAGGGGAAAATAGGAAAGGCAGCAGCAGCAACCCGGGGAGGGGTGGGGGGGGTTGTATTCGGTGTTTGGGTTTTTTGTTCTTTTCTTTCTTTCCATGCTAGTTGTTTATATTTATTTTTTCAGTATTATTATTTCTCTTTTCTTCTTTTTCTGCACTTGTTGTTAGTTTAATATATTGTTTAAATAACAGTCAATGTACATTTTGTTACAAAGTTGTAAAAATGGAAAATTCTTTTTGATCGAAAAACTTTAATAAAATATATTTTTTTTTTAAAAGAAGGAATGCACTGGAGTATAGCTCCCTTTTTGCTAATTCATATAGCAACATTGTAACAATGACTGCTGCCCTTTATGGCATGAGTTTTCAACACAGGTTTTATATGAAATATTATAGTTGTCTATTTTATCTCCACTATTCGTTTTATGGAATCAACTGATGAAGTGATGGAATGAAAGAAAGAATAGGCTGTGACAAAATCTGCACAATAGAGACATAGAAGATAGGAGCAGGAATAGGCTATTTGGCCTTTCGAGTGCTCTGCCATTCAATGTGATTATAGCCGATCCTCTATCTCAACACCATACTCCCATGCTCTGCCTATACCCCTTGAAGCCTTCAGAGACTAGAAATCTTATCTATTTCCTTCTTAAATATATTCAGTGACTTGGCCTCCATGGCCTTCTGTGATAGAGAATTCCACAGGTTCAGAGGTTTCTCCTCATCTCAGTCCTAAATGGCCTACCAAGTGTCTGAGACTGCAACCCCTTGTAATCTACACATCAAGACTAGATATGCTTGGCAGAACTAAGGATCATGGAGAATTTGGCTATTGGTTAATCAATTTGAAGTATGTGTAACCGAAGCAAAATACATGAAACTGACTATATGGAATGCTAATGAGCAAGTAAACACACATGGTCTGTTTCAATAAAGTAATGAAGCCTTTACTGTATATGATCTAATTAGTATCTAAAACAAAATCTTTTTCCTAACTCATTTGCTGATAACAATCAAAACTTCTGTCTTTGATTTTACATAATTTGAATAGCTAGAGTTTACGATAGAACAAAAGAAAGCCTTTCTGTAGAAATTAAACTGGATTGTTAATACGGAAGGGGAAATTATGGGTGATTCATTTTATTACCCTTGGTGTGTGGGAATGAATTAACTGCAATACTGTACACCAGGAAAAGGAGACAATGCAGGCAGCATGCCCTTTTGACATGTCAGAAAAAAATTCTTAGTTTTCTTAAAATGTTTGGCATGCTTTATAAACTGAGCTGCTCTGTAGTGAGGGAGGCTACTTGCAATTCCGCCAGAAGGATTAAACCCCTTTTACTTCCTGGAACACAATGGATAGATAAGCTGATTTTTCATGTTGGCTCCTTGTACGTTGGTAGTTATACTCTCAAGCACATTTTAGCTCATTAAAAATCTGCATCCTGTTGTCCCTTTGAAGAAGTGGATTGCAGTTTCAACAAAAAAAATCTTCCTGTTGATTAATGCAGTTCCTTCATTACTGGAGAAACATTCACAAACTGGGCGGTAGCCTAATACCTTGGTTGCACAAATCTTTGGAGCCTACAAGTTCTGAACTTCTGTTGGAAGATCATCAGTGCTAAATGAACAGCCAAGCTGCCAAGACCCTGCTTGCAACACTCAAGCTATATTACTGTAGCAGTTCTCGTTTACTAGCATACAATTAATTACTGGGTATGGACCTGCATATCTAAAATATATTCAATTTGCGGTTCTGCTGCTTAGTGTATTGTAGGAAAATTGTTCTGAAATTCTGTTCCAAACCAGTTGCATTTGGTGGTGACATTATATGTCATGGACACCTGCGACTTCTGCTGACGACATTTGGAGAAGGTCGTGTATTAGGTAGCTCTCGCCAGGGTACTTGTATTTTGGCCCTTTTTGCCTAGTTCCCAGAGTTTTTGGGTGGTTAATCTCTTCCTGGTGCCGAGAACTCTGGTTCGATCCCGGCCCCGGGTCACTGTCCATGTGACGTTTGCACATTCTCCGTGTCGCATGGGTCTCAACCTCAGCACAAAGTTGTGCAGGATAGGTGGATTGGCCACGATAAAACTGCCCCTTAATTAGAAAAAAAAATAATTGATTACTTTACTTTTTAAAGTAGAGGGGCCCTAGTGTGGAAATATGTCAAAAAGACCACGACTAAGAAGTCTGCGGGTGGAAATTCCTCAACCGACTCGGAGGCTTCACGTCGCATCTCAGCAGGGTAGATGGCGGCGGGGGCACCAGTAGTTGCCCTTATTATAGTTGCCCTGATAGATTGCCCTTCGTGTCCAAAATTGCCCTTAGTGTTGGGTGGGGTTACTGGGTTATGGGGATAGGGTGGAGGTGTTGACCTTGGGTAGGGTGCTCTTTCCAAGAGCCGGTGCAGACTCGATGGGCCGAATGGCCTCCTGCACTGTAAATTCTATGATAATCTAAACCTTGCCGAAGCACAGCAACCAAATCGCCTCGCTGGAGGCTGAGATCACGATGGTGGCAGAAAAGAATGAGAATCTTGGGCGAAAGTGGATGACTTGGAGAATCGGTTGAGGAGACCAAACCTCAGGGTCATGGCGTTGTCAGAGGGTGAATCCAACTGCATACTAAAGTTTCTGTGGGGGGGTGTACTTGCATACCCTCCTGTGTTGGATAGGGCCCATCGAACACTGCGGCAAAGCCTTGGGTGGATGAGCCACCATGAGCGGTAATGGCCAGATTCCCACCTTTCAGGAGAAGAAGCGAGTCCTGAAGTGGGCCAAGGAGAATCGTGACTTGATGGGAAGGTCGCCATGTTTGAATATGTCAGGATGTTGGTGCGGAACTGGCGAAGATGCTGCAGCCTGTCGGACCTGAATATCGAACTGGAGCCTTGTCCTATGGTGGCCTTTTTGGGGTGTTGGACTTGCAGGGGCTGCAGATGTGAATGAAGGCAGATGTCCTTGTCTTCCCCTCTCTGATTGCCCGGAGGCAGGTTCTGCTGGGATGGAGGTCTTCTCCGCCCAGCGCCTCAGTATGGTTGGGAGAATTCTTGTATCTGTAGAAAGTCAAATCACCATTAGAGGGTCGGTTGAAGGGCTCTACCGGAGGTGGCAGCCATTCATTACCTATTTTGAGGAATTAGTCACCATCACTTGAGGGGGTGGGGGGTTAGTTTATTTTGTTTGTCATTACAGTTATCTTTTTTTTAAATTTTGGTGGATATGGTAGGCATGATTAGTCGGGGTTTTTGTTATGTTGGCTTTTGTGCATCATCTGCTGTGGTAATGTGGGTTTTACATGGAAGGCCAGGATTGGAGCATGAAAGTGTGCTGATAACGAGGCTGGAGTAGATTGCAGAGGTGGGTTGTGACAAAGCCATAGAGGAATTCCAAGATGTGAACTAGAATTTTAATTTGTATGATGGCAGAAGGGAAGTCCGCGTAGGTAACTGATGATTGGGGTGATGGATGAGCAGTACTTTGTGCAGTACAGGATATAGGTAGCAAAGGTTGTGTGGGTTGGTGGTCCTGAAGGGTGAAGGACACCAGATCAATTAAGTTTCAAAGTGTGTATAAGGCTTTTGGGGGGGTTGGGTGCGGCTGATGAAAGTGGATGTGATTGGCCTTGGTGATGGTCTTTGTTTCAAGCCTGGGTCATTTCGCTTTCATAGGTTTTGCATCACCTGGAAGAGGGCTGAAAATTAAATCAATGGCATATCATAGAATTTACAGTGCAGAAGGAGGCCATTCGGCCCATCGAGTCTGCACCGCTCTTGGAAAGAGCACCCTACCCATGTTCAACACCTCCGCCCTATCCCCATAACCCAGTAACCTCACCCAACACTAAGGGCAATTTTGGACACTAAGGGCAATTTATCATGGCCAATCCACCTAACCTGCACATCTTTGGACTGTGGGAGGAAACCAGAGCACCCGGAGGAAACCCACACACACACGGGGAGGATGTGCAGACTCCGCACAGACAGTGACCCAAGCCGGAATCAAACCTGGGACCCTGGAGCTGTGAAGCAATTGTGCTATCCACAATGCTACCGTGCTGCCCACAGGGCAAATGAAAACAGAATTTATGGTGGGATTGAAAGCAGTAACATGGGTCTTCCTGATGCTCAAAATGCAGGATGGTGATCTTGGTGGTGCAATGGTCATTATAGAACTTGGAGCAGGATAGAGGTTTGTACGGTGATCCACTCGAGGGTAGGTGCAGTATCTGGTTCTGGGATCCATGTAAACTCTTCTCAGAATTACAGAGTAATGCCGTGCAGAAGAGGCAGTTCAGCCCATCAAGTGCTCATCCAGGTACTTTTTCAAGAATGTGAGGCAACCTGCCTCTATCACCCTCCCAGGCAGTGCGTTCCAGGCAGTCGCCACCCTCTAGGTAAAAAGGTTTTTCTGCAAATCCCCCTAAACCTCCTACCCCTCACCTTTTAACTTGTGTCCCCTCATGACTAACCCTTCAACTAAGGGGAACAGCTGTTCCCCATCCACCCTGTCCATGCTCCTCATAATCTTATACACCTCGATCAGGTCCCCCCTCAATCTTCTCTGTTCCAGCGAAAACAACCTTGCTTTTATGTTTTGTGTCCTGTCCTGTCTCATCTCTATAGGCTGTACCGTCTCTTTATGTATGATAATGCAAAGACACAAAAATCAACTGAGACAGATTACTTTACTCCAACCTGATGCTGAATCATAGACCCACACTTTCAGAGTCTAAGATGTTATCAATTACTGCACTGTGGTTATTTATATGATGCAAGGAGAGTTCTACTTGTCTGCAGTCAGCTTCTAACATAAAAGAAGCTTAAGACAGCTGCAACTGTGCAGTTGTTTTATACTGGGAAATGTAATGCAGATTCTGAGCCTGTTTTACAGGATGGTTCTTGAAACAGTTCTGTTATATAAAGACAACATGCAATAATACTTCTAGGAAACACCTGCTAGGAATTATTGTTTTTCTTGACGAACGGTTGAGACAAAGCTCCTTATTGTTTGGTATTGTAAAATGCCTTGAGACATTTTCCTACATTAAATATGCTTTATAAATGCAGGTTGTTGACCACTTGTGCTGTGTTGTGTGCCCTATTCCTCAGGGTGATCTACGGCGTATGTGGTCAGAGCCATTCCACTCCAAGGCGAACAGCTCAAGGTTCCTCGAAGTATGATGGGCTGAAGTGCAGCCAAGAGCAGGAGTGATGAATGCTGGGCACCAGACGATTCGTGTCATGTGGTTTCATTCTTCTCATCAAACATGATTGGTGCTTAAAGTGTTAGCAAAAAAGGTTGTGGAGGAAATTTTTTTTTCCCTTTTATGGAATGCAGACCCTGTACAATTAATCCAACCCATCTGCAGTCTCTGGATTAGCAACAGACTCTTGCCCTACCATGTATATTACAAAATTAAATAAAAAACAAAGAAACCCTCCTTTTTAATGACAAGATGTCAATTCTAATCTTGTACATAGAGTTGCCATACAGAAGACACAACTTTGAAGAAGCCTGTTTAAAGGGACCAGCACCAAGTCAACAACTATTCAGTTTGTCTTGAACTTTAGCCTGAAGAAGACAAGGCAGCGACATATCTTGAATTCAGTAATTATCTGTGCGGTGACTCATTTTCTACCCTCACAGACGGGAGTTGGGTATGCAGTAAAATCTATGCGATAATTAACTTTACACCTGATGTTTTGTTGCAATGATCCAGAAAGGTAAAGATGCCAAGATGAATCATGTGTACTTAAGTGGCCTGTTGTAAATTTTAGCATGTACAGCATTAAATATTGCTTCAGTATAAGACCAATTGTTCCCGATTCCAAGATCCTCCTTTACCATAATATGTGAGTTTAGAAATGTAATTGTAGTTTGAACTTGTACCTATGTTCATGACCCCCCCCCCCCCCCCCCCCCCCCACAGTTGATCTTGCACAATTATGATTGGTGTAGCAAAAAAATTAACTTTTTTATGGTTTTCCCTGTTTCTTTTTTGGTTTGTTTAATTTAGCTAATGCATGTATCATAGCGGTACTCGTTATCTGAATCCTTTTGATTGTAGTGGTGCATCCTTGTAAATATTTCTTTTTTGTATACATTTGTTTAAATGTGCATCGTTAGCTCTACATACCTGCTGTTGATAAGTGTAATCTGGTCCAAGTTTACAAGCAGTATCTGTTTTGTACCTTGGGTTTGTATTCGGTTCACAGAACTTTTTCTGATAGGCAGTGACTTCGGCCGCTGTGGTAGCAACAACTTAATATACAATAGCACGCAAATGAAACTGGCAGTTTGCGTGCTGTAGAATATCCATCATCATTGCGTGAACAAGTTGGCAGCTGTAGCCTTCAGACCCAGAGATTGCCTCATAGAGTGCAAGGCCTGGAACCAAAATGAATTAATCCAAACAGTGCTTCAAGTTATTCCTCCATGCCCACTTCTATTTCTCTCCCTGCCCCTATCCACCTCCCTGCCAAAACCACCACCCACCAATCAACCTAAACATACACCCACAGGGTCAGGTTGTTATTTTTAAAGAAGGAAGTGTTTTCCTGAAAACACCTGAGTGTAATGTTTTTGTGCTGTAGACTAGACAAGTTGATGAAGTCATTTTATAGATTATGGCTTTACTGAAAGCAGTCAGATGGACTGAATGGTTACTCTACAATCCTTGTACACCAGGAGTGTATTTCTGCCCTGGAAATGAACAGTACCTTTCATCTCTATATAACATGGACAGTCGAGACTCCTTTGTAAATAAAACCAAAAGTTTAAGTGCACCAGTGTGGTTTATTTTAGTGTTCTGTCAGGTTACTTATTAATAAAGGCAATTATTTGTGCTTACTGCAAATATCCTGAGAATAGGATTTTGTTTGAATTGCATTGATTTGTGGATTTGGTATGTTGCCAGTGGAGAATCAGCTGGATAATTCAGTTGGGATGAATGTTGATGTAAAACACATTCACCCTGATTACCTGTCTCTGCTGAAAATCTCTGCTGAAAAACATGCATCATTATAAAAAGAATCAAAGTTACTGTTGACGTGTTCACTATAGCAAAATTGCATTAGATTAAAAATAACTAAATTACTGCAGAAATGTTTTTTTGTCTGTTACTTTTCTGCAAAGTATAAATGACTTTTGGGTTTCAGTGACCTCTGAGAGGATACTGCACACTCCCACATAATGAAAGTTCTTATGTGTACCTGCACTTACGGTTTAGTTTTGAGATGCTGTGACAATGATTTGCCACACTACACTGCAACATTTATGCAGCAATTTTAACATTGGTTATCCTTCAAAAGTACCCCCACACTAAGCCAAAAGAGGATATACTGGTGGAATGAGATTACAAACTTGGTTAAAGAACAAACATAGGGTAAAGAAATTAAATGCAACAAGAGCAACATGTGGACGATCAGTAAAATTAAAACAGTCAATGTCACAGCATCTCCAGATCCTGGCCCACATTCCTAGTGGGAAAGGTTTTCATTCCTTTGGACATGTTCTGTAAAGAAACAAATTTAATGAAGTTCAAACACTCCAACAACAGCACCTAGTCCATGCAATTTATCATTAAACCAATTTTTTGTTTATATGAGAAAGTAGTTGATTGGTTAAAAACCCTTCAAAATCCTAAAGCTCCTTGAACTGTGATTTCTGACTCCTTCAAGAAGCACGAGAGCTTAGAACCACAGATTACTTAACTCCCAAACACTGCTGTGGAGAATATCATAATGTAAATTTCATAGCTTCAATGTCACTAATGTTATGGGTTTTCTTTTCCATTTTCCCAATCAAACGGGTCACTCTGGCTGAGTAAGCCCTGCAGTTCTGTGTACAAATGGCCTTTTTAAGATGTGACCTAGACTGAGAGGCATATGATTGACTGAGAAGATTAGGCTCTATCCTTTCCTCACCTTTACAGATATCTCCTCTTCCCACTCATAAATGACTGAACCACTAGTTCTAGACTCCTAGCATCTACATTTTCAAGCCTTTTCAGAAATAGTTTTATATGATTTAATTAAATCATCTCTTATTCTTCTAAATTCTAGGGAATATAGGCCTAGTCTACTCGATCTTTCCTCATTGGACAATCCATTCATCCCAGGAATCTGTCCAGTGAATCTTAATTTCATTCACTCTAAGGCAAGCATATCCTTGCTTGGGTAAGGAGTCCAGACATCATATTTAGGTATGGTCTTACCAAGGCCTTCGACAATTGCTTTAAGATTTAATTGATCTTCCATTTCTGCCATAAAGACTAACATGCGATTCGCTTTCCAACTTAGTGATCTGTATACAAGGCCACCCAGGTTCCTCTATCAGCATTTCCGTGTCTCACCATTTAAAATTATTCAGTTTTTCTATTTCTTCCTTTCAAAGTTAGAAGGTTGTAGATTCAAGTTCCATTCCAGGGACTTGAACACCAGATCTAGGCAGGTGCTCTACTGGACAGCACTGAGGGAGTGCTGCACTGTTGGAGGTGTTGTCTTACCAGATGTCTGCAAACCACATTTTTGAAATATTGTCTAGTTCAGATGATTGCATCTAAATAGTTCAATAAAGCACTTGCACTATAATGTTACATATAACAGCCGCTGCAGCAATTGTCTGGGGTTTGCTACGGCCATGATTGAGTGTCTGTGGGAGGCCACTAGTATTTCATTATGCTGTCAAGGAACTTTATTGCTCCTATTCACTGCGATATTCTATGGGATACATACTTTATGAAACTGAACAGGCTTGTATACCCTGCCAGTTTACCCTGTCTGCCCTCACATGGAGTAAAAGCACAATTTCAAAGAAGAGAAAGGGCATTCTCTTTGAATACTTATCCCTCAACTCGTATATTCTCAAACATTATCTCGTCATATCACATTACTGTTTGGGGCATAATTGACTGCTGCATTCTCTAAATTACAACAGGATTGCACCTCTAAAAGTGCTTAACTGACTTTAAAGTGCCACAGGATGTTGAGAAAGCTGCCATGTAAATGCAAATTGTACAGGCCGCGTATCCCTCACATTCTAGAAAAGAAACACAAAACAGGGATTGAGAGCAGCTGCTTGTTACTTCCCATCGTCCAGTAACCAATGGAACAGCTTCCCGGAGCTGATGAGTTAACCCAGCACAGGCTTAGGGACAGAAGCTAAGAGTTTGTTGACCCTGTTGCTTTTCTACAAGTAATGGGCTGACCTTCTCAAATCTGACCATTGTGCATGTGACTCACTGAGATTTTCTTTTTCCCAACTTCACTTTTTATAACTTCTCCCTAAATTGTTGCTCTTTGTAAATTTGTCAGGTAATCCATTTTCCAAACCCTGGTAGTTCAAAATATGTATTGCATAATATGGTATACCAGTCACTTCCTGAATATTAAAATGAAGTTGGCAGGATACTCTAAGCTGTTCAGTTACAGAAAATATGTATAGCATAAGATATTGTAATGAATTGGAGAAGTAAAGTTCCATGACGGCATACCAGTGGTCTCCCACATACACACTCACAGATCTCTGATTTGCTGCACTGGTTGTTATTTGTAACACAATATAGAGCAGTGCTTTATTGTTCTATTTAGATGCTGTGATCCAAACTAGTAAGTATTTTAGAATTACTGCCATAAAGTTAGAGGAATTATGTAAAGCCAAAGAAAGCACATTGAGACACTTAGTTAACTAAAATCTGTGTAACTTTCTCCTGTTTTTTCTGGTGAGTCAAAACTCTTGGGTGTGGAATGCACCTATGAGCATGGTTTGATCGATTTGGTTAGCCCCAGAAAGACCTCTGGTCATGATTGATCAGATTGGATGTTGTTGGTAAGGGTGTACATTGCATCAGTGCCCTAGTGACTGCGGAGAAGTGTTACAGCGAACATCGGTGCTTTGACAGTGAGAAGAATGTTTCGTTGGAGTAGCCACATCTTTAATTAAGGTAAAAATACTTTGTTATTGTTGATGGACAGACCAGAACTGCATAATATCCCAGAAGAAATGCATAAACACTACTGTGATAAGCTCGCCTCACTAGGCATTAAATCTACATTGTGAACTCAGTAGTCTCGTCTGGATTTAACTCCCAACAGATAGTAACATAAAATGCATTTGAATGCTGAGAAGCCACATTCCCTAAAACAAATGGCAAGACTAGAAAAAGATCATTTTCAGCAGTTGCTTCTGACTGAATACTTTGTCCATGATGACCACGTGAGCAGCATCGCGTGTTACTAGCCAAATGGTTTTGCAGCTAATGCTCTCAGAAAGGCCTCTCTATGCAGTAATCATTCTCTCGATTCAATAAAAAGTTATTGCAATGGACCGGTTTAGCCTGCCATTTTATATAAAATGATGGACCAGAAAAAGGTTAGTTATTCAAACCATGGGCAATTTTGTATCATTTCGTACTAACATTCATTTTATATATCATTAAAAATTTTGTGTGTGCCTCCTGCCTCTAATGGAGCTGTTTATATAAACTGCTCGCTGTAATTATATATTTTTTAAATAAATTTAGAATACCCAATTTTTTTTTTTCAATTAAGGGCCAATTTAACATCAATCCACCTATCTGCACATCTTTGGGTTGAGGGGGTGAGACCCACGCAGACACGGGGAGAATGTGCAAACTCCACATGGACAGTGACCCAGGGCTGGGATCAAACCTGGGACCTCAGTGCTAACCACTGCACCAGCATGCTGCCCGTAATTATATATCCTTGGCAGTAATGGTGGCATATAGTGCCCCAGCCTGTATGGCCCAGAAAGTCCGGAACACCAACTAACTTCTCACAAATGGTTTCAGTTTTTGCCCCTAATATTTTTATAGTGCAAGAGTTAAGGGCAGGATGGCGATTGAATGACATCTATATGCGTGGGTCAAATTATAAGCCACCATCTAACCCTACTTAGATTGAAGGCTACACCGTGATTAGCACTGCTGCTTCACAGCGCCAAGGTCCCAGGTTCGATTCCTGGCTTGGGTCACTGTGCAGAGTCTGCACGTTCTCCCCGTGTCTACATGGGTTTCCTACCACAAGTCCCAAAAGACGTGCTGTGAGGTGAATTGGACATTCTGAATTCTCCCTCTGTGTACCCGAACAGCTGCTGGAATGTGGCAACTAGGGGCTTTTCACAGTAACTTCATTGCATTGTAACTTCATTGTAAGCCTACTGGTGACAATAAAGTTTATTTTTTAAAAATTAAGAGCAATGCCACAGAAGGCTGACTAAAGATGTTAAAAATACTGGAAATATTGGATCTTCATAATATTTCTTGCATGTTAAATAAGTAATGATGCCTGATATCTCAGCACATTGCAGGTTCTAATGGCATTCTGAATTTTGATTAGCACTAGACTTTCAAAATTAGTTGAATCTCTTGGAGTTGTATTTAATTGCATTGTGTAGAAAATAAGGCATTCAGAAAAATCAGATCCATAGGCAAAGTAATTACAGCAGAGGAACAAGCATTTCTTTCCCATTAGCACAAAGTAACCAAGAATACAGTATGAATTATTATTCACAGGCAAACTGCAGTTTGGGAGTGTTAATTACACAAGTTGTGAAATATGTACAATTGTAAAACATCCAAGAACGGAGGTGCAGATCAGGAGGAAACAGAGTCCCTATTGCAGTGAGAAGAGAAACTTCTGAAACCGAGAATGTGTTTTGAGTTCCTGTTATGAGTTCCTAAATATATTCACTTCTGGTTCATGTGCCTATAAATTGTTTTGCACATTTTTTACCCTTTGCACCAATGACTATTCACTTCAACAGATAATTCAAACAAGCACACGACATATGTTTCTGTACCTTTAAATGTCAAGTCCACAGTGATTTTGTTTGTTATACCTTTTCTGATTTACAAGATGATACACGTACAACCTTTTTTAATCAATATTTTACTCTCTTCCAAGTTTTCTTTCTCTCCTGATTCCTCCAGCTTCCGCCTCCGAACCCTCATCCAAGTGACTTGACCTTTACTGTGATGCTTCACTTTTTTTTCCTTAATAAATATATGTTGCTTTTTACTTTTGTGCTCCAGTTCTTTAATGGCTGCAAACTCTACAAGAATAGCAGATATATTTTCACTGGTCATCCATTCAGTCGTGTTTCATTTACTGTTAAAGGACTAAGAATTTTCATACCTTGTGAAAGGGAAAATAGATTGAAATAAATGTGCCATCTATGCACCAGATAGCACCGTTTATTGTTTAACTCCAGGATGTGTTCTCGTTTTACTATGCTTTCCCTCAGTAGCTGTAAATTGCTATTAATTTCTAGCATCTGGTGCTTTCAGGAAAAAATATAAAAGGATTTCCCTGCAGCGAGCAGCATTTTCTCACTTATTCATTCGCATTCCAATGTGTCTTCTCACAGGCTTTCCAAGAGAAAGACTAATCTGCAGTTCGACACCAAGAGGCTAAATGTCTATTTAACACGTCTCTCATGTGCAATTTAAGTGGATTGGCCATGCTAAATTGCCCCTTAGTGTCCAAAGATATGCAGGTTAGTTCTGGATCTGGAAGAAGGAACCGAGGGCGTTGTTGATAAGTTTGCAGATGACACAAAGATATGTAGAGGGATAGTGTTTTTAAAATAAATTTTGAGTACCCAATTCATTTCTTCCAATTAAGGGGCAATTTAGCATGGCCAATCCATCTACCCAGCACATCGGACATACAGCGCAGAAGGAGGCCATTTGGCCCATTGAGTCTGCACCGACGCACTTAAGCCCTCATTTCCATCCTATCCCAGTAACCCCTCCTAACCTTTTTTGGACACTAAGGGCGATTTAGCATAGCCAGTCCACCTAACCTGAACGTCTTTGGACTGTGGGAGGAAACCGAAGCACCCAGAGGACACCCATGCAGACACTGGGAGGACGTGAAGACTCTGCACTGACAGTGACCCAGCGGGGAATCGAACCTGGGACCTGGCGAATGCTAACCACTGTGCTGCCCCAGCTTGGGGTTGTGGGGGCAAAACCCATGCAAACGTGGGGAGAATTTGCAAATTCCACACGGACGGTGACCCAAAGCCGGGATCGAACCTGGGACCTCGGCGCCGTGAGGTAGCGATGCTAACCACTGCGCCACCGTGCTGCCTGGGATAGATAGTGTTGAGGAACTGGGGCGGCTGCAGAAGGATTTGGACAGGCTAGGAGAGTGGGCAAAGTAGTGGCAGATGGAACACAATGTGGAAAAGTGTGAGGTTATGCACTTTGGAAGGAGGCATGGAGGCATAGACTATTTTCTAATTGGAGAAATGCTTCGGAAATCTGAAGCACAAAGGGACTTAAGAGAATCCTGAACTAAGACTCTTAAGGTTAACGTACACTTTCAGTTCACAATTAGAAAGACAAATGCAAAGTTTGCATTCCTTTTGAGAGGGCTAGCATACAAGAACAGGGATGTACAGCTGAGGCTGTATAAGGCCCCGATCAGACCCCATTTGGAATATTGTGAGCAGTTTTGGGCCCTGTATCTAAGGAAGGATGTGCTGGCCTTAAGAGGCGGTCCAGAGGAGGTTCACAAGAATGATCCTGGGAATGAAGGGCTTGCCAAATGAGATGGGGCTGAGGTCTCTGGGTCTGTACTCTTATGGAGTTTAGAAGGATGAGAGGGGGATCTCATTGAAACTTACAGAATACTGAGAGGTCTAAGAGTGGACGTAGAGAGGATGTTTCCGCTGGTAGGAGAGACTAAAACCCAAGGGCACAGCTCAGACTGAAGGGACTATCCTATAAAACTGAGATTCGGTAGAATCTCTTCAGCCAGAGAGTGGTGAATCTGGAACTCATTGCCACAAAAGGCTGTGGAGGCCAAATCACTGAGTGTCTTTAAGACAGAGATGGTTAGGTTCTTGATTTATAAGGGGATCAGGGGTTACGGGGAGAAGGCAGAAGAACTGGTATGAGGAACATTAGCCATGATCGAATGGTGGAGCAGACTTGATGGGCCGAATGGCCTAATTCTGCTCCTATATCTTATGGTCTTACGGATTATGGTGTTAGGATGGGGATAGGGTGGGGAGTTGGCCTAGGTAGAATGCTCTTTCAGAGGATTGGTGCAGACTCGATGGGCCAAATGGCATCCTACTGCACTGTAAGGATTCTATGAATGTTTGTCAACAGCAGTTAATCAAAGAATGTGACCACTTTAATGATAGAAAAGGGAGGCAGTGGCATAGTGGTATAGTCGCTGGGCTAGTGACTGCCATCCTTACCTGGTCTGGCCTACATGTGACTCCAGATCCACAGCAATGTGTTTGACTCTTAAATGCCCTCGGGGATGGGCAATAAATGCTGACCCAGCCAGTGATGCCCGCATCCCATGAACAAATTAGAAAAAGTCTCTCGCCATCTCCCAGTCTTGCAGTGGAGAATTATGATGCAGTTGTAACAAAAAATATATTTCAATGCAGTAAATCTGTTACATTTATCTGATTAGCTGTTGAGATATTCAAAAAGTCTGAATATTTTTCTTGCTGCATTGCAGTTCCGAGGACACCCGTTCGTTGCCTTCCACTGCCTCATCCAACTAACAGACGATCGTGTGTGAGCCAAGGCCTGGCTGTCCGCCCTCCAGGAAAGCTTTGGAGTCTCTTGGAAATTAAGGCTAACTTCCTAGATATAGATGCATAGTAATTTGAAAACAAAATGTTTTCTTTTTATATTGTCAAAAGTTTTCTTTATTAGTAATAGAAATATTAAAAGTGGGAAAATGACTCTTTGAGCATACAGGGCTGTTGGAAAGTGGAGGTCTTGTGATGGAACCTCCATGAATATGGTCAACCAGAGTTAGCAGCCCTAGCCTCAAGAGTAAATATCAGCACCTTCACTGCCATCCCCTCACTCAATGTCCAAACTCATGCATCGTATGCAGGGTTCAGTGAATAACCATTAAGTACGAACAGGGGCTGCTTTCCCACCTCAAACTCAGTGACTCATTGACTGCTGAATCATAACCTAATCTGCACATCCCCAGACATTAAAGGGCATTTAGCATAGCCAATCCACCTAACCTACACATCTTTGGACTGCGGAAGGAAACCAGAGCATCTGGAGGAAACCCACTCCGACACTGGGAGAACGTGCAAGCTCCACACAGACAGTGACCCAAAGCCAGAATTGAGCCCAGGTCTCTGGTGTGTGAGGCAGCAGTACTAACCACTGTGCCACCGTGCCTGCTACTGGGCAAGATGTTTTGCCTCTTTGAGCACGCACGATCAGCAGGAGGGTAGAAATTTCGGCAAAGCTTGCTACAAATACATGTTGCAGCCATTTTCATTGGCATTGACTGGAACAGACCTTGTTTAAAAAGGACGGCGGACTGACATTGACTGGAACAGACCTTGTTTAAAAAGGACGCCGGGGTGGTTTTGCATTTTGAAACAGTTAATAGAAAAGTTGAATCGATATTTGTAATGAGCTTTGTGGAAAGTGTGTTTCATGCTAATTTATGCTCTAATCAGATTGTGCTGTTGTATTGCTGGTCCATTAACCTCAGATTTCTGGGCCAAGTACAGGTGTTCAATCAAGCACTTTTCATAATAACATAGCTGGCTCTCAGCAAACCCATTAAATATATAAAAAGGGAAGAATTCTGGTTTCTTCTGACATGGATCGAAGAATTTACAAGCACTTGCCAATCTACCAACTTCCCTTACCTGGGGCAATTAACCCCTAATTGACCTCAAATTTTGCCAACATAAAGGTCTTTTTGACCTTACAGGGCCATATGAAACGTATGCCCGCTTTTGTGGCAAAATGATGAGTTGCCTGTTACATGGTACAGTGTTCCTGTCTGGAAACATTAGGAGAGACGGCTGACAACGTTAAGAGTTAGACCTTCGGGACGTCTTTGAAGATGGAGAATGGTGTAGGCAGTTGGAGGTTGAAAGATGGTAAGAGGAAGGTTGTGCAATGGATTAGTTGTATTTCAAAAAGTGATCAAAACAGCGAATGAACTTCGAGCCTTGCTGTTGGTTAATAAACCATCATAGTCCCTGGAAGTTTTCTAGATGGAGAAGCAAGATCAGACCTTTGGCTTTTCTGATCTGTATCTGCCTTGTCACAACAAATCCAGTGAAAAGATTGGGGACTGAATGAGACCATGAGGCAAGATAATCCTTTCAGGAACTAAAAGGGGTTGAGCTGAGGAGAAACAGTCAGATTCTGAGGCAATGCATTGTACCTGTGAGCAAGGGAAAATAAATTGTCTTGTGATGAATGGGACAGGAGAAAGATATGCTCACATGGATAATATCTCTAGACGTTGACATCTATTACCATGTGGTCTCGTTTCCTCTCGGGTGTTTTTTGATGAATACTTTTGGTGCTAAAGAGCCTCTGAGATGATGAAAGTTGGTCTTCAGCACAGGACACCACCTTGGTCAAGAGAATGAAACCAGTGTTAGGAAGCTCCACCCACACAGTAGATCATTACACACCCAGGGCTGAATACGATAGAGTGGAGGAGGTGCAGCCAGAAGCAAAGTCAGCAGGAAGCCTGCCTGCCTGCTCTGCGCTGGCCCGCCACACAACCAGACTACACTGCGGGCAGGCTAAACAAGGCCGCCTGGGGCATCTGCCCCTCGGGGGAGGAAGTTCTGCCCTGGGGTGCTGCCGGCCAATCCGATTGCATCCCCCACCCCCACCCCCACGCATAGGTGGGTGCCGCCCTATTTTACATCCCCCCACACCGAGGGCAGATAAAATGCAGCCCCTGATTGTCATTTAAAATGCCTGCAAGCATTCAGCAAAGAGGCTTGGCAGCATTTTGGTAGTCAATACTTCAACAAAATCCCTCTCCTAACAGTGGGCGGCTGTTGGGGGTAATCGTGTAGTTGGTGTTGATTTCAAGCACTACAGCGATACACTTCACCATTTCACATGCTTGATTAGAGCTGCGCAAACACATTGGGCGACCTTTCTGGGGCATTTCATCAAGGTTTCACCAGCACTTAAACAACATTTATTCTGGGACTTCTCTGAGGGCTTCACCTTAAAAGGGTGAGTGTTGTGCTACCCTACCTTATTGGAAAGATTTTATGGGAGTCACTAGGAGAAAGGGAGTGTTTTGTCAAGGCTATCTTGCTAGGAGTCTCCCTTGGTCTCCAGGAGGGATGGGAAGAGAACACGACCAGGCAGAGCAGCAGCGGCTGTGGGGGAGAGGGTGAGGTGGATTAATGCACTCCTGTAGGAGCGGAACTTTTAAAAAATATACTTTTATTTGACAAGTTTTCAAAATTTTCACCATAAAAAAGAACAATCCCAACAATATAAAAAACAATCCCACCCAAACCCAAGAAACCCCTCCAACCCTCCCCCACCCCCAACAGTCATTGGTAACCAACTCCCGAAAGTGCATGATGAACAAACCCCAACAATTGTAGAACTCCCCCCACTCCCACCCTCCACCCGCCAGCTCGAACATCACCTTCTCCAGGGTCAAGAACTCCAGTAGGTCCCCCCGCCACGCTGAGGTACAGGGTGGAGAAGCTGGACTCCACCCCAACAAGACCCGCCGATGAGCAATCAGCAAGGCGAAGGCTAAAACATCTGCTCCCGCAGCCGCCTGCAACCCAGGCTGGTCCGACACCCCGAATATGGTTTCTAGGCGACCAGGCTCCACATCCACATGTAAGACCTCCAAAATTGTGCTGAATATGGTCCTCCAAAACTTTCTAGCTTCAGACAGGACTAAAACATATGAATATGGTTCGTGGGTCCCCTCCCACATCGCTCACAGACATCCTCCACCCCCTCGAACAGCTGTATCGGCCCCAAGAAAGTCCTGAATCTCTGAAGCAGCTCCATTATGCACCCAATCGTCATGCTTGGTGCCGAGACATACAATAGCAGAACATCGGCGTATAAGGACACCCTATGTTCCACCACCCCGCTCATTATCCCCTTCCACAGCCCTGAGCTCCATAACGCAGTGGCCAAGGGCTCTATAGCCAATGCAAACAACATAGGGCACCCCTGTCTCGTACGCAGGTGCAGTGCAAAGTACCCCGAGTTGAAAATGAAAAATGAAATGAAAATCGCTTATTGTCACAAGTAGGCTTCAAATGAAGTTACTGTGAAAAGCCCCTTGTCGCCACATTCCGGCGCCTGTTCAGGGAGGCTGGTACAGGAATTGAACCGTGCTGCTGGCCTGCCTTGGTCTGCTTTAAAAGCCAGCGATTTAGCCCTGTGCTAAACCAGCCGAGTTGCAGCAAAGTTCAAAAGTTCTCAGACCACCACCAGTGCTTTCCTTTTCACGAAGTCCAGTGCGTCCTCAGGTGACTCGAAATAAAAGTACTGTTCCTCGTACGTGACCCAGAGACGGGCCGGATACAGCAGTCCAAACTTCACCTTTTTCCGAAAAAGGATCGATCTAATCTGGTTGAAGCCTGCTCATCTCCTGGCCACCTCCACACTCAGGTCTTGGTAGACCCGCAGGATAATATTGTCCCACTTACAGCTCCGTGTCTGCTTGGCCCACTGTAGAATGCGCTCCTTATCCAAGTACCTGTGGAATCTCACCACCATTGCCCTTGGGGGGTCTCCCGTTCGCAGCTTCCTCGCGAGTGTGAGTTCATGTTGTCACTGCGAACACTCACCATTGGCTCCTTATACAGCAGCTGCACCCACCCACAAACCGTGGCCCAATCCCAAAACACCCCAATACCACCATCAAATGCCTTCTTTGCGTCCGGTGCCACCATGACCTCCGTCTCCTTTCCCTCCGCCGGAGATAGGATCACATTCAACAACCTCCTCACATTCGAGAACACCTGCCTTCCCTTCACAAACCCCGCCTGACCCTCCCCAATCACGTTTGGGAGGCATCCTTGCAATCTTGATGCCAGCACCTTTACCAATATCTTGGCATCTACATTCAGCAGAGATAGAAACATAGAAACATAGACAATAGGTGCAGGAGCAGGCCATTCAGCCCTTTGAGCGTGCACAAACTTTCAATATGATCATGCAAACTCTGTATCCCACTCCCACCTATATGACTCACACTCTATTGGATCCTTATCCTTTAGCAGCAACAAAATAGAAGCTTGCCCCATCGTTTGCGGCAAGACTCCCCTATCTGCATCCTCCCAATCACCTCCTTCACCTCCTGCTCCCCCACCGGCCCCTCCAACCCTGCTCTATCCTCCTCACCCAGCCTCGGATACTCCAACCTGTCCAGGAACTCCCCCATCCCTCGCTCCTCCCCAATTGACTCCAACCTGTATAGACCCTTTTAAAACTCCTCAAATATTTTATTTATCTACTCTGGGGCAACCACTAACTTCCCCATCTTATCCCATACCCGAACTATCTCCCTTGTCGCTGCCTCCCTCCGGAGCTGGCTGGTCAGCATATGCCCCTGCCTCCTCCTTGTGTTCGCAACCCCCCACACCGTTTTCAACTGGCACACCGCTTTCCCTGTGGACAACTGGTCAAACCTTGCCTGCATCTCCTTCCTCTTGGCCACGAGACCTGGGTCCCCCTCATGCCTCCCATCCAACTCCAGGATCTCCTCTATGTCACTGGTGCTCCTCTCTCTCCTTCTTGTCCACCCCAGCTTTGAACGAAATCACTTCCTCCCTCACTGTCGCCTTCAGATCCTCCAAAACCACTGACTGTGAAACCTCTCCGTGCAGTTAAATCCCACATATTCCTCAATCACCTTCCCAATCTTATCACAAAAACCCCTGTCCGCTCGCAACCCCACGTCAATTCTCCACCCAGGCCTCTGGGCCATCCCCTTCTCCAAAATCATATCCAACCAATGCAGAGCACGACCTGAAATCACAATTGCTGAGAACTCTGACCTCTTAACCCCAGCCAATAGCGCCTTCCCCACCATGAAAAAGTCTATATTTGAGTGCACCTTCTGTACCAGGGCATCTCTCACACCCCCTGCCCCCCGCCCCTCCTATCCGCCACCATCATAGACCCAGGCCTGACCCGCCCCATTCCTTTGTTACTGTCAAACCCCTCCCCCGCCTCCCAGAATCCCCCCCTCGACTTACTCTTGCAAACACCTCTCCCAGTATCGATCCCAAACCCCCACCTTTCACACCTCCCAGGCCCATCAAAACACTTTCAACAAGGTTCCAATGACCGTGGCCCCTCCCGCAAACACACTCCCGTTCACTAGCCAACCTTCACTTGCTAGTATGGAGGCCCCTGCCCAGGCTTCCCTCCCCCATGACCCAGTCCCTGAAAACAAAGACAAGCAGACAAAACAAGTGCGCAACCTCTTGGGGATGAGTGACCATAATATGATAGAATTTTCATCAAAATGGAGAGTGAAGTAGTTGATTCTGAATCTTAACAAATGAAACGAGAAAATCAGGTGTGAGTTGGCTATGATCTAATGGGGAATGTTACTGTAAAGGATGACAGTGCATAGGCAATGGCAAACATTCGAAGAACACATGGTTGAACTGCAATAATTGTTTATTCCTGTCTGGCACAAAAGTAAAATGGGAAAGGTGGCCAATCCATGGCTTACAAGGGAAATTAGGGATAGTATTCAATCCAAGGAAGAAAAACAAAAGGTCTGAGGATTGGGAGCTGTTTAGAATTCAGCAAAGAAGGACCAAGGGATTGATTGGGAAGGAGAAAATAGAGTACTAATGTAAGCTTGCAGGTATAAAAACTGACTGTAAAAGTTTCTATCGCTTTGTGAAGAGAACAAGATTGGTGAAAACAAATGTAGGTCCCTTACAGTCAGAAACAGGGGGCAAAGTATTATAAGGGGCAAAGAAATGGCAGAGCAACTAATTATGTACCTTGGTTCCTTGACACAAATCAGATACCTGAAATGTTGGGGAACGCAGGGTTTAGTGAGATGGAGGAACTGAAGGTGATCAATATCAGAGAAAAATGGTATTGGGGAAATTGATGGTATTGAAGGCTGATAAATCCCCAGGGCCTGATAATCTATATCCCAGGGGACTGAAGGAGTTGGCTCCAGAAATAGTGAATGCATTGGTGGTCACCTTCCAGGACTCTATAGATTCAATAGAAGAACAGTTCCTGCAGATTGGAATGTGGATAATGTAACTGCCCAGCTTCCGCCATCTTTCCTGCTGCTGGGCTGACCTGTTCACTCAATGACGAACTTTCACTCACCCCCTTCTTCCCAGCGGCTTTCTTCTGGGTCTTAGACATCCCCCGTCTTCCTTATGCCTTCCTGTTCAAAGCTTGCCCCTGAAACCGGGCATTAAAATCCAAAAACCAGGGCCTCGAGCAGGAGCCACACAACGTGTGAGCTCCACCTACATGCCGCCACCGGACGTCGTGGGTATGGAACATCCCTCCACCTCTGGACCTCCCCCACCAGACTCTCTAATACTGTATCTGAGAACCTGTACAGCCCTCACTTGGTTCCTGAACCATCCAAAAATACACTGCTGTATGTCAGTCAACACACTCCACACCTTACAGTGGAAGTGGGTGCATTGAGTCCATATAAATCATCGCACCAAAAGTCATCCAATCAATGCCCAAGTGTCAGCTATGCTGGAAGGTTATTTGGGTGAAAGGGTGCTAAATAGATATGCCTGATTGAAAGTCTGGTTTCAACACATAATTCTGGTCCTAATTGCTGATCACCATGACTTGAACATATCTTGTGGTTTGAAATAGAAACCTGCAGATTTAGCACTCAGTATATATGGATATTCGCTCGCACCGCCACAGAAGGTGTGGAGTGACCTGGCTGACACACAGTGTTAGGTTTTAGAAGGCTAAGTAAGAGAGTGTCCAGGTTTTCAAACGTAGTGCTGGAGCTTCCTGATGGAGGAGGCTCAGGGGACAAGGGATGTACTGTACTTAGGGGAAGGGATGAGTCCATCCTGTCCACTCCAGTAGAATCTGGCGCTATTTATTATAAGGGTTTGTTCTGAGGAGGTCTGGAAGCTCGTGTGGTTGAATGTTAATTGTTTATTGTTGACACATAACTATCTACATCACCACCTTACAGCCCTGACCCGGTACTGCCCTCATGCTAACTTCTGTTAGACATCTACCACTATACAGTCTTACATCATGGTACTTGCTACTCATAATACGGATGGTACTGTTTCCCCCAGTCCCATACTAACCCTTGCTAATCTGAATACCCTTATACTACATACCCCCCAAAGTTTTTACCCCAATATATATGCATCTGGAAATACATTCCTGATGGTTATGCATCACGATATGCATAGTGACGTCAGCAGGAGTTTTGCAGGGGCTTTGAGCAGATTATCATCTTGATTGTATGGGCAACATAACCTCTCTTGGTGTTTTACAAGAATCCAGAGTGCCGGCACCTCCAAATCGTTTCTCTTTGCAGCAACAAAGAAATGTAACAGGAGAGAAAACTGGCGATGAGGATTGAAGCAAAAAAAAACTAACTGTGAGACGGCATCAGGAGCAACGGAAGATTCTAGTGGCCAGACGTTGGGGGAAGCACCACCGCCAATGAGAAATGTTAACAAAGTTTCTGACAGCATGATTAAGAAGACCGACATTCAGGAGGATTTGCCTGCGTTGAAATGAGTGGGGTCTGGGCTGCAGGGATCTCACATGTGGTGAAGCTACAAAAGCTGAAGGGAACATTGATTTCAAAGTCTGCCGACTGCACAGGCCACTACTCGGGTGAAAAGCTAAAATATACTCAGGCAAAAAGGGCTGAGATTTCCGAGTTGCATGTTCAAGGGATTGTTTGTGCCAAGCTTTCCAACACAGTCAGAAAGGAGGAGGTGTAAGAGCTGGGATCCAAAAATGGCCGGAAAATGGACATGTTGGATGAGGATTATGAAATGTGGAATTCACATGAGGAAACATTCCAATTGTTTTTAACAGCCAATCAGACACCAGAGGACCTAAAGGGCACAACATTTCTCAGCTCACTTGGCCGTAAAACGGTTGTGTTGCTGCAGAATCTATTTCACCGAGAAAAACCAGGAGATAAGTGCTACAGTGAATTAATGAAAATCCTAGAGGATCATTAGTGCCCTAAATTGTTATTGATTGCAGTAAGGTTTCAGTTCCACTGCCATAGTCAGGAAGACGATGAAAGTATTTTACAGTTTGGAACATCTTTAAGAAGATTAGCTTGATGATACCCTTTGAGACAGGCTGGCTTGTGAACTCCTCAGTGGAGCTATTCAGAGAAAGCTGCTTACTACAAGTGATTTAACTCTAAAGGTTGATGTGGAAGTTATCACATCTATGGAGCTTGCTGCGGGAGAAGTTTCGCAGATGGGGGCTGGAGCAAAGATCCACAAAATGTATACCACAGGGGACAAGGCTGCAAAGTTACAACCATGTCACCGTTGTCCACAGGATGGATACTCAACGGGGCAATGCGAGAGTAAAATGTATACATGCAAGAATTGTGGCAAGAAGGGTCGTATTACCAGTGGAGGCTTTTACATCCACAGGATAAGGAGTACTCGTATTTTATTGCCGGTGCATAAGGTGTACTTGAGGATCGAATGTTTTGTGGTGGAGAACGTGCTGCTGGGTGGAGTGAGGAAGGCAGAGTATTTGGCAAACGTGATATCGGACAATGCTTGTCACTGGGTGGATGTTGTTTTGGAGACGGGCCAGACCAGAGGCCGGCGTGGAGGCTAGATCAGGTTTGATTGCAGGCCCGAATTTTGTACTAAAATGGGGAAGGTGATTGGGGAGTATGTGGGGCTTAACCAGAATGGGGAGCTTTCACCATCAGTGATCTGGGAGGCATAAAGATGGTAGTGAGGGGTGAGGTCATTTCATTCAAGACACAGGTGGATAGGGAGGTGTGGGAGGAGTGGCAGCGGTTGATAGAGGAGATTTTGGAGGTTGATGGAAGAGGTGAGGAGGACCTGGAACCGGGACTTTTGATGAGGAGGAAGGAGTTACAGGCAGAGTTTGATCTTCTGTCCACGGTGAGGGTGGTTCAGCAGCTGAGGCGAGTGAGGGGGGTTGTTTATGAGTACGGAGAGAAGGTCAATCGATTGCTGGCGGGCCAGCTCCATCGGCAGGCAACAGCGAGGGAGATTGTGCCAATTAGAGATGGGGCAGGCGGGCTGGTGGTAGCATCGGAGCAGGTGAACAAGGTGTTTGAAGACTTCTGTATTGATTCATACAAGTCGGAGCCACCGGAGGATATGTCGGATATGAGGCAGTTACTGGAGCATCCGGAGGTGGGGGAAGAGCTAGAAGAAGTGCAGGCAGCGATAGGGAAGATGCAGTCGTGTAAGGCGCCGGGGCCGGATGGGTCCCGGTGGAATTTTTAATTAAGTCAAAGGATAAGTTGGCACCACTGATGGTAGAAATGGTTGGGGGAGCATTGCCAGAGTCGACGGGGTAGACATCCATCTCACTTACCTCTTAAAAAGGAGAAGGATCCAGTGGAGTGTCCAGTGAGTGTGGGTCGTCAGGCCCATTTCTCTACAGAACTTGGAAGCTAAGAGTTGGGTGAAGGTGTTGCCATTGAGGTTGGAGGAATGTCTTCACAAGGTGGTGGGGGAGGGGGTCGTCAAGGGCAGGCAGCAGTCGTCATACGTGCGGCGGCTGCTGAATGTGGTGCTTTCTCCGCCAGAAGGAAGGGAGCTGGAGGTGGTGGTGACATTAGATGTGGAGATAGGGTTGAGTGGAGCTATCTGCAGTGTTGGAGAAATTTGGGATTGGGCCTAAGCTTGTGGCATGGGTGGAATTCCTGTACAAGGATCCAACAGCGTGTGTACGAATGAATGATATGAATTTGGGGTACTTCCCACTATTTCAGGGAATGAGGCAGGGATGCCCCATGTCCCCCCTTCAGGGAGTGGGATAGCTTGATCTTGGTTTCGGACAATGCTCGGTACAACATCGAGGGCCGAAGGGCCTGTTCTGTGCTGTACTGTTCTATGTTCTGTTTGCGTTGGTGATTGAGCCCTTGGCCGTTATGCTGGGGGGGGTTCAGACTTATGGAAGGGGATAGTGAGGGGTGGGGTGGGGCGGACGATCTACGTTTTGTACGTGTCGGATCTGAGCTTTTCAACCGGGGAAATAAAGGGGTTGCTAATAAAATTCGGGACATTTTCAGGTACAAATTAAATTTTGAGAAAAGTGAATATTTTGTAGTGTTTTCTCCAGGTGCAAGGGCGGGAGTGGGGGGGGGTTGCCATTCCGGGTAGTGACAACTCATTCTAGATATCTGGGGGTGCAGGTGGCGCGGGATTGGGCACGGCTTCGTCAGCTGAATTTTACGAGCTTGGTTGGGAGGGTGAAGCAGGACTTGCTGCGATGGGATAGTCTCCCCTTGTCGTTGGCAAGCCGGGTGCAGGCAGTGAAGATGAACATTTTGCCACGGTTCTTGATTCTGTTTCAGTGTCTGCTGGTCATTCTTTTACCAAAGTCATTTTTTAAGGGGGTGGAAAGGCTGGCCTTGCCGTTTGTGTGGGCAGGGAAGGTGACCAGGATACAAAAAGCGGTGCTCCAAAGGGGGCGGCTGTCGGGGTGTTGGCCCTTCTGAACTTGCTATACTATTACTGGAGGGCGAATGCGGAGAAGGTGCAGGGCTGGAGTAGGGAGATGGAGGCCTTGTGGGTGCGGATGGAGGCGGGTTTCTGTAAGGCGTCTGGGTTGCGGTGAAGATTTGGAGGCAATTCAGCAGCACCTTAAGTTGTGGGCAGGCTCGAGGGTGATGCCGATAAGAGGGAACCATGGGTTTGAGCCGGGGAGGCTGGATATGAGGTTGCGAGAATGGGTGGACAGAGGGGTGAAAGAGATGAAGGATCTGTTTTTGGAGGGATGGTTTGTAAGCCTTGAGGAGCTGGGGGCAAGTTTGGTCTCCAATGTGAGGAGGGCTTCAGATATATGCAGGTGTGGAACTTCACAAGAAAGGTCTTCCCGAACGTTAAGATAGTGCCGTCCTCTTCGTTGCTGGAAGAGGTGCTGTCAGTGGTGGGCTGGAAGGTGGGGTCGTTTCGGCGATTTACGGTAGGATTGTGGAGGAGGATAAGGTGTCCATGGAAGGGATTAAGGCCAAGTGGGAGGAGGAGCACGTTTAGCTAAGATTAGGCTTAACTGGGAAGCAGTAAATCAACTAGTGGATTCAAAGAGTATTTATAACAACTTCTGAAGTATAATAATCCATTCAAAGATTCACTAGGTTCTATGACTGGAGTTGAGATACACCTAAAAATCAAGCCAGGCAGCACACCCAAATGTCTCAATGCTAGAACTGTACCATACACCATCAGGCCTAACGTTGATGAAGAACTAGCCAGATTAGTAAGGACAGCAGTCATTGAACCTTTTGCTACAAGTGATTGGGCAACACCAATCGTTTCTGTATTAAAATGGGATAGATCAGTGAGAATTTGTGGAGATTTTAAAATTACTATTAACTCAATTCTGTGCTACGTTCATTATCCACTGTTGCTGATTGAAGACTTGTTTGCTGGACTTTCTGGAGGATCAAAATTCAGTAAAATTGATCTTTCACAGGCATATCTGCAAATGAATGTGGCTGTTGAATCACAGTCATTCTTCACCACGGTGACGCAAAAAGGTCACTTTCATTACAAAAGAATTTGTTTTGGAATAACATCTGCTCCTGCTCTTTTTCAAAGATCAAATTCTTAGTGGGTTGAATGGAATGCAATGTTATTAAGATGACATACTCATCACTGGCTCGAGTGAGCAGGGACACTTGATGAATTTGAAAGCTACCCTGAAGCGATTACAAAGCCACAACCTGAGAGTTAAGAGGAAGTGCGACATTTTAAAGAGATACATAAATTACCGAGCTCATATTGTCGACAAAAATGAGTTACACAAAGAGCCAAAGAAAATGTCAGCCATCTTAGAAGCACCGCGGCCTCAAAATGTGACACAATTAAGGTCGTTTTTAGGATTGATTAATTATTGTAGTAAATTAGTGCTAAATTTAACAACACGATTGAAGCTTTTACATACTTTGCTATGTGTCAAACAGGCACTGGTCAGAAGAATGTGAAAATATATGCAATGAAGTGACTACAATCTTTGGGCAATATAAAGTATACCTTCTTTGGCAGCTAGTAGTAGATTGCAAAGATGGTCTTTGATATTATCGGCACTGTAACGACACCCTGGGCAAGTGTGCCCGTTAATTCCAGCCCCACTCCTCCTGGAGTCAGAACACAAGTGAATTAATCAATAATTCTTATAGAAATGCCCTTAGCTACAGTCATCAGGTTTGTAAGTTGAAACAATTATTGTTTATTTATAAAAAGAATAATGATGAAATATGCAGTAGGTATAATGGGATAACAACAAGCTAACCAACCACCCCATTTAAATGTCCCACCCTCTACCCACGCACAAAAGATAGACAGACAAAGAGAGGGGGGTGGGGGAGGTCACATCCAGGCCTATATCATTCTTTGTAGAAACCTTGTCTTCAGCTCGTGGTTTGACTTCAAGCCTTTGCATTCTCAAGAGGATGACACCCAGTCTTACTGGAGAGAGAGTCCACCCTCACAGTGGCCTTTATGGAGAGGATCAGTTAGATATATTTGGAGAGAGTTAGTTAGATTCTTCCATGAGGCTGCAGAATCAAAAGTGAAATCAACTGGAACCTCGTGTCGCTAAAAACATTCCAGTGGGGTCAGATCCAAGCACCACCTGTTACCGGGCAGAGCACAGCCTTTTGGGCCCAGTCACTGGCCACCAACCAAGTCAATCAAACCGAGTCATCACTGATGTCAGCCAGTCTAAAACAGCACAGCCTTCTGGATCCTTCTGTTTGAATTAAAAAACACGTGTCCACAAATCATCCATGGATCAAAAATGCAACGGCAAAAATAAAAAAGAAATAAGGAAATAAACAAGAAGGACCTTTACAATAGACACACTACGGTATCCAGTATCGCAAGTCAGAGCAGCATACAAATGCTGATGCTTTGTCACAATTGCCATTGCAAGCGAAGCATGACCCTGAAGAACATTGTCAATATTTTGCATTTCTCCCTCATGGATAGTATACTTGTGACTTCATCTCAAGCTCAAAGATACACAAGAACTGATCCAGTGATGGGGAAGGTGATAGACTTGGTTCAAAAATGAACATTGTCAGATGTTCATGGGAACAATCCAGACCTCAAGCCCTACACCACACAAAGACGTGAGTTGGCAGTGCAGAATGGAGTTCTATTCTGGGGAATCCATATGACTCGTCCTCTGTGCTTGTGTAGTAGAGTCTTTGATCAACTGCATGAGGGACATCCTGGTGTGCTGAGGATGAAGGAATTTTTGGTGGCCAGGATTAGATGCTCAAATTGAAGTGAAAGTTGGGTAATGCCAATCTTGTGCAAAACTAAGGAACACTCCACCATTCCATCCATGGGAATGGCCGAGTCAGCATGGCAGAGAATACCTGTCAATATTGCTGGTCCACTGGAGGGTCACATATTCTTAATGATTGTGGATGAACGCTCAAAATGGCCAGAAGTTGACAATGAAGTCAATGATGACTGAGCAGATTATTGAGAAATTAAACAAAGCATTCGCAAGATTTGGAACACCGGACCAGGTTGTTGTTGAAAATGTTGCTGTTTACTTTGAAGGAGTTTGAAGACCACTTGAAAGGGAACGGTATGCACCTAATCAAGTCAGCTCTATTTCATCCAGCAATGAATGGATTGGCATTTTGAGCATTCATTAAAAAATTCTATCAAAGCATCGAAAGACCAGGGAATGTTATCAAGAAGAGTAAACACATTTCCAATATCTTACCAGAACACTGTATAAGCTACAAGGCAGAGTTCACCAGCAATGCTGCTGTTCAAGAAGAAACTACAAACAGTTTGAATTGTTAACTCCACCTACTTCAGATTGTCAAACGACAACAAGCACAAATTGCTAGGAGGGAGAACATTTCTTAAAAAGTGATATTCAACCAGGGAGAGAGCTAGGAATTACATTACCAATGAAAAATTGGTACCAACTGTGATCCGAGTGAAGACAGGTCCAATATCATACACCATACTGGCAGATTACAAAAGAGTTTAGTGACTTCATACTGATCAGTACTTGCTGCATGAAGTGAGTTTTCAGAAACTTCTCAAGAGGTTTGACCTTTAAAAGATCTAGAGATAATAATAATCTTTATTATTGTCACAAGTAGGCTTACATTAACACTGCAATGAAGTAACTGTGAAAATTCCCCAGTCGTCACATTCCGGCGCCTGTTCGGGACACAGAGGGCGGTAGATGTTCCTTTAAAAAATCAGTTGGGTATTAAGGATTGTGAGGTCAGTCAGGAAAGTGGATGTAGTGAGTGTCGGATCGGCCATGATCTTATTAAATGCCAAGGGCGGGGTTGGGGGGAGGGGGGTTGGCGGATCCTTTTGGCATTGCCGGGCAGTGAGGGGGGAGACAGCGTTGAAGGTCCTCATCCGGGTCTTGATGAAGGGCAAGATGGTGGACATCAACATCAGGAGGACGGCGAAGATGATATACTTTGGAACGGAGACCAAGTTCAGATTGTACTGAAGACTTGCCACACCCCTAGCCAAGCTGTTCCAGTACAGCTACAACACTGGCATCCACCCGGCAATGTGGAAAGTTGCCCAGGTGTGTCCTCTACACAGGAAACAGGACAAATCCAACCCAGCCAATAACCGCCCTATCAGTCTTTCTCCATCATCAGCAAAGTGATGGAAGGCAAAAGGGAAAATGTTGGAGAATCTCAGCAGGTCTGGCAGCATCTGTAAGGAGAGAAAAGAGCTAAAATTTCGAGTCCAGATGACCCTTTGTCAAAGTGACGGAATAGTCATCAACACTGCTATCAAGCGGCACTTACTCAAAATAACCTGCTCACGGATGCTCAGTTTGGGTTCCGCCAGGGTCACTCAGCCCCTGACCTCATAACAGTCTTGTTTGAAACATGGACAAAAGAGCTGAATGCCAGAGGCGAGGCGAGAGTGACTGCCCTTGACATCAAGGCAGCATTTGACGAGTATGGCATCAAGGAGCCCGAATTAAACTGGAGTCAATGGGAATCAGGGAAAACTCTCCACTGGCTGGAGTCATACCCGGCACAAAGGAAGATGGTTGTGGTGGCTGGAAGTCAATCATCTCAACTGCAGGACATCACTGCAGGAGTTCCTCAGGTTTGTGTCCTTGGCCCAACCATCTTCAGCTGCTTCATCAATGACCTCCCTTCCATCATAAGGTCAGAACTGGCGATGTTTGCGGATGACTGCACAATGTTCAGCACCATTCAGCACCATTCCTCAGATAATGATGCAGTCCATGTCCAAATGCAGCAAGACCTGGGCAATATCCAATTGGCAAGTTACATTCACGCCAAACAAGTACCAGGCAATGACCATCTCCTACAAGAGAGGATCTAACCACCCCTTGACATTCAATGGCATTACCATCGCTGAATCCACCACAATCAACATCCTGGGGCGTACCATTGATCAGAAACTGAACTGGACTAGCCATATTAATACTCTGGCTACCAGGGCAGGTCAAAGGCTAGGAATTCTACGGCGAGTAACTCACCTCCTGACCCCAAAGCCTGCTCACCATCTACAAGGCACAAGTCAATGCACGGCAGCACGGTAGCACAAGTGGATAGCACTGTGGCTTCACAGCGCCAGGGTCCCAGGTTCGATTCCCCGCTGGGTCACTGTCTGTGTGGAGTCTGCACGTTCTCCCCGTGTCTGCGTGGGTTTCCCCCAGGTGCTCCAGTTTCCTCCCACAGTCCAAAGATGTGCAGGTTAGGTGGATTGGCCATGCTAAATTGCCCTTAGTGTCCAAAAAAAGTTAGGAGGGGTTATTGGGTTACGAGGATAGAGTGGGTGAGGGCTTAAGTGGGTGGGTGCAGACTCGATGGGCCGAATGGCCTCCTTCTGCACTGTATGTTCTATGTTCTAAGTCAGGAGCATAATGGAATACTCTCCACTTGCCTGGATGAGTGGAACTCTAACAACACTCAAGAAGCTCGGCACTATCCAGGACAAAGCAGCCCACTTGATTGCTCTCCCTTCCACAAATATTCAACCCCTCCACCACCGATGAACAGTGGCAGCCATGTGTACCATCTACAAGATGTACTACAGTAATTTACCAAGTCACTCACCACCCTGCCTTAGAAATATATTGCCATTCCTACACTGTCACTGGGGCAACACCCTGGAACTGTCTCCCTAACAGCACAGTGGGTGTACCTACACCTCAAGGACTGCAGCAGTTCAAGCAGGCAACTCACTACCGCCTTCTGAAGGGCAACTAGGGATGGGCAATAAATGCTGACCTAGCCAGCCCACACCCTGTGAATCTATTTTTAAACAGAGGTTCTGTTTGAGGACTTTTCAATGCCTGTAGTGGCAGACACTAAAAGAACTATTCAAGAGGTACCATCGAAGAAAGAAATGAGAACACTTCTGAGGTCAAAGTAGCTAAGTTCAAGAACGCTGAATTCTACCAAAAAGGAATAGATGTTCACCACAGAGACTGTCTTGTTGAATTCTATGTGTGAATAGAAATAATGTTGTATCAATGTTAATTGTTGCCGTAGCACTAATGAAGTAAAGGGGGCTGGGTGTTATGTATCTGGGAATATATTCTTGATTGTTACATGTCACATGATGTGTAGTGATATCAGCAGAGTGTTTCCATGGGCTTTGAGCACATCATCATCTTGACTGTATGAGCAACACCCTGAATAAACCTCTCATCGTGTTTACAAGATTCCAGAGTGTGGGCACCTCCATGTCTTCTCTCTTTGCGGCAACAAAGAATTATATCAATATACACTACCATCTTTCTTTACATGCTATATCCAACCCCTCTCAGGATGAACTTGATTTTCTCCAGACAGAGAGAGCGAGACATGTCCGATAGCCAGGTCTCCGACTTCGGGGGCATTGAGTCCCTCCAAACTAATAGTAACCGTCTCCGGGCTACCAGGGAAGCAAAGGCCAGAACGTCTGACTCTTTCTCCTCCTGGACTCCTGGATCCTCCGACACTCTGAAAATCGCCACCTCTGGACTCGGTGCCACCCTTGTTTTCAATATTTTGGACATGACATCCACAAACCCCTGCCAGAATCCTCTAAGCTTCGGGCATTCCCAGAACATGTGGACATGGTTTGCTGGTCCTCCCGCACACCTTGCACACCTGTCTTCTATCCCAAAGAACCTGCTCATCTGGGCCACTGTCATGTGTGCCTGCTGAACGACCTTAAATTGTATCAGGCTGAGCCTGGCGCATGATGTGGACGTGTTGACTCTACTCAACACATCTACCCAGATGCCTTCTCTCCATACTCATATTTCGCCCCCCTCGCCTTCCTCAGCTGCTCCACCGCCTTTCCTGTAGTTAGCAAGCCAAACTCCGCCTGTAGCCTCCGTCGTTCCCTTAAAAGCCCTGCCTCTGGGGTCTCCGCCTATCTCCCGTTGACCTGAAGTATTTCCCCTATCAGTTGATCCGTCTCTGCTATCTACCTTCTCCCTGTGGGCCCGTATCAATATCAGCTCCCCTCTGACCACCGCCTTCAGCGCCTTCCAGACCATTGATGCCGAGACTTCCCCTGTGTCATTAACTTCCAGATAGTTCTGGATGCATTTCTTCACCCGCCCGCACACCTCCTCATCCACTAACAGTCCGCAATACAATCTGCAATGCGGGCGCTGGCCACACTCCTTGCTCACTTGTAAGTCCACCCAGTGCGGGGCGTGATCCGAGACCGTGATCGCTGAGTACTCAGTGTCCGCTATCCCCGTCAGTGAAGCCCTGTTCAAGGTGAAAAAGTCGATCTGGGAGTGCACCGTTTGCATGTGTGAGCAGAAAGAGAACTCCTTCACTCTCGGCCGCCCAAACCTCCATGGGTCCACTCCCCCCATCTGCCCCTTTGCCATTGCTGGCACCCTGCCTGTCCTTGAGCTCGACCGGTCTTGCCTTGGGTCAATGACTGTGTTGAAGTCCCCCCCCCAATACCAGCTTATGCGAGTCCAGATCCGGGATCTTCCCCAACATCCTCCCTATTATTATAACCTCCCAATCATCCCAGTTTGGCACGTAAACATTCACAAGTACCACCGGCAGCCCTTCCAGCTTCCCTTAACCATGATGTATCGACCTCCCACATCTGCAACTATTCTTCCCGTCTCATAAGAACATAAGAACTAGGAGCAGGAGTAGGCCATCTGGCTCCTCGAGCCTGCTCCGCCATTCAATGAGATCATGGCTGATCTTTTTTGGACTCAGCTCCACTTTCCAGCCCGAACACCATAACCCTTAATCCCTTTATTCTTCAAAAAACTAACTATCTTTATCTTAAAAACATTTAATTAAGGAGCCTCAACTGCTTCGCTGGGCAAGGAATTCCATAGATTCACAATCCTTTGGGTGAAGAGGTTCCTCCTAAACTCAGTCCTAAATCTACTGCCCCTTATTTTGAGGTTATGCCCCCTAGTTCTGCTTTCACCCGCCAGTGGAAACAACCTGCCCGCATCTATCCTATCTATTCCCTTCATAATCTTATATGTTTCCATAAGAACCCTCCGCATCCTTCTAAATTCCAACGAGTACAGTCCCAGTCTACTCAACCGCTCCTCGTAATCCAACCCCTTCAGATCTGGGATTAACCTAGTGAATCTCCTCTGCACACCCTCCAGTGCCAGTATGTCCTTTCTCAAGTAAGGAGACCAAAACTGAACACAATACTCCAGGTGTGGCCTCACTAACACCTTATACAATTGCAGCAGAACCTCCCTAGTCTTAAACTCCATCCCTCTAGCAATGAAGGACAAAATTCCATTTGCCTTCTTAATCACCTGTTGCACCTGTAAACCAACTTTTTGCGACTCATGCACTAGCACACCCAGGTCTCGCTGCACAGCAGCATGTTTTAATATTTTATCATTTAAATAATAATCCCTTTTGCTGTTATTCCTACCAAAATGGATAACCTCACATTTGTCAACATTGTATTCCATCTGACAGACCCTAGCCTACTCACGTAACCTATCCAAATCCCTCTGCAGACTTCCAGTATCCTCTGCACTTTTTGCTTTACCACTCATCTTAGTGTCGTCTGCAAACTTGGACACATTGCCCTTGGTCCCCAACTCCAAATCATCTATGTAAATTGTGAACAATTGTGGGTCCAACACTGATCCCTGAGGGACACCACTAGCTACTGATTGCTAACCAGAGAAACACCCATTAATCCCCACTCTTTGCTTTCTATTAATTAACCAATCCTCTATCCATGCTACTACTTTACCCTTCGATGTGTTGGGTGTTCTGGATCACAAACAGGTCACCAACACTTGAAGTGGTGCAACTCTATTTTATTATAAGGTTAACTATATTAACATACTTGAACTGTGGGTAAATGCAATACCAGCTTTAACTGTTGACCCTTGCCTAGTCCTAACCAGGTGATGCACTCAGCACATGGTGAATGTCTGTGTTGCAGGCTGTGAGCTCTGTGCTCCGAGCTGGCTGCTACTAGAGTGAGCAGGAACTCTCCTGTCCCCTGTCTTTATAGTGCGTGTGCTCTCACTGGTGATTGGCTGCGGTGTTGTGTATGCTGATTGGTCCCACTGCATGTCCATCAGTGTGTGTGTGTGTGTCTGCACCATAATATACTGGTGTATATTATGACACCCTTAATGCCATGCATCTTTATATTATGCAGCAATCTTTTGTGTGGCATCTTGTCAAAAGCTTTCCAGATATACCACATCCATTGGCTCCCCGTTATCTACCGCACTGGTAATGCCCTCAAAAAATTCCACTAAATTAGTTCGGCACGACCTGCCCTTTATGAACCCATGCTGCGTCTGCCAAATGGGACAATTTCCATCCCGATGCCTCGCTATTTCTTCCTTGAGGATAGATTCCAGCATCTTCCCTACTACCGAAGTTCAGCTAACTGGCCTATAATTACCCGCTTTCTGCCTACTTCCTTTTTTAAACAGTGGTATCATGTTTGCTAATTTCCAATCCGCCGGGACCACCCCAGAGTCTAGTGAATTTTGGTAAATTATCACTAGTGCATTTGCAATTTCCCTAGCCATCTCTTTTAGCACTCTGGGATGCATTCCATCAGGGCCAGGAGACTTGTTTACCTTTAGCCCCATTAGCTTGCCCATCACTACTTCCTTAGTGATAACAATCATCTCAAGGTCCTCAGCTGTCATAGCCTCATTTCCATCAGTCACTGGCATGTTATTTGTGTCTTCCACTGTGAAGACCGATCCAAAAAACCTGTTCAGTTCCTCAGCCATTTCCTCATCTACCATTATTAAATCTCCCTTCTCATCCTCTAAAGGACCAATATTTACCTTAGCCACTCTTTTTTGTTGTAGAAACTTTTACTGTCTGTTTTTATATTCTGAGCATGTTTACTCTCATAATCTATCTTACTCTTCTTTATACCTTTTTTAGTAGCTTTCTGTTGTCCCCGAAAGACTTCCCAGCCCTCTAGTCTCCCACTAATCTTTGCCACCTTGTATGCTTTTTCCTTCAATTTGATACTCTCCCTTATTTCCTTAGATATCCATGGTTGATTTTCCCTCTTTCTACCATCCTTCCTTTTTGTTGGTATAAACCTTTGCTGAGCACTGTGAAAAATCACTTGAAAGTTCTCCACTGTTCCTCAACTGTCTTTGTTCCCAGTCTACCTTCGCTAGCTCTTCTCTCATCCCATTGTAATCTCCTTTGTTTAAGCACTAAACTCTAGTGTTTGATTTTACCTTCTCACCCTCCATCTGTATTTTAAATTCCACCATATTATGATCGCTCCTTCTGAGAGGATCCCTAACTATGAGATCATTAATCAATCCTGTCTCATTACACAGGACCAGATCTAGGACCGCTTGTTCCCTCGTAGGTTCCATTACATACTGTTCTAGGAAACTATTGCGGATACATTCTATAAACTCCTCCTCAAGGCTGCCTTGACCGACTTGGTTAAACCAATCAACATGTAGATTAAAATCCCCCATGATAACTGCTGTACCATTTCTACATGCATCAGTTATTTCTTTGTTTATTGCCTGCCCCACCATAATGTTACTATTTGGTGGCCTATAGGCTACTCCGATCAGTGACTTTTTCGCCTTTCTATTCCTGATTTCCACCCAAATGGATTCAACCTTATCCTCCATAGCACTGATGTCATCCCTTACTATTGCCCGGATGTCATCCTTAAATAACAGAGCTGCACCACCTCCTTTACCACCCACTCTGTCCTTCCGAATAGTTTGATACCCTTGGATATTTAACTCCCAGCCGTGACCATCCTTTAACCATGTTTCAGTAATGGCCACTAAATCATAGTCATTCACGATGATTTGCGCCATCAACTCATTTACCTTATTCCAACTATGAGCATTCAGGTAAAGTACACTTATGTTGGCTTTTATACCTCTGTTTTGAATCTTAACACCTTGATCAGTAACCTCTCCTAAGTTATTTTCCTCTTAACGTTTCTCCTAATTTTCCTTGTCGTTGAACCTATATCTTCATGTAACAACCTGCCGCGTCACTTTCCATTTGTGTTTTTACTTCCCGTTTTATTCCTTTTAGTATTACTGGGCCTATTCACTGAGCTCCCCTCAGTCACAGTACCTTGTACTGTCGCCCTTTTTGATTTTTGACTATGGCTTCTCTGCCTTACACTTTCCCCCTTACTGCCTTTTGTTTCTGCCCTTGTTTTACTACCTTCCAACTTCCTGCATCGTTTCCCACCCCCCGGCCACATTAGTTTAAACACTCCCCAACAGCTCTAGCAAATAGCCCCCCTAGGACATCAGTTCCAATCCTGCCCAGGTGTAACCCGTCCAGTTTGTACAGGTCCCATCTCCCCCAGAACCAGTCCCAATGCCCCAGGAATCTGAAACCCTCCCCCTGACACCATCCCTTCTGCCACGTATTCATCCTATATATCCTGTCATTTCTACTCTGACTAGCACGTGGCACCGGTAGTAATCCTGAGATCATTACCTTCGAGGTCCGATTTCTTAACTTCCTTCCTAGCTCCCTGTATTCTGCTTTTAGGACCTCATCCCTTTTTTTACCTACGTCGTTTGTACTGATGTGTACCACGACCACTGGCTGTTCACCCTCCCCCTCCAAAATGTCCTGTACCCGCTCCAAGACATCCTTGACCCTTGCACCAGGGAGGCAACATATTATCCTGGAGTCTCGTTTGCGGCCACAGAGACGCCTGTCTACTCCCCTTACAATTGAATCCCCCATAACTATAGCACTGTCTCACTTATTAACCCTCCCTTCTGCAGCAGAACCAACCATGGTGCCACAAGTTTGGCTGTTGCTGTGTTCCCCTGAGAGGCCATTCCCCTCAACAGTATCCAAAGCGGTATATCTGTTCTGCAGGACATTCCTGCACTACCTGCCTCCTCTCTTGCTCGAATGACATTCGCTTATTAATCAGGATCACGACCCCTCTAGTCTTAGAGTCCAGCCCCAAATGAAATACCTGCCTGACCCATCCTTTCCCTAGTCTAGTCTGATTGATTACCCTAAGATGCGTCTCCTGTAACATTGCCATGCCCGCCTTCAATCCCCTCAAATGCGCGAACACGCGTGCCCTCTTAACCGGCCCATTTATGCCTCTAATGTTCCATGTGATCAGCCTGGTTGGGGGCTTCTCCCTCCGCCGATCAACCATCACCTTTCTTAGTCCAGTCTTCAGCTCGCACCCGCAGGCCCTCCCCCAGGCAGCCTCCATCCCCGACGTCCCTTTTGTCTTCCAACAACAGTCTCTCCCCCGTCAGCAGAGCAATTCCCCCCTCCCCCTCCCCAATAACAGCATAGTAAAAATGGCCCCCTTCAACAAGGATACCATCTGCTCACCCCCCACTGCGCTTCCATGAGCCAGCCCGCCCAGCTAGCTTGGTAGCCCCGCCCATGGTGCCAAACATGTTCCCACCTATTGTGTACCCCCCCCCCCCCCCACCCCCACCCCCCACCCCCACCCCCGCTCGGACATACATATTCAAGAGAAAACATTCCCAGCCCAGTTAACCAAAAGAAACAGAAAGAAAAAAATAAACCACATCGGCATTCAGTTTCTTTGGGAAGCTTTCCTTCTGGTCACTGACTGCCTCTTCGACTCATTCAATTCACTACTTAGATCCTCAATCTGTTTCTTAGAAGTTTTATTATCTGCTTTTCATGTCTGGATCTGTTCATCCACACTGCACATCTCACCTTTGATCTTTGATCTTCAGATTGGATCAAAGTTCAAGAATGTCATCAGTTTTGGTTGTTAAGTCTGCAGAAGGCATGTAAAATCGTCGGCTCCAATGCACCCCTCCCTGATGAGCTCAACGCATTCTATGCCCGCATTTAGCAAGAAGTCAGCGCGAGCTAGCCCTCCACCCCAGAAGCCTCGGATGAACTTCTATCTGAGATCACCATTGCAGACGTCAGAGCAGCCTTCTCGAAGGTCAACTCACCGAAAGCCACTGGCCCGGATGGGGTACCCGGACGAGCACTCAGGTCTTGTGCGGATCAGCTGGCGGGGGTAATCGCAGACAACTTCAACCTCTCTTTACAACAATCTGAGGTCCCTATCTGCTTCAAGAAGACGACCATCATTCCTGTACCAAAGAAAAGTCAAGCAGCGTGCCTTAATGACTATCGTCCAGTGGCTCTGACATCCATCATCATGAAGTGCTTCGAAAGGTTAGTCATGGCACGAATCAACTCCAGCCTCCCGGATTGCCTTGATCCACTACAGTTCGCCTACCGCTGCAACAGGTCCACAGCAGACGCCATCTCCCTGGCCCTGCACTCTGTAGCCACCTAAATTGGCCAACTCCCGATTTAAAATGGCGAACGGCAAAGGCTGATGGGAAAGTCAGCCAACATGGACAGAAACCAGCAGCTGCAGGTTTGCTGTGTATTTACCTCTGCAAAGGCCAGACAACATCGTTACCAGCGACCATCAGCATAACAAAGTAGCAGCCATCTGCATACTGATGAGCAATCCCCGGGAACAATAAGTAACATTTTTGACACACAAAGCAAAGCCAGACTCCTCGACGCCAGCAGGAGCCAACACAAAGGAGGTGACCGAGCATCTCAAGACCGCCCATCGATCAGGGAACCGCTCCAGTATTGGAGAAAATTGAACCAAGCGATTGGGACAAAGTCCAATCACTTGGGGCCAGGTACAGGGTCCGCCCCGAAAGGTGGGAATCCCCTGGGGACTATAAGAGTTGAGCCCCAAGTTCAAATCGCTCTCTCTTCACCTCTGCGTCCTGCCCGGGTCACCCAGCAACACGAACCAACATTGACCGTGACCGGTGCAGTGACTCCCGACAGATATAAGTCTTAATTCAACGCTTGCTACGAGATAGGCGCTCCTAGCTACCAATCTGTACCAACTTCGAATCCCGCAGACTCAGAACCTGAACGAAAGGCCATTTGTTCCCCTGACCTGGCGGTCTAGTCCGAAGTTAAGTATAGGCCTGTTAGTTGTAGAAGTAGCTTAGATGTAGAATTTGTGCATGAGTAGCGATTACTGTGTATAATAAATGTGCTTTGATTTGAATCTTACTAATCGGTGTATTGGGCTATTGATCATTACTCGGACTTGAACCTCGTGGCGGTATCATAAAGATATCTGGCGACTCGAGAGCAAAGGCAATAAAACAGAGCAATTGAACCAAGGAGAAAATCAGCAACATTATTTGGCGACATCTGACGGGACCCGATCTAGAAGTGGAAAACCACTCCAGGAGAACCCAGAATTTGAATCAGAGATCCAATTGGAAACAGAAAACCACAAGTGTTCAAGCAGTTTTGATCAATACTCATAATTCGGAAGTGTGTGTATGCATGCGTAACTAACAGGGCGACAAGGTAAAACTGATAGATTTTTTGTTGCAACAAAACTGTCTGAAGTTTGTATATCGGAAAGTAGCGAAAGCCGTACCCGTATTTACAGCACCGTCTTAATACCCCTGTCCCAAATTGAAGAGCAGCATTCGGATAGGAAAGATGGCAATGCAGGCAATGCAACGCCTCATGAACCCAGAGGAATTTGCGGTCGCAGCGACCAGCAGCAGTAGAGTGGGACAATGCCCATTTGGGAGGAAGAGATCAGGAAATATCTCAAAGGGCAAGGATGGCCTTTTTGGAATGAATTCTGTGACAACGAGGAATCAGGTCCCGGGAGTATAGGACATACTTGGTGGGAGAACCTGAGCGAGATCCACAAAAAGAGCTTAGGGAAAGCTCGCAAGCCGATGGCAATCATGTCCTGCTTGGCACAATTGCGAGGCACAGAGCAGGTCGTTAGGACGCTCCGGAAAGAAGTAGAGGGCATACATCGAATGAGTAAGGTCGATGTAAGCGAGATAGAAAGAGAGAACTTAGAATTGAGGAGGAAATTGGCAGCAAAAGATGGAGAGGTGGAGGATGCCAAAAGGGCAAACCAGTCTTGTCTGGCGCACTTAAGCAGCTTCCAGTCTCAATATGAAAAGGCCTATCAGGACACGCAACGTGCAGTCCTGGTACGTGAAGAAACAGAAAAGCAGGTAGAAGCATTGCAGAAACAGTGCAGCGACCTAAAGGCAGCAATAAGAGCACTCCATGCTGCCACCACAGAACAAAGACAAAGCACGCTAGATCACGCAAAATGCCGGAAGCAGATTGCAGAGCTGCAATCGCTGCTTTCAGTTCAGAAAGGCTTCCAGGAAACCTTTGGAGCGAAATTAGATCAGGAAGACGGCCCTGATTGGGAAGAGGTGAATGAAACAGCGCAGAGATATGTTCAGGGAAAGCCACAAAAGAGGAAAGCGCCCCAACCCCCCACAGAGCAGATAGTTCAGGCTCCAATGAACCCAGTCACCACCCACCGCACAGCCACATCGGATGATACGCAATTTCTATACTACACCCACTTAACAGTGACCCAATTACGGGACGCGTGCGATAAGATCACACCGTTCCTCCCCACCTCAGACCCCCACCATTTCTTTGCCACAGTAAAACATCAGGCGACCATGTACGGCCTGGATGAGCGAGAGCATGTAAAGCTCGCCGTTTTAAGTTTAGTCTCTTCAGTAGCAGCAGCCCTTCCCGACCCACAGAATGTAGGAGGAGGCACCCTTGCAGAAATGCATACCGCGATCCTGGATGCGATCGGGTATAACCGGGGTGACCCCGTAGATGCCCTCAACAAATGCAGGCAAAAGAAATCCGAGCACCCCACAGCGTTCGCTGGACGCCTGTGGATCCACTTTGCAACAGTCTTTGGAGACGTAGACCGTGCCTATTTGTCCACAGACAACATGGCCAAATGGACCCGCACCCTTATCTCCCATGCCACAGAAACAGGACAGAAAGCTTGCGCGAGTTATGATCCCTCAGAGGAGGCCCATAACGAAAAGTGGGTAGTGAAAAGATTGTCTTGCGCTTGGGAGCAATCAGTACAAAGCAAACCCGCAGTTAAGAATCCCGAGGAAAAGCAGGCCACCGCAGATATACAGGCAGTAAAAACACACCAGAACCCTGCATGGGTAAATGAAGGAAAGAACAGCCCCCCACCCAAGTCACAGGAGTGTTACAACTGTGGACAGTTGGGACACTTCGCAAGAGAGTGCAATGCCCCTAGAAAGCCTCAGAGAGCCCAGCAGACGGGCACTCTGAGTAAGAAGAAGACAGAGCCCATTCATAGCGTTAGCGCCCGCTCAGATCAGACGGACCTGACCGGAACGGACTGACGGTGTTCGAGCTCCCCCAGTTGGGTCTGCGACACCCTTTGGGATAGGTCCGGACGACCGGTAGTTGCAGCGAAAATTCGGGGACAGCCCATCGAATTTCTCTGGGACACTGGAGGGTCCCGCACCACAATAAATTCCTCCACCATGTTCCAAAAAGACACGTGGCCACTACAGCCACTATCACCCTCAGCGGCTTTACAGGCCACTCACAACAGGGACACATCACAGCCCCTGTACGCATTCAAATCGGTACCATCACCGCCAAGCACCCCGTGGTTTTAGTTGACCTGCCCCACACAGCAGAACACGTTCTGGGAATCGATTTCATGAATTCCCACAATCTTTCATTTGATCCAGTCAACCAGTGTGTCTGGAAAATGGCAAAATCCGCAAGAGCCCCTGCAACGCTCAACATCGGAGAATACGCAAACAAAATTAGCGCAGTAGGCAAAATTTGGTTCAACCCGACCACACTTAGTACGCTCAAGCAGGTTAGGGCAGTTCGGCAAAAGAACAGGGCAGCATTCGTGACCCACAAGCACGACTGTGGCTGGATGACTGGCTCCGTACAAATAACAGGACCTGACCCTAGACCTGAAAACCAGTATGGATTTCCTAAAGAGGCAGAGGAAGAAATCTCAAAGGTAATAGAAATTAGAGCAGGGCGTACTTAGATCAGTAGCCTCCACTAATAATGCCCCGATTTGGCCAGTGAGAAAGCCTGATGGATCATGGCGACTGACCATAGATTACCGGGAACTCAACAAAATCACCCCCGCAGCAGCCCCCACAGTAGCCACAAGTCCCGAGACCATGCTCAAGCAGGGACTCAATTCCCGATTCTTTACGGTTTTGGATGTCAGTAATGGATTCCGGTCCATTCCATTGGCAAAGGCGTGCCAGTACAAATTTGCCTTCACCTTTAAAGCACAGCAGTACATGTGGACATGCCTGCCACAAGGATTCCACAACTCCCCCTCCATTTTCCACCGACAGCTGGCAAATGGTTTAGCCAAATTCTCTCGCCCCGAATGTCTGGTCCAGTACGTAGACGACCTACTACTGCAGACAGACACCAAATAAGAGCACATTGAGCTTCTGTCCGAGCTCCTGGAACTCTTACACTCAATTGGTTGTAAAGTCAACCCCAAAAAGGCCCAGATTTTGGAAGATAAGGTGATATATTTGGGAACAATTATCACACATGGTAAACGCGAGATCGAGCATAAAAGGATTGACTCGATTGCTAAATTGCCCCTTCCCCAGAACGTTTCAGCCCTCCGGTCGTTTTTAGGACTGGTTGGCTACTGCCGAAACCACATTGACGGTTTCGCCAGCAAGGCAGCGCCCCTCTCAGACCTCCTAAAGAAAGGAGCCCCCTGGGAATGGTTTCCGCAGCATACGGATGCTGTGGACTCTTTAAAACAGGCACTCATAGCAGCCCCGCACTACAAGTTCCAGACCCACTTTCCCCTTACGCCATAGAGGTAGCGACCACAGACCGCACCCTTTCGGCCGTGCTCCTGCAGGAACGGCACGACCAGTTAAGGCCCGTAGCTTACGCCTCCAGAATTTTAGATGCTGTGGAGCAGGGATTTTCAGCCTGTGAGAGGCACCTGCTCGCAGTATTTTGGGCAGTTCAGTATTTTTCATATATTACCGGACTGAACCCCATCACAATTCTCACCGAACGCACCCCCACCCAACTTTTACTGGACGGATGACTCAAGGGCGGTACAGTAAGCCAGATTAGAGCGGCTAGATGGATCCTTCTCTTGCAGGGATGGGACATCACTGTTAAACGGACAAAGACGCACACCTTTATAGCCGACAACTTACAGTACCCCGGAACCCCCCATGAATGTGAAATTATCTCTCCACACCACAACACAGGCCCCTTTATTGCTAAAACACCCCCCCGAAAGATAGGTAGTTCAACCCAGAGCCCCCAGGACACAGACACGTGTAAGCCCATTAAGATATATGTGGATGGATCTTCCACAGTATTGGATGGGAAACGCATAACAGGTTGCGGTATGTATGTCGAGGACGCGCAGGGACGCGCCCTCGAAGAAATAGCAATTGAACTTCCAGGCCACTTAGGCGCGCAGGCAGCAGAGCTTGCGGCCATCGCATATATGGAACACCCAGATTCCTTCCCCAGCCCAGCAGACATATACTCGGACAGCCTCAATGTGTGCAACAGCCTCACGGAATTCCTGCCCCTGTGGAAAGCAAGAGGATTTGTTTCCGCAGACGGAAAACCCCTCCCCTCAGCCCCATTGCTCCATCACATTTTAGAGAGAGCACAGAACAGGATAGTCAAAGTTCGAAGTCACCATCGTTCCTCCCCCCCTGGAAATGTAAAAGCCGACGCACTGGCTAAAGCAGGTTCCAGGCACGGATACTTTTGTACACCCCCCGAAAGCGCACCAGTGAATGCAGTTCAGGTCTCGCAGACAAAGATCGAGGATCGAGTGGAGGCCCAGAAGCAGGACAGCAATCTCAGAGAGATTGTAAAAGGAAACTATCCAGCACCCTATGAGATGTTTAGAAATGCATTGACCACACATGACGGTGTGGTGTTAAAAGACACCCTTTATGTGGTTCCTGAACAGGACAGGAATCAACTGATTTGTTTATTCCATGACGGTCATGGACATCAGGGAATCGATCCCACTACAGCCCACCTCAAGCAGCTTTGTTGGTGGCTGAATTTAAAGGACGATGTAAACCACTACATCGAGAATTGTCTTATCTGTGCCCAGAATAATCCGGACAGATATGCCAAAAAGGCTCAACTCAGCCACACCCGACCCATTAATGGCCCCTGGACTAACCTCCAGATTGATTTTATAGGACCATTGCCTCCTTGCAGGAATGGTTATAAATATGTACTTGTGGTGATAGACATGTTTACGAAATGGGTGGAAGCATTCCCAGCCAGAACAAACACTGCAAAAACCACAGCCAAGATGACCCACCACATCTTTACAAGATGGGGACTCCCCCGCAGCATTGAATCCGACCAAGGTTCCCTTTTTACGGGACGTGTCATGCAGAATTTTTATTAGGTTTAGACTTGACCAGCCCCGAAGTGACGGCCCTCACACACGGGCAAGCAGTGGAGCAATTAGTGGAAAACGTTAAAACGGCTCAGCTAGCAGACGCAGTGAAATTGGGCACCAGAAAGAAACAGAGCAAGGCTTGTTTCGACAAGACAGTGCATGCGACTGAGTACAGTATAGGACAGCAAGTCATGCTCTCCGTATACAACCCCAGCACATTCCTGTCACCTAAGTACTCGGGTCCGTACTCCATTGCTGACAAAGTAAGCCCTTCCGTATACAAGATAAAGTATCCCAATGGAAAGACTACATGGTTCCATATCAACCAGCTGAAGGCATATAGAACACAGTCTAACCACGCACACCACGTCATGCTTGACGCAGCACACCACACCCTGCCCACAGCCAACGTAACCCTACCATCCCCCAACACGTCTAGCCCAGCCACGGACTCGACCTCGACTCCACCCCCAAACTTTACACTCCGCCCCGGAACGCCCACCAACTGCAGCAGCAGAGACAGCGACTGTGACTCGGACGATAGCCACAGCACGTCTCCCTACTAACCCCATGCAACAGGACCCACACCCAGCGAATCCGACTATGATCTGAGTGATCCCTTCATGATCACTTTCCTAGACAAACCCCACCACCGACCACCGAACTACCATGACGACCCCGATTCCGTCCCCACACAATTAGACACCACCTATTGGCACAGAGACAACTCAGACAGACTTGTCCAAAACGACGAGAGTGATCCCAAATCACACCTTGCAGCCCTATCAACCTTAATATATTCAAGAGTTTGGCACCCGGGAGAAGATGATGACCTTGAGTCTGACTCCCAAAACGAGAACCTCTTTGCGACCCTGTTCGCGACCGATAACTGAGGATAACTTGGGAGAAACGGTGTCCTTTCTGATGGAACCTGCAGCATGTTTTATGTTGTTTGTCAGTTTGTTAAATGTTGTTTGTCAGACCGCAGAAATGTTTTCACGGCCCCACGCCTTTTCGGCCGAAACCTCTGAGGACTTGCCCACAGAGACTCGCTATTGGCCAGATGCTAGTTCAGCGGAACTAGTTTGTCTGCAGAGACTTGTTAAGGTCCCAGACGCCAGTTCAGTGGAACTCGTCTGTCGACAGAGACCACAGACCCCCGTTCATAACTGCTCTTCTGGTTCAAGGAAGGAACCAATACGGCAGCCCCACCATGATGACTACATTTCTTGCCCGTTCTTGTTGGTTGCTCAGGCAGTGGAGAAACGGCTTGGGACCCGCCCTGGCTGGGAACCCCCCCTCTGGTCAACTACGCTCGGGTAGGGGAGACACGGCATTGGTAGCCGTCCTACCCGGGGACTCCATCCAACTCTTACCCGTCACGGCCCATACGCACCTCATTTTGGAAATTTCAGTTCAAAAAGTTTTGTTTTGTTCCAGGTGACCCTTAGGTTGCCAACCACATGCTATTTATACAAGGGCCTGGTTTAGCACACTGAGTTAAATCGCTGGCTTTGAAAGCAGACCAAGGCAGGCCAGCAGCACGGTTCAATTCCCGTACCAGCCTCCCTGAACAGGTGCCGGAATGTGGCGACTAGGGTTTTTTCGCAGTAACTTCATTTGAAGCCTACTTGTGACAATAAGCGGTTTTCATTTAATTTACATCCTGAAACATTTGGATGGTAAACCGTACAGTCTGCGAGACGGCTCGCACTGGTTCAGTATTTGAAAGTGTGTCTTGTCCTAAAATTCGGTTTTTGAAAAACAAAATGAGGGAGTCATATATAGTGACCAATTATTAAGGGAGTAATTGGCACTAAAGGACAGACAGACTATCGTACAAGATGTTAAACCAAGATAGTTACAGACACTATGCTTGTTTCCACAGAACTCCAGCAGCTCCAGGACCGGAGAAGAGAAGAGAAGAGACGTGAAAGAAGACGCACCATGAGGACATCCTCCGGATTGTGCATCATGATAATGGACATTTGGTTACGCGTGGACGCAAACCCCATGACCTCCAGCCCACCAGCCATTAATGATTCACTTCCCCACAGAACCCAGAGCCCAGTCACCAGTGACACCACACCACCTTGGTGTGCCAGGTTTATAACCTGGTATTCCCTGTCCTACGTAATAGAATCCTTGTTGGTATTGGCGATACTCTGCTGCATCGTGCAGACTATGCGTCTAGGGAAATGGAGAAGGTGGGCCTACCGCGCTCGCACCCCGGTATATAGGATCAGTCCCCTATTTTCGGATACGACCAGACCCCCGACCCCTGCGATCTATAATAAAGAGCATTCATTTGCGGTTTTATTGTAAATAAAGAAATGCAAAGAAATGTTTTTGTGCAATTGTACGATCCTGAGCTTGACTGCCAAGCCAGGAAAATGTGTATAAACTGCTATGATTTTGTTTGTATGGTGGAGGAAGTTAGAGTGATGAAATGTTTAAGTGAGAGTAGGGTATTAAGGATAGTTAGAGGTTCCCAATTTTTTTTGTTTTGTAATGCATGTCCCTGTTTGACATAGCGCCCCTTAGAATTGTTAGGTAAAAAATGTTTGCATAGTTATGGAGTGCTCCCCAGGTCAGGGAATGGAAAGCAACGTAGTTATGTGATCCTTCACGCTTCGCGTTAGGATCACAAGGAGGGTGTGTAGCCACCTAAATTGGCCAACTCCCGATTTAAAATGGCGAATGGCAAAGGCTGATGGGAAAGTCAGCCAACATGGACAGAAACCAGCAGCTGCAGGTTTGCTGTGTATTTACCTCTGCAAAGGCCAGACAACATCGATACCAGCAACCATCAGCATAACAAAGTAGCAGCCATCTGCATACTGATGAGCAATCCCCGGGAACAATAAGTAACATTTTGGACACACAAAGCAAAGCTAGACTCCTCGGCGCCAGCAGGAGCCAACACAAAGGAGGTGAACGAGCACCTCAAGACCGCCCATCGATCAGGGAACTGCTCCAATATTGGAGAAAATCGAACCAAGCGATTGGGACAAAGTCCAATCACTTGGGACCAGGTACAGGGTCCGTCCCGAAAGGCAGGAATCCCCTGGAGACTATAAGAGTTGAGCCCCAAGTTCAAATCGCTCTCTCTTCACCTCTGCGTCCTGCCCGGGTCACCCAGCAACACGAACCAACATTGACCGTGACCGGTGCAGTGACTCCCGACAGAAGTAAGTCTTAATTCAACGCTCGCTATGAGATAGGCGCTCCTAGCTACCAATCCGTAACAACTTCGAACCCCGCTGGCTCAGAACCTGAACGAAAGGCCATTTGTTCCCCTGACCTGGTGGGCCAGTCCGATGTTAAGCATAGGCCTGCTAGTTGTAGAAGTAGCTTAGACGTAGAAATTGTGCATGAGTAGCGATTACTGTGTATAATAAATGTGCTTTGATTTGAATCTTACTAATCGGTGTATTGGGCTATTGATCATTACTCGGACTTGAACCTCGTGGCGGTATCATAAAGATACCTGGCGACTTGAGAGCAAAGGTAATAAAACAGAGCAATTGAACCAAGGAGAAAATCAGCAACAACTCTACCCTGGAACACGTAGATAACAAAGACACCTATGTCAGACTCTTATTTATCGACTACAGCTCAGCCCATCATTCCTACAAAACTCATCTCCAAACTCCGTGGCCTTGGCCTCAGCTCCTCCCTCTGCGACTGGATCCTGAACTTTCTAACTCACAGGCCACAATCAGTAAAGATAGGCAACAATACCTCCTCCACGATCATCCTCAACACCAGTGCCCCATAAGGCTGTGTCCTCAGCCCCCTACTCTACTCCTTATACACCTATGATTGTGTGGCCAAATTCCTCTCCAACTCGATTTTCAAATTTGCTGATGACACCGCCGTAGTGGGTCAGATTTCAGACAATGATGAGACAGAGTATAGGAATGAGATACAGAATCTGGTGAACTGGTGCGACGACAATAATCTCTCCCTCAATGTCAACAAAACGAAGGAGATTGTCATTGACTTCAGGAAGCGTAGTGGAGAACATGCCCCTGTCTACATCAATGGGAACGAAGTAGAAAGGGTCGAGAGCTTCAAGTTTTTAGGTGTACAGATCACCAACAACCTGTCCTGGTCCCCCCATGGCGACACTATAGTTAAGAAACCCCACAAACGACTCTACTTTCTCAGAAGACGAAGGAAATTTGGCATATCAGCTACGACCCTCACCAACTTCAGCAGATGCACCATAGAAAGCATTCTTTCTGGTTGTATCACAGCTTGGTATGGAGCCTGCTCTGCCCAAAACCGCAGGAAACTACAAAAAGTTGTGAATGTAGCCCAGTCCATCACGCAAACCAGCCTCCCATTCTTTGACTCTATCTATAATTCCCGCTGCCTCAGAAAGGCAGCCAGCATAATTAAGGACCCCACGCATCCCGGACATACTCTCTTCCACCTTCTCCCGTCAGGAAAAAGATACCAAAGTTTGAGGTCACGTACCAACCGACTCAAGAACAGCTTCTTCCCTACTCCCATCAGACTTTTGAATGGACCTACCTCGTATTAAGTTGATCGTTTCTCTACACCTTGCTATAACTGTAGCATTATATTCTGCAGTCTCTTCTTCGTTCCCTATGTACGGTATGCATTGTTTGTACAGCATGCAGGAAACTATACTTTTCACTGTATACTAATACACGTGACAATAATAAATCAAATCAAATCCAATCAAATCAAAATTCAACCAATGGTTCTGATTCATCAGCAATCCTTTCATTACCCCTTAGACTCATTCAATTCACTTCTTTGATTCTCAATCTGTTTCTTAGAAGTTTTATTACCTGCTTTTAATGTCTGGATTTGTTCTTCCACACTGTGCATCTCATCTTTGACCTTCAGATTGGATCAAAGTTCAAAAATTTAATCAGTTTTGGTTGTTAAGTTTGCATCCAACCAATGGTTTTGATTCATCAGCAATTCCTTCTCCTGTTCCAGGCATATTTTATGATACCTAATAGGGATTTCTTATACTTGAAGTTGATCATGTTCTAATCTTTCATTCGAATCTCATCTTCCATACATGAAAGTTGGTTCTCTATACTGAACAGTTTTTCCTTAGCAGAGCCCAATTCCTATGCACTATCCTTCAAGCTCAGACTGTTTAAGTTTACTTCTAATGGTTCATGTTCCTTTGTGAGAATTTCTACTTTCTCTTGCAACTGATCAACTTTTCTTGACATTCTAACTCCCAGACCTTCATTTCAGCCATGCCATTTTCAATCAACTCAATGGTTCTCAGAAAGTTTCAAGCATCCAGTGCATTTCTTACTAGTTCCTTGATCTTCAGCATCCAATTTATAATTTCTGATCTTATTTCTGTCTTTTTCTCTTTCTACAGCAGAACTCGGTACTTATTCTGAATTTTCACCATTAACCAGGCCCGTCTCTGGCAAAGTCTTAAGCTTGTTTCAGTTCTGCAATTGTGCTCCTCGTGGCTTCATTGTCTGCTTCCAGCTTGGAAATATTTATAGCCTCCTCTTTTCCTTTCAGCTGTTTTTTCAACTCTTCAGCCTCTGTCTTGTAGCTCAAGGCTTCATCCTTGAATATTGAACATTGCTGAGTCTTCTCTGCCAACTGGCTCCTCAGTTTGTTTTAGAGTGATGGTAAATCCATTTTGCTTCTCTTCATAATCTTCCAGAGGAATAAACTTTGACCTGAGGGAAATTTCATCAGGTTCTCCTTTTCTTGCAAAGTCAATTGCTTCGCTAGCACAGTGATGCAGTGGTTAGCACTGCTGCCTACGGCGCTGAGGCCCCGGGTTGCTTGGGAATTGTCTCTCTGGGTCTCTCTCTGCCATTTTGGTGTTTTGTTGGGGTTGTTCCAAACCTTCTTTTAAGGCCTGCGCTCTCCACAACCTGGAGTATAAAAATATTTGTCAAAGGCTTTTACTTCCTCACCAAATCATCTTATGATTCTTTGTTGGCAATTTCACCAAATACGTTAAAAATGTATTAACTTGGACTTCGTCTAATTTCCTATTTAAACTTGATGTACTCCTGTAATCTAAACATTTTCTTCTCCATGATGCCCAATTTTGCAGTTGGTTTGGGCCTTGCATGAGCTCGATTACTCTAGTAGTATCAATGTACTGTCCATGGCTATTTTTCATAGCAGGGGAGGACCACTTAATTTATTTTTCTTCAACATGGCGCTGGAGCAGCCATTTCTTCAAAGTTTCTTCCTGGGCTTCTCGGGCGTTGGTAGGCTCCCGTGGTGATGGTAATGCTAAATCAGCACCTCCAGGCAACTTCAAGTAAGGGCTACTGTCAATTAGATCCACAATTGCAGGCTAAAACTAGATTGTCAGAAAGGAGTGTCTCATTAGCATGGTACCCACTCAACATCTGTATTCACCCTTTCACCAAAATAGCTGCTGGCATTTCTTCCCTCCTTTTCAGATTCAGCCAGTTTCCTTTGATGCAGATGCTGGGCTGGATTCTCCAATCCGGAGACTAAAGCCGGAATTCTCCAGCCATTCGCTGGGGGCAAGATTCTCTGGTCCCAGCGGCAGCGCACCCCAACCCGTGGGTTGCCCGACGGTTTAAGGTGGCTTCAATGGGAATTCTCATTGACAGGAGCGGGAATAGAGAATCCCATCACCAGTGAACGGTGCGCCTGGAAACCTGCCGCCTAGAAACACGCAGCTGGGAGGCCAGAGAATCCGTAAGTGCCCCTCCGTCCTAAGTGCTCCCAGCCAGCGTAGACTCACTCCTGGTCTCCATTGGCACTAGGGGTGGCGTAAAGGTGTGATTCCCTCTCTTTTAACATGCAAATCTATGCATGGAGGCAAGCATGCGGGATTCTGTCAAAATCCCATTGGAATTGGCCGCGAGGTTTGCTAGTGTCACACGGGAGGGTTGAAACTAGTATGGCAGGGGGGGTGGGTACCAGAGCAATAGGTCAGAAGGTGAAAGCATTGAGGGAGAACTAGGGAATAGGGCCACTATGGCTCTGAGGAAGAGCAGACAGGGAGATGTTGCTGAAAACAGCGGGTCTGGTGGCCTGAAGTGCAGAGGTTTTAATGCAAGTATTACGGGTAAGGCAGATGAACTTAGAGCTTGGATTAGTACTTGGAACTATGATGTTATTGCCATTGCAGAGACCTGGTTGAGGGAAGGACAGGATTGGCAGCTAAACGTTGCAGAATTTAGATGTTTCAGGCGGGATAGAGGGGGATGTAAAAGGGGTGGCGGAGTTGTGCTACTGGTTAGGGAGAATATCACAGCTGTACTACGGGAGGACACCTCAGAGGGCAGCGAGGCTATATGGGTAGAGATCAGGAATAAGAAGGGTGCAGTCACAATGCTGTGGGTTTACTACAGGCCTTCCAACAGCCAGCGGGAGATAGAGGAGCAGATAGGTAGACAGATTTTGGAAAAGAGTAAAAACAACAGGGTTATGGTGATGGGAGACTTCAACTTCCCCAATATTGACTGGGACTCACTTATAGCTAGGGGCCTGGACGGGGAGTTTGTAAGGTGCATACAGGAGGGCTTCTTAAAACAATATGCAGACAGTCCAACTAGGGAAGGGGCTGTACTGGAACTGGTATTGGGGAATGAGCCCGGCCAGGTGATAGAAGTTTCAGTAGGGGAGCATTTCGGGAACAGTGACCACAATTCAGTAAGTTTTAAAGGGCTGGTGGACAAGGATAAGAGTGGTCCTAGGGTGAATGTGCTAAATTGGGGGAAGGCTAATTATAACAATATTAGGCGGGAACTGAAGAACCTAGATTGGGGGCGGATGTTCGAGGGTAAATCAACATCTGACATGTGGGAGGCTTTCAAATGTCAGTTGAAAGGAATTCAGGACCGGTATGTTCCTGTGCGGAAGAAGGATAAATACGGCAAATTTCGGGAACCTTGGATAACGAGAGATATTGTGGGCCTCGTCAAAATGAAAAAGGAGGCATTTGTCAGGGCTAGAAGGCTGGGAACAGACAAAGCATGTGTGGAATATAAGGAAAGTAGGAAGGAACTTAAGCAAGGAGTCAGGAGGGCTAGAAGAGGTCACGAAAAGTCATTGGCAAATAGGGTTAAGGAAAATCCCAAGGCTTTTTACACATATATAAAAAGCAAGAGGGTAGCCAGGGAAAGGGCTGGCCCACTGAAGGATAGGCAAGGGAAGCTATGTGTGGAGCCAAAGGAAATGGGCGAGGTACTAAATGAATACTTTGCATCAGTATTCACCAAAGAGAAGGAATTGGTGGATGTTGAGTCTGGAGAAGGGTGTGTAGATAGCCTGGGTCACATTGAGATCCAAAAAGACGAGGTGTTGGGTGTCTTGAAAAATATTAAGGTAGATAAGTCCCCAGGGCTGGATGGGATCTACTCCAGAATACTGAAGGAGGCTAGAGAGGAAATTGCTGAGGCCTTGACAGAAATCTTTGGATCCTCACTGTCTTCAGGTGATGTCCCGGAGGACTGGAGAATAGCCAATGTTGTTCCTTTGTTTAAGAAGGAAGGGTAGCAAGGATAATCCAGGGAACTACAGGCCGGTGAGCCTTACGTCAGTGGTAGGGAAATTACTGGAGAGAATTCTTCGAGACAGGATCTACTCCCATTTGGAAGCAAATGGACGTATTAGTGAGAGACAGCATGGTTTTGTGAAGGGGAGGTCGTGTCTCACTAACTTGACAGAGTTTTTTGAAGAGGTCACAAAGATGATTGATGCAAGTAGGGTAGTGGATGTTGTCTATATGGACTTCAGTAAGGTCTTTGACAAGGTCCCTCATGGTAGACTGGTACAAAAGGTGAAATCATACGGGATCAGGGGTGAGCTGTCAAGGTGGATACAGAACTGGCTAGGTCATAGAAGGCAGAGAGTAGCACTGGAAGGGTGCTTTTCTAATTGGAGGGCTGTGACTAGTAGTGTTCCACAGGGATCAGTGCTGGGACCTTTGCTGTTCGTAATATATATAAATGATTTGGAGGAAAATGTAACTGGTCTGATTGGTAAGTTTGCAGACGACACAAAGGTTGGTGGAATTGCGGATAGCGATGAGGACTGTCAGAGGATACAGCAGGATTTAGATCATTTGGAGACTTGGGCGGAGAGATGGCAGATGGAGTTTAATCCGGACAAATATGAGGTAATGCATTTTGGAAGGTCTAATGCAGGTGGGGAATATACAGTGAATGGTAGAACCCTCAAGAGTATTGAAAGTCAGAGAGATCTAGGTGTACAGGTCCACAGGTCACTGAAAGGGGCAACACAGGTGGAGAAGGTAGTCAAGAAGGCATACGGCATGCTTGCCTTCATTGGCCGGGGCATTGAGTATAAGAATTGGCAAGTCATGTTGCAGCTGTATAGAACCTTAGTAAGGCCACACTTGGAGTATAGTGTTCAATTCTGGTCGCCACACTACCAGAAGGATGTGGAGGCTTTAGAGAGGGTGCAGAAGAGGTTTACCAGGACGTTGCCTGGTGTGGAGGACATTAGCTATGATGAGCAGTTGAATAAACTCACTTTGTTCTCACGGGAACGACGGAGGTTGAGGGGCGACCTGCTAGAGGTCTACAAAAGTATGAGGGGCATAGACAGAGTGGATAGTCAGAGGCTTTTCCCCAGGGTAGAGGGGTCAATTACTAGAGGGCATAGGTTTAAGGTGCGAGGGGCAAGGTTTAGAGGAGACGTACGAGGCAAGTTTTTTACACAGAGGGTAGTGGGTGCCTGGAACTCGCTACCGGAGGAGGTGGTGGAAGCAGGGACGATAGTGACATTTAAGGGGCATCTTGACAAATACATGAATAGGATGGGAATAGAGGGATACGGACCCAGGAAGTGTAGAAGATTTTACTTTAGACAGGCAGCATGGTCGGCACAGGCTTGGAGGGCCGAAGGGCCTGTTCTTGTGCTGTACTTTTCTTTGTTCTTTGTTCTAATCCCGGTATCGGGCCGCCATTTTGACTGGATCAGGAATTCCACTACCGGCGGCAGGCAACTGAGAATCTTTCCCTGCTGTGTTTCCAGCCAAATAAATATTCAAATATTTTCACAACATATCTCACTTGTTTCTCATTGAAATATTTCCAGATTTATTTTCTTGATCTGGGCGTTCAGTATTCTCAGATTCACTGGAATCCCTTAGACGTCATCATGAACTTCGCTCAGAATGGAATTGTTTTGGAAATGTTGAGCTTGGCCGCAGTGTTTTTGTGTTCCAGTTTAAAAGTTGGAAAGATTGAGGCTTTTTTGTGGTTCCGTGATAATTTTATTACAGTCAAAAGGTTAAAGATGTCCCTTCTTGGCAGGACATCTGTTATTGGAAGAACAGACAGCGGAGCATGAGGTAATATCAAATGCAGAATGGAGAAGAAAGACAAGATGCAAAGAGAGAAATGAGAAACAGGCGGGATGTGGGAACACAGCAAAGGCTGAACCAACGTTGAGCCGAGAAACACAGACTCAGAGGCAGAGGAAGAAACATGATTAACAGAACGATGGCAGAGCTGAGACAGGGCAAAGAGCCAAGGTGCCTGCTGGCTGACTTCAATCTCTCAGCACCATGACTGATATTAAGAATTCCCTGTTTGACTCCACTCTTATGTTGCTGCATCTGCACCTGGCACAGACTCTCCGATAATTGGACCCAAGTAACACCCATGTAATACAAATTGCCAAACTAGTTTAATAATTGGTGTTACAAATGGATCGTCAGAGCCACTGCCATTTTACCCTCATTCTAATTTTACTAGTTGCACCCTTCACACATGGACAGTTCAACCAAATATCACTGCTTTTTTAAAAAAAAATTCTCTGCATTTTGTGGTACATACGAATGCTACATTCCAAAATATCACTCAGCGGCGCATTTTTAACGTCGAAATAGAAACAGAAAATGGTGGAAATGTTCAGCAGGTCAAGCAGCTTGTGGAGAGAAACAATGGCCTGAAACGTTTCGGATGATCAACACTCGGCTCCCGCCGTCCTGAGATTTTGGCGCATAACCTACCCCCACCAACCCCGATAGGCCTGCAGTCATTTCAAACTCAGTGGAGTGGTGATTGGCTGCAAGCGGGACCCCTATCCAACTTTGGAAGGAAGTCATGTCTTGGAGACCCGTCGGCCAATCTGATTGGCTGACAGCTCTCGAGACCCTCCAGGTCCGGCGCTACAGTGGCCAGAAGAGGGATCGCATTTCAGGTAAGTACTGGGGATCACAGGGGTGGAAGGGTAGGGGATACCCTGGAAGGGGCGATCTCAGTGTCAGGGATAGGTAGGGAGAGCCAAAGCTCCCAGGTCCGGCAGGAGGGTGCTCAAATTTAAGGTGTCTTCAGATTGAGGCCCCCCCTCTTCTCGCCAGAGGTGGAGATTTGCAACTTTGCCCACCCTGCTCTGACTGGCATCCACCCACCTAAAAATTGAGACTGGGTTGGAAGAAGCCCTTAAGTGGTCATTAAGTGTCTACTTAAATGGCCTTAATAGAGGGGCAATGGCAGACTTCCTGCCCAAGGCTCTGCCCACCCCGCCATAAAATTGTGTCTGGATTGGGGGAGCAGTTCCCCGGGGGGAATCCCACCCATGCAATTTTACAATGACCCCCAGCCTTAGAACCCACCTTGGGGAGCCTAAACTTCTGGCAATGTACCCTCTGTTTCTTTCTCCACAGATGCTGTCCAATCCATTGGGCATCTCCAGCATTTTCTGTTTCTAATTTCAGCTTTCCAGCATCTGCAATATTCTGCATTCCGGTTTTTAATGTTGAGTTGGTTCCAAATTTTAAGATGTCGGCTGTGCAGATTTAACTTTTTTTCACAAAACGTCAAAATTGGTTGAGGAAATGTTAATTCCAGCTCTCCTTAGGACATAATATCAGTGCATATTTTACACCAGCATCTGCTGGTTTATTCTTTTAATGTCCTCAACATCACAATCCAGGTTGCCACTTTTACTTCCCAGCCATAGATTTTCCCAAAGAACTAGGAGCAGGAGTAGGCCACTCGGCCCCTCGAGCTTGCTCCACCATTCAATACGATCATGGCTGATCTGTTGTAACTTCAACCCCATATTCCTGCCTACCCCGATAACTTTTCACCCCCTAGTTAATCAAGAATCTATCCTATTCCGCCTTGAAAATGTTCAAAGACTCTGCTTTCACAGCCTTTTGAGGGAGAGAGTTCCAGAAACTCTCAACCCTCAGAGAAATATTTTCCCCTAATTTCTGTCTTAAATTAGCGATCCCCTAGGTGAGATCTACCCGAATGGGAACAGAGTCCAGTAGCCAGCACATGTAGCCGGGTGTTTCCCGGAGCTCAGAGCCCATTCAGGTAGGCACGGAGCTGAGGCCGCATTTAGTGTCGTTTTCTGTACTGAAGAGCTCCACTCGCTAGACCTCCTCAGTGCAGGAGGCATCCCGATCTTTCGAATCCACGATGTGACCCCCAAACCCCCTCAAAAGCCCCATCTCACCTATAAGGGGGTCCTCAAACCTCCCTGCTCAATCCTGCACCAACGCAGGGCACCCCCAAGTCCAATATACGGCATGGGGAACATGCCAGCTTGACACTGCCAGCCCGGCACCCTGGCAGTGCCCCTGTCAACTGACAGTGCCAGCTGGGCACGTTGTAAGTGCCAGGGTGCCAGGCGGGCAATGTCAAGGTGCCAGGCAGCATCAGCAATACCTGTGTGGCACCCTGCCCAGAGGGCAAGCACCTGGGGGCTTCTGATTCCCCTGGGAGACCCCCACAAGTGCTGTTCTATCTGGTCCCCATTGTGGAGACCAGCATTGAATGGCACTCGCCTGAGATCTCCAAGGCAAGGGGGTTAGATCCCATCACCTTGGATAGATCGTGAGACTGCATATTAGAGTGAGACTAGCTCACTCCAGTGAACAGATTTGCTCAAAGGTGATCCCGCCCACAATGGGCAGGAGTCACATTGCGACATCTTGTGATATCTTGTTACATCTTGCGAGGCATGGCGAGCCGCGTAGATCCCGGAAGAGTGATCGCCTGGCATTTACCGGCCGCGCCGTACTGACTTTCGGGTGCAAAGTGGCCGGTAGCTCGCTTATTATTAAACTGTGACCCCCAAGTTCTAGATTCGCCGACAAAAGAAAACATTGTCTCCACGTGAACCCTGTCAATACCCCTCAGGATCTTAAAGGTTTTGATCAAGTCACCTCTTACTCTTCTGAACTCTATTGAATACAAAACCTAACCTCTCCAACCTTTCCTCATAAGACAACTTGCCCACTCCTGGTATTAGTCTAGTAAACCTTCTCTGAACTAATTCCGAATGCACTTACATCGTTCCTGAAATAAGGAGACCAATGCTGAACACAGTACTCCAAATGTGGTCTGACCATTGCCCTGTACAGCTGAAACATAACCTCCCTTTTGTAATCAATTGCCCTCACCACAAACAATAACATTTTATTAGCTTTCCTAATTACTTGCTGTACTTGCATACTAGATTTTAAAATTCATCCACTCGGACACCCAGATCCCTCTGCACCTCAGACTTCTGCAATCCCTTTCAGCCAAAATGGACAATTCCATATTTTCCCACATTATATCCCATTTGCCAGATTTTTGCCCACTCACTTAACTTATCTATGTCCTTTCGTAGCCTCTTGAAATCTCCTTTGCAATCCACTTTCTTACCTGTCTTTATGTCACCAGCAAATTTAGCAACCATACCTTCAGTCCCTTCATCCAAGTTATTTATATAGATTGTAAAACATTGAGGTCCCAACACTGATCCCTGTGGCACACCGCTCGTTCCATCCTGCCAACCAGAAAATGACCCTGGTGCAATTTTAAATCTGGCCCGTAATTCACCAACCATTGGGATTCTCGTTTCCCTCTGGCAGCGCGCCTCCATAGGTGGATTTCCCGATGGCGTGGCTTGGGTTGGTTTCAATGGGAAATCCCAATGAAAAGAGGGGGGAAGACAGAATCCCACCACTCGCGAACGGCTCTCCACCGAGAAGCACGTGGTCGGGGGTCTGGGGAAACCCGCCCAGGGTTTAGATAATGCTATTGTTTAAAGCAAACTATTGAATCAGGTGCCTATAGGGAGCCATTCTTTTAAAAATATGAATGCCCTGATTGTGATGAATGGAGAGCTTCAGTCTTAATTTTAATCATATATTTCAGAACATTTGTATATAAAATGAACAGTAACTTTAAATAACGCTTACAGTCCTAATATACAAGAACACCAGAAACAGAGAGACAAATTGTTAGCTGTGGATAACAAAAGTGAGCTGACTTTCAACTGCAACATATTTCCCTTGGTTTTGTGATGATCAATTATAGGAAATGAGTAACTAATGGGTTTAAATCTAGTGGCCGGCCCCTTTGATGATTTCAATAGTTGCTTCTGGAAATATTTCTCGCCCTCATTTGCACAATAATTAGTCTGTGGAATCAGAGTGATCGCCTCACCAAACACCTTTTTCAAAATTCATAGGCGTGACATCTCCTTTATTAATATGCCTGAAACAACTCTCCTGTTAATGGGTAAAACGACAGAAGATCAGTGGGAGGTGTTCAAAAAATAAGTTAATATGATACAGAATATTCTTAAGGGGGCACAAGCTCTATTTGTCCAAAAATAAAATGGCCACGGATAATCAACGAGGTAAGAAACAACATCAGATTAAAAGAAAGAGCTCACAAAAATGCTAAATCCTGGAAAATGGGAATAGTATGAAACATAGAAGCATAGAAAATAGGAGCAGGAGGAGGCCATTCGGCCCTTCAGGCCTGTTCTGCCATTCATTATGATCATGGCTGAGCATCAAACCCAGCAACCTGTTCCTGCTTTCCCTCCAAATCCTTTCAGCCCCAAGAGCTGCATCTAGCGCCTTCCTGGAAATATACAAGCTGGAACTCTCCAGCCGTTCTCTGTTCCTGCTCTCGGAGCACCCCCACCCGCGGGTTTCCCGGCGGTGTGGGGTGGATTGAATGGGAAATCTCATTGAGAAGTGGAGGGAAAATAGGATCCCATCATCAGTGAGCAGCCGTCGCCGAGAATCACGTGGCTGGGGGACCAGAGAATACAGCACACAATGTTTTGGCCTCAACTGTTTTCTGTGGTAGGGAATTCCACAGGCTCTGGGTGAAGAAACTTCTCCTCATCTCAGTCCTAAATGGTTTACCCCATATCCTTAGACTCACCCGCCATTGGGAATACCCTTCCTGCATATACCCTGTGTTACTATCCCCTTACCTCGTACACGGTCAATTCTAACCCCACTTGACCCAGAGTGGCAACACAATTGAAATTAATAAATAATTCTTCGAAAAACACTTGTGAAGTCTTTGGTCCTGAGCTGCCAAATAACTATAGTCACCAGGTTTGTAAATTTAAATGCAATTAATTATATTAATATCAATAACTATGATTAAATAGAACATTGAACATAGAACATAGACATAGAACATACAGTGCAGAAGGACACTTCCACCTTATCCCCCTAACCCAATAATCCCTCCTATCCTTTTTTGGACACTAAGGGCAATTTATCATGGCCAATCCACCTAACCTGCACATCTTTGGACTGTGTGAGGAAACCGGAGCACCCGGAGGAAACCCATGCAGACACGGGGAGAACGTGAAGAGCAATTTAGCATGGCCCATCCACCTAACCTGCACATCTTTGGACTGTGGGAGGAAACCAGAGCACCCGGAGGAAATCCACGCACACACGGGGAGGATGCGCAGACTCGGCACAGACAGTGACCCAGTGGGGAATCGAACCTGGGACCCTGGAGCTGTGAATCCACAGTGCTAACCACTATGCTTATACAACTTGTTAACTATTAGCTAACTCTTAACCCACCCCCCCCCCCCTCCAACCACTTAAACTTGCCCCATCCTCTACACACACACACAAGACAGACAAACACAGATGGGAAAAGAGGGGTGCAAAATAATAAATAAAAGGACAAGGGTCTTTGTTTCAGATGGTGGTCTTCTAGCAAACTTCCTTCAATTCTAGGCTTTCAGTTTGAGGTTCCTGTCTTTGGTCTGTAGTGATTTTAACCGTAGATTCATTCAGGTCTCTCTACAGCTATTCAGCTTTTCTGAAGAAAGAGAGAGAGAGCTGCTCCTTTCCTCTGAGCATGAAGACTCCAACTGTCCTTCCCTTGGTTCTCTGAAGATTATCCCACTGGGGTAGGATCAATCACCGTCTGTTACCGGGCAGAGTACGATCTTTTGGCCAATACATTGGCCACCAGCCAATCAATCAAACTGAGTCGCACCGATATCTTAGGTGTAGGAAACTCTGAGTTCTGCTGTCTGAAGGCTAGCACAATGTTCTCGTTTGCAACTTTTGAGTTCTCCACTTCCCCTGCTCGACTTAAAGATATTTGTTCATGAGGCATTCATGGATCAAAATGATAGCAGCAAAACTAAAGAAATGGAAAATAAGGGAATCAACAGGAAGGACCCTTATACCTGTCGCGTTCTGTTAGAATTTTAAATGTTTCTATTAGTTCCCTCATTCTTCTAAACTCCAATGAATATAATCCTAGCTGACTCAATCTCTCCTCATATGTCAGCCCCACCACCCTAGGGATCAATCTGGTAAAACTCCACTGCACGCCCTCTATAGCAAGAACATCCTTCTTCAGATAAGGAGCACAAAGGTGCACACAATATTCCAGCTGTGGCCTATTGTGATCCCAGACCAGACCCAACAGTGACGAGGATATTGGACTGAAACCACAACATTTTAGTTTATTTGAAAGACTGTGTGGAAAGAATGATTCACTCCATTGTATGAAGAAATAGGGCTTTGGTATTTTTAAAACATAACATTATTATAACTACAATATTAAACTTTTTAAACTTCACACCCAGAAAGAACAGCTTACAATTACCCCTTGAACACCACTAATCAATTTCCCATTAAACAACAAGAAAATGAACATACAGCTTTCAATCTACCTTACTGTGGGAGAATTGTGGACTCAGTGTCTGGCAGATCATAATTCAACTCCTCTCTCCAAAGTTTCCTCTCTATTGCTTTCGAAATATCTATCTGCCTTCCTTGGCTGTTTTGCGCCAGTTTTTCTGGCATAAAACGTCACTGGTCCTATGCTGGCATGGGGACATAGACCTAGAATCGGAGAATCCAACCCATGATCTCTGCAGGCTGCAAAGCACATTAACTCCCCAGGGACTTCCCCAGTCAATCCACAGTCCATTAGTCCAGACTGAAAAATAAATTCCTTGTCAATTTCACCTTCTGGCTGCTAAAAACACCCAGGCCCTGAAAACAGAATTTTTTTTTTAAATGACCATTGCAGCCAAACATAGTCTAATCCCAAGCTTTTAATCCTTAAATCGCCCAATACTTAGAACCGAATATTCTTAAAGTCTTCCAGATCTCACCAAGGCCCTATATAATTTCGGTAAGAGATCCCTATTCCTGTACTTGAACACTCTCGCAATGAAGACCAACATACGATTTGCCTCCTTCACCACCTGCTGCACCTGCATGCTTACCTTCAGTGACTAGTGTACATGGACACAGGTCTCATTACACATTCCTCTCTTTCAATCTATAGCCATTCAGATAATAATCTGCCTTCCTGATTTGCTATCAAAGTGGATAACCTCACATTTATCCATATTATACTGCATCTGCCATGCATTTTCCCACTTACTCAACTTGTCCAAATCACACTGAAGCATCTCTGCATCCTTCCGACAGCTCACCCTCCCAAGCAACTTTGTGCATCTACAAATTTGGAGGTATCATATTTTGTTCCCTCATCTAAATCAATAATATATATTGTGAATAGCTGGGGTCCCAGCACTGATCCTTGTGATCTGTGCCTGTCCTGCCCTTCATGCCCGGTGGCCGAAGGCAGATGCTGAGCTCAACAGTTTTGAAAGGTTGGGCATCACCCGTCCGATGAAGTTCATGGATTGGGCAGTTCCAGTCGTGCCCATACTGAAGCCCGATGGCACGGTATGGCTTTGCGGGGATTGCAAAATGATAGTCAACCTTGTTTCCCGTTTGGACTATTGCCCCATACCACAGATAGAGAGGACCTTAATGCAAGACTCAGTGGAAGCTACACCTTCACAAAGCTTGACATGAGCCAGGCTTACCTTCAGCGGATTTTGGATCTGCAATCAAGAAAATTTGTGATGGTAAATGCGCACTGCGGGTTGTGTGAGTATACCAGGCTACTCTTTGGGGTATCACTGGCCTGCGTAATATTCCAGTGTGTCATGTAAAACATATTAGACCATAAGACCATAAGACATAGGAGCGGAAGTAAGGCCATTCGGCCCATCGAGTCCACTCCACCATTCAATCATGGCTGATTTCAACTCCATTTACCCGCTCTCTCTCCATAGCCCTTAATTCCTCGAGAAATCAAGAATTTATCAACTTCTGTCTTAAAGACACTCAACGTCCCGGCCTCCACCGCCCTTTGTGGCAATGAATTCCACATACCCACCACTCTCTGGCTGAAGAAATTTCTCCTCATCTCTGTTCTAAAGTGACTCCCTTTTATTCTAAGGCTGTGCCCCCGGGTCCTAGTCTCCCCTGCTAATGGAACCAACTTCCCTACATCCACCCTATCTAAACCATTCATTGTGGGGGTGCCGTGCATCATGATTTGCCTTGATGACATCCTAACCACTGGGACATTGGACCACGAACACTTAATAAACCCCAATAAGGTGCTCCGGTGTTTTTCGACCACTGGATTCGGCTCTGCATCAAAAATTTGGAGATATCATGGGCGGGAGTCTACTTTCCGGATCAGGAAAACCGGAGTGAACCACTCCGGCGTCAACACCCCCCGAAAGTGGGGAATTCTCCGCACTTCCGGTGGCTAGGTGGACGCCGGAGGGGTTGGCGCCGTTTCAGCCGGCGGCGAAGGGACAGCGCGAGTCCGCGCATGCGCCAAAGGGCCGGCGTGATCCCACACATGCGCGGAACCGCCGGCGTGTTCTGGCACATGCGCGGGGGCTCCCTTCTCCACGCCGGCTATGGCAGAGCCCTGCAGCGGCCGGCGCGGAAGGAAGGAGTGCCCCCACGGCACACGCCCGCCCGCAGATCGGTGGACCCCGATCGCGGGGCAGGCCACCGCGGGGGCCCCTCAGGGGTCGGATCCCCCCGCGCCCCCTCGAGGACCGCACCAGCCTACTTACCTGCCAGGTCCCGCCGTGTGAGACCTTGTCTAATCCACGCCGGCGGGACTGGCCAGAAACAGACGGCCGCTTGGCCCAGCGGGGCCTGGAGAATTGCCGGGGGGGGGCCCAGCCAACGGCCCCCGACCGGCGTGGCAGGAACCCCGCCCCCGCTGGAAAACCAGTGACGGAGAATACGTCAGCCGGCGTCGGGGCGGGATTCGCGCCGCCCACCCGGGGATTCTCCGACCCGGCCGGGGGGGGCGGGGGGGTCGGAGAATCCCGCTGCATATTTAGTTCCCTCATTTAAATCAGTAATATATATTGTGAATAGCTGGGTTCCAGCATTGATCCTTGTGGTACCCCACTCACCACTGCCTACCTTCACCCCAGGAGTGATGACTTTGCTCAATAGGTATTTTTCTGTTAAAATCATAAATTACCTCATCTGTTGTCTTCCAGTGGCGGCCATGTGATAGACAACTGTGACTTAGTGGCGCCCACGCGGGGAATTTTCTTCTGACCTAAAAGTCCTGATCAGACTTTCTAACACAATCCCGAAGTCCGAGCTCCACTCAGTGAAGGTGCCGGCAAACCTTTCGAGTGGTCCGACATGTATTCTTCCAAAAATAACAAGGGGAAAATAAAATGGCAACAGACAAACTGTGAGGCGCTGGAAAGCATGGTTGAAGGTGTGATGGTGGCGGGCCCGGAACCTGGGCACTGTGGTGATGTGCATCAATGTAAATGCATGTAGGCTAGCTAGACACTAGAGGGAGCACCGGAGACGTCTCACACACACACACTCAACCAATAGATCAGGTAGATAGGACACGACCAATGGACATTCACGATACACACGGAGGTGACACGACCACAGGGGGGGGCATTACACCAACCCATATATAAAGGACACCACACACATGATCTGCCTCTTTCCAGTGGAGACAGTCAGTAAGTACAGACACAGGGTTGATTCAATATTATACCCACCACGTGGATTGCAGCAACTGGTTAGTCAGTCTGGGTAGCTATAGTAGGAATAGCTGTAGTGTCGAACCCAAGTAATAGAAGTGTAAATAGTTTAATAAACGTGTTGAAGTTATCTCCATGTCTGAACCTTTGTCAAGTGCACCACAAGGAGGCCGCTTATGTTACACCTACAACATAACAAATCATGGTACCAGGACTGAACTGTTTCAATCCATATAGCCATACCTCAGTGTACAGTGACAACCAGCAACGATACCCAGGCAAGATGTTCGAGATCCGGGTTCCGCAGCAGCTCCAGTGTCACAGCGATCTCCGCGAAAACTGGCGGGTATTCCGGCAAATGTTTAAATTCTTCCTGGTAGCAGCCGAACTAGAAGACCTGGCACATGCTGAAAAAACAGAGCTTCTCCTCACCATCGCCGCTGCCAGAGCAGAAGAAACCTTTAAAAAATTCAAGTTCTCCAAGGGGCAAAACAGGAGCGACTTCCAGACAGTCCTGGACAAATTCGGCAAATACTGTGAGAAAAATACACTCCAACCAACAAGGAAAGGTAAGAGAAGCGCCAGTACTCACTTCGAGGCCGAAATCCCGGAGCAGAGAACAGTTTTGATCGGCGGCCATCTTTCTAAAGGTACTGCACTTGCGCAGTTGTGCGAAGCTGTGCATGCGCAAATGAGAACAAGGCCCAAAGTAAAGAAACAGCGATCTGCGCATGCGCAATCTCTTCCTACGCGCTACGTCATGACATCAGAGGCCCCGGACCACGCCCATTTAAAGGGGAAACATCCCAAATCAAAGAAAAATCTTTTAAAGCCGTAAAACAACCTTCCTTCACCTGGAATGACAGCACAATGCCTCAAATTGAACCAGGAAATGAAATTAACCTCCGAAGAGCCCGGCAACAAGCAGTTACCTACGCCCAAACCGATGATTCCGATCTTGAATACTTTGATACTGACCGTTACATTTTCTCCGGACCTCGCGAGCCCAATGCCAGCTCTGACGCAGTGATGATATGGTCCTAGAAGACTACGATTCGGACGAACCTTTCACCTTGGGAGGCTACCCCAGTACCAAATCCGAACCGCAACTAGACGTGTTGCACATTGGCGACCCCGACGACGAGTTCTTCGGATTTGAGGATCTTCAGCCCAGCAGATATGACATCACAACTCATGAGTGCAGGATGATGCTGCAGCCTGAAACCAAGAGACAGAGAGCGGTACAAGCCCACAGAGAGCGGCCTGATGCCACACAGAGCGTGGTCCACGCACTGCTCAGGGTTCCCGACTCTACGAAAGAAGACATGCAAGACTCCAGAGCGCAGTCCTTGCATGAACAAGAAGTGACTCCAGTGTCACAAGTCTCCACAGCGAGCTCGTGGACAGACTCCACAATTGCAGAAACGCAAGACTCCAGAGCGCAGTCCTTGCACGAACAAGAAGTGACTCCAGTGTCACAAGCCTCCACAGCGAGCTCGTGGACAGATTCCACAATTGCAGAAACGCAAGACTCCAGAGCGCAGTCCTTGCACGAACAAGAAGTGACTCCAGTGTCACAAGCCTCCACAAGGAGCTCGTGGACAGATTCCACAATTGCAGAAACGCAAGACTCCAGAGCGCAGTCCTTGCACACACAAGACGTGACTCCAGTGTCACAAGCCTCCACAGCGAGCTCGTGGACAGCCTCCACGATAGAAGCAACGCAAGACTCCGACGCGCAGTCCTTGCAGGGACAAGACCACGAGGGTCTAGCAACCTCCTCTGACCAACTAGCGGCAGACGATGCAAGTCTGCCATGCTCAAGTAAACAGCAAGAAGACTATGACAGTCTACCACGCTCCAGTGCACAGCAGGACGACCATGACGGTCTATCATGCTACAGTGAAGAACAAAGCGACGATGACAGTCCAAGCCCAAATGAAGGACAACAGCAAGACAATGACAGTCCACCCACATTGCTTGCACCATCAGATGAAGACTCTGACAATTTACCCAACCCAAGTGAACAACAAGCATCTACTGAGGCTCTACCCACAGTATGTGAGACGAGTGACGACAGCATCCCACTTCCCATGCAAGATGTGCAAAGTGACAGACCTCAGCTAGTGTATACAGAGGCACTCGACGATCACTGTGAGACCACTGGTGACTCTGGTGACACCACGATACTTCCACCCTCATTCGCTCAAACCTCTCCACAAGTCAATGCATTCCTGCATGTTCCGACTCCAGACGTGCAGCTTCAAGAAATCTCAGCTGACTCCAGTGAACCTGCTAAGACTCTGGACGGGGAGCATCAACAAACCAACACTGACTCAGTTAAAACAGACCAGACTCCAGATGTGGAGCAACCAAACGCCGACTCTGATTCACGTAAGCCGGACTTTACTCCAGACAGGGAGTGCCGCAACCTCAGTGATGGCACGCTCAGGGTGACAGCAGATGCCACAACGACAGGAGATGGATCACTTAACAATTACACTGGGTCAGTAATAACAAGCAGCGGCTACAGTCCAAGAGGAATACACCAATATTCACCACAGCTATATCCACACATTTTTTCCACACCAGCAGTGCAGCCAATGACAGCTCATGCTGGACAAACCCAGTATTCAGGCATGCAGCAGCCAGCAGTCTATGCAGCATATTCTCAAACAAGCCAGCACTACGGATTGCCCACTAATGGAATCAAGTCCGAAGGAGGACTACCGCAAGCGCAATCTGCACTACAGACTGGATGCCTTAGTTACTGCCCAGGATTTGCTGCACCCCAGCCTGGCCAGATGGCATATTCCTATCAGATGCAAGGTTCTAGTTTCACACCATCACCAGGTATCTATGCGAGCAGCAATTCTGTTTCCAAGTCGACAAGCTTCAACGGTTCTCAGCAGGATCACCCTTCCTGCACAGCATGTGGCCAGAACCAGTATGTACAGTCTTATCCAACTTCAACATATGGCACATCCATGACCTCGAATGATACTGTTGATGGTACCTCTTCAACATCAACACCTTATCAGCTACAAGATGCCATCCGACAGCATCATCACAAACATCGAAAAAGAAAGGGACTCCAAATCAGACAGCAAAGTGATTTGACCACTTCTTGGTTCCTGTGGCACAGGGACGTTGATGGCGTTCATAACCAAGAGAGACATTTGACCATGATTATTGATGGTTTTTGGACTCCCATGAATGATTTGGACTTATTTTTAATCACTGTTCCCATGACTTGTATATACCTGACCTTATCAACCTGTTCTTTGTTCAATTTTCTTAAAGTGTACAGGAAATATGAACATATACAAAAGGGGGGATGTGGTGATGTGCATCAATGTAAATGCATGTAGGCTAGCTAGACACTAGAGGGAGCACCGGAGACATCACACACACACTCAACCAATAGATCAGGTAGATAGGACACGACCAATGGACATTCACGATACACACAGAGGTGACACGACCACAGGGGGGCATTACACCAACCCATATATAAAGGACACCACAAGCATGATCTGCCTCTTTCCAGTGGAGACAGTCAGTGAGTAGAGACACAGGGTTGATTCAATATTACACCCACCACGTGGATTGCAGCAACTGGTTAGTCAGTCTGGGTAGCTATAGTAGGATTAGCAGTAGTGTCGAACCCGAGTAATAGAAGTGTAAATAGTTTAATAAACGTGTTGAAGTTATCTCCACGTCTGAACCTTCCTTTGTCAAGTGCACCACAAGGAAGCCGCTTATGTTACACCTACAACATAACAAATCAGGCACCCGGCACAATTAGTGAACTTTTAAACCACTCAATTTCAGAAGCAGAGGATGGAAACCTCCGGAGACCTGATAAGGGCCATTGACCCGATGAAAGCAGCAGTGGAGAGGGTTGAGCAGCGGTTGAAGTCACAGGGCGCTTTGCTCCAGAAAATGGAGGAGTCTGTCACCGAACACGAGACCGGTTGGCCTGTGATGGAAGCAGAGCTTTCCCTGATTGCTGGCAGTTAGAGTGGAAGAGCTGGAGAGCAGAGAGCGGTGGCTGAATGTCTGGGTAGTGGGTCTTCCGGTGGGATTGGAAGGTTTGCAACCTTTGAAGTATGTGGCACAGACGCTGCAGAAGCTGGTAGGTGAGGGGGGTTTTAATCATCCCCCAGAGGTGGATCCCACATACAGAGCGCTGAGAAGGAAACACAAGGCAGGTGAACAACCAAGGGCGACTGTGGTGAGTCTGCAACGATTCCTAGACAAGGAAACAATCCTGAGGTGGGCCAGGTAGGCGAAGAAGAGCGGAGGGAGGGGAGCATTATCAGGATAAACCCCGATTGGGGTGCGGACCTGGCTAAACGCCGTGCCAGTTTTAACGGCGCTGAGGACCCGGGTTCGAATTCCGCCCTGGGTCACTGTCTGTGTGGAGTTTGCACATTCTCCCCGGGTCTGCGTGGGTTTCACCCCCACAACCCAAAGATGTGCTGGTTAGGTGGATTGGCCACACTAAATTGTCCCTGAATTGGAAAAGATAATTGGGTATTCTAAATTTATATTAAAAAAAACAAAGTCAAGGCAGTTCTCCGCAAAGAAGGTGAGAGATTTGGAATGCTGTATCCGGCCAGCTTGTGGATCACCTTCCGTAAACAGGAATACTTCTTGGATACCCCGGGGGAGGCGGATACGTTTCTCCGAGATGAAGGGATTGGGAATTTGTAAATATGTTAAATTGTTAAAATGTTAAAATGTTCTTGCTCTGAGTTGTTGGGGATTGTGTTATTAGTTTGATTGTCTGATATTGTTACTACGTTCCTCTATCCATTACTCTCCTCTCGGTTTTCTTCTTCATTCTAATGAGGCGGGTCTGGTGCTCATGAGCTGGGGGGATGGGGAGGATGGGAAGGGGGGGGTATCTACTTACTCGGGCACTTTCCTTTTTACTTGTCTGGGATCGGTTATAGGTGTTTTGGCGGGTCAGAATAGTTGTGGACTTCACGCAGGAGCTACCATGCTGGTGTGTAAAGCAGTCAACGTAAGAGATGTGGGGGACAAAATGTGAGGAGGGTAGGGTTTTTTATATTTCTTTCTTTCGGTTTAGCTTGAGAGTGGGGAGGGTGGGAATGGGAGTGAGCGGTGGGATAGCTGATGGTTTGAGTTTTATTAAGGTGCTGTGATGTGGGAGTCAATGGCAGTGGAAGCCTGGTGGTGGCCTCTTTAGGTGCGGCTTGAGGACCTGGGGCGTTTGGTTCAAGCAAAAATATGGCTGATTGTCGGGGGGGGGGGGGGGGGGGGGGGAGTGGGGGGAGTGCCCCCTCACTCGATTGGTAATTTGGAATGTTCGAGGCATGAATTGCCCTGTTAAAAGGTTGTGTATATTTGCTCATCTGAAGAGCCTGGGGGCGGACTTGATGTTTCTTCAGGAGACTCATTTGAAGGTGGCAGACCAGACAAGACTGAGAAGGGGATGGGTTGGCCAGGTGTATCACTCTGGTCTGGATATGAAGGCGGGAGGGGTGGCCGTGGTAATAAGTAGAAGGGTGTCTCTTTCAATGAAGAGGTTCATTGCTGACCCGAGTGGTAGATTTGTGTTGGTGAGTGGGCAGTTGGAGGGATCCCCAGTGGTACTGTGCAATATATATGCCCTAAACTGGGACGAAGTGGACTTTGTGAGGCGGATTCTGTCCCTGATCTCGCAAGACTCATCCTAGGAGGAAACTTTAATACAGTCCTTGACCCGGAGTCAGGCCGATCAAGCCCTAGGTCTGGGAGGATGTCGGCGATGGCTGGGGAGTTGTTGAAATTCATGCAGCTCATGGGGGGCGTAGATCCATGGCCCTATGGGAGGCCTAAGGCGAGGGAACTTTCTTCACACGTTCGCAAGTGCTATTCCCGAATAGATTTTTTTTTTTCCTTTAATTTAGAGTACCCAATTATTTTTTTCCAATTAAGGGGCAATTTAGCGTGGCCAATCCACCTAAACTGCACATCTTTGGGTTTTGGGGGTGAGACCCATGCAGGCACGGAGGGAATGTGCAAACTCCACACAGAGAGTGGCCGGGGGCCGGGATCAAAACCGGGTCCTCAGCACCATAGGTAGCAGTGCTAACCACTGCGCCACCGGGCCGCCGTGATTTGTTTCATTTTAGACGAGTCGCTGATTCCTAAAGTTGCGGGGACGGAATACTCGGCGATCAGGGTGTCTGACCACGGCCCTCATTGGGTGGACCTGCAGAAAAACTGTCCACTTGTAGACCCAGTGGAGATTAGATATTGGTGCCTTTGCGGATAAGGGATTATGCGAGAGGTTGGATGGGGTTATTCGTAATTATATAGATCAAAATGACACTGGTGAGGATTCCGCCGGAGTACTGTGGGAGGCACTGAAGGCTGTGGTTATGGGAGAACTTATTTCAATCCGGGCTCATAGGGTAAGGGTGGAGCGAGAAGAGCAATTGAGATTGGTGGAGATGATCTTAGCAGTTGATCACAGATACCTGGAATCACAGGATGAACATAGAACATGAACATTGAACATACAGTGCAGAAGGAGGCCATTCAGCCCATCGAGTCTGCACCGACCCACTTAAGCCGTCACTTTCAGCCTATCCCTGTAACCCAATAACCCTTCCTAACCTTTTTGGTCACTAAGGGCAATTTATCATGGCCAATCCACCTAACCAGCACGGTAGCATTGTGGATAGCACAATTGCTTCACAGCTCAAGGGTCCCGGGTTCGATTCCGGCTTGGGACACTGTCTGTGCGGAGTCTGCACATCCTCCCCGTGTGTGCGTGGGTTTTCTCCGGGTGCTCCGGTTTCCTCTCACAGTCCAAAGATGTGCAGGTTAGGTGGATTGGCCATGATAAATTGCCCTTAGTGTCCAAAATTGCCCTTAGTGTTGGGTGGGGTTGGGTGAGGTTATGGGGATAGGGTGGAGGTGTTGACTTTGGGTAGGGTGCTCTTTCCAAGAGCCGGTGCAGACTCGATGGGCCGAATGGCCTCCTTCTGCACTGTAAATTCTATGTATATTCTATGTATAAAACCTGCACATCTTTGGACTGTGGGAGGAAACCGGAGCACCCGGAGGAAACCCACGCAGACACAGGGAGAACGTGCAGACTCCGCACAGACAGTGACCCAGTGGGGAATCGAACCTGGGACCCTGGTGCTGTGAAGCCACAGTGCTATCCACTTGTGCTACCTTGCTGCCCAAAGTACTGTTGAGGGAGCGCCGGAGGCTCCAGATGGAGTTTAATTTGGTCACCTCAGAGGACGCGGTGAGACAGCTGTGCAGAGCCGGGGGTTCTTGTACGAACATGAGGAGAAGTCTGCTATGATGCTCGCCCATCAACTGAGGAAGCAGGCGGCTGCTAGGGTAATAGGTAGACTTAGGTGTGAGGGGGAAGAGGTGGTCACAGACCCAGCAGGGATTAATAAAATCTTTGCGTCTTTCTATCAAAGGCTATACCAACCAGAACCGCCACCGGGGGATGAATTGGAACATAGATTCCTAGATGGGTTGGAGTTTCCGACGGTGGGTCAGGCTAGGGCGCAAGGATTAGGGGCTCTGATAGGTCTGCGGGGAGCTGCTGGATGTGTGAATTTGGAGCAGTCAGGGAAGGCCCCAGGACCGGACGGATTCCCATTCGATTTCCCTCCTGAATATAGATGCAAAGCTTCTGGTCAAAATCTTGGCTTCCCGTATTGAGGGAGGTGTACTGGAAGTGGGTGGAGAGGATCAAACTGGTTTTGTAAAAGGCAGAGCGTTGGCATCTAATATTCGGAGGTTTCTTCACGTAATCATGATGCCCGCTGGAGGAAATGAGGTGGAGGTTGTGCTGTCAATGGTTGCCGAGAAGGCATTCGAGCGAGTGGACTGGTTGTGTGGAGTTTGATGTTTTGGACCATTTGGGGTTCGGACAGGGATTTGTCGACTGGGTTAAACTGTTGGACATACCTCCGAAGGCAAGCATCTACATTAATAGGGTTAGTTCTGAGTGTGCAGCATGGGACAAGGCAGGGTGCCCACTCGCTCCTTTGCTAGTCACTCTTGCGATCGAGCCTTTGGCAATGGCTCTTCGGACATCTGTAGAGGGAAGGGATATTAAGGGGGGTGGGGGGGGGGGGGGCAGTGGAACATCGGCTTTCTTTCTATGCAGGTGACCTCCTAACGTATGTTTCCAACCCCTTGGAGTCTATTGATAAGATCCTGGGAATTTTGAGTGAAGCCAGTTCCTTCTCCGGAGATGCTCTTGATTGGCTCTGGAGAGTGGGAGGGGTGTTTGAGTGGGCTCCCGTTTTGCTTGGCTAGAAAGAGCTTTTGCTATTTGGGATTCCGGTAGCGCGGGTTTGGGCCCAGCTTCACAAACTCAACCTGACTCAATGCTTAGTCGAGGGGATGTAGGAGGAGTTTAAAAGGTGGGACAGTCTGCCTCTATCTTTGCCTGCAAGAGTTCAGACGATTAAGATGGTGATCCTGCCGAGGTTCCTTTTTGCATTTCAGAACCTCCCAACCTTTCTGCCCAAATCCTTTTTCAGAAAGATTGATAGGCTTGCCCTGGGCTTTGTGATGGCGGGGATGGGTCCCCATATTAAAAGAGTTTGTCTGGAGAGGGGTAAACGAGGGGTGGCCTGGCCCATCCCAATCTTCAATGTTACTACTCGGCTGCTAATATTGTAATGGTCCGAAGTTGGTTTTTGGACCAGGGGTCGGTATGGTGCAGGGTGGAGGAGGCCTCGTGTAGAGAGACTTCCTTAAGGGCATTGGTTTTGGCTCCCCTTGCTTTTTCGCCGGGTAGGTATTCATCAAACCCAGTGGTGGTTTCCACTTTGAGGGTTTGAAACCAGTGCCGATTACATTTTGGCTTGGAGGGCAAGTACAGAAAGGCGGTAACCGATTAGCGGTAACCACAGATTCATCCCAGAGGGCTTGGATGCCAGGTTTAAGGAATGGGACCGCTTGGGGATCAAATGCTTTGAAGACCTATTCTTGGGTGGGAAGATTGCGGACCATCAAATGCTCAGTGGTAATGAGTTTAGATACCTCCAGATGAGGGCCTCAAGTCTCACTTTGTATTGAGTAGATCTTTCTGTTATATCACCCTTTGTTGTTCTACTGAAAGGGTGGGTGAAAAGGAATTTGCAGAGATATTGAAATCAACACAACCATATTTTGCAATATATTAGAAGAAAAAAGGTGTCGGGAGCAACGTGGCTCTCTTGAAAACTGATAGTGAGGATAGTGGGAAAATAAACAGAAGGTAGAGATAGAGTAGAAGAATCTCATGGAATCTCATAGAATCCCTACAGTGCAAAAGGAGATCTTTTGGCCCATCGAGTCTGGGGCGGCATGTGGCACAGTGGTTAGCACTGGGACTGCGGCGCTGAGGACCTGGGTTCGAATCGCGGCCCTGGGTCACTGTCCGTGTGACGTTTGCACATTCTCCCCGTGTCTGCATGGGTTTCACCCTCACAATCCAAAGATGTGCTGGTTAGGTGGATTGGCCATGTTAAATTGCCCCTTAATTGGAAAGGAAAAATAATTGCCCACTCTAGATTTATTTTTTAAAAGTCTGCCCCGACCCTCTGAAAGATCACCCTATCTAGGTCCATTTCCCCACCCTATCCCCGTAACCCCACGTCTTGATCATGGCCAATCCACCTAATCAGTACATCTTTGGACATGCTGAATAATTATGTAGCATTAGTATTTATATTTGAATAGAATCAATGTGCAAGGATATGGGGAAAAAGGCAAGAGAATGGCATCAAGTCATGATGCCTGTTTGGAGAGCAGGTGAGACATGGTGGGCCGAATGGCGTCCTGCTGCACGAGAACAATTCTGTGCTTCTGCGATTCAGTGGAGGAAGAGGTCAGCATTCCTAGGAAACAAATCATGGATAGGGACTTACCAAAGTTAAATTCAGCAAAGTGACAGAAGTGAAGCAAATATTGCTATTGAAGAGTGTCAAATTGCCAAGATCAGATCACTTCCATTCCCAGGATTTAAAAGAATGGAGGGAAGAATATTTCAGATGCCCTGACCATAACTTGCCAAAGTTCACTTTATTCCAGAACTGTTCTGTCGGATTGGAAAAGCGTGCATACCATTCCAGGAAAGAGTAGGGAGAGAAACCAGCGAATTGTAGACCAGTTAACCAAATATCTGTTGTCAGGGAGAGTCCATCATTAAGAATAGAGCTTCTGAACATCTTTTACATTTTCATCAGAGAGGGTCAGCATGGATTTGTAAAGGGCACATCGTGTCTGACAAACTGATTGAATTGTGACAAAGTGACTCAGGTAGTAGACAGGGGAATGTCTATGGGTGTTATTTGTATGGCGTTCCAGAAGGCCTCTGATAAAGGCCTTCATACAAAATTGTCAGAAAACATTTAAATCCATGCAATTGAAGGTAAACTATTTACCCAGTAAGGAAAACTGGCTGAGCCACGGGATTCTGGCAGGATTTGATTAGCTGTTTTCCACAAGGATCTATGTTGGGCAGTAACATGTCACAACTGCGATGACGAGATAGAGAGCCAGATGTCCAAATTTGCCAACGATACAAAGATGGGCAGCATAGTTGGCTGTGTAAATGGAAGCATCATATTACAGAGCCATTGAGCTGAATGTTACACTCTGCCGCTGGTGGTTTTGCAGGTGGAGGGTCTGGGTGAGTCTCGACTGGCCTGCCCTTGCCCAACTCAGCACTTTAAGTGGGAAATTAAAGACCAATTAAAGGGCCGCTACCTGCCAGGCCTCAATCTTCAGGCTGGTGGGAGGGGTTCAGGGGCAGGGGATAAATCCAGAAAGTCACCCTGATCAAGCCTCGGATGAAAAAGGGGAGGCCTCCTTTCCACATCGAGCGCAACCCCTTCCCCCACAGAATCTGCCCCCTAGAGGCTTTCTCTCTCTTCTGCCCCTGACATCTCTATCAACTACCTTAACCTCTTCCAACCTCATTTCTCCAACCTCTCATGAGAGCCCTTACACTTACCTGGTCCTGAAACCTGGAGGTTTAGGATATGGGGACTGTTTGTCGTGCGAATCCTGGCGGTCGCACTGCAAGGACTGCTGAACTGCAAACCAATCGGATTGGCTGGCAGCTTTCAGAGGCGGGACGTATTGCTCAGTGAGGGGCGCAAGTCACAGGGAGCATTAAGTGGCTGCGTGGCAGCTGATATCGCTGGGGGCTTGCTCCCCACTGACGCTGGGTGGGCATCTGTAAAATCCTACCTATTAATAAGATTAAGCGACTGGGAAAAAAACTGTTGTAAATGGATTTCAATGTAGTCAAAGGAGAGGTCATCCATTTTGGATCTAAAAAGGATAGAACAAGTTGTTTTTTAAATGGTGAAAAACTAGAAAGAGTGGAGGTACAAATGGACTTGGGGGCCTGGGTACACAGAGATTAAAGTGTCATGAACACATCCAGAGTATAATCAAAAAGGCAAATGGAATGCTGGTCTTTATATCGAGCAGTCAAGTATTCTTATACAAGTGGACAGAGGTTGTGCCTCAGCTGGCTAGGCGACACCTGGAGTAACTGTGACCGGTTCTGGACACCATACATCAGGAAGAATAGGAGGGAACGCAGGGAAATTCTGCCGGAATGCCGTCTGGGCTCTAAGGGTTAAATTATGATGTCATATTTAATAAAGTAGGGTTTTATTCCTCTCTTTCACAAATGGCAACTGATGAAAGATAAATTGTAAATTTTAAATTGATGTATTTTTGTTAGCTGACGGTATTGAGGGAGATGGAGCAAAGTAGGCATATGGAGTTCAGCGTTAAAAAGCCGCTGGATGGCAGAACAGACGCGTGGCCTCCTCCTGTTCCAATGTTCCTTTGACATTCCAATGGTCTGCTCTGTGTGAATGAAAGGAAAAAAACTCCCATTTATATAGTGTCATTCACAATCTCAGGATGTATCCAAAACACTCTACAGCCATAGGACTGCTTTTGAAGTGTAGTCACTGTTGCACTGTTGGTGACCCAGCAGCCTATTTTACAAACAGCGAGGTCCCACAAATGACGTTAATCACCAGATAATGTGCTCTGTGATGTAGCTTGAGGGATAAATGTCACCCAGGGCACCAAGGAGGACGTCCCTGCTCTTCCTCAAAACAGCACTGCGATGTCTTTATTGTCCAACAGGAAAGGCAACTGGCACTTCCTTGTTCAACATACATGCAGATTCCGAGATAAAACACTTCAAATTAATTAGCTGTAACACACTTCGGGACATCCCGAGGATGTGACAGGCACTATTTAAATGTAAATTTTTCTTCCATCATTTAGAATTTTGTCTTTCACTGTTGTTTGTTTTTGTTTCTCTTGCTGCACATGGTCAAACAGAAGGCAGACTTTCATTTGATCCCATAACGAGGTTGGTCATAGAGTCATAGAACATTCCAGCATCGAAAGAGGCCCTTCGGCCCATTGTGTCTGCGCCAGCGATCTAGCACTCAACTATTCTTTTTTAATTAAAAAAAATAAATAAATTTAGAGTCCCCAATTCTATTTTTTCCAATAGGGGGCAATTTTGTGTGGCCAATCCACCTACCCTGCACATCTTTGGGTTGTGAGGGTGAGACCCATGCAGACACGAGGAGAATGTGCAAACTCCACACGGATGGTGGCCCAGGCCGGGATCTCTGCGCCGTGAGGTACCAATGCTAACTACTGCGCCACCGTGCTACTCTGCACCTATCTATTCTGATCCCATTTTCCAGCACGTGATCCGTAGCCTTGTATACTATGGCGTTTCAAGTGCTCATCTAAGTGCTTCTTAAATGTTGCGAGGGTCCCACCTCTACCCACCTTTCAGGCAGCGCGTTCCAGAATCCCACCACCCTCTGGGTGAAAAAGGTTTTACCTCAGATCTGCTCTCAATCTCCTGCTCCTTACCTTAAATCTATATATACTCCCTGGTTATTGACCCCTCTACCAAAGGGAAACGTTCGTTCCTATCTATGTCTCTCATAATTTTGTACATCGTGAAGACACTTATTTCTCAGAGCCTGCGCTAGCGACAATTTCCTTCCTTCCACACCGTACCAACTAGATCCTGATTCAAAGATCTGAAGGCCAATCTAAAACAACTGAGTAGGTTTAATTTATATCATGCAGCCTCCTCAATTTTTCATTTGGTCCCTCACCTACATTTCTATTTCCAGGGAAGAAAGTAATTTGTTCCAAATTCTAGGGAGTTTCCTATTTAATGTTACCCTATATCCTGAGATGCTCCTGGCAGCTGATCTATATGAACAGCTGGACAGAGAATTATTTTTGATGCAGCAAGTTAGAGTTCAAATCTCAGTAAGCATTCTCACAGTTAGATAAATAATCTGGTGTTAGCAGAGGTTATAACTTGGCAGGGAGTAAGTCTTCATAGATTGAGATGTCCCAGAGCAAGTGTATCAGCAGCAGGGCCAGGAACTTACTTGTCTCTAGAGATGTACCTGGATTAACTACGTAGCTTTAATGTGTGAAAAAACATTCACACATTAAAGTATTCGTCGTATTTTAAAAAGTGTATATATATTTTCTCATAATGTCACATCTTCCACAAATGCTGCTTCCAAATACAAAGACAGAATGGTTACAATGTGATTGTCTGTGGGTTACAAACCACAGAACTAATGCAAGCTACTGTTACGACACCCTGGGCTAGGGAGCGGTCAATTCCAGCCTCACTTGACCTGGAGTCACAACATGAGTGAATTAACCAATAATTCTTAGAAAAAATACCCGAAGCTTTGGCCCTTGGCTGCCCAATAATTACAGTCACCATGTTTGTAAACGTAAACACAATTACTGTTTATTAATAACAAGAACTATAATGAAACATGCAGCAAATACAACTGGTTAACTATTATCTAATTCCGACTTCCGGTGGCGGCTATGAAGGAGTAAGTCGCACATTTGGTGGCTCCCGCTCGGGTCGGACTTTTGGATCTTTTCCCCGATTTTCTACCGGACTTGAACTGTGAAAGAGGCAATTGTGTACTGAATTCCCACATCGGTGCATGGAGAGAAGGACTAGAAGTGCTCGTAAAGGCAGAAACAGAAAGACAGAGAAGGCTTGGGCTGAAGTTGCAGCGGGAGACAGCATGGCGGAGGACCGGACCTCTGGTTTGTCGACCCAGCGGTCAATGGAGCAGCTGATGCAAGTTATTCAGGAAGGCTTTGCTAAGCAGAAACGGGACTGCTTGGACCCGATAAAAGAGTTGATTGAGCGGCTGGAGCTTAGATTGGACACCCAAGATCGGGCGATCCAGAAGGTGGAGAAGGCGCTGGCTGAGCAGGAGGAACATCAAACTGCGGTGGAGTTGGAGGTGGGGATGCTGAGGGACCAGCAGAAGCAGCTCCTGGAGAAGGGGGAGGACCTAGAGAATAGGTCCCGCCGGCAGAACTCGAGAATCGTTGGGCTCCCGGAGGGGTCCGAAGGAGCGGACGCTGGGGCACACATCGCAGATATGTTTGAGAAGCTGCTGGGGGATGGGACATTCTCCCGACCCTTGGAGGTGGACAGGGCTCACAGAGCACTCGCGAGGAAGCTGCGAACGGGAGAACCCCCCCCCCGCCCGAGGGCAATGGTGGTGAGATTCCACAGGTACTTGGACAAGGAACGCATTCTACAGTGGGCCAAGCAGACACGGAGCTGTAAGTGGGACAATAGCATCCTGCGGGTTTACCAAGACCTGAGTGTGGAGGTGGCCAGGAGGAGAGCAGGCTTCAACCAGATTAGGTCTATCCTTTTTAAGAAAAAGGTGAAATTTGGACTGCTGTATCCAGCCCGTTCTTGGTCACGTACGAGGAGCAACATTTTTATTTTGAGTCGCCTGAGGACGCGCTGGAATGCGTGAAAAGGAAAGGACTGGTGATGGACTGAGAACTTTAAAACTTTGCTGCAGCTTCTTGGTTTTTTTTCTTTTTGTTTCTCTGCTCTTTAAAAAAAAAGTTTCTCGTTTTTCGTTTTGTCGAAGCTGTTTGTAATGCCTTCTGTATTGATTTGGGACCAATGGCAGAGCTGAGTGAGTTAAGGTTTTCATTTGCACTGTTGGGGGATAGAGGTGTGCTTGTTTAGAGTTTGGTGTTTTTCTGTCGGGCAATTCTGTGGGGATTGTTTGATGTTGGAGTATGTTTGTATGAGCGGTGGGGAGGGAACAATAGGTGGGAGACTATCCGGCACCAGGGATAGATATGCAGGGTCATGATATGCAGACACACACATAATGATATACAGACAAGCAGCTAATTACTCTGTTTGCCCAGTCGTATCAGTTCAAACACGTCACTTCCAGCCCACACTATCCGCAGTCAAATGGAAAAGTTGAGAAAGGGGTGCAGATAGTGAAGCAGCTCATCTGCAAGGCTGCGGATTCTGCATTTGACATTCACCTTGCGCTGCTTGCGTACAGGGTGACCCCACTGTCCACTGGCATGTCGCCGGCTCAACTCCTGATGAACAGGGACCTGCGAACGGCGCTTTCAGCCATACACGTGCCCAACCTGGATCACCTCCCGGTGCTGCAGAAGGTGCAGCAACTCCGAGACCGGCAAAAACAGGGCTGTGATGCTCATGCCACCGATTTGCCCGTGTTATCCTCGTCAGACACTGTTCGGGTCAAGATCCCTGATGGAGGCTGGTCAGCTCCAGCTGTCGTTGTTCGACAGGCTGCCCCCTGCTCGTGTGTTGTGCATCTGGCTGATGGTTCTGTTGTGCGATGAAACAGACGGGCACTGCGCAAAGTCGCCTGCCCACAACCACATTCTTCTCCATTTCCTTCTGTTGTTTTGCCACCTCCTGATACCTCGACTCATGAGGCCACCAGTCAGGCTTCAATCCCGCCCATCAAGGCGCTGTCGTCCCCACCACCACCTTTCCGGCGGTCGACCAGGATCAGACGCAGCCCACAGAGACTGGACATATGAACATTTGTTCTGTTTTTATGTTCTGTGTTCTCGCATTAGACAGCTGTTTTCACATGTACATATGTTCACATCCACTGCATGTATATATGTTAATATTGGCCTATTCTTGTAAATACATTCACATATGTCATCCAAACATTAAAAAGGGGAGATGTCATGATATGCAGACACACACATAATGATATATAGACAAGCAGCTAATGGACACAGAGAACAGGACATGACCAATAAGCAGGCCACTCAGGGGTGGGATCTGGCAATAAAATACACGAGGCACTCACACTCCACCTCTTTTCTCTGATGAACATCTAGAGAGTCAGTCAAGGGTGTTGTTACAATCTCACACCTCCACCATGTGGCTAAGAGCTAGTCTGGTTCCGTCAGACAGAGTAACCACACTTAAGTTAGCAGAGAGTCGAACTCACAGAGAACTGTGCTGACTGTGCTATTAGTTCACTAAGCCTGACTGAACTAACTTCAAGGTCTGGAGTATCTTTCTGATCTAAGCTGCATCCAGTTGCAGCCAGTGTTAGACCAGTGTACCTAACACGACAGGGGCCACCACGCTAGCTGGGCGGGCTAGCTCACGGAAGCGTAGTGGGGGGTGTGCATATGTTCGGTTCATCAAAGGGGTTGGGTTACAGAGTGTTGTTACTGGGGGGGAAGGGGGGGGAGGAGAGGGGAAAATGTTCTGCTGATGAGGGAGGGACTTGGGCCAAAGGACAGAGAGGAGGTTGGGGGCAGAGGTTGCCTGGGGGCGGCCCGGTGGAGGCGCGGAGCATGGGCTGGAGGCAGGCCCAAAAAAGGGAATGGCTGATCGGCGAAGAGGGGGGGCAATGAGCCCCCCAACTAGGCTGATCACCAGGAATGTTCGAGGGTTAAATGGGCTGGTCAAGAGGCCATGTGTGTTCGCGCATCTTAGGGGATTGAAGACGGATGTGGTAATGTTGCAGGAGACGCACCTTAGGGTAACGGACCAGGTTAGACTGAGGAAAGGCTGGGTCAGTCAGGCCTTTCACTCAGGACTGGATTCAAAGACTAGAGGGGTCACGATCCTGATCAATAAGTGGGTGGTGTTTGAGGCGGGTAGAATAGTTTCGGATGTGGGAGGCCGGTACATTATGGTCAGTGGAAAACTTGAGGAGGTGCAGGTGGTATTAGTAAATGTGTATGCGCCAAATTGGGATGATGTGGAGTTTATGAAGAGGATTCTGGGGAAGATACCGGACCTGGACTCGCACAGGATGGTAATGGGAGGGGACTTCAACACAGTTATGGACCCTGGCTTGGACCGGTCAAGCTCGAAAACGGGCAGGGTGCCAGCAATGGCAAAGGAACTAAGAGGGTTCATGGAGCAGATGGGGGGGGGCTTCTTCATTTTGAGCAGGGCCTTACTGGCAGGGGTGGTGGACACGGGGTACTCGGCGATCACAATCTCAGACCATGACCTGCAGGTTAGTAAAGACAGTAACCAGCGCCCGCACTGGAGGTTGGATGTGGGACTTTTAGCTGACGAAGGGGTGTGCGAACGGCTGAGGAAATGTATTTAGAACTACCTGCAAGTCAACGACATGGGAGAAATCTCAGCGGCGATGGTCTGGGAAGCACTGAAGGCGGTGGTCAGAGGGGAGCCCATAGGGAGAAGGTGGACAGGGCAGAGACGGACTGACTGGTAAAGGAGATACTACAGATCGATAGGAGGTATGCGGAGACCCAGAGGCAGGGCTTTTAAGAGAACGGCGGAGGCTACAGGCGGAGTTCGGCTTGTTAACCACAGGGAGGGCAGTGGAGCAGCTGAGAAAGCCGAGGGGGCGATCTATGAGTATGGAGAAAAGGCCAGCAGAATGCTTGCACAGCAGCTTAGAAAGAGGGAGGCAGCCAGGGAAATAGGGAAAGTGAATGACGGAGATGGGAACCTGGTTGGAGATTCAGCAGGGGTGAATAAGGCCTTTAGGGATTTCTGCAGTAGGCTGCATAGGTCGGAACCCCCTACGGGGCCGGAGGGGATGAGGCACTTCTTGGGGGGGGCTGAATTTCCCAAAGGTGGACGGGGAGCTGGTAGAAGGGCTGGGGGCCCCGATCGGGTTGGAAGAGATAGTGGAGGGTCTGAAGGCCATGCAGGCGGGTAAGGCCCCAGGTCCAGACGGGTACCCAGTGGAGTTTTATAAAAAGTTCTCTGGGATATTGGAGCCGGTTTTGATGGGGATATTCAATGAGGCAAGGGAAAGAGGGGTGCTGCCGCTGACGATGTTACAGGCCACGATTTCGCTGATTCTGAAGCGGGACAAGAACCCAGAGCTGTGTGGGTCCTACAGGCCGATATCCGTGTTGAATGTGGACGCCAAACTGCTGGCCAAAATTTTGGCCTCCAGGATTGAGGATTGGGTTTCGGACGTTATTGGGGAGGACCAGACGGGTTAAGGGTAGGCAATTATGGCCAATGTAAGAAGGCTGTTAGGTGTGATCATGATGCCCCCGGAAGGTGGGGATGTGGAGGTAGTGATTGCAATGGATGCAGAAAAGGCTTTGATTGGGTAGAATTTGATTATCTGTGGGAGGTGCTGGGACAGTTCGGATTTGGGCGGGGTTTTATTGACTGGGTCAGGTTGCTGTATCAGGCTCTATAGCAAGTGTACAGATGAATAGGACAACATCGACTTATTTTAGACTGCACCGGGGGGGCGAGACAGGGATGCCATCTCTCCCCACTTTTGTTCGCTCTATGCAGACGACCTGCTTCTGTATGTATCGGACCCATTAGAGGGGATGGAAGAAATCATGAGGATTCTAGGAGAATTTGGCCGATTTTTAGGGTATAAGCTAAATATGGGGAAAAGTGAGATGTTTGCGGTCCAGGCGAGGGGACAGGAGAGGCGATTGGGGGAGCTGCCGTTTAGATTAGTAGGGGGAGCTTTAGGTACCTAGGCATTCAAGTGGCGCGGGAATGGGACCCGCTGCATAAATTAAATCTGGCCTGGCTAGTAGACCAAATGAAGGACGATTTTCGGAGGTGGGACGCGCTCCCGTTGTCACTGGCTGGGAGGGTGCAGACGGTGAAGATGACGGTCCACCCGAGATTCCTGTTCGTGTTTCAATTTCTCCCCATCTTTATTCCGCGGTCCTTTTTAAAACGGGTCAGCAAAGTGATCTCTAGCTTTGTTTTGGCGGGCAAGACCCCGCGAGTAAGAAAGGTAATGCTTGAGCGGAGTCGGGGAGAGGGCAGGCTGGCGCTGCCAAATTTTAGTAACTATTACTGGACGGCGAATATAGCCATGATCAGGAAGTGGGTGGTGGGGGAGGGGTCGGCATGGGAGGGTATGGAGGCGGCTTCATGCAAGGGCACCAGTCTGGGGGCATTGGTAACTGCACCTCTGCCGTTCCCACCGGCACGGTACTCCACCAGCTCCGTGGTGGTAGCGGCCCTGAGAGTCTGGGGGCAATGGAGGAGAGGGAGCATCGGTCTGGTCCCCAATCTGTAATAATCACCGGTTTGCCCCAAGAAGTATGGATGGGGGGTTCCAGATATGGCGGAGAGCAGGGATTGAGAGGATAGGGGATATGTTTACAGAGGGGATCTTTCCGAGTATGAGGGGGCTGGAGGAGAAGTTTGCATTGGCAAGGGGAAACAAATTCAGGTATCTGCAGGTGCGGGACTTTTGGAAGGGCCACGAAGAATCCAGCACGAGTTTTAAGGATACAAAGTAATAACATTTATTTACTATAACAATATATACATAACAGTAGCAGTAACTTCCCTTGCTACCTTCTCCTTCCTGCTGGTTCCTGAACTGGCCAGCTTATTTATACTCGGAGTTTCTCCGCCCCCCTCATTGGGGAAGTTCATACTCCCACAGGATTGTGGGATAGTCATTCGTCCCCAGCCAATCGTAAGTAGGCAGGTTATAACATCCCTCCCTCCCAAAGTCCAAGGAATCCACCGAAGACCCTGGTGAAGGAAGGCGTCGGACTCGTTTGGCCGCAGGCCGGACGCCATTTGCACGCGGCGCTGGATCCGGCGGCGTGTAACGAGACGGAGACCGGCGCTTCCGTGATGACCGGCGCGGTTGTACATCCACGGCCCGTGGACCCGAGGATTCCCCCTCTGATGCATCCTGTGTCTCCATCTCGGAGTCAGAGTCTGCTGCCTCCGTCATGTCAGCGTCTCTATCTCCATTTGGTCCCGTAACGACCTGCGCAGGCTTCGAGTGAGGCACCAGTGGAAGATTTTGAGGACTACCTTCCCTTGTCTCTGGTCTTTGCGGCTGTTGAAATGAGCTCCGGGGGCGGGGAATCTTTTGAGGGGAAGATCTTCTGGACCGGACGTGGTCTACATGTTTTCGCTGGAGACGACCCTGGGCTTGCACTTGGTACGATATAGGGCCCGTTTGGCGAAAGATTACACCAGGAACCCATTGGGCACCACCAGCAAAATTCCGCACGAATACTGGGTCACCGGGCGCAAACTGCCGAATCGTACGATGCCGAGACAATCCCTGTCCCTGCCGTTCTTGTGTACGGCGTACTTTTGCGCCAATGTCCGGGAAAACCATACTAAGGCGGGTGCGGAGTCTCCGGCCCATTAGGAGTTCTGCGGGAGCTACCCCAGTCACTGCATGGGGGGTGGTTCTGTACGTAAACAAAAAACGAGCCAGTCTCGTGTCCATTGATCCGGAAGACTGCTTCTTTAGGCCTCTTTTGAATGTCTGCACTGCACGCTCTGCCAACCCATTTGAAGCCGGGTGGTAAGGGGCAGTGCGGATATGGCAGATGCCGTTCATCTTTGTAAACCTAGCAAACTCCTCACTCGTGAATGGAGTGCCATTATCCGTGACCAGCACCTCGGGGAGGCCATGCGTACTAAACGATAAACGCATCTTTTCAATTGTTGCGCAGGACGTTGTCCCCTGCATCTTATGCACCTCCAGCCATTTGGACTGGGCGTCAATTAGTAGAAGGAACATGGATCCCTGAAAAGGGCCTGCGAAATCTGCATGCAAGCGTGCCCAAGGCCGCCCTGGCCATTCCCAGTGATGTAGGGGCGCGGCCGGCGGAAGCTTCTGATGCTCCTGGCAAATGGAGCAGTTTTGGGCCACCTTCTCAATGTCGGTGTCGAGGCCTGGCCACCAGACATAACTCCGGGCCATCAAATTCATCTTGGTCACGCCCGGATGCCCATTGTGCAAGTCTGATAATATCAGCTCCTGGCCTTTTTCCGGGACAATCACACGCGTCCCCCACAAGAGGATGCCGTCTTCCACGCTGAACTCTGACAGCTTGGAGGAAAATGCCCGCAACTCGCCTGGGAGCTGTCTATGCTGCCCACCATACAGGACTATGTGCCGAACCTTTGACAGGACTGGCTCCGTCTGGGTCCACTCACGGATCTGTGATGCCGTGACAGGCAAGGTGTCCATAAAATTTAGGGTTGCAACCACCTCACCGGTCGTGGGGGTCGACATAGGGCCGGTCGATAAAGGCAATCGGCTCAGTGCGTCGGCATTTGCTATCTGCGTACCTGGTTTGTGCTCCAGAGAATACTCATATGCAGCAAGCAACAAAGCCCAGCGCTGGATCCGTGCAGAAGCAATGGGCGGTATTGGCTTATCCTCTCTGAAGAGTCCCAGCAGGGGCTTACGATCAGTCACGATAGTGAAATGGCGGCCGTACACGTACTGGTGGATGCGTTTCACCGCGAAAACCACTGCCAGGCCCTCCTTCTCGATCTGCGCGTACTTTTTCTCCGCTGCAGTCAATGTGTGGGAGGCGAAAGCTATCGGTCACTCGGCCCCGTTCTCCATCTTGTGGGACAGGACGGCCCCAATACCATATGGGGATGCATCACATGTGACGAGCAAAGGCTTTCCCGGATCATAGTGGGTTAGTAACCCAGACAACGACAATTGTTGCTTTACCCGCCGGAAAGCGGTTTCTTGCGGCTGACCCCAAACCCAGGTGTTATTTTTCTTTAGCAGAAGGTGCAAAGGGGCCAGCGTAGTTGCCAGATTGGGGAGGAACTTCCCGTAATAGTTTACGAGACCGAGAAAAGAACGAAGATGCGACGTGTCAGTCGGGGTGGGGGCATGTTGAATTGCACGCACCTTCTCTGCGACGGGGTGCAGACCCTCGCGGTCCACCCGATAACCTAGGTAGACTACTTCTTTTGCCTGAAATACGCACTTTGTGCGACGTAAACGGACTCCAGCCTCCGAAAGGCGTCTAAGGACAGCCTCCAGATTTTCCAAATGCTCTTGCTCCAACGTCCCTGTAATCAACACGTCATCTAGGTAGACAGCCACACGTGGTAAACCTCTCAAAATGCCCTCCATAACACGTTGAAAAATTGCGCAGGCAGAGGATACTCCAAAGGGCAACCGTGTATATTCGTACAGGCCCCGGTGTGTATTAATTGTTACATATGGTCGGGAGGCAGGGTCCAGCTCCAACTGCAGGTAGGCGTGACTCATATCTAATTTTGTGAATGAGAGTCCACCTGCAAGTTTCGCGTAGAGATCCTCTATGCGAGGCATTGGATATCGATCGAGTCGGGAAACTGTATTCACTGTAAGTTTATAGTTGCCACACAAGCGAACTGTGGCATCTGGCTTCATTACTGGTACAATTGGTGCTGCCCAGTCAGCAAAACGGACGGGCCTGATAATACCCAAACTCTCCAAACGAGTGAGCTCCCCTTCTACCTTCTCGAGCAAGGCGTAAGGCACTGGGCGTGCCCGGAAATAGTGCGGCGTGGCTCCTGGTTCAACTTGGATACGGGCTACGGCCCCTTTCATTTTCCCCAAACCAGGCTGGAATACCTCTGGGTATCGTCCTAGCACCTCAGTCAACCCTCCAGAAACTGTTTGGAGGATGTGCTGCCATTGCAACCGCAAATGGCGCAACCAGTCCCGACCCAACAGGCTGGGCCCATGGCCACGCACTACGATAAGTGGGAAACGCCCCTCCTGGCGTCCATAGACAACGGGGGTCATTGTAGTTCCTGCAATGTCCAGTGGTTCCCCCATGTAGGTGGCCAACCTGGCCTGTGAGTCAGTTAATGTAAGCGTCTGTATACCCTGCTTGATGCGGTCGAATGTCCTCTGGGCGATCACGGAGACCACTGCGCCAGTATCCAACTCCATCTCCAGCGGGTGGCCATTGACCCGTACTGTCACCTTAATGGGGGCCACACGGGGAGCTGCCACACAATGCAGCTGCAGGCAGTCGTCCTCCGTCTCCACGTCCTCAGGAGTGGTCGCCGCAGGTTCATCCACATGGAAGATACGGCCTCTGGGCTGGTCCCAGTTACGGCCCCTGGGCTGGTCCCAGTTTCGGTCGGAACGACGGCGCCTCTGGCGTCCCCAGGACCGCCGTCCGTTGGCTCTGGAGAAGGCTCCCTTCGGGGAGGAATGTCCGATGGCCACTGGCGTCGGTCCGGACGTTGCCTCGCCCAAGGTACCGCAGGAGTGCGGGGGGACGTTTTTGGGTGGAAAGGTTTGCGCCCCAAGGCATGCACTTCCATTCCCTGTAGCTCCTGTACTCCTCGCTCTGCGCTCTCTCGGGACAAGACTATTTGTATTGCCTGTTGAAAAGTCAATGTTGGCTCCGCTAACAACTTTCTCTGGGTTGCTGCATTGTTAATACCGCAAACCAAACGGTCGTGTAACATTTCTGACAAGGCCTCACCATAGTCACAGTATTCCGCAATCCCGCGTAGCCTGGATAAAAAATCGGCAAGGGATTCTCCAGGGGTCCTCTCAGCGGTATTAAACCGGTAACGCTGGACTATCGTGGACGGGGTTGGGTTAAAGTGTTGCCCCACTATATTCACAAGTTCGTCAAACGTTTTGGTGTCCGGCGCAGCTGGGTACGTAAGGCTCCTAATCACCCCAAACGTATGCGGGCCGCAGGTGGTGAGCAATATGACCACCTGGCGCTCGTTTTCAGTGATACTGTTTGCCCGGAAATAGTAACGCATCCGTTGTGTGTACTGGTTCCAGCTTTCCAGCGCAGCATCAAAAACATCCAAACGTCCGTACAGAGGCATGGTATAATAGAAAACAACTTCCAACCTGTATCCAACAAAAATCCAGGGAGGTGGCTTCAGCAGTGTAGACAGCTATTCACTTTTACCTTCGTCGCCAGTTTTGTAAGGGCCACGAAGAATCCAGCACGAGTTTTAAGGATACAAAGTAATAACATTTATTTACTATAACAATATATACATAACAGTAGCAGTAACTTCCCTTGCTACCTTCTCCTTCCTGCCTATTCCTGAACTGGCCAGCTTATTTATACTAGGAGTTTCTCCGCCCCCCTCATTGGGGAAGTTCATACTCCCACAGGATTGTGGGATAGTCATTAGTCCCCAGCCAATCGTAAGTAGGCAGGTTATAACAGGGACTTCCTACATAAACAGGCGTCAACATTCCCGCTCCTACTGCTAAGGGGGATTCAGGACAGGGTAGCTTCCAGAGGGTGGGTAGAAGAAGGGAGCGTCTCGGACATTTACAAGGAACTTATGGGGTCAAAGGAGATGTAGACCGAGGAGCTGAAGCGCAAGTGGGAGGAGTTGCTGGGAGGATAGAGGATGGTCTATGGGCGGACGCGTTAAGTAGAGTCAACGCATCCGCAACATGTGCCAGGCTAAGCTTGATACAATTTAAGGTCATTCACCGGGCTCACATGAGAGTGGTCCAGATGAGCAGATTCTTTGGGGTGGAAGACATAGAACATAGAACATAGAACATTACAGTGCAGTACAGGCCCTTCGGCCCTTGATGTTGCGCCGACCTGTGAAACCACTCTAAAGCCCATCTACACTATTCCCTTATCGTCCATATTTCTATCCAATGACCATTTAAATGCCCTTAGTGTTGGCGAGTCCACTACTGTTGCAGGCAGGGCATTCCACGCCCTTACTACTCTCTGAGTAAAGAACCTACCTCTGACATCTGTCCTATATCTATCTCCCCTCAATTTAAAGCTATGTCCCCTCGTGCTAGACATCACCATCCGAGTAATAAGGCTATCACTGTCCACCCTACCCAATCCCCTGATCATCATCAGGTGTGCAAAATGTGCGGAGGCCCAGCGAGCCATGTCCACATGTTCTGCGCATGTCCGAAGCTTAGGGGATTTTGGCAGGGGTTTGCAGATGTCATGTCCACGGTGTTAAAAACAAGGGTGACGCTGAGTCCAGAGGTGGCGATTTTCGGGTTGTCGGAAGACCCGGGAATCCAGGAGGAGAAAGAGGCAGACGTTCTAGCCTTTGCTTCCCTGGTAGCCCGGAGACGGATACTATTAGCATGGAGGGACTCAAAGCCCCCGAAGTCAGAGACCTGGCTATCGGACATGGCTAACTTTCTCTGTTTGGAGAAAAGCAAGTTCGCCTTGAGAGGATCACTGTTAGGGTTCGCCCGGAGGTGGCAACCGTTCGTCGACTTCTTCGCGGAAAATTAATCTTCAGCAGAAGGGGGGGAAGCGGGGGTTAGTTTAGCTTAGAGTAGGAGGTTAATAAAGGTGGGACCTGCAAGGGGGGGGAGACCGCTTTTGCACGATGTTTATAGTTTCATGTACATTGTTTATTGTGTTGTTGTTATAATACCAAAATATACCTCAATAAAATGTTTATTTAAAAAAACTATTATCTAATTCCTAATTCCCCACTTTAATGTGCCCCACCCTCTACACACACACAAGAAAGACAAGCACTGAAGAGAGGATAGAGGTAAAAATCATAAGTAAGGGAGCAGCACGGTGGTGCAGTGGTTAGCACTGCAGCCTCACGCCGCCAAGGACCCAGGTTCAATACCGGCCCCAGGTCACTGTCCGTGTAGATTTTGTACATTCTCCCCGTGTCTGTGTGAGTCTTACCCCCACAACAAAAGATGTGCATGTTGGTGAATTGACCACGCTAAATTGCCCCTTAGAGACTGAATAGACTTGGACTGTTTTCATTAGAAAGGCAGAGGTTGAGGGGTGCCCTGATAGGGGTCTACAAGATTATGAGGGGCATGGATAGCGTGGATGGGCAGGCACTCTTTCCCATGGTGGAGGGATCAGCCACCAGGGGGCATTGGTTTAAGATCCGTGGGGCAAAGTTTAGAGGAGATGTGCGAGGCAGATTTTGTACGCAGAAGGTGGTTAGTGCCTGGAATGCGTTGCCAGGGGAGGTTGTGGAAGCAGATACATTAACAGCGTTCAAAAGGTATCTTGACAAACACATGGATGGGATGGGTACAGAAGGAAGTGCTGAGAGTTTTGGAAAAGGTTGGTATCATGACCGGTACAGGCTTGGAGGGCCGAAGGGCCTGTTCCTGTGCTGTATTGTTCTTTGTTCTTTGTTCTTAATTGGAAAAAAATAATTGGGTACTATAAATTATTTTTTTTAAAATCATAAGTAAAAGGAAAAAAGAGTCTTTGTTTAAGGTTTCAGTTCAAGGTTTTTATACAATAGATTTTTTTCAGGTCTGTGTAGTTTCCGAAATACAGCCTTGCTGGAGAAAGAGAGAGAGAGAGTGAGAGAGAGAGGGAGAGATGATGGTTTTCCTGTAGATTCATTAATTCAGGTTCTCTGCAGCTTCAGAAATACAGAACTCACATCAGAGGAGAGAGAGTAGGTCCTTATTCCTGTGCTTCCAGGAGTCAGACTGAGCTCCTTGGGACTCTGACAATCATTCCACTGGGAAAGGATGCAAACACCACCTGTCACCAGGCAGAGTACAGCCTTTTGGCCAATTCATTAGCCACGAGCCAATCAATCAAACTGAGTCCCACCCCATCTCTCTGGTGACGAAACATCTGGGGTCTCCTGCTCAAACTGGCAGGGACTAGCAGAGTGTTTACTCCTGTAGCTTCTGAATTTCTCACTTCCCCCTGCTGCTTCACTTAAAGATACATGTCCATTAATTATCCACGGATCAAAAATGTTAACGAAAAAATAAAGGAAAGGGAAATAAGGGACTGAACAGGAATGACCCTAACACTACTTTTATCTTGAAAGTAGATGCATTACATAGGAATATTAAGAATTGGAGGAGGTCTTCCAGCACCTTAGGCCTTCTCTGCCATTCAGTTAGATGATGGCAGATCTGTACCTCAACCCCATTTGTCCACCTTTGCTCCATTACCCTTAATACCCATACCCCTTTGCTCCATTACCCTTAATACCCATACCCCTTTGCTCCATTACCCTTGATACCCATACCCCTTTGCTCCATTACCCTTGATACCCATACCCCTTTGCTCCATTACCCTTGATACCCATACCCCTTTGCTCATTACCCTTGATACCCATACCCCTTTGCTCATTACCCTTGATACCCATACCCCTTTGCTCATTACCCTTGATACCCATACCCCTTTGCTCATTACCCTTGATACCCATACCCCTTTGCTCATTACCCTTGATACCCATACCCCTTTGCTCCATTACCCTTGATACCCATGCCCTTTTGCTCCATTACCCTTGATACCCATACCCCTTTGCTCCATTACCCTTGATACCCATACCCCTTTGCTCATTACCCTTGATACCCATACCCCTTTGCTCCATTACCCTTGATACCCATACCCCTTTGCTCCATTACCCTTGATACCCATACCCCTTTGCTCCATTACCCTTGATACCCATACCCCTTTGCTCCATTACCCTTAATACCCATACCCCTTTGCTCATTACCCTTGATACCCATACCCCTTTGCTCCATTACCCTTGATACCCATACCCCTTTGCTCCATTACCCTTGTTACCCATACCCCTTTGCTTCATTATCATTGATAACCATAGTCCTTTGTTCCATTACCCTTCATACCCATAGTCCTTTGCTCTATTACCCGGTGCCCATACCCCTTTGCTTCATTATCCTTGATTCCTGTTACAACCCTCACAGAGATCACGAGATGTGGACTATTCGGTACCCCATGACCACATCTGAATAGGAGCTTCCCTGTTAAGGCTTCCCCTTAACAAGGGAGGCCTGGAGGATATAAAAATCCCAACCCAGATGTGGATTGGGGAGGGAGAACCCTTCGGGGAGTGGAGTTTGTAGATTGTACTGTGTGATTAAACCTTTTGTTTTAACCCATCATCGCTTTCTTGTGGTGGCTCTGTCTGGATCCAACTGTTCCCATACTGTTTTGTTCATACTCCTTTACTTCATTATGCTTGATACTCATACCAAACAAAAACTTATCAATCTTAGTCTTTCAAGCGCCAATTGTCTCCCAGAATCTGCAGTGTTTTGGATGAGAATTCCACATTTCTACCACTCCTGTGCGAAAAAAATGCTTTGATTGGTCCATCTCAGAAGATTCTGATCCCCATCTTCTTGATCCCACCAATGGAGACAATGGTTTCTCTGCACCTATCCTCTCAAATCCCTTTACCGTTTTAAGCCCCTTTATCCGATCGCCCCTTAATCTTCTAAACTCAAGGAAATTCAAACCAAGTTTATGCAATTTGTCCTGGTAATGTAACCTTCTAAACCCTGGTATTCTGTGATTAAAATCTATAGAGAGTGGGAATCCCATGCTGACTGAATTCCTTACATCTTGCAAAGATGATTTAAAAGAAGCAATTCTTCAATGTGGAGAACATGACAGAGAACAAACTAAATGGAGGCCCAACCATGCATAATTAGGTAAATATCAAAAGCACACCCATAACCAGCAGGACTTTTTGTTGGAAATATCTGGCAGTTGAACATTATAGAAACTGGTAGGTCAAAGTCATTGAATTGAATACCTCATCCAGGAATTCTGTCTAATAATAATAATAATCGCTTATTGTCACAAGTAGGCTTCAGTGAAGTTACTGTGAAAAACCCCTAGTCGCCACATTCCGGCGCCTGTTCGGGAAGGCTGGTACGGGAATTGAACCTGCGCTGCTGCCTCGTTCTGCATTACAAGCCAGCTGTTTAGCCCACTGTGCTAAACCAGCCCCATCTACAATCATCAGCCTATTCCTTTGCAAAGAGAGGCAAGTACATTCTTCCCAAAATATCGCATCAAAGGCCATTTTCCAATCTGCTTCTTCCAATCATTTGTGACACTTCTTAGATTCCCAGTCACATGCCCTGTTTCCCCAAAGACAGTGACACTGAAATACACTGTTGCCCATAGACTATTCTACCTTGTGGGGCACCACATGCCCCTTCAACATGCCTAACATCCACAGGTGCACAATTTGCAGGTGGAATCGCTGGAGCAGCGACTCTAACTCATTAAAAACTGAGTCTTGTTGGAGATTTAACCCATTTATTTAGTTGATCTATACCAGTATTAAGTCACAGTGTGATCGACTGGAATTACAGTATCTCTATGAAAACATTAAATTAATACATTTGTTCCATATGATTTCTTTCATTTTAATAATATGTCACAATTGTTTATAACTTGACATGTTTTACTTGAAACCTTGTTATTCAGCCATCCTCAGCTTTCCTTATAACAGTGAACAATGCTTTGAAGAAAACACAGTCTTCCTTCATCCATTTTATCTTTGGTTCAATAGTTTCAGCTCCTTCCCCACCCACACCCTCCCCAAACTCCCACGCACCCCTTCCAGGTAAGCAGGTCTTTCAAAGGTGAAAAATTTAATCAGGATGAGTTCAGAATCTAAAAGATCTTCTCTAAGCCTCGTAATGCCCACACCTAGTCTTTCCTGGGACACTATTCACCAGGATGTTGCCTGGACCGATGCATTTCAGGTATGAAGAGAGGCTGGTTATGCTGGGGTTGTTCTCCTTAAGCAGAGAAGGCTGAGGGGAGACTTGTTTGAGGTGTAAACAATTATGAGGGACGTAGATAGGGTAGAAAGGAAGAAACTTTCTCCCTTAGTAGAGGGGTCAATACCCAGGATTTAAGGTTAGGGGCAGGAGATTTAGAGGGGATTTGAGGGAAAACCTTTTCAGCCCGGGGGTGATTGGAATCTGGAACTCGCTGTCTGAAAGGGTGGTAGAGGCAGGAATCCTCACAACACTTAAGGAGCATTTAGATGAGCACTTGAAACATCGCAGGACACAAGGCCATGGACTAAGTGCTGGAAAATGGGGTTAGAACAGATAGGTGCTTGATGGCCGATGCTGACGCAATGGGCCGAAGGGCCTCTTTCTGTGCTCTAAAACTCTGACTCTATGACTTAGGTGTTTATCATGGAGCTAAACAGTGGGCAGAGTTTTCTGAGATCACGTGCCAGTGACAGCCAGTGTGCAGCAGATTGCTTAGTGGAAAATCGCAGGTGCGCAATCCTGGATTTGTGTGCATTAAAATTCAGTGTTTCTGACACCTGGGGAGCCCAGTATCCCCCACTGGTTAGGCAGCAGGGAGTGATAGTCTTAACCAGAGGCATCTACACGTGAGCCGGGAATGTGGGTTTCTCCAGCTCTCAGTGAAATGAAACAAAGACAGCAGGAATCACCTTCCATTTGTCGGGACAAATTTAAATTGACCACAAGCTGGCAAGCAGGAAACTCAAGAAATATTAAAACCTAGAGGCAACACCAGTTATGTAAATCAAGTCTGAACTGTGCAGCAATGTGTGAATTGCACTCCATAGGGAGGTCTGCTGCTTCCGTACCTATAGCCAGGTTGGCAGGGAGGGCCCCTAAACTTGTCTGGACTGCTGGTCCCATGATCTGTCCTTGGGAGGCCTCCTCCAGGCAGCTGCCCCCTTCCCCGTGACCCCGGAACCTGGGGCCGACAGGAAAATTAGACACTAATAGGCAGGCAAACCTGCTGTTCCCTATCACACTGCTGGGAAAATGGCTCGAGTTAGGATGGAGCCTGAGAACAGGACAAGAGCCAGGTGTGATTTTTCGAGCTTACCTGTCCCCTACCCGCCATCATTGAGGCCAGAAATCCCCCACCCACCCCGTCAATTCTTTAATTCTACTACGTTACAAAACAATGAACGAAGGGCGGCCCGGTGTAGCAGTGGTTAGCACTGCTGCCTCACAGCGGCAGGCATCCGGGTTCAATTTTGGCCTCGGGTGACTGTGTGGAGTTTGCACTTTCTCCCTGTGTCTGCGTGGGTTTCCTCCCACAATCCAAAGATGTGCAGTTACTGTGAAAAGCCCCTAGTCGTCACACTCCAGCGCCTGCTCGGCTACACAGAGGGAGAATTCAGAATGTCCAATTCACTTAACAAGCACGTCATTCTGAACTTGTGGGAGGAAACTGGAGCAGCTGGAGGAAACCCTCACAGTCATGGGGGGGCTCCTCACAGACAGTGACCAAGCCGGGAATCGAACCTGGGACCCTGGAGCAGTGGAGCAACCGTGCTAATCACTGTGTACCGTGCCATCCAATTTACACGTTAATTTCCTGTGATCTTGCAGCCAGTTGATCAAGTCCTTGGTGTTAAGGTCACCCTGTCATAATGTTACTGCTGAAGGACTTCCTGTCTCACTTCTATTTATCCCCCAGAACAAACTTTCACGATTTTGTAAATGCTGCCCCGATCTTTCAATCTTTTTATCCCCATTCCTGCACCTCCACCACGGCCTCTGAACCCTCCGAAGCCACCCCCCCCCCCCCACACTGCCCCAACTTACCTTTAGGGGATCATCGAACCCCCCCTCACCCACCCTCTAAAGGGCAGGGCACCCCTGGGCCCGATCCCTGACACCCAATTTACACGTTAATTTCCTGTGATCTTGCAGCCAGTTGATCAAGTCCTTGGTGTTAAGGTCACCCTGTCATAATGTTACTGCTGAAGGACTTCCTGTCTCACTTCTATTTATCCCCCAGAACAAACTTTCACGATTTTGTAAATGCTGCCCCGATCTTTCAATCTTTTTATCCCCATTCAGGGTTGTGGTGATGGGAGACTTCAACTTCCCCAATATTGACTGGGACTCACTTAGTGCCAGGGGCTTAGACGGGGCGGAGTTTGTAAGGAGCATCCAGGAGGGCTTCTTAAAACAATATGTAAACAGTCCAACTAGGGAAGGGGCGGTACTGGACCTGGTATTGGGGAATGAGCCCGGCCAGGTGGTAGATGTTTCAGTAGGGGAGCATTTCGGTAACAGTGACCACAATTCAGTAAGTTTTAAAGTACTGGTGGACAAGGATAAGAGTGGTCCGAGGATGAATGTGCTAAATTGGGGGAAGGCTAATTATAACAATATTAGGCGGGAACTGAAGAACATAGATTGGGGGCGGATGTTTGAGGGCAAATCAACATCTGACATGTGGGAGGCTTTCAAGTGTCAGTTGAAAGGAATACAGGACCGGCATGTTCCTGTGAGGAAGAAAGATAAATACGGCAATTTTCGGGAACCTTGGATGACGAGCGATATTGTAGGCCTCGTCAAAAAGAAAAAGGAGGCATTTGTCAGGGCTAAAAGGCTGGGAACAGACGAAGCCTGTGTGGCATATAAGGAAAGTAGGAAGGAACTTAAGCAAGGAGTCAGGAGGGCTAGAAGGGGTCACGAAAAGTCATTAGCAAATAGGGTTAAGGAAAATCCCAAGGCTTTTTACACGTACATAAAAAGCAAGAGGGTAGCCAGGGAAAGGGTTGGCCCACTGAAGGATAGGCAAGGGAATCTATGTGTGGAGCCAGAGGAAATGGGCGAGGTACTAAATGAATACTTTGCATCAGTATTCACCAAAGAGAAGGAATTGGTAGATGTTGAGTCTGGAGAAGGGGGTGTAGATAGCCTGGGTCACATTGTGATCCAAAAAGACGAGGTGTTGGGTGTCTTAAAAAATATTAAGGTAGATAAGTCCCCAGGGCCTGATGGGATCTACCCCAGAATACTGAAGGAGGCTGGAGAGGAAATTGCTGAGGCCTTGACAGAAATCTTTGGATCCTCGCTGTCTTCAGGGGATGTCCCGGAGGACTGGAGAATAGCCAATGTTGTTCCTCTGTTTAAGAAGGGTAGCAAGGATAATCCCGGGAACTACAGGCCGGTGAGCCTTACGTCAGTGGTAGGGAAATTACTGGAGAGAATTCTTAGAGACAGGATCTACTCCCATTTGGAAGCAAATGGACGTATTAGTGAGAGGCAGCACGGTTTTGTGAAGGGGAGGTCGTGTCTCACTAACTTGATAGAGTTTTTCGAGGAGGTCACTAAGATGATTGATGCAGGTAGGGCAGTAGATGTTGTCTATATGGACTTCAGTAAGGCCTTTGACAAGGTCCCTCATGGTAGACTAGTACAAAAGGTGAAGTCACACGGGATCAGGGGTGAACTGGCAAGGTGGATACAGAACTGGCTAGGCCATAGAAGGCAGAGGGTAGCAATGGAGGGATGCTTTTCTAATTGGAGTGCTGTGACCAGTGGTGTTCCACAGGGATCAGTGCTGGGACCTTTGCTCTTTGTAGTATATATAAATGATTTGGAGGAAAATGTAACTGGTCTGATTAGTAAGTTTGCAGACGACACAAAGGTTGGTGGAATTGCGGATAGCGATGAGGACTGTCTGAGGATACAGCAGGATTTAGATTGTCTGGAGACTTGGGCGGAGAGATGGCAGATGGAGTTTAATCCGGACAAATGTGAGGTAATGCATTTTGGAAGGTCTAATGCAGGTAGGGAATATACAGTGAATGGTAGAACCCTCAAGAGTATTGAAAGTCAAAGAGATCTAGGAGTACAGGTCCACAGGTCATTGAAAGGGGCAACACAGGTGGAGAAGGTAGTCAAGAAGGCATACGGCATGCTTGCCTTCATTGGCTGGGGCATTGAGTATAAGAATTGGCAAGTCATGTTGCAGCTGTATAGAACCTTAGTTAGGCCACACTTGGAGTATAGTGTTCAATTCTGGTCGCCACACTACCAGAAGGATGTGGAGGCTTTAGAGAGGGTGCAGAAGAGATTTACCAGAATGTTGCCTGGTATGGAGGGCAAAAGCTATGAGGAGCGGTTGAATAAACTCGGTTTGTTCTCACTGGAACGAAGGAGGTTGAGGGGCGACCTGATAGAGGTATACAAAATTATGAGGGGCATAGACAGAGTGGCTAGACAGAGGCTTTTCCCCAGGGTAGAGGGGTCAATTACTAGGGGGCATAGGTTTAAGGTGAGAGGGGCAAGGTTTAGAGTAGATGTACGAGGCAAGTTTTTTACGCAGAGGGTAGTGGGTACCTGGAACTCGCTACCGGAGGAGGTAGTGGAAGCAGGGACGATAGGGACATTTAAGGGGCATCTTGACAAATATATGAATAGGATGGGAATAGAGGGATACTGACCCAGGAAGTGTAGAAGATTGTAGTTTAGTCGGGCAGTATGGTCGGCACGGGCTTGGAGGGCCGAAAGGCCTGTTCCTGTGCTGTACATTTCTTTGTTCTTTGTTATTCCTGCACCTCCACCACGGCCTCTGAACCCTCCGAAGCCCCCCCCCCCCCCCCCCACACTGCCCCAACTTACCTTTAGGGGATCATCGAACCCCCCCTCACCCCCCCTCTAAAGGGCAGGGCACCCCTGGGCCCGATCCCTGACATGGGAAATTGTGGCACTGCCAGCCTTGCAGCGTACCCAGGTGCACAGTTTCACAGTGGCAGTGCCAAGATGCCAGGCTGGCAGTTCCATAGTGCCAGGGTACCAACCTGCCCAGGGCCCAACCACCCAGGGGCCTCCAATGGCCTGGGAGACCCCCACCCCCCAGGTGCCGTTATGCCCTTTGTGTGGGCCTGTGGTAAATGGTGCACAGCGATGTCTCCCAGGCACAGGCATTCGTTCATTGGCCCGGGAGGAAACCCACGCAGACACCGGGAGAAAGTGCAAACTCCACACAGAGTCACCCGAGGCCAGAATTGAACCCGGGTGCCTGCCGCTGTGGGGCAGCAGTGCTAACCACTGCGCCACCGGGCCACCCGCCATTCATTGTTTTTGTAATGTAGTAGAATTAAAGAATTGACGGGGGTGGGTTAACGGCTTATTTGATCTTGTGCGGCGTTCCAAGCGGTAAAGGAACGGCTTCGTCGCGTGGTAACATGCACCTTGTAGATGGTAACATGCACCTTGTAGATGGTAACGTGCACCTTGTAGATGGTAACATGCACCTTGTAGATGGTAACGTGCACCTTGTAGATGGTAAAGTGCACCCTGTAGATGGTAACGTGCACCTTGTAGATGGTAAAGTGCACCCTGTAGATGGTAACGTGCACCTTGTAGATGGTAAAGTGCACCCTGTAGATGGTAACGTGCACCTTGTAGATGGTAACGTGCACCTTGTAGATGGTAAAGGGCACCTTGTAGATGGTAAAGTGCACCTTGTAGATGGTAAAGTGCACCTTGTAGATGGTAACATGCACCTTGTAGATGGTAACGTGCACCTTGTAGATGGTAACGTGCACCTTGTAGATGGTAACGTGCACCTTGTAGATGGTAACGTGCACCTTGTAGATGGTAACGTGCACCTTGTAGATGGTAAAGGGCACCTTGTAGATGGTAAAGTGCACCTTGTAGATGGTAAAGTGCACCTTGTAGATGGTAACATGCACCTTGTAGATGGTAACGTGCACCTTGTAGATGGTAAAGGGCACCTTGTAGATGGTAACGTGCACCTTGTAGATGGTAACGTGCACCTTGTAGATGGTAAAGTGCACCTTGTAGATGGTAACGTGCACCTTGTAGATGGTAACATGCACCTTGTAGATGGTAAAGTGCACCTTGTAGATGGTAAAGTGCACCTTGTAGATGGTAACGTGCACCTTGTAGATGGTAAAGTGCACCCTGTAGATGGTAACGTGCACCTTGTAGATGGTAACGTGCACCTTGTAGATGGTAACGTGCACCTTGTAGATGGTAACGTGCACCTTGTAGATGGTAAAGGGCACCTTGTAGATGGTAAAGTGCACCTTGTAGATGGTAAAGTGCACCTTGTAGATGGTAACATGCACCTTGTAGATGGTAACGTGCACCTTGTAGATGGTAACGTGCACCTTGTAGATGGTAACGTGCACCTTGTAGATGGTAACGTGCACCTTGTAGATGGTAACGTGCACCTTGTAGATGGTAAAGGGCACCTTGTAGATGGTAAAGTGCACCTTGTAGATGGTAAAGTGCACCTTGTAGATGGTAACATGCACCTTGTAGATGGTAACGTGCACCTTGTAGATGGTAAAGGGCACCTTGTAGATGGTAACGTGCACCTTGTAGATGGTAACGTGCACCTTGTAGATGGTAAAGTGCACCTTGTAGATGGTAACGTGCACCTTGTAGATGGTAACATGCACCTTGTAGATGGTAAAGTGCACCTTGTAGATGGTAAAGTGCACCTTGTAGATGGTAACGTGCACCTTGTAGATGGTAACATGCACCTTGTAGATGGTAAAGTGCACCTTGTAGATGGTAAAGTGCACCTTGTAGATGGTAAAGTGCACCTTGTAGATGGTAAAGTGCACCTTGTAGATGGTAACATGCACCTTGTAGATGGTAAAGTGCACCTTGTAGATGGTAAAGTGCACCTTGTAGATGGTAAAGTGCACCTTGTAGATGGTAAAGTGCACCTTGTAGATGGTAAAGTGCACCTTGTAGATGGTAACGTGCACCTTGTAGATGGTAACATGCACCTTGTAGATGGTAACGTGCACCTTGTAGATGGTAAAGTGCACCTTGTAGATGGTAAAGTGCACCTTGTAGATGGTAACGTGCACCTTGTAGATGGTAAAGTGCACCCTGTAGATGGTAAAGTGCACCTTGTAGATGGTAACGTGCACCTTGCAGATGGTAAAGTGCACCTTGTAGATGGTAACGTGCACCTTGCAGATGGTAAAGTGCACCCTGTAGATGGTAAAGTGCACCCTGTAGATGGTAAAATGCACTTTGTAGATGGTAAAGTGCACCCTGTAGATGGTAAAGTGCACTTTGTAGATGGTAAGGTGCACCTTGTAGATGGTAACGTGCACCTTGAAGATGGTAAAGTGCACCTTGTAGATGGTAAAGTGCACCTTGTAGATGGTAAAGTGCACCTTGTAGATGGTAAAGTGCACCTTGTAGATGGTAACGTGCACCTTGTAGATGGTAAAGTGCACCTTGTAGATGGTAACGTGCACCCTGTAGATGGTAAAGTGCACCCTGTAGATGGTAAAGTGCACTTTGTAGATGGTAAAGTGCACCTTGTAGATGGTAAAGTGCACCTTGTAGATGGTAAAGTGCACCTTGTAGATGGTAAAGTGCACCTTGTAGATGGTAACGTGCACCCTGTAGATGGTAAAGTGCACCTTGTAGATGGTAAAGTGCACCTTGTAGATGGTAAAGTGCACCTTGTAGATGGTAAAGTGCACCTTGGAGATGGTAAAGTGCAGCTTGTAGATGGTAAAGTGCACCCTGTAGATGGTAAAGTGCACTTTGTAGATGGTAAAGTGCACCTTGTAGATGGTAAAGTGCACCTTGTAGATGGTAAGGTGCACCTTGTAGATGGTAAATTGCCCCTTGTAGATGATAAAGTGCACCTTGTAGATGGTAAAGTGCACCTTTTAGATGGTAAAGTGCACCTTGTAGATGGTAAAGTGCACCTTGTAGATGGTAACGGCACCTTGTAGATGGTAAAGTGCACCTTGTAGATGGTAAAGTGCACCTTTTAGAAGGTAAAGTGCACCTTTTAGATGGTAAAGTGCACCTTGTAGATGGTAACGGCACCTCGTAGATGGTAAAGTGCACCTTGTAGATGGTAAAGTGCACCTTTTAGATGGTAAAGTGCACCTTTTAGATGGTAAAGTGCACCTTGTAGATGGTAAAGTGCACCTTGTAGATGGTAACGGCACCTTGTAGATGGTAAAGTGCATCTTGAAGATGGTAAAGTGCACCTTGTAGATGGTAAAGTGCATCTTGTAGCTGGTAAAGTGCACCTTGTAGATGGTGAAGGGCACCTTGTAGATGGTAAAGTGCACCTTGGAGATGGTAAAGTGCACCTTGTAGATGGTAACGGCACCTTGTAGATGGTAAAGTGCACCTTGTAGATGGTAAAGTGCACCTTTTAGATGGTAAAGTGCACCTTGTAGATGGTAAAGTGCACCTTGTAGATGGTAACGGCACCTTGTAGATGGTAAAGTGCACCTTGTAGATGGTAAAGTGCATCTTGTAGATGGTAAAGTGCACCTTGTAGATGGTAAATTGCTCCTTGTAGATGGTAAAGTGCACCTTGTAGATGGTAAAGTGCACCTTTTAGATGGTAACGGCACCTCGTAGATGGTAAAGTGCACCTTGTAGATGGTAAAGTGCACCTTTTAGATGGTAAAGTGCACCTTGTAGATGGTAAAGTGCACCTTGTAGATGGTAACGGCACCTTGTAGATGGTAAAGTGCACCTTGTAGATGGTAAAGTGCATCTTGTAGATGGTAAAGTGCACCTTGTAGATGGTAAATTGCTCCTTGTAGATGGTAAAGTGCACCTTGTAGATGGTAAAGTGCACCTTTTAGATGGTAACGGCACCTCGTAGATGGTAAAGTGCACCTTGTAGATGGTAAAGTGCACCTTTTAGATGGTAAAGTGCACCTTTTAGATGGTAAAGTGCACCTTGTAGATGGTAACGGCACCTCGTAGATGGTAAAGTGCACCTTGTAGATGGTAAAGTGCACCTTTTAGATGGTAAAGTGCACCTTTTAGATGGTAAAGTGCACCTTGTAGATGGTAAAGTGCACCTTGTAGATGGTAACGGCACCTTGTAGATGGTAAAGTGCATCTTGAAGATGGTAAAGTGCACCTTGTAGATGGTAAAGTGCATCTTGTAGCTGGTAAAGTGCACCTTGTAGATGGTGAAGGGCACCTTGTAGATGGTAAAGTGCACCTTGGAGATGGTAAAGTGCACCTTGTAGATGGTAAAGGGCACCTTGTAGATGGTAAAGTGCACCTTGTAGATGGTAAAGTGCACCTTGTAGATGGTAAAATGCACCTTGGAGATTGTAAAGTGCACCTTGGAAATGGCAAAGTGCACCCTGTAGATGGTAAAGTGCACCTTGTAGATGGTAAAATGCACCTTGGAGATTGTAAAGTGCACCTTGTAGATGGTAAAGGGCACCTTGTAGATGGTAAAGTGCACCTTGTAGATGGTAAAGTGCACCTTGGAGATGGTAAAGTGCACCTTGGAGATTGTAAAGTGCACCTTGTAGATGGTAAAGTGCACCTTGGAGATGGTACACAGCATTGATACTTGTGTGACACAAATGTTATTTGCCACTTATCAAACCAAGCCTGAATGTTGTCCAGATCTTGTCGCGCATAATCACAGGCTGCTTCTTATTTGAGGAGTTGCGAATGGAACTGATCATTATATGATCATTGGTGAAAGTCCTCACTTCTGACCTTATGATGGAGGGAAGGTCATTGACGTAGCTACTGAAGATGGTTGGGCCTAGATCACTGCCCTCTGGAAATTTTGCAACATTTGTTCAGGGGCTGAGAATGCTGGCCTCCATCAACCCCAACTTTGTACTAGGCATGAGTCATGCCAATGGAGACCTTTCCCCTTGATTTCCAATGACCAGTCCTTGATGCCAAATGCTGGCTTGATGTCAATGGCAGTCGCTCTCACTTCACCTCCGGAATTCAACTCTTTTGTCCGTGTTTGAGATCGAGAGATAAGTGGCAGAATCCAAACTTTTTGTAAATTACTTTTTAAAAAAAATTTGGAGTACCCAATTCATTTTTTCCAATTAAGGGGCAATTTAGCGTAGCAAATCCACCTCCCCTGCACATCTTTGGGTTGTGGGGGCGAAACCCACGCAAACACGGGGAGAATGTGCAAACTCCACATGGACAGTGGACAGCCGGGATCGAACCTGAGACCTCGGCGCCGTGAAGCAGCAGTGCTAACCACTGCGCCACCGTGCTTCCCTGGCAGAATCCAAACTGAGCATCGATAAGCAGGTTATTGGTGAGTAAGTGTTTTTTGGTAGCACTCTCAACACCTTCCAACACTGAGGATTGAGAGTTGTTATTGAAAATATGGAAAGGTGTGTCATTTGAAACATGGAAGTTTGGCAATATCTGGTCTGAGAGAAACATGAGAGAATACAAGGCAAGATCCCACAAAGGGTTAACAGCAGCTGTCAGAGCAGGATTGTAAAATGCAGATATCCTTGGTCAAGGAAGCTTAGCAAACAAAACACACAGGATTTTGAATGAAGCCAAAAACGATGGCTCACACCTTCATTGAAAGTAACTATTTTAGTAAGCATCTGGAAAAGAAAGGATGAGGTTCAGTTGAATTTGGTGAGAATTCTAGGTGTGAAAATTTGCTAATACCAGATAAATTAAAGAAACCTGGAGACTATCAGTCTACGAGAAACATAATTCAAAGCCAAAATCAAAGTCAAAATTATGAGCTGAGGACACATTGGAAAATAAAACTATAGAAATGACAGGAACCAAACCAAAATTCACACCTCTACAGAAGTCAAAGCATTTTGAACATCACAAAGGACACAATGTAATCAGATCTATGAGAGGTGAGGGTATGTCAAAATGAGTACTTAGTTGGATTAGAAGGTTTAGATCAAAGATACCTTTTACAATCAAAGTGAAATAAGTTACTTTTCAATAAAGTCATAAAAACTAGATAACTGTTAGAAAAATATATAAACCTAGAGACCAGAGCAGGAACCAGAACCAGAACCAGAACTCAGAGGGAGAGAGAGAAGCAGAGAAGGAACAAGCAGTTCAGAGTCAGATTACAGTCAGCTCGGTCATGGGAAAGGGACAGGGCAAAGCAGCTGAACTAAAACAGCTAATACATCTAAGGAAGACTAGAATTTAAAGAGTCTGCTCAGAGTCAGCTCAGAGATAGTCAGCAGAGCCAGCTCTCACACTCTGTACATGGGAAAGATAGGACACAGCAACTGAGCTAACCAGCGAATACATCTAAAGAAGACCAAACTTTAAAGAAGATTGATTGTCAAGTTGGGCCTGAAGGTCCCTTCAACCAACCAGAAGGATCCAGAAGCAAGATCTTTTTCCTTTCTGTAAAGACAGTAATTGCAGCTTTTAAAAGAAAAAATATAATCATAAAATAACTTAATTTAACCTGAAATAGTGGTTATTCCAAAGTCTACTTTACTTACTTAGCAATGCGGGACCCAGGATCGATGCTACTAAGTGGTAAGTAGATGAAATCTTCGGTGAAGGTATGGGTTATACCGGGGGATAACTTGAAAACATGGTTTGACCTGAATAACACCCACTGAAGCTTGCATCAGAGTCGGGGAGTGAGAAACCCTGTTCACCATTTAGAATGTCGGCCCTTTTTGGTATAGGGGACTTCTAAGAATAGTGGTGAGTTTTCCAAAACAGAGTGGATTGATGTGAGGGGGAGGGGGTAATTGGTCAGATAGCAGGCAGAATATACTGGGGCAATTTTCCCCATCATCAGGTTGATGCCAATGTTGTAATAATAATAATCTTTATTTTCACAAGTAGGCTTTACATTAAAAACTGCAATGAAGTTACTGTGAAAATCCCCTAGTCGCCACATTCCGGCATCTGTCGGATACACAGAGGGAGAATTCCGAATGTCCAATTCACCTAACATCACCTCTTTCGGGACTTGTGGGAGGAAACCGGAGCACCCGGAGGAAACCCACGCAGACACAGGGAGAACATGCAGACTCTGCACAGACAGTGTCCCAAGCTGGGAATCAAACCTGGGACTGTGGAGCTGTGAAGCAGCAGTGTTAACCACTGTGCTATTGTGAACTGGAACAAATAGATAGAGTCTTGAGATGTCTGGAGCTCAGGTCTTCAGCCCTACAGCCAGGATATCACTGGGGCCCACAGCTTTTGATAACACATGAAGTGAATCAAAACACCTGGAAATATTTCAATGAGATATGAAAAAAATGTGGTATAAATGCAATGGCCTGTCATATTTCCATTTCCAAAGAAGCCCAACTTTAAAAAGTTGGACATTCTTTTTCCCATCCCTCCGGAGTTACAGAATTCCATCTGCCTCTCTGACCCCACCATCATCCCTTGACCTAGTTTCTTACCATGTTCGTGGTAAGCTTCCCACCAGCAAATGGGAGGTTGTCTATGGCCCTGAAGGAAATGGCATGTATGTATTCATGGAGTTTGGGTGTAGCTGGTAAGGCCAGTACTTATTGGCCATTCGTGCCTCCTTGAGCCCCTGCAGCAGGAAAACCATAGACTCATAGAATCATAGAAGTTACAGTGCAGAAGGATGCCATTCAACCCATCGAGTCTGCACCGGCTCTTGGAATGAGCACCCTACATAAGCCCACACTTCCACCGTATCGCCGTAACCCAGATACAGAGTTGAATTTAAGGGGCAGGAAATCCCCAGCAATTGGAACACTCGTCCTCCTGGAGCCTGGGCCTTCAGTGTTGAGTGTTGAGATAATGGACGCAATCTAACGAAAAAAGAGTCTGTTCTGGGTGGGATTAGAGGGGTTGTGCTATATAACAGCTCTCTTTTGTTTCAGGCCTCAAAGAGAAATGCTCAGCTGAGGCTGCACTGAGTCGCATTTCCTGCACTGAGGAGCTCCAGCGAGTTCCCCCCAATGTGACCGCTGGAACCCCCTCAATACCCCAATGAACCTGTTGGGGGGCGTCCTCTAGTCTCCTGCACCCCACCTCATACGGGCAGGGCTCCCCCGGCTCCGATCCCCAGCACTGGCAAAATTCCAGCTGGGCACTTTGGCACTGCCAGATTGGCACCCCAGCAGTGCCACCTGGGCACCCTGGCAGTGCCACCTGGTGCCACCCTGACAGTGCCAGCCGGGTGCCACCCTGGCACTGTCAGGCTGGCAATGGTACCGTCAGGGTGTCAGGCTGGCAGTGCAAAGGTGACATTAGCAGTGCCAGTGTGCCACCCTACCCAGATACCAACCACCTAGGGGCCTCCAATCGCCTGCGAGCCCCCCCCCCCCCCCCAAAGTGCTATTCTGCTTGGTCCCCATTTGTGGGGACCAGTACTAAATGATGCCTGGCTGGGGTCTCCTCGGTGAGGCCGGTAGATTCTGGGTGCCGGTTCAATTTGGAGTTGGCATGGTTAAGTGTGCTTTTAAACTCACTTAACTCTGCAAGTCTGGTGGGATCCAGATCACGATGTCTCGTGAGATCTCATTAGATCTCGTAAGGTGTAACGACCACCGGGGATCCCAGAAGAGGCCTCTCGCGGGATCCACTGGCCGCGCCTGTCCCAATTCCAGCGGGACACAGCTGGTAAATCGCGACCAATATTTCTTTATTGTCCAATACTTAATGAAATAGGCTTTCATTTAAATTTATTCTTTGACGATGTAACTAGTATAGTTGACAAGGAGGAGCCAGTCGATGTGGTCTATTTGGTCTTTCAGAAGGCGCTTGACACAGTCCCGCATAAGAGATTATTGTGCAAGATTAAAGCACATAGGATTGGGGGAAATGTATTGAGGTGGATAGAAAATTGGTTGGCAACGAGGAAGCAAAGAGTAGGGATTCATGGGTCCTTTTCAAATTGGCAGGCAGTAACTAGCGGGGTACCACAGGGATCGGTGCTGGGACCCCAGCTATTCACAATACATATTAATGATTTGGATGAGGGAACAAAATATAACATCACAAAGTTTGCAGATGATACCAAGTTGGATGGGAGGGTGAACTGCGACGAGGATGCAGAGATCCTACAGCATGATCTGACAAGGTTGGGCGAGTGGGCAAATCAATGGCAGATGCAGTATAATTTGGATAAGTGGGAGGTTATTCACTTTGGAAGCAAAAACAGGAAGGCAGATTACTACCTGAACGGTTGTAAATTGGGAGAGGGGAGTGTGCAGAGGGACCTGGGTGTCCTTGTGCACCAGTCGCTGAAGGTAAGCATGCAGGTGCAACAGGCGGTAAAGAAGGCTCATGGTATGTTGGCCTTCATTGCAAGAGGTTTCGAGTACAGGAGCAGGGATGTGTTGTTGCTATTATACAGGGCCTTGGTGAGGCCACACCTAGAGATTTGTGTGCAGTTTTGGTCTCCTTTTCTGAGGAAGGATGTTCTTGCTCTCGAGGGAGTGCAGTTTACCAGACTGATTCCAGGGATGGCGGGACTGTCAAATGAGGAGAGATTGACTAGGTTGGGATTGTTCTCGCTCGGGTTCAGAAGAATTAGGGGGATCTTATAGAGACTTATAAAATTCTAACAGGACTAAACAGGGTAGATGCAGGGAAGATATTCCCGTTGGTGGATGGGTCCAGAACCAGCGGTCACAGGATTCAGGGTAAACCATTTCGGACAGAGATGAGGAGACATTTCTTCACCCAAAGAGTGGTGAGCCTGTGGAATTCATTACCACAGGAAGTAGTTGATGCTAAAACATTGATTATATTCAAGAGGCGGCTGGATATAGCACTTGGGGAGAATGGGATCAATGGTTATGGGGAGAAAGCAGGATTAGGCTATTGAGTTGGATGATCAGCCATGATCGTGATAAACGGCAGAGCAGGCTCAAAGGGCCAAAAGGCCTCCTCCTGCTCCTATCTTCTATGTATCTATAAGACGTAGGAGCCAGCCATTCGACCCATCGAGTCTGCTGTACCATCCAATGAGATCATGACTTATCCGATATGATAATCCTCAACTCCACTTTCCCGCCTTAGCCCCAGGACCCTTGATTCCCTCACTGATTAAAAATCTATCTCGGCCTTGAAGATACTTAACAACCCAACCCCTACAGCTCTCTGCGGTAACGAATTCCACAGATTCACTACCCTCAGAGAAGAAATTCCTCCTCATCTCTGTCTTAAATGGCGACCCCTTTTCACAGTAGCTTCACTGCAGTGTTAACGTAAGCCTACTTGTGACACTGATAAAGATTATTATTATTATCTGAGATTATGCCCGCTGGTCCTAGACTCTCCCACACGAGGAAGCACACTCTCAGCGTCTACCTTGTCAAACCTCTGAGAATCCGATATGTCTTAATAAGGTCGCCTCTCATTCTTCTAAAATCCATTAAGTACAGGCCCAACCTACCCAACCTCTCTTCATAAGAAAATCCCTCCGGGATCAACCTGAAGAACCTTCTCTGGACTGCCTCCATTGCCAGTATATCTTTCCTTAGATAAGGGGACCAAAATTGTTCACAGTATTCCAGGTGTGGATTGCCTTGCATAGTTTTAGCAGGACTTCCCGATTTTTATACTCCATTCCCTCTGAAATAAAGGCCAATATTCCATTTGCCTTCCCACTTACCTGCTGAACTTGCAGGCTAGCGCTTTGTGGTTTATGCACGAGGATTCTCAAATCTGTGCTGCAGTTTCCTCAGTCGTTCTCCATTTGATCATAGAATCATAGAATCCCTCCAGTGCAGAAGTAGGCCATTCAGCCCCTCCAGTCTGCACCAACCCTCTGAAAGAGCACGCTTCACTCCCCTGTCCTATCTCCGTAACCCCACCTAACCTTCACATCATTGGACACCAAAGGGCAATTTAGCACGGCCAATGTACTTGGTTTCAGAACTAACTGGACTGTATGCAATAAAGCAGAGAGTAATACAGGACAAAGACTGATCACTTAATGAATAATACCAAACCATTTTCAATGACTCATTGTGTTAAATTGTCAAAATATAACTAACATATTAATGTAAAATATATAGAAGCCTATTAGTTGGAGTGATGAACAGATGCTTTTGTTGCATGGGAAATGAATGGTGTAGTTGCATTTACGGGGATATTAGACAAGTATGTGAGAGAGGGGTGATTAAATGGTTGTGATGGTAGATTTAGGTGAGTCAAGAAAAGAGGTTTGAGCGGAATGTAAACATCAGCATGGACTGTTTGGGCTGAATGACCTATTTCTGTGCTGCACAATATTCCAATTCTTTCTCCGCACCTCGTGGTGTACCAAGGCAGACTTTTGTCTCTTTCCATAGCTAGTTAGAACATAGAACATAGAACAATACAGCGCAGTACAGGCCCTTCGGCCCACGATGTTGCACCGAAACAAAAGCCATCTAACCTACACTATGCCATTATCATCCATATGTTTATCCAATAAACTTTTAAATGCCCTCAATGTTGGCGAGTTCACTACTGTAGCAGGTAGGGCATTCCACGGCCTCACTACTCTTTGCGTAAAGAACCTACCTCTGACCTCTGTCCTATATCTATTACCCCTCAGTTTAAAGTTATGTCCCCTCGTGCCAGCCATATCCATCCGCGGGAGAAGGCTCTCACTGTCCACCCTATCCAACCCCCTGATTATTCCTGGAACAGATCGCTAGTCTATCACCAGGGGTTTGTGGCTTGTGGGGTGCCACTCCATATCAAACATGGCTGACTAGAAGTCTCCCCTGCTTTTACCGCCAGCCATTGTCATGTTTGGAAGGATTTGCAGGTTGACACACTCGACCTGCTTGGCCGCATTAGGAACGCACCTTCCATAGGATGGGACTGGAACCCAGAGTTTCTGGCTCAGAGGCAGGGACGCTACCCACTGCATCACAAGACCTCCTTGCCGTGTAATATTAAGTCCTCCCATGTGTAAAGCATCACTGACTCAGTGATTTTTGAATGTTTTTCTCACCTCGTCTTTCCAAACTTGATGTTGGCATGTACTGCGGGGCCAGGAATTACCTTGATCTTTCAGTAAAGAATGCATTTATGTAGCACCTTTAACTGAGTGAAAACTTCCAAATTGCTGCACAGGAGTATTATCAAGAAAAAAATCTGACATAAAGCTACGCATGGAGATCCTAGGTTGGGTGACCAAAATCTTGGTTTTGGGGAGTACCCGAAGAAGAGAGAGAAAGAGATGTGGAGAGGTTTAGGGGAGGATATTTAGGCCTCAGATGGCAGATGGCACAGCCGCTGTTGGTAGGGCACAGGACATTTTCAGTGAAAAGTGATCTCCTTGCCACCAGTATGGCATAATCACAGAGAACTGGAGCAGACATTTCACACAGGAAGTGCCGTACAAGATAGCAATAATTTCTGTCAGTTCTTTTCTTATAAATATTTTTATTCTCCTCTTTCACATTTTCTCCCAAATTTACATCCACCAACAATAAACAATAATCAATAACAAATATGTCAATCCCCATATTAATAACAACGATCCCATCCTCCCACCAAACCCCAAACATTAGCCCACATGTTCACACAAACAAATGACAAAAAGGAATTAGGGATCACCCATAGTCGCCATTAACACACAGCCCCCCTCCTCCCAACCCTCCCACTCACATGCCCCAACTAATGTTCGATGTTATCCAGTTCTTGAAAGTGTATAATGAATAATGCCCATGATTTGTAGAACCCCTCCATCCTTCCCCTCAGTTCAAACTTTTTTTTTAACAAACAATTTTATTGAGGTATTTTTTGGGATTGTAAACAGTTACAGATTACAGAAATATGCAAACATCAATGGAAAACCAACGCTTCAACCTCACCCATAGACACTACCCGCCTATTTATCCCTCCTACTCTACTCTAATCTCCCCCCGCCCCCCACCCGCTGACGTTCACTCTCCCGCGAAGAAGTCGATGAATGGTTGGCACCTTCGGGCGAACCCCAATACAGTTCCCTCAAGGCGAACGTGATTTTTTCCATACCCAGACATCCTGACATGTCCGAAAGTCACAGTTCGGTCTTCGGGGGTTTTGAGTTCCTCCATGCCAGCAGTATTCGCTGCCGGGCTATCAGGGAAGCAAAGGCCAGAACATCGGCCTCTTTCTCCCCCTGGACTCCCAGGTCTTCCGAAACCCCGAAAATTGCCACCTCTGGACTCATCACCACCTTTGTTTTCAGCACCCGGGACATGACCCCCGCAAATCCATCCCAGTACTCCCTAAGCTTAGGGCATGCTCAAAACATGTGAACGTGGTTCGCTGGTCCTTCCGCGCATCTAGCGCACTTGTCCTCTACCCCAAAGAATTTGCTCATCTGAGCCACCGTCATGTGGGCCCGGTGAATGACCTTAAACTGAATCAGGCTGAGCCTGGCACATATTGCGGTGGAGTTTACCCTGCTCAGGGCTTCCACCCATACCCCATCCTCCATCTCCCCGCCAAACTCCTCCTCCCATTTGAGTTTCAGTTCCTCTGTCTGGGACTCTTCCCCCTTCATGAGCACCTTGTAAATATCCAAGACTCTACCCTCTCCTCCTTCTCCTCTAGAGACTATTCTGTCCTGGATCCCTATTGGCAGGAGGGGTGGGAAGGATGGGACCCGTCCCGCACCTGTAAGTACCTGAAGTAATTTCCCCTTTCCAGCCCAGCTTTCTCCTCCAACTCCCTCAAACTCGCAAAGCTCCCCTCCAGGAACATATCGCCCACCCTCCTCACCCCCGCCCACCGCCATGTTCGAAACCCTCCATCCATGTTCCCGGGGGCGAATCGATTGTTATCACAAATTGGAGCCCAGACCGATGCACCCACAGCCCCTGCTGCTTTCTCCACTGGCCTCAAATCCATAGGGCCACCCCCACTACCGGGCTGGTGAAGTACCTGGCCGGTGCAAGCGGTAGGGGAGCCGTGACCAGGGCTGCCAAACTGGTGCCCCTACACAAAGCCGCCTCCACCGCTCCCAGATAGACCCCGTGCCCACCATCCACTTCCTTATCAGGCTATGTTAGCCGCCCAGTAGTAGTTGGTCAGATTCGGCAATGCCAGTCCCCCCTCGCTGCGGCTCCTTTCAAGCATCGCCTTCTTCACCCGCGAGGATTTTCCGCGCAGATAAAGCTCATGATGATTTTGCCAGTCCTTTTGAAGAAGGACCGTGGGATGAAGATCAGGAGGTACTGGAAGATGAACAGGAATCTAGGGAGGATTGTCATCTTTACCATCTACACTCTCCCCGCCAGTGACAGCGGAAGTGCATCCCATCTCCGAAACTCCCTCTTCATTTGTTCCACCACCCTAGTCAAATTTAACTTATGCAACCTGCCCCAGCCTCGTGCCACCTGTATCCCCAAGTACCGGAAACTTTCCCCAACCAGCCTAAATGGCAGCTCCTTCAGCCTATTCTCCTGGCCCCTTGCCTGCACTACAAACACTGCAAGTAATTTTGCATACACTTCCGCAGTCTCTCATATATCCCTTCCTCTGTCAACAATCCTACGTCTAACCTCCATTGTGGGCGTTGGTAATTCGCCCCAACGACCTGCAGGTCCACCCAGTGAGGGGCATGGTCCGAGATAGTGATTGCCGAGTATTCCGTATTCTTTACCTCCTCCACACAATCCCTGCTCAAGATAAAGAAATCAATCCTAGAGTGTACTTTATGAACATGCGAGTAGAACGAGTAGCCCCTTACCGTCGGCTGTCTGGCTCTCCATGGATCCACTGCCCCCATTTGCTCCATGAACCCTTTCAGCTCCCTTGCCATTGCTGGGAGCCTACCCATTCTGGGACATGACCGGTCTAGTCCCGGGTTGAGGACTGTATTAAAGTCCCCCCCATCATCAACTTGCGTGATTCTAGGTCTGGGATCTTCCCCAGCACTCTTTTAATAAGGTCAGCATCGTCCCAGTTTGGAGCAGCTCAAACGTAACCTTCTCAAGAGTCAAGAATTCCAACAGGTCCCCCCGCCACACCAGGGCACAGGGTGGAGAGGTTGCTCTCCAAACTATCAGGATCTGTCTTCGGGCGATCAACAAGGCGGAGGCTACAGCATCTGCCTCCGCACCCGTTTCCAACCCTGGCGGGTCCGACACCCTGAATATGGCCTCCCTGGGGTCCGGGTCCAGATTCACGTGCACCACTTTAGAAATTACCCTAAACACCTCCTTCCAGTAATCCTCCAGCTTTGGACAGGACCAAAACATATGAACGTGATTAGCGGGGCCCCCCCCGCAACGTTCACACACATCTTCTACTCCTTCAAAGAATCGGCTCATCCTCGCCCTCGTGAGGTGTGCCCTGTATACCACCTTCAGCTGTATCAGCCCCAACCTCGCACACGAGGTGGAGGCATTCACTCTCCATAGCACCTCACACCAGAACCCCTCCTCCATATTCTCTCCCAACTCTTCCTCCCACTTTGCTTTGATACCTTCCAGTGGTGTCTCCTCTTCCAAAATAGCTCCGTAAACCGCTGCCACTACCCTCTTCTCCAGTCCCCCTGTCGTCAGCACCTCCTCCAGCAATGTGGAGGCCGGCTCCACCGGGAAGCTCTGTATCTCCTTTCTCGCAAAATCTCGAACCTGCATGTACAAAGAACAAAGAAATGTACAGCACAGGAACAGGCCCTTCGGCCCTCCAAGCCCGTGCCGACCATGCTGCCCGACTAAACTACAATCTTCTACACTTCCTGGGTCCGTATCTCTCTATTCCCATCCTATTCATGTGTTTGTCAAGATGCCCCTTAAATGTCACTATCGTCCCTGCTTCCACCACCTCCTCCGGTAGCGAGTTCCAGGCACCCACTACCCTCTGCGTAAAAAATTTGCCTCGTACGTCTCCTCTAAACCTTGCCCCTCGCACCTTAAACCTATGCCCCCTAGTAATTGACCTCTCTACCCTGGGGAAAAGCCTCTGACTATCCACTCTGTCTATGCCCCTCATAATTTTGTAGACCTCTATCAGGTCTCCCCTCAACCTCCTTCGTTCCAGTGAGAACAAACCGAGTTTATTCAACCGCTCCTCATAGCTAATGCCCTCCATACCAGGCAACGTTCTGGTAAATCTCTTCTGCACCCTCTCTAAAGCCTCCACATCCTTCTGGTAGTGTGGCGACCAGAATTGAACACTATACTCCAAGTGTGGCCTAACTAAGGTTCTATACAGCTGCAACATGACTTGCCAATTCTTATACTCAATGCCCCGGCCAATGAAGGCAAGCATGCCGTATGCCTTCTTGACTACCTTCTCCACCTGTGTTGCCCCTTTCAATGTCCTGTGGACCTGTACTCCTAGATCTCTTTGACTTTCAATACTCTTGAGGGTTCTACCATTCACTGTATATTCCCTACCTGCATTAGACCTTCCAAAATGCATTACCTCACATTTGTCCGGATTAACCTCCATCTGCCATCTCTCCGCCCAAGTCTCCAAACAATCTAAATCCTGCTGTATCCTCTGACAGTCCTCATCACTATCCGCAATTCCACCAACCTTTGTGTCGTCTGCAAACTTACTAATCAGACCAGTTACATTTTCCTCCAAATCATTTATATATACTACAAAGAGCAAAGGTCCCAGCACTGATCCCTGTGGAACACCACTGGTCACAGCCCTCCAATTAGAAAAGCATCCTTCCATTGCTACTCTCTGCATTCTATGACCTAGCCAGTTCTGTATCCACCTTGCCAGCTCACCCCTGATCCCGTGTGACTTCACCTTTTGTACTAGTCTACCATGAGGGACCTTGTCAAAGGCCTTGAAGTCCATATAGACAACATCCACTGCCCTACCTGCATCAATCATCTTAGTGACCTCCTCGAAAAACTCTATCAAGTTAGTGAGACACGACCTCCCCTTCACAAAACCATGCTGCCTCTCACTAATACGTCCATTTGCTTCCAAATGGGAGTAGATCCTGTCTCAAAGAATTCTCTCCAGTAATTTCCCTACCACTGAAGTAAGGCTCACCGCCCTGTAGTTCCCGGGATTATCCTTGCTACCCTTCTTAAACAGAGGAACAACATTGGCTATTCTCCAGTCCTCCGGGACATCACCTGAAGACAGTGAGGATCCAAAGATTTCTGTCAAGGCCTCAGCAATTTCCTCTCCAGCCTCCTTCAGTATTCTGGGGTAGATCCCATCAAGCCCTGGGGACTTATCTACCTTAATATTTTTTAAGACACCCAACACCTCGTCTTTTTGGATCTCAATGTGACCCAGGCTATCTACACACCCTTCTCCAGGCGCAACATCTACCAATTTCTTCTCTTTGGTGAATACTGATGCAAAGTATTCATTTAGTACCTCGCCCATTTCCTCTGGCTCCACACATAGATTCCCTTGCCTATCCTTCAGTGGGCCAACCCTTTCCCTGGCTACCCTCTTGCTTTTTATGTATCTAAACATTTCCCCCTGCTCCAGCCCATACTTCGCTTCCAGCTCCTTGAATCCTGCAAATCGACCCCTAAGAAACAAATCTTTTAGTGTCTTAATCCCCTTCTCTTCCCATTTCCGAAAATTTCCATCCCACCTCCCTGGCTCAAATCTGTGGTTCCCCCCGAATCGGCATTTCTCTTGACCCTGCCCCCAACCTGAAGTGTTGACGAAACTGCCTCCAAATTCTCAATGAAGCTATTATTACCGGACTCCCTGAGTACTTCCCTGGGGCTATCGGAAGCGGCGCTGTTGCTAGTGCTTTCAATCCCGACCCCCTGCACAAACTCTCCTTCATTTTGACCCGCTGGGAATCAACCCCTCTGACCCAGCTCCGCACCTTCTCCACATTCGCCGCCCAGTAGTAATACATCAGGTTTCGAAGACCCAAACCCCCTGCCTGCCTTCCCCTCTGTAGCAGCACCTTTCTAACTCTGGCCACCTTCCCTCCCCATATGAACGACGTAATCCTTCCCTCAATCTCTCTGAAAAAAGCCTTTGGCAGGAAAATCGGCAGGCATTGAAAAATAAACAGAAATCACAGCAACACGTTCATTTTAACCACCTGTACCTGACCCACCAGCGACAGAGGGAGACTGTCCCACCTTGCCAAATCAGCTTTCACTCTCTCCACCAAACTAAAAATGTTGTACCTGCGGAGCACCCCCCCCCCCCCCCACCCGCCCCCCCCACTCCCGGGCAACCTGCACCCCCAGGTAATTTCTGTCAGTTCTGTCACAAGACTGCTTGTTTCCACACGTTTGAAACAAGGCGGAACTTTGCAGTATATTTTCCCCTGTTTGCTAATTTAATGCTCACTCTGGCGTATTCATCAAAATGAGCAAATAAAAGAAAACAAAGCCCTCTGGAATCAAAATGAGGGATTACGTTCTGGACAGTGGAATGCTTCTTCTGGGTGTCTGAACACCCCAATAATTTCCTGGGTTTGATGGAGAATAATGTTCACAATATATATGTTTCAGATGAAATGTTAAACCAAGGCATCGCCTGCCATCGAAGATGAAGATTAAAGACCCCACAGCACCGCTTCAAAGAAGAGCAGGAGGGTCCTCCAACCAACATCACAAAAAAGGATCATCTCGTCATTATTTTATTACTGTCTGTGGGATCTTGCTGTGTGCAAACTGGCTGCCACCCTTTCCAACATTGCCAGAAAGATGGCACTTTGAGTCCTTCATTGGCAGTAAAACTCTTTGGGATGTCCTGAGGTTGTGAATGGTGCGGTATAAGTACAAGCCCTTCATTTTTCCAAGTCTTTCCTCATGGTTATGGAGGCTGAATGGGGTGGAGTCGAGCGGGCCCAAAATCTCATGACAGGCCAAATTTCACAACGCGATTGTCCCTACCATGGACATAACGAGGTTCCCGCCCAGGCAGGTCAGGAACTTCATTTGAATATATTATAATCTAATTAGCGGGTAGTGCTGTCGTACCCTCCCCCCTCATCGCAATGTCTGGCCATGCTGCCCATGTTCAGGGGGTCAGAGGCTGGTCCCTCTCAGGGTTACAGGTGTTTTGGGGGAGAGGATGCAGCGGCCAGCCCCCCCAGCAGAGCCCAGGTGATGAAGAATGCCGAGACTGTGGCACTGGGGCAGCACGGTGGAGGAGGAGGTGGGCAATGGTAATAATCTGAGTGGGGGCAGTTGTGGGAGGGCTGCCATTGGCCTGACTCAAAGGGGGCGGGAGGAGGGAAGGATTGCCCCCTTCACTGGGGACAATCTCAGCAATGATAGGACAACGAGGTCACTTGTCAAGCTCGCCCACCCTGGGGCTGCAACCCACATCTGCACGGCCTCCACTTTCTCCAAGGGCCCTGGTATTGTGCTAGGAAGACTGGGCAGCTGGGCTGGGCTGGGTGGGTGGATGTCCAGAATGCAAGGCCTGTAGGAGCCTCAACATTGGGGGTTGGGGGGACTGCCAGTGATCTACTGACTGATAATGTAAGTTTCAATATGGAGCCAATGGATTAATGAGCTCACCTTTACCTGCCAGATCAGTGCTATTGGGTAGCAGCCAAATGTTCCTTTTTGGTGTGACTGAGAGCGCAAATAGCAGAAGACAGTTTTGAATCATTGACTTCTGGCTAATGGGTCAAATGCCCTTCCACTGTGCCACTCTGCTCAGAAATCAGTGAGAATTCGGAGGGGAAGGATTTGGCTGCATGCCAAAGCCCAGAATTGAACTAGGCACATTTAGACCTTCAGTATAACGTTTTCCCAACTGAGCTATTTCAGTTGATTAGTAACCCACCCGTCAATTAACATTCTTTAGCTTTGACAGATGAGCCAATTATGCCCACTCGCTAAGTGCTGATGTATGCTTCTAAGGCTCCCCGTGCTCAGATCAAGGAAGGCTGCGTCCTTGGCACTTTCATTCGGCAGCAAGTGGTGCAAGGTTTCCGGGAAGGGGGAGAGCATCCGGATTATAAATCCAGAGAAATGTGATCTGGCGTATGGAAGTTTAACCAGAATCCACTCTGCTTATTACAAAAACAAGTCCCCTCATCTCAGAATCACAGGTTTTACTGGTGTAACAGTAGAAGAATGCCAAATGGTGCTTGCAACAAGTAACATGAAACAAATGGAGGAAACGAAGAAAGGTTTGTGGAAGAAACTACGAGAGAAGTTCACAGGCAAGCCAGAAGACGTCACCAAGGAGTATGACTTAACAGTTACATCTTGTTAGTATTGATGTCATTTACTTACTGCAATTTCTAAATAATAAAGGTTTAGTTTCTGGTCATGACTTTTGAAATTGTTGGATGGAAATAAAATGCTAGTGGCAATGATTGCTGTTCACAGGTTAATCCTTTACATGATGAATTCCTCATGCAGTTAATTCCAAGGCTTGCCTTCAGCATTCGCTGAGAGAGCGAGCAGAATTACTGCATCTCAGGCAAGGGCCAAATGTTTCTGAGCTCACCTGTTTGCCCAGCTCCAACGTGTATTGTTGCATTGAAACCGCACAGGCCATTCCCCATCCCCCTTGAGAGGTTGAGCATAGGGCTTCACACTTAACCCACAGGATTGGTGTCCTTGTCTTTTGTAAGACTTCAGGGCTCAAGAGGTTCTCTGAAGTAAAAGCCCATCGGCCACGCTGAGTAGGGAGAGGCTGGTGTGGGGTCTTGCTCAGTCTGAGAGATTGTAAGGGAGTGGAGCTGAGCGCGATGGCTAGCAAAGCAGTCACAAACCATGGGAAAGATGTACCCGGGTAGGATTGGCGAGGATTCCTCAATGTTCACGCTTTCTCTTTCCAGAGAGAATCAAACATGGAGCCAGTAGAGTTGGCAGTAATCCTTCTCGCCGTGAGGCAAGGGAGACGTTGCTGGCATCAATGTGTGCCTCCCCGGCAGGGGAAGAACCCTAGGGAGGGAGGGTTGGCAGGGCCTGCTCAACTGCCAGAGACTGGGCCACAAAGAGTGGCTGCTCAGAGGCGACATCATCAGCCCGGGCTTACAGATGGCACCTTATGTTCTTGGCGATGAGTGAGAACCAGTGCAGGAGGAGGCCCCGAATGTCCAGGTGATCGCTCACCTTTGCCAGGTTCTCCAAGAGTTGGCGCCACATGGACGTGGAGGCCACTCACTGCATGTCACCCCGAAGGTCACAGCATCCCTAAATTTCTGTGCCCATGGCGCCTTTCAGGGCTCCACGAGTGACCTTTGCGGCATCTCCTAGGCCTCTGCAGGTTAGGGAGATCACGGATGTGCTCTTCCCGAGGATGCTTCACTTCATCAATTTTGCCGAGGAGAGTGTAAACAGGAGGTGTGCCGCGCCAGGTGTTAAGGATGCACAACATGTGTGGTTGGTGAGTGGGGGCTGGGATGTGATGAGAAGACGAGCAGCAGGAGAGATGAGGAAGCATGTTGGAGGGCAAGTGGTGTAGTTGGCAGTGGGTGAGCTCCCAGTGGATGTGTGATGGATATGTGAGTGTTGAGAAATGAGAAGAGTGACCTACCCTCCCTGCACGGAGGAGGTCATTCATCTTCTTCCTGCGCTGGATACCCGTCCTCTTGTGCAGGGAGCTGACATTTACCACCGCCTCCCACACTTGAAGCCTGCGGCAATGTTTAAACAAGGGGTCCTCCTGCACACTCCAGCAGGTGCAGAAACTAGTATCACAATAGGTGCATCCTGGAACCTGTCCTTGAAACACTGGATGTCAGGTCCATGGATTTTCAAGTTAGTTTTTCTTCATAAAAAGCAATATGTGCCTTAATCCCAAATGCAAAAGAGCAGCTTTGTGACAGTACAGCGTGTTCCTCAGACTCACCATCCTCTTTGAACAAGATTGCCAATTTAATTTCAATTAGTCCCAATTAATCTTTAAGCAGGGAAATCCGACTAAGCTACAAAGTGAACCTATAACAGCATAAACTGAAATACTTCTGAGCTGGTAAATTAAATCAGTTTTAGCTAACAGGAGGAATTAATTAGTGGAGTTCCACAGGGATCAGTGCTGGGGCCTTAACTATTTACAATTAATGCCTTGGATGAAGGGAATGTACAGTGGCTAAATTTGCCGCTGACACCAAGATAGGTAGGGAAACAAGTTGTCAATTGGGAGGTAATGGGCGAGATTCTCTGAACCCCGCGGGGTTGGAGAATTGCCGGGGGGGGGCGGCGTGAATCCTGCCCCCCCCCCCCCGGCTGCCGAATTCTCCGGCACTGGGATTTTGGCAGGGGCGGGAATCACGGCGCGCCGGTCGGCGGCTGCTCGCGGCGATTCTCCGGTCCGTGATGGGCCGAGTGGCCGCCCATTTTCAGCGGGTCCCACTGCTTTAAATCACAACAGGTCCTTACCGGCGGGACTTGGCTCCACGGACGGCCTGCAGTATCCTCGGGGGGGTGCGGGGGGATCTGGCCCCGAGAGGTGCCCCCATGGTGGCCTGGCCGGCGATCGGGGCCCACCAATCCGCGGGCGGGCCTGTGCCGTGGGGGCATTCTTTCCCTCTGCACCGGCCGCTGTCAACCTCCGCCATGGCTGGTGCGGAGAAGAACCCCCCTGCGCATGTGCTGGGATGACGCCAGCACACGCTGGCGATCTCGCGCATGCGCCAACTCGCTCCGGCTGGCGGAGGCCCTTTGGCGCCGGTTGGCGTGGCACCAAGCCCTTCCGCGCCGGTTGTCGTGGTGCCAAGCCCTTCCGCACCGGTTGGCGTGGTGCCAAGCCCTTCCTCGCTGGCTGGCACGGTGCCAAACACTCCAACGCCGGCCAGCCCCTGAAGGTGCGGAGGTTTCCACACCTTCGGGGTGGCCCGACGCCGAAGTGATTCACGGCACTCATCGGCGCCGGAGTGGCCCACACTGCCGGTTCACAAAGTCATATCGACAAAGTCATATCGACAGGTTAAGTGAATGGGCACACATTTGGCAGATGGCGTATAATGTGGGAAAATGTGAACTTGTCCATTTCGTCAGGAAGAATAGAAAAGCAGAATACTATTTAAATGGAGACAGATTGTAGAAGTTGTCAGTACAGAGGGATCGGGATGCCCTGGTACATGAACCACAAAACGTTTGGATGCAGGTACAGCAAGTGGAAGGCAAATGGAATGTTGATATTTATTGAAAGGGGAATGGAAGAGAGGGAGGTTTCATGGCAGCTTACGTGGGCTGGCCACATCTGGGGTACTGGGTATAATTTTGACCTCCTTATTTTAAAAAGGATATAGTTGCACTAAGTTCAGAGAAGGTTCACATGACTCATTCCTGGAATGACAGGCTTATCTTATTTTTCTAAAATAAATTTAGAGTACTCAATTCATTTTTTCCAATTAAGGGGCAATTTATCGTGGCCAATCCACCTACTCTGCACATCTTTGGGTTGTGGGGGTGAAACCCACGCAAACACGGGGAGAATGTGCAAACTCCACACAGACAGTGACCCAGAGCCGGGATTGAACCTAGGACCTCGGCGCCGTGAGGCAGCAGGGCTAACCCACTGCGCCACCGTGCTGGACAGGGTTATCTTACGAAGAAAGGTTGAGAAGGTTGGGTTCAGTTGGAGTTGGTATCTATTGGAGTTTAGAAGAATGAGAGGTGATCTTCTTGAAACATCTGATATCGTGAGGGGACTTGATCGTGTGGTTACTAGAAGGATGGTTCCTCTTGTGGGGGACACTGGAACTAGGGGACACAGTTTAAGGATATGGAATCTCCCTTTTAAAATGGAGATGGGAAGAAATTTTTGAATCAGAGAGTCATTCGTCTGTGAAATTCTGTTCCCCAGAAAGCACAGAATCACAGAATTGTTACGGCGCAGAAGGAGGATATTTAGCCCATCGTGTCTGTACCGGCCCTCCCAATGAGCAACTCACCTTGTGTCATTCTCCTGCCTGCTGCCCAAAACCTTCACATTCTTCCTTTTCAGTCAAGTCGAATTCCGTTTTAAATGATTCGATCGATCCTGCCTCCACCACTGAGGTACCCTCAATAATGACACTTAGAGATTAAGCTGTAAAGAAGGCTTTATTAGACTAATAACTATGCTACAGCTATGGACGAGAGCTGACTGTTATACAGACCATGAGGCAGGCCTTTATGTATGGCTCCCAGATGGGTGGAGCCAGAAGCTGAGTCCCCAGGGTTCCAAGCCTGGTCTTAAAGGGGACATCACCTTACATGATGATAAGGCAGTAACCGTTCATCACATTCACCCCCTGTTTAAAAAGGAGTCTGGCGGGGGTGAAGTGCCATCATAGGTCCATCCGTCTCGGTGGCCGGATCGTCCTCCTCAACCTCCTCAATTCGGACGGTGGTGCGGCGGGCACGGACGTCCCGGTTGAGGGCACATCCGGGAGCACAGCGGTCGGAGCTTCGGTCCGGGTCGGGGCAGAGGAACTAGGCAGGGCCGGGGGTAGCGGAGCCGGCGCCGGCGGGTTGTGTAAAGGGGGGGCGCACGGTAGGAACTCATCAACGGGTTGTAGGGCCGGAAGGGGGTGTGTTGTAGGGGGCGACGGGTCCTGCAGTCGGACGGGAGCAGTCGGACCTTTTCAACTAGGGCGTCTGTTTTATGGCTCCTCGCGTGCCTCCGGAGAAGAACAGGTCCCGGAGCCATCAGCCAAGGTGGAAGCGAGACCCCGGAGGTAGACTTCCTGGGGAAGAGAAGAAATCGGTCGTGAGGGGTCTCATTCGTGGCCGTGCAGAGGAGTGACCTAATGGAGTGTAGGGCATTGGGTAGGACCTCCTGCCAGCGGGTGGTTGGGAGATTTCTCGACCGCAGGGCCAGAAGGACAGCCTTCCATACGGTCGCGTTCTCCCTCTCCACCTGCCCGTTTCCCCGTGGGTTATAACTGGTCGTTCTGCTCGAGGCGACGCCTTTGCTGAGCAGATACTGACGCAGTTCATCGCTCATGAACGATGTACCCCGGTCGCTGTGGATATAAGCAGGGAAACCGAACAGAGTGACGATGCTGTGCAGTGCCTTAATCACTGTGGCTGAGGTCATGTCGGTGCAGGGAATGGCGAATGGGAAACGGGAGAACTCATCGATCATGGTGAGGAAATAGGCATAACGGTTGGTGGACGGGAGGGGCCCCTTGAAGTCCATGCTCAGTCGCTCAAAGGGGCCCGAGGCCTTCACGAGCCGAACCTTGTCTGGCCGATAGAAGTGCGGTTTGCACTCCGCACAGATCTGGCAGGCCCTGACCATGGCCTTGACCTCCTTGGTTGAGTAAGGTAGATTGCGGGACTTGATGAAATGGACGAGCCGGGTAACCCCCGGGTGGCAGAGGTCATTGTGGATGGCTTGCAGGCGGTCCTCCTGCGCATTGGCGCATGTGCCACGGGACAGGGCATCTGGGGGCTCGTTGAGTTCCCCTGGACGATACTTGATATCGTACGAGTAGGTGGAGAGTTCGATCCTCCACCTCAAAATTTTATAATTTTTTATTTTGCCCCGTTGCATGTTATCGAACATATAGGCGACCGACCGTTGGTCGGTGACGAGGGTAAACCTCCTACCGGCGAGGTAGTGTCTCCAGCACCGCACAGCCTCCACAATGGCTTGTGCCTCCTTTACGACTGCAGAGTGTCGAACCTCGGAGGCGGTGAGGGTTCGGCAGAAGAACGCTACTGGTCTGCCTCCTTGATTGAGGGTAGCAGCCAGGGCGATGTCTGATGCATCGCTCTCTACCTGGAAAGGGATGGTTTCGTCCACCGCGTGCATGGCGGCCTTGATGATGTCGGCCTTGATGCGGTTGAAGGCCAATTGAGCCTCAGCCGAGAGGGGAAAAGTGGTGGTCTTTGGGAGTGGGCGGGCTTTGTCCGCATACTTGGGGACCCACTGAGCGTAATAGGAGAAAAGCCCCAAGCACCGTTTGAGGGCCTTGAGGCTGCGGGGGAGAGGGAGTTCCTTAAGGGGACGCATGCGGTCGGGGCCAGGACCTAGGACCCCGTCTTCCACGACATAGCCGAGGATGGCCAGCCGGGTGGTGTGGAAAACGCATCTGCCCTCGCTATAGGTCAGGTTAAGGGCTCGGGCGGTCTGGAGGAACTTTTTGAGGTTAGCGTCATGGTCCTGGTGATCATGGCCGCAGATGGTGACATTGTCCAAGTACGGGTATGTAGCCGGCAAACCGTACTGGTCCACCATTTGGTCCATCGCCCTTTGAAAGACGGAGACCCCATTTGTGACACCAAAGGGGACCCTGAGGAAGTGGAAGAGCTGGCCGGCTGCTTCGAAGGCAGTATAGGGGCGGTCTTTTGGTCGGATGGGGAGCTGGTGGTAGGCAGATTTGAGGTCGACCGTGGAAAAGACTCGGTATTGGGCGATCCGATTTACCATTTCCGCGATGCGAGGAAGGGGGTACGCATCAAGCTGCGTGAATCGGTTTATGGTCTGGCTATAATCCACGACCATCAGTTTCTTCTCCCCGGACCGGACTACCACCACTTGCGCTCTCCAAGGGCTGTTGCTAGCCTCGATGACCCCCTCTCCCAGTAAACGCTGGACCTCTGACTTGATAAAAGCCATATCTTGGGCACTGTAGCGCCGGCTCCTGGTGGCGACGGGCTTACAGTCGGGAGTGAGGTTAGCGAATAGCAAGGGGGGTGCGACTTTCAGTGTCGCAAGGCAGCACACCGTGAGGGGGGCAAGGGTCCGCCGAACTTCAGTGTCAGGCTTCGGTGGCTGCACTGGAAATCCAGTCCGAGCAGCAGGGGGGCACAGAGGTGAGGGAGGATATAAAATTTGAAACGGGTGTATTTGGCACCCTGGATCGAGAGATCCGCAATACAGTTCCCCGTGATTTGTACCGAGTGGGACCCAGATGCGAGGGCTATGGTTTGGGATGCGGGATGGGTGCGTAGGGAGCAGCGCCTTACCGTTTCAGGGTGGATAAAGCTCTCCGTGCTCCCGGAGTCGAAGAGGCATGCAGTGTCGTGCCCGTTGACCTGGACCCGCATCATGGAGTTCTGCAGGTGTTTTGGCCGAGTTTGATCGAGGGTGATCGCACCCAGTCGCGGGTAGTCGGAGTCGTCAGCCGAGTCGGACTCTTAAAATGGCCGCTGCCGTCGGTCACACGTGTCGGGTCGAGAAGATGGCTGCCGACCAGATGGCCGCTCCCATGATTCGCACGAGGCTGATGACGCGTCAGAAGAGGGCGTGTCGGGTCGATGCGCAGCAGCATTGCGAGGCCTGCGGGCCTGAGAGCCTGATTTTCGGGCCGGCTGTTCTTTGTTTTTCTGGCCCCTGGGTC